>NC_133328.1:559528985-560128985 GCF_042186555.1 Aquarana catesbeiana
TGATTTTCCCAAAACAAAAAAATAAGCCTGTTTGTGAAAATCAAAAAGCCAAAAATATTTTTTTGTGGATTAGGTATAAATATTTAGATATAATTATATTTTGCTACATTATTAAGATATCATTCTATTTTTGTCTATGAACATTTTATACTAAATGCAGAACTGAATGCATAACAACCATTAATAAAAACATCTCCTTATAGGAATTAAATAAATGTGTGGTTTGTTATTTCAAGGCTCAGTATCATTTTAGTTATAATTGTAAAAAAGTTGTTTACAGTGGCAATGGAGCTTATTTAGACATTTAAAATTACAATACAGTTGGCACTACAACTGCTCGACCATAACCTAGGAGACAGCCCAAAAGAAAGGCAAGCAATAAATATAATGCAAGATTTCATCAATAATTTTTTTATTGTCAAAAATTATATATCCTGGCCCATTGCAATGGCCCCCCTACCCATAAAATAATTAACATATTGCTGTCTAACTTGACGGGCACTTTGGGGGGCCAAGCCAGTACGGACAGTATCCAGGCCTGTAAGGTTGGCTTCTATTTGTCCGGCCTCAGGCCCAACTGTGCCTATATAATTTGGAGAATGCTTATTTAAAAAGTTGTGCAGAATGCAGCACGATAAAATGATAAAATTAAGTTTGTATTCCGCCAAATTAATGGCTGTTTGAAACAGGCAGAACCGGCTGGCCAGAATTCCAAACGCATTCTCAACCACTCTTCTAGCTCTGGCCAGCCGGTAATTAAAAACCCTCCTCTCCGGGGTGAGGGTTCTTTGGGGGAATGGCCTCATGAGGTGCTTGCTGAGAGCAAAGGCTTCATCGGCAATGAAGACAAAGGGGAGTCCTTCCACGTTATCCTCATCAGGTGGCAATCCCAGGCCACCACTCTGGAGACGCTGGCAGAACTCCGTCTGGGCAAATACTCCTCCATCCGACATCCGGCCATTCTTCCCCACGTCCACATATAAAAAATCATAGTGTGCCGACACCACCGCCATTAAAACAATACTGTGGAACCCCTTATAATTAAAATAATATGACCCCGAATGGGGTGGTGGCACAATGTGGACATGTTTCCCATCTATAGCCCCTCCACAATTGGGAAAGTCCCAACGGCTGGCAAAATGGGATGCCACAGTCTGCCATTCCTGTGGCGTTGAAGGAAACTGGGAAATCAAACAAGAAAACCAAAATCAATTAATTTGGAAGCTAACATTGCAAGAAAATTAGACAATTAAAAACATTATTCCCCAGCATCAGTATAACATTCAATAATTTAATTGTTCTGGAATAACTAATATGGAAAGGCACACTTATCAGATTGCTCACCCCCTCTGATGGAACATTGATTACATTTTAGGGGGTTGTGAAATCCCTAAAAAAGATTACTTTTAGGACACGCAGGAATTTAGGGACTAAAAAGGCTACAAGACTGCAGTTGTCGCACTCTGCAGGTGCAGTTGCTAACCAGCTTACAGTAAATGAGGTAATGTAAAAAGGCATTCATGTTGCAAGGAGTACACAATCACATGCAAGGGCAATTAATGAAAACACTTTGAGGCTTGCATATGATTTGATGATGGAAATCAGCAGAGCTTCTGCTCATTTACTAAAGCACTGGAACAAATGCACTTGTAGAGTGCACATGCATTTTGCAAAGTGCAACATATATTTGCTTTAGACAAATCAACACCACAGAACATTCCAGCAAATTTTAACGAGGGTGGGGGTGGGGGGGTTGTGAAATCTAGATAATTGCTCATTAGCAGCACACTATTTGGAGTGAGTTTAGGTGGGGGGGTTGTGAAATCTAGATAATTGCTCATTAGCAGCACACTATTTGGAGTGAGTTTAGGTGGGGGGGGGGGTGGGGGGGTTGTGAAATCTAGATAATTGCTCATTAGCAGCACACTAAATACACTCAAACAAAATACATTCCAAATGAGTAGACTAGGTGGATATGTTCCCATCACTTCATGCTGGGAAGGTTATTGAAGGAAAATATACATGCATGACAAAAAATAACAGGAAAAAATTCCAGCATGTGTGAGGATAAAAAGGGGACATTCACACTATATTGCAATGATGGTAAGTAGTGTTTGAAGCAAGAAATACATCACATTATCAAAGATTACATAAAAGAACATGTGATGCTAATAAAAGAAAAATATCTTACCTTAATATAGTCCTTCTGCAGGACCTGTATGATGGCAGAACAGGTCTCTGGGATAATGATCCCCAGAGCCTGGGGGGAGATGCCTGTCGAGAACTTAAGGTCCTGCAGGCTTCTCCCTGTGGCCAAATACCGCAAGGTAGCGACCAGCCTCTGCTCCGGAGTGATGGCTTGCCTCATGCAGGTATCCTGCCTGCTGATATAGGGGGTCAGCAAAGCCAACAAACGGTCAAAAACGGGGTCCGTCATCCGGAGAAAGTTCCTGAAATCCTCAGGATTATTCTCACGGATCTCACGGAGCAAAGGCATGTGACAGAACTGGTCACGCTGAAGCAACCAATTCTTGGTCCATGAACTCCTCCTCGCCCTGTTCATGGACTGGACTTGGGCTGAAGAATAAACTACAGCACCAAGCACATACAATGCACGAGCTCTACGACGAGTACGTACAGGTAACATGGCTTCAAAACGGTCGGCTGGTCAGAACGCACTAAACAGAACGCACTGAAGAACAGCAAGGCCTGTGAAGAACGACCTGAAAATCAGGAACGAGCGGGCAATAAAACAAAGATTTCTCAATGCCAACTGACCAAACGCACTGAAAAGCAGATACAAACCTCACAAGCACAGACTGAACAACAGTTAAAACGAACTGAAAAATACGAGTCTCACAAGCGCGAATCGTCTCTCACCAAACTTCTACTAACACGAGATAAACACGAGATTAGCAGAAGGAGCCCAAAGGGTGTCGTACGGGCTATTGAACTTCCGTTTTATAGTCTCGTCGGACTTGGTGTACGTCACCGCGTACTAGGCTGTCGTACTTTTGTGTGGTCGTGTGTGTGTAAGTCCGTTCGTAAGAAAGTCTGCCGCAAGTCCGCCGAAGGTACGTCGGAAGTATGTCGGACAGGCTGTCGGACTTTTGTAGACGAAAAGTCCGACCGTGTGTACGCGGCATAAAGGGTCTATTTGGAAAGCAGTGACACTCACCAAACATTCACTGTAGATGAATCTTCCTGGGGCATGTTTTTAAAATGACAGTGATTGATATATATATGTGCTCCAATTTGGGAGATTCTCTAAATTTTAGAGTTAGGACCATAGTAAACTGGGGTGCCTTGACAAGGCCACTGCAACATACAAATATGTTCGCAAATGTGTGCAACTAAACCCCTTGTTTTTAACGTGAATTGTTAGACAGGGTCAATTTGGTTTTGTTACAGGCTAGCTGGTAAGTGAGTTGGGAATTTTTGTTTGTTTTGATGTGTGTTGCTCTTCCATGTGCTCCTTGCTTCAAATAGATTGGGGTGGTTGCCATTTGTTTACACAGGTTCTGAGAGAAGCCTCCTAATTTTTCAATGCAAAGCACTTCTCCGGAGGAAAAATTACCTTTGCCTGGATAGCGTGAATAATCAGGCCCAGATATTTCTGTTACTGAACTCGCACCAATACTGATTTCTGGAGATTGAAATCTAGCCAACCTCTCTAATGTGCATCACATGAGAGACAAGCTGTGCCCCAGACTCTGAACAAATTGCTCCCTGAGCAGCATATCATCCAGGTGCCCCAAAATAGGCACCTCCTTGGTCCTCAAAAGGTCTATAATTGGGACCAAGACCCTCATGGTTCCTCAGGCTGTGGACAGGCTGAATGGCAAGGCCCTGCACTGCAAATGTCAGTCCTCCACTGCAAATCAAAAGAACTTTTGGTGAGGAGGAAAAATGTTCCTTCTTTATGTCCACTGATGCCAGGAAAACAGAAGCGCTTGTATCACAAAAATGACTGGCAAAAATGTTAAATGCTTTAAAATGAATAATAAATATAATTAAACTAGGTATTTTCACCTTCTTCTGTATAGCTTGGTTTGTACATGTGTGGGTGAAGTAAGGACTGACCTTAAAGCGTAGTAAACCATGCCTTTAAAAAGAAAAAACCCTCTAAGACAATGGCATAATGTGCTAGTATGCATCACATATTAGCACATTATGAAATACTTACCTTAGAATGAAGCCCTCCAGTGGCACGCTGTCACCGCTGACAGGGCTTCCATCTTCACCCAGTCTTCCTTCCAGGTACGAGTGCTCCGGCTGTCTGATTGGCTGACCCGTGGTGACATCACTCCCAGGGAGTTACGACCACAGCATGGAGTGCCTGCGCCGGTGACGTCACAGGCTGCATGCAATATGAATATCTCCTAAACAGTGCAAGATTAGGAGATATTCACTGTACACACAGGTAAACCTTATTATAGGTTTACCTGTAGGTAAGTAAAAAAAAAAATACTTTACTGTCACTTTAAGATGGCATAATACAGTACATGCAAAATTTACATAAAACAACAAATACGTTGAGCAAAGAAGAAAGAAGGAGTGAAAAACAAAACACAACGGACCTATAGTGAAGTGAAAAAAAATGAAACTTTACGCAATGCATAAAGCAGACTAACAGAATATGAAACTTCAATTTGCTAAATATAAAGGAAAGCTAAGACAAAACTTTATACTAATATGAATGTATTTTATTTCACATGCTCACTATGATATAATATTATTAATGAAACATGAATATTCGTTTTAGACCTATATCTACTTGTTACAATGACTGCAAGTCATCGGTATTTTCTGCCAATCTGTTAATAAATAGCAGCTAATACTGCTGACTGTAGTGGTGGCAGATTAATTTATCATGCACTTAAGTTTACGCTAGGGTGAAGGAACAGCATTAAATGCAGTTGTAAGTGCTCTAACGTGATCTGAAGAGCTGGTATAAAAATGAATGAAAACACCATATGCCTGGTAAAGGAGATTAAATGCAAAATCGCTCTCCATCTAGAACAAGATCTTCCTTTAGGAAAATGTTTGGAGTACATGATAGCATGGGAATAATTTTCTAATAAAACTCGTAGGCACTTGTATGATCAGAAAAGACACTTGTTGTAATCTCATACATAATTCAGCGATCAGTAGAAAATAGAACAATACTCCAAGGTGCACTGGCACATTTTCATAGCTAACCACTTTTCTACTTCAGTTTTCTACTCCAAAACAAATAGCACAAGAACAGGAAATCTCTGGTGTGAACAACTTTTTTCCTACCGTAACTTGTAAATGGGTTTAGCACATCCATCAGATGAGAGTTTTATTCTTATGATGCCCCATACACACGATCAGAAATTCCATCAGAAAAATCTTGGATGGTTTTTCCGATGGAATTCCGCTCAAGCTTGCCTTGCATACACACGGTCACACAAAAGTTCTCTGAACTTTCGACCGTCAAGAGTGCAGTGAAGTACACTACGACAAGCCGAGAAAATGAAGTTCAATGCTTCCGAGCATGCATCGAATTGTTTCCGAGCATGCGCAATTTTTTGCGCGTCCGAATTGAATACAGACGAACGCATTTTTGGATAGGAACTTTTTCCAACCGAAAAATAGAGAACATGCTCTCAATCTTTTGCTGGCTGGAATTCTGCCAGCAAAAGTTAGATGGAGCATACACACGGTCGGAATTTCTGACCAAAAGCTCACATCTGACTTTTGCTGGCGGAATTTCTGATCGTGTGTATGGGGCATTAGGGAAGAAAATTTTAGTGAACTAAATGAATAGAATAAAAGATAAATATAATATAATAAAGGTGTAGGGAGCACTCCTACAAACCATATTTTACAATTTGGGTACATAACATAACTTCTGTGCAAGGTAAATGCAGTATGTAGAAAAAAACAACGTTAATGAAGGAGAACTGTCTAAACCAGGCATGCCATGTCTAAAGTAGACATAAAGGCAAAACTTTGTTTTTTCATTTTGGACGGGTTATAACCCCTGTCAGTTTTTTGCCATCTGTCTCCCATTGGGGAGATTTACCTTCAATTCCTGTTCCATTGCCAAAATTGGAAGTGAGAGGAAATCCCTGCAAACTAAGGGAATCTCTTGGGCCCATCCGGGTCACCAGAACTAGAGTTCCATTGGAAGATATTACTTTTCCAGGGACAACCCAAAATGTGGGATTTACTTTCACTCTCACTTTCAATGACATGGTAAACAAGATAAACATGATAAATAACAAAGGTGACTTTCCCTAATGGGGAAACAAACAACCATAAAAACCTATTATGTGTTCCAATCCCTCCTTACTCTGTCCCCCCAAAAAATGTCTTTAGTTATACTGTAAATGAAACAGAACTCATTTGAATAGAGTAAATCATCAGGAGTCTATCTTCATTCTCTGAAATTTCAAAGAAAATTAGAAGATTCCGGTGAAATTTCAGAATTTTGCCAAAATGCAACTAAGTCAACAGAAAAGGCAAAATTAAGGTGGCTTTTATGCAATGGCTCCTAAAGGTTACAAAATGTATTTTAGCTATTACTACAGTTTTTTTCATAGAAAGCAAAAAAAAAAGCAAAAAGAGTAAAACAAAAGTAGCCATAGTACACATAGTATACAAGTAACAATACACTAAACATAAATACTAAGAAAACTGGATGAATTATGCTTTGAGCAGAACTATGGGCACACATAACAAAATAAAAAAAAAACAGCAAATTAAAAGAAGAATCTTAAAAAACAGCTTAGACTGCAATTTTCACAATTATTGCATAGATTTCCCTGGTGCACTTTTTCCTGCCACTAGATATTTTCAGCTTTGATAGCCAGCATAGTTTTACCCACATTTTTGAGCCCAGGTTGTCCTGGATTCCAACCCAATCTGTGGCTAAACAATTCAAAGCGAAACAGCATAGCAATGAGCACATCTCACTCTCTATTAGCATGATTCTTGTCAGCACAATAATTATTTGGCTTCTTGTACTGCTTCTTTTTCTGACACTCCAGTCCTGCTGTACAAGGACTGCAAGAGGCTGATTCCAGGTCAAATTCAGGTACTTACACTGCTTGCATTTAAAAAATACATGGGCTTATGTATTGATCTACATCAATATGTGTCATTTATATTTCCTAGAGTTCAGCTTTTTCTACTCTAAAAACAGCAAAAAACAAATACTCAAAATAAAGAAAATGTGTATATTGTTTCTCTATTTAAAGTGGTTCTAAAGGCAGAAGGTTATTTATCTTAATGCATTCTGTGTGCAGTAGCCACCTAAATATCTACCTGAGCCCCATCTAGATCCAGCGATGTTGCATGAGAGAATCGGCTGTTCAGGACTCTCCCTCCTGATTGGCTGAGACACACAGCGGGTGCCATTGGCTCTCGCTGCTGTCAATCAAAGTCAGTGAGCCAATGAGGAGAGAGAAGGGTCTGAATGGACACACATTGCAGCGGCTCAGCTTGGGTGCCCCCATTGTAAGATACTTGCTGTGGGGCCACTTGGCAGCAAGGAGGGGCCAGGAGTGCCGACATAGGACCCAAGAAGAGGAGATTTGAGCTGCTCTGTGTAAAACCACTGCATAGAGCAGGTAACAATAACATGTTTGTTATTTTTAAAACAAAAAAAACAAAAAAAAAACAAGACTTTAACCACTTGCCGATCAGCTGCTGCAGTTTCACTGCGGCAGAATGGCACGGCTGGGCGAAATGATGTTATGTGTGACCGGCAATCACGATGACCGCCGGGCTCCCATGATCCCTCGTGACACACTGAGAACCGGTGATCTGTGTGTTTTAAACACACGGATCCTGGTTCTCTGAGGGGAGAAGAGACTGATCGTCTGTTCATACAAAGTATGTATAGCGATCTGTCATCTCCCCTAGACAGTCCCCTCCACCCTTCAGTTAGAACACAGAGAGGGAACACAATTAACCCTTTGATTGCCCCCTAGTGTTAACCCCTTCCCTGCCAGTGACATTTTTACAGTAATCAGTGCATTTTTATAGCATTGATCGCTGTATAAATGTCAATGGTCCCAAAAATGTGTCAAAAGTGTCCGATGTGTCCGCCAAAATGTCGCAGTCCCAATAAAAATCGCAGATCGCCACCATTACTAGTAAAAAAAAATACCAGAGCTCGAGTCAATGTCCATCTGTTGGACGCCTTCTCCATCCAAAACGGAACCAGCCAGGGGTGCCCCCTCTCCCCCCTACTCTATATAATTACGTTAGAGCCCCTATTATGCTGCATATGCGCCAACCCAGATATTAAGGGTATTCAGATACAGAAACGTGAATTTAAGATTGCAGCGTTTGCGGACGATGTTCTGCTTTCCCTCTCCTCGCCGCTGGCATCCCTACGCAATCTCCTACAAACACTGGAACATTTTAAACTCCTATCTAACTTAAAAATAAACTACTCCAAGTCGATTGCGCTAAATATATCCCTACCCACGGAGCTGGCTGAGCAATGTCGATGTAATATCCCTTTTCATTGGAACACGGGAGCCATAACCTACCTGGGAATCCAACTCCCCTCTGATTTAACAGAACTCTATAATAGAAATTTCCAGTCGGAACTTCATAATATACGCCAAGATCTCCAAAAGTGGGATAAACCAACCACCTCCTGGTTCGGAAGAGTGTCCATCCTTAAAATGACAGTCCTGCCTCGGCTCCTATATAAAATACAGACACTACCAATTCGCCTACCACCCTCCTTTTTTAGTCTGTATAAATCCATGTGTAGGACTTTTCTTTGGGGTAAGAAACCCCCAAGGATAGGTTGGGCGAAATTGGTGCTCCCTAAAGCGAGCGGAGAAATTGGTCTTCCTGATCTCCAACGCTACTACCGGGCAGTCCATTTAGCGCAGATCATTGATTGGCGTCTACATAATCAATGTAAAGACTGGGTCTCTTTAGAACAACTGGTGACCAATTACATGAATTCGATAGGGCTTGCGCAGTACATGCAGTTTCAGCCAAAATCTGCCCTATCACTCCAGTCAGAGGTAACCCAGACTTCCCCCCAGGTCTAACTAGTTCCTTTTTGAAAGCTGAATGGCCACACACAGAAATGCTAGCGAAACACTTTTTACAGAGAGAATGCTTCTTACGGCAAACTGATCTCGCTACACTTTCTAATACGGGGACATTTCCACTCTGGTCCTACCTCTAGCTTAAACATTACCTAACGGTTCCATCCCGCAAACAAAGTTTTACAAAACCCCCCACAATCATGGAGTCACTTTGCACTCGCTCAACCCCCCAGGTCCACGTCTACCCATCGCTGTTCGAGGAGCCATCTGCACTCCTACGTGCGGAGCGTTCCTACTGGGAATCGGCCCTGGGTTCGGAGATAGACGGGGAGGACTGGGACAGCGTACACCTCTACATTCACAAAGGGTCCCTGAATGTATCAGTTCAAGAGAACGGATATAAACTTAAAACCCGATGGTATAGAACACCAGACCTGCATCTAACTAAATTTCCTAAAAAACAATATCATAAGTCGGTTGCCATGCACATGATTAATGCTGCTAGGATGTGCGTACCAACCCATTGGAGGTCCACATCTCCCCCTTCTGTCTCCGAGTGGTTTAGCAGAATAAATCTTGTACCCGAGATGGAAGAACTGATATATACTGCCTTGGATAACATCTCCAAATTCACGAACACCTGGGAATCATGGATTTCTTTCAGAAGTTCCTAATCATAACAAGATTTCAAGTCGATATTGAAATAACTCCTAACCGGAGTGACATCGCCTCTGCTATCAAAGCCTAATTTAAAATTCAAACCCAACTGTGATATCTTTAAGGGTACTGAGCCCTATAAGCTGGAGAGGGTAGTTGGTGAGGACCTCACCCCCTCTCCTCATCCGCACTTCCCCCTGTATTTACCCCCCTTTTTTTTTTCTCCCCCCCTTCTCTCCCCCTTTGCTTGCTTCATCCCTATATTATCTTTTGCTGAGAATGCGCACTCCTAAGCATCATAGCCACATTTGACTCTTTGCTCACAGCTTAGATATACAGAATCTTACTTCAATATAGCTCTATGTTGTTAACTGTATGTGCAGCTGTGTATTATCTCTACAGGCTCACTGAGCCATAACTGTACATGTCAAGATTGTATTTGGTATTTTTTTTTTCTCAATAAAATCTTTATGCAACAAAAAAAAAAAAAATAAAAATGTTATAAATATATCCCCAATTTTGTAGACGCTATAACTTTTGCGCAAACCAATCAATATACGCTTATTGCGATTTTTATTACCAAAAATATGTAGAAGAATACATATCGGCCTAAACTGAGAAAAAATTAGCATTTAAAAAAAAAAAAAGGGGATATTTATTATAGCAAGAAGTACAAAATGTGTTTTTTTTTTTTTTCAAAATTGTCGCTTTTTTTTTGTTTATCGCGCAAAAAATAAAAACCACAGAGGCGATCAATTACCACCAAAAGAAAGCTCTATTTGTGGGGAAAAAAAGGGCATCAATTTTGTTTGGGTACAGCACTGCACGACTGCGCACTTGTCGGTTAAATCGACGCAGTGCCGAATCGCAAAAATGGCCTAGTCATTCAGCAGCCAAATCTTCCAGGGCTGAAGCGGTTAATATCACTTTAAGCATTTTTTTTTCTATGCAGTTTAATGACAAACTGGGAGTTTTCTCTTTGGAAAATTATTTTGTAGCAAAATCAATTTAGCTGAAAGGACTTTTTTACAATTATTATCAATACCTAAGGAATTCTAGAAAAATATTATAGAACCTTGGTAATTTATATTATAGTAATAATGGAAACTTACAACATTGTTATACTGTGGAAGGGATAAAATCCCTAAAGTATCCAACTGCAAAATTATGAAAGAAATTGTAGCATCCATCAACTTGAGAACAGCTAGGGCCGTATTTGATATGAATTCCAAAACCATTGAAGGCCACAATGAAGAAGTAAAAGGGCTACATGTGCCTGAGAAACACCAGTTGCCTTCTCTAATGCTATGCTCTTCTGCATCCAATGCAGTAATATTCAGGCCATGGATAAACCACTTTACTTCATCAGGAAACTAATAGTGGTGTAATATGGTGTAATAGGCAGCCTTGGGCTGAATGCTACTTACAGCAATTGGGCTCCCAAGACTGCTGATGTGTAAACTGAGCTGTTTGGTTTGATGTTCTTGTTTCCATACAATATTTGGAGGAAGACTAACCAAGGGTCAAAACTGTCTGCAAATCATCCCAGTACAGTGCCACTGTGAACAAGTTTTAAAATACTAGTAAAGTGAAAATCTGTTTTACTGTGTTCACTCATTTTTTTAACCTTTTAAGTAATTTTAAAGACAAACTTTAATTTTTTTTAGGTCTTTAGATAGAAGTAAAATCTGTGTGGTGATACTCCTGCAGGAGCCGCAGGAATTTTTCCCAGGTCTTCCCAAAACTTAAGCCCCACAGCCCGGCACACAGTAGGCTCATTCACTTTTCTCCAAAGAAACCAGTCTAGGGAATGTTGTTTTTGCTGTTTTTATCTTTGGCGAACTTTGATAGGGATGAGGGTAATGGAGGGATACTCCAAAATGAGAACTGTATACACTGAGGACTGAATCTTTCCTCCTGCTTTAAGTAGTAGTAGAACAAGCAGAGCAAAGTCCCTTTTTTTAGTGGACAGTATCTGGACAGAGCTCTTTAGGACCACCAGCCTTGTCCCCTTTAAAGTGGAGGGCCACCCTGAAAAAAAAAAATTCACCAAAAATCCTAAAAAAATTTAAAAAAAAATTTGAAATTTTTTTTTTAACTTACCTAAACCCTTGTTGCTAGGCAGTCTTCCTAATCTGCCTCTTCCTTTTCCACGGTGTGTTCTGCTCCTCGGTGAGCGGCCCCGTTGTCTTCTGGGAACTGTGTGCGCGTGCGCAGTAATAAACTGGCAGTGAAGCCGCAAGGCTCCACTGCCTGTTTCCCTTACCTAGGATGGCGGTGCCGGGACCCGAGAGCCGAGGGATGGGTCAGCTTCAGGACAGGTAAGTACTTATTTAAAGTCCGCAGCTACAGTGTTTGTAGCTGCTGACTTTTACTTTTTTTTTTTTACGGCCGGAATCCCGCTTTAAATAGACCCACAGCTGACTATACTAGGCACCAGAGGGGTAGCTAGAGCACAAGGTCCCCAAGATCCGGCAATGTCTGTACTCACAAGGCTCAAGGATAGATGGATGCCGCCTTCCAATCTTCCAAGTGATGCCCTCCAGTGAAACCAGACAGATCTGTGGTGGACAGCTCCCCTCAGTCAGCTTCTTCAACACACCTGGGTCTCTGCATTGCTCCTCTTAAGTCGCGCACCTGAGGCCTCCTTTAACAGCTTGCGCCTGGGATGCAGCGTGCCCTCCCCAGCCTGGACTCCTCCACTCTGGGAGAAGACCTAGAACTCAGTGTGCTCACTGAATAAATACAGTCTTCACCCCCTTCAGAGCCTGCATCTCTGGGATAGGCCAGGGCTGTATAAATATTCATGCTTCCATCTGCCTAGCTTCTCACCTACTATCCAGAAACGTCTCCAGTCTCCCGGGTACAGAGGAAGCTATAGGCCAATATGGCAGCAGCTGAGCACACTGAGCAGACCTAACTAGCAGATTGCAGCTTCACTGATTACAGTGAGCAGAATATGCTTTTGCCTAAAACACAGCTATCTAACTATCCTAGCACCTACCTAGTAGTCTCGGACAGCATTCTGCTTTTCTGCTTCTGTGTGTCCTGCACAACATGCTAGCCATTAATCACAATGCATCTTGATTCAAAAACTCACCCACTTGATTTGATTGTCAGAAGCTGATGTGATTGGATTTGCATCGTTCTTTGCAGACGATCTTCATTTTAAAAATATCATGTAAACACAATCCCATACTATGTAACTTTTCTGAATTTTGCAAATGTGGTTTTCAGCCTGACTGTGTTTTTCTGGAGTTCCTTATTAAAATGTAATGTAAATGTAAATGTAAACTGGATGATAATTATTAATTAGGAGCCATGGAACCTACCTATTTCCCTAAAAATATAACTACATTAAGAAAGTTGGAGTTTGACCTCTCTCCATCCCACCTTATCCCTCACTCCAAGCTTATGCTTAACCTAACTGTTAAAATGTAATGTTTATCCTCAAATTAATACTTAGAGCATAAAAATAAAGCATAGCCTTCTGAACCCTAACATTAACCCCTACTTAATCTTAACCCTTGATCTAAACATTAAGCTAATACCTAATGTTATCACTAACACTCAGCTAACCCCTGCATCAAAATTTTTTACTTTATCGTGTGACTAAAGCAGTGACACCAGAAGCTAGCACTCTTTTACCAAAATAACACACAGCCAAAAGTTGCTCATTGTGATAATAAGAATCATAATTTATTGGTTTAGCCTTTGCCAATATTAACGCCTAGTCCCATCCCATAAGCAAATTGTATATGTAAGAACAGTTTATTTTCCATAATCCCACTGCTATGTTGCTACCCATAGAACCAATCCTACAGGAGGCTGTGTACCTCTACCACCTACCAACTTTTCCATGCTGCATTGTATTTGCCTCTAAACATACTTTTCACATAAGAATTGGCAAACTGGCAACTGGGAATATAGGAATGTTTCATACTATGTAGATTATCAATTTCTTTTCTTCTTTTTTTAATCTATGTAAAGACCTCTATTATATTAGATTGTGAAGTATTTAGGATAATGTTAATTATAAGCAATACACACTAGAATTCACTTTAATTTTCAAGCAGTTAACCATGTTTTACATTTGAAAAAATAAGAAAATTACAACAGAAAGAGCCGTAGAAATGATTCCTCTGAAGTGCTGAAAGTCAATTCCGCTTATTGAGATGGTCACATTACAAAGGAATCCTTTTCTTTGTATTCATTTCTTTGTGAGGAGTGAAATGGCTGCTTAGTGCAGAGGATCCGTCACTACAGGATGAAGCCTCTAATCTCTTTTCCTTAACTCTCTTAGGGAAAATATAGCTCTATTTTCTGCACATTAAATGCAATCCCAGGTACCAGAATAAATGAGAAAATGATTGAAAAGTTAATTACAAATTTTACACCAGACACATTGAAAGAGAAAAGGGAGCGCAACGAAAGTACCAATTAATTTTTCATTTCAAACACTCTTTCTTCTAATGTCCGTTGGACAGTAAATGTATTTCACTGCATCAAGCTTCTGCTTTTTGATACCCAATGGCTTTTTCCTTCTTAAACAATGGCTACAACAATTTATCTAACTCATTTTAATATTTATCGGTGATGCAAGCAAGTGACTGTAACTTGTGTAATTTTGCTGATGCTTTTTTTTTTCATCACTGTGACTGATTAGAACATTTAGGGCAAGAATATCTAAAGGAGGCTCATGTTCATTTACCATTATCTCAGAGACAGATAAGCTAGGAAATGTCTGCCCACAAAAATTGACATTTTTCAATCTTTAATTTTTTTAAGTGAAAACTACCGGAGAAATTATGTAAAAAGTTAAATTGTGAGAAAACTGATGTCTAATAAATTGATTATATTTCTTTTTTCGTTCAATAATTGTTATTGTTTTTTTTACAAGCACGATGACAAAGTGCATTTGAAAGGTGAACTGATTATATTTCTTTTCTACAGTGAAAATATCACCATTTTCACTGTATGCAACTAAGAGATACAATTTTTAGAAAAAATGATTGATTGTTGGAACTATAAATGGGTTCATTTTAGGAGGAACAAGCAGAGTAGACTATTCAGAGTAGAATCAAAATTAACTACGCCGTTTCACACACTGAGTTGCTTAGATGAGATTTTCTTGAAAAATATTGGTCTGGTATCTTTTTTCTTAATATTTTTGTGTATTTGTTTTATTTTTTTTTGTTTAGTTTATTAAATGTATTGTTCTTTGTGTTGTGTTTGTTTTCTATTTTGTATGAAGAATAACATGCACTGTCACATAAAACATAATATAATGAGGCTAATGAAGGCCTGCTTTTTGGCACAATAACAGATCCATGATATTTGAAAGAGGCTTTCCTAATTCTAGGTCCATACATGCTAAATAACAAAAAAACTCCTAGTCTTGTTTTCCAGGGTAACTACAATGCATTTCGACAAAATGCTGAAATTTGGCTGAAATTGACAGATTTTTCAGGGAAATTGCAACTCTCAATTTTGCATATACTTAGTAGAGTTAGGCAATGACTAGCAACATTGGTAGGTGCCTAAGGGCTAACGAGTGTTAGACAATAGGGGGTTGGGGAGAACAACTGATGGCTGCTAAATTTCAATCATTCCCATTTTAATAAAGCAGCAGTCAATAGTAGCAGTGTTTCAGGTACATTTTGTTGTGCTTGTCAACAGGTTACAGAACATTGTTGAGCTATCCAACTTTATTGATACGAGCATAGGTCTCGTGGTATGCTTGCCAATTACCCGCCCCCTTTTTTCTTTCCAATAAAAACCATCACTATAGTGACCAACGTACGCTTCCCTGAAGACGTTCATAACGAAACGTACGTCGGAGCGGTACGTGGTCACATGTTCTGTTGTCTTACAACATCCGGATCCTTTGGCTGTCCCCCTGTGCGGGCTGGAACGCACGGCAGCTAGGAGGAAATATGGAGGGTTTTTTCTGACTGCAAAGTTACCCTGACATGCAAGCAGCCCCAGTGCCGGGTAGGCACTCACCAATGTAAGCGGCCACTTGGCTATTTTATTGTTTATACTTTTAATAAATGGTTTTAAGCGATGGAGACTGTTTTTGTTTCCTATATATCCATATTCATATTTTGAATAAGTGTGACGGGAACGATCCATGCCTATAACACCATCCACAGTCCAGCCATCCATGTGAGCAGACACAATCCTGCGTAAGCGCTAGTGACTCTCTTTTTAACTAAAGGAGTCATTGGTATCTGGTAAGCAGATATCTATTACTTCGAGGTGTATTCCTTTCTTTTCTCTTCTGGTGATGGAAAACCTTTTTCTAACAACAGCAAGACTGTGATAATGTTGCAAGATATCACTTCAATCACTTCAATCACTCATTTTATGGGGACAATCAATCACTATTGCTATCATCACTATTGTTATCACTTCAATGTGTAATTTAATGTGAACTGCTATTAATAGTGTTTATTTCCCAATTTTTCTGGTATTGCAAAGATATGTTTACCCAATGCACTTGATTTATATTGTATAGCCGTTAGCGCCCCCTATCTTTCCAATATTCCAATTTTTTTTGATTATTCAAAAATTGGGGGAGCAGCTTATATCGGTTGTATAACACTTAACAATTTATTTTTATTTTTATTTGTATTTTTCACTGCTGGGAATGTTTTTTCACTAGTGTATGTGATTCACTTATGGTATTTGGCTATTGACACCATTGGCGCGGAGGTCATTATTATTTTTTATCGTTTGAGTTTAATAATTGGATTTAAACTTGCTACTTATCGCAGCCATGGATGTATTTAATTTCATGCAAAATAGACAATTTAATGTAGAAGAGATTTTCCAACAAACATCTACTAACAATGTAGATTTGGACAAGGGATTTAAACAACTTAAATATGACACTGAAAAACAAATTAGGCTGTGGTGGGATATTGTATCCCTGGAGATGTATATAGGTAAGAATCTAACCCCCAGAAGTTTAAGATGGGATATCAGCCCTAATGATGGAGTAGAGGACTTGAGACTACTTGACGAGTGGTATCAATTCTTCAATGCCTGTGAACAAAAATTAATGCAAATGATGGTAAGAAGGCGTGAAGCCAAAAAAGCTGTCTTGGAATCTAAGATCAAAGAACTCAAGACAACTATGGAACCACTTATGTCCTCTAAAGAGTACTTAGATAAAGCCAAGGAATTAAATACCCATCTAGCTAAATATGATGGGGAAATTAAAGACAAAAAACTTAAAAATATTTCAGAGACATCAAGGACTATGAAGAAAATAGGGTATATAAATGGCAACAAAATTTACAACTGAACCCATCCCAAGAACCATCAGCAGAGAGAGAAGTTGAAATAAACAACACTGTAGCCTCTATGGCAGCCCAAAACAAAGGGGACCCTACTACACCCCATAAAAATAATAGGGCAGTCCACGGTCCTAACAATTACTCTAAGGTGAATTCTCATCCATACCCCACTACCTACCACTCACCCTATAGGGGACCTAATTACAATAGACCCCCCCTCCCACAGATTATAGACTCCCAGATTATGGTTATTATGCCAATAACCGTAACCACTATCCACCGAGGCCCCCAAGGGGTAATTTTAGAGGTAACTTCAGAGGCAGACCGGCACATAACCCTTATTCGCATCAAGGAGGGGGGGAATGGAGGGATTAGAAAGAACCGTACAGAATCCCAACCAACCCACAACAAAACTATATGGAAAGAGAAGAAAGAGAGGAAGAAGAGGCAGAGGGAGAAAGAAAAAGGAAGAGAAACAATTAAAATCAGGGTTATTTAATCTAACCACTTTAGAATTCTCAGATGCTGAATTGGAAGTTCTAGCTCAGGGATTGAAATTTGCGCCAAATAAAAATATAGATAAGTTTAATTTATTTGTAGATATTGAGAAATATATAAGGAAATTAAATATTAAGAAACATTTTGCAGGCCAAACCAGTAACCCTAGGACTCAGGAGACAAATGACCCTTTTGTACACAGTAATTCGAAAAACAACTCTGTATTTAATCCTCAAAAGGGTTCCCACCATCATATAGAAGTATTCAGAAATATGGTCCAGGATGAAGTACGACAGATTGAAATATCACAACAACAAAATAACCAAAAAATATGGGAGGGAATTAAAAAACTGGAAGAGAACAAGCAGATAGTGGTGAGACCTGCAGACAAGGGGGGAGGCTTGGTAATATTAACCAAAGAAAATTACAACATAGAACTAAGGAGACAGTTGAATGACACCTCAACTTACAAAAAACTCAAAAGTAACCCCAACCCACAATTAAAACAAAAATTATTAGAATGGATTAACCAAGGTACTAGCAAACAAATATTAACTCAGAAAGAAGCAGACTATCTTAACCTAACCACACCCAGAATTCCGGTACTATACATAGTACCAAAGATACATAAAAATAATTTAAACCCACCAGGCCGCCCAATAGTGAGTGGGATTGGCTCTCTGTACTCCAGGGTGGGGGAATATCTTGACACTTTCCTCCAGCCTCTAGTTCCACAGAGCCAATCCTATCTTAAAGATAGTCGAGAACTAATGACACTGTTACAATCTATCACCATCACGGACCAAACTTTACTAGTAACAATAGACATTGAGTCTTTGTATACAAATCTTCGGCAATCAGATGTGCTGGAATCAGTGAGGTGGGCTTTCAACAACAAATCCACCCTGAAAAAATAACAAATTAAATTCCTGATTGAAGGACTATCTATGGCCATGGGGAATAATTATTTCTGGGCATTAAACGATTACTATAATCAAATTGGCGGTGTAGCCGGAGCGCGCTATACACCTAGTGTGGCGAACATCACGTTAAATAAATGGGAATCAGAAACCATTTTTAAGAACAGACCTCAATCTCTTTTGTTATACAAAAGATACATAGACGATGTTATTATTTTGTGGGAGGGAACCAAAGAAAGTTTTATTAAGTTTTTGGATTGTATGAATATGAATAGATACAATCTAAAGTTCACAGCAGAGCATAACGTAGATACAGTGAATTATTTAGATCTAACACTCTTCAAACAAGGCGACCACATTAGTACAAAAACCTTTTTTAAAGAAACCGACCCACACACAGCTGTCACCATCCGCAATAGATAGGAGCTGTACCAAAAGGGCAATATATGTGCATACGGCGGAATTGTGATAATATTTTAGACTATTTCACACAAGCAGAAATCCTCACCACTAGATTCAGAGAAAAGGGATACCCTGCCCATCTATTGGATAAATTGGTTTTACAGGTGTCAAATATGGATAGACAGTCCCTATTGGTCCCTAAACCAAAAAAAGAGTACAAAGGTGACTGTGCGTTCATATCGGGCTTTCACCGCCAATACAGAACAGTAGAAGGTATTTTCAAAAAATTCTGGCCCATTTTACTTAAAGATAAAGATCTCCAGTCTTCCCTGCCAAAAAAAAACAAAGTTTATTTATCGTAGGGCCCCCACCCTCAGGAACCGGTTGGCCCCCAACGTACCAGATCCCCCCGGGAAACCCCCCACTTTCCTGGATGGATCTGGTTTTCATTATTGCACTAGATGCAATGCTTGCAAAATAACTAGGAAACCGGGCTCTAAGAAAAAGAAGGCTCAATTCCAATCTGTAGTAACACAACAACAATTTAATATCAAACCTCTCATCACATGCGATTCTGACCACGTAACTTACGTTTTGGAATGCCCATGTTCCCTTCAATACGTGGGCAGAACCACATGCCAATTGAAAGTAAGAATTAATGAACATTTAGCAAATATTAAAAAAGGTTACCCTAATCACAGTGTCTCAAGACATTTTAAACTTTATCATGATAGTGATCCATCACTATGTACATTTTATGGGATTGACAAAATCTCTAGGGATTGGAGGGGTACCCATATGAAAAGGTCAAAATCTAGGAATGAAACGTACTGGCTTTATAAATTACAGAGTATGCAACCACATGGGATGAATATAGACCTGGACCTTAATTGTTTTCTCACGAATGATTAGGTCCAGGACTATTTAGTATTAATACTATCTATTTCAGATTATGGGAGTGAGTCGGGTACAACTACTACCTTTGTCGCTAGAGACACAATTGTTATGGTGGAATACAATCCCCCCCCCCGTTTATATGGGAATTTAATATTTACTATATTTACTATATATTTACTAATATTTACTATAGATTGAGATAGGTTAGATTGCAGCTTCTGCCGACTAGCAATGTCTTATAGGCTTTTATAATATTATTCTTTTGTCATGTAAACCGAGACTGTGGCTGCACAGAATTCAGAGCAACATGAGTTCTTTTTTAAATAGATATCAAATTAATAAAATATTAAACTACTTATCATCTACTTTTTATTTATTTTTTTTATTTTTTCCATATGGGTTCTATCCACCTACTTGTTATTGACCAGTAGGGGGACTACCACAATTTTTCCCCTGGAGACGTTTGGCAATAAGAATCATCCGTCCTAAGCAGGGAGTAATTTGATCAGTTTAGTCAACAACCACTAGATGGAGCTATGCTCCAGAACATTGTTGAGCTATCCAACTTTATTGATACGAGCATAGGTCTCGTGGTATGCTTGCCAATTACCCACCCCCTTTTTTCTTTCCAATAAAAACCATCACTATAGTGACCCACGTACACTTCCCTGAAGACGTTCATAACGAAACGTATGTCGGAGCGGTACGTGGTCACATGTTCTGTTGTCTTACAACATCCGGATCCTTTGGCTGTCCCCCTGTGCGGGCTGGAACGCACGCCAGCTAGGAGGAAATATGGAGGGTTTTTTCTGACTGCAAAGTTACCCTGACATGCAAGCAGCCCCAGTGCCGGGTAGGCAATCACCAATGTAAGCGGCCACTTGGCTATTTTATTGTTTATACTTTTAATAAATGGTTTTAAGCGATGGAGACTGTTTTTGTTTCCTATATATTCATATCCATATCTTGAATGAGTGTGACGGGAACGATCCATGCCTATAACACCATCCACAGTCCAGCCATCCATGTGAGCAGGCACAATCCTGCGTAAGCGCTAGTGACTCTCTTTTTAACTAAAGGAGTCATTGGTATCTGGTAAGCAGATATCTATTACTTCGAGGTGTATTCCTTTCTTTTCTCTTCTGGTGATGGAAAACCTTTTTCTAACAACAGCAAGACTGTGATAATATTGCAAGATATCACTTCAATCACTTCAATCACTCATTTTATGGGGACAATCAATCACTATTGCTATCATCACTATTGTTATCACTTCAATGTGTAATTTAATGTGAACTGCTATTAATAGTGTTTATTTCCCAATTTTTCTGGTATTGCAAAGATATGTTTATCCAATGCACTTGATTTATATTGTATAGCCGTTAGCGCCCCCTATCTTTCCAATATTCCTTGTCAACAGGTTGTTGATGGGTTTACTATGCACAGGCTGCTTCATACTAATTATATAGCTCTAAAGCAGGGATCTCCAAACCACAGCCCTCCAGCTGTTGCGGAACTCCACGTCCCACGAGGCATTGTAAAACTCTGACATTCACAGACATGACTAGGCATAATGAGAATTGTAGTTTCTGAACAACTGGAGGGCCATAGTTTGGAGACCCCTGCTCTAGAGGAAAATTGCTAAGAACCAATGTGGTTTTCCACAAATATGGCCATAGTTGGGTAAAGAATAAATGTCTGGGGTGCACTTTGTGTGGTTTAAAAGGCCAACTTCCACCATTTTTTCACTTTTTTTGTTTTGGAAAGAATGGGGAACAGTTAAAATATCTCTCAGGTTATTATATTTTAGCACCTCTCTGTGACTGCTTTGGTGAGATTTTCTTCACTTCTTTCCCCTATGACAGCAAGGAACAAAAAGGCACAGACAGCAATAAGAACTCTGGAAGGAGTTCTGACTCTCCCCCTCCCTGCTAAAAATGTTTTTTGTGTTTGCCTCCTTCCTAAAAGAAAGTAATGGCAAATCCCCCCAAAAGAGACATAAACAATAATAACTTGACTGAGATTTTAACCCTTTAATACGTTACAACTAAATCAAAATAAAGTTTTAAGTGGAGTTGGGCTTTAAATATGCGCCAGTCATTGATTTTATGATGTTTGGAGGCATGTGCAGAAAGTCATGGACCTCTGCCAGCTTAAGGATATAGTGCTGGGCAGGTGCTGAAATGTGAGTTCAGCTATCTGTTAAGCTTTCCACCTTTCCAGTACACAAATTAAAATGCTTCATGTTGGATTTTAGCCTATGCCAGTCAAACTTTTGGTGTAAGTCATGCCGTGTCATCAGCTTTGGGTGTCATTAAACACTGCAGTTCAAGTATACTATATAGAATCTTCTGTTTAGAAACAAGCATATAAAAATGTGTCAGTCATTAAATTTGAGAATACTGAACTGAAACTTTCAGTATTCAGTATAAGAACGTTTTATCCTGCACAGACAGTGAGGTACATGCAAAGACTGAAGAAATCAATTCTTATTTTCAAAAAGTATTCCATCTCACAACAAAAAGCAAAATTATAAAAATGTATATATACCTTTTTTTTTGGGTGCCACCTATTTTGAGTTTCTTCTGAGCATGTAGAATTCCCTTCATACAGTTGATAACTAGTGGCATCCTGAAAAGAGTGCTAAGGTTGGCCCTGGGTGCCACCACAGCCCTTAGGAATAAAAATAAAAAGAGAAATAAAAAGAGTATGTAAGATAACTGTCAAAAGAGTCTGTATTTCTCTCACTGGTGCCTAATTGTATACACTATGCAGTCTTGTAGCCCCGTCAGGAACCTGGTAATTCTTTTACATAAAATACATTACTGCTTGTTGATCCTGTCATGATGGAAGTAAATGTCCAAATCATGCTGGAAAAAACACCTCTTGGCCTGTACTATCACTTGGCACATGTTCTTAGCATGTATGCCTATGGCCAATTTATTAAATACCTTCTTCAGCTCTGTGTATACAAAAGAAAATGAGAAGGCTCAAGTCCTTAATGGGGATAGTATTTACATAAATAGTTGTTGGTATTCAAGTAAAACAAACCGCCCCTACTTCAATTACCACCACTGCGCCTCGGACAAAAAATGCTAGCAAAAATAAAGCTGCCACTTTAGAAAATATGAAATGTAAGTGGTGTTTTATCCTTCTAAATAGTGACTAAACGGAAAAAAGGAAAAAAAAGGAAAAAAAAACAGTGGCGCTAACCTGAGACAGAATTGTCCGATTTAGACAACACTGAAAAAAATCTAGTGCATAAATATTATAATAAACAATGAAATCACCCTGTGACAAGTGAAATTCATAAGTAAATAAATCAAACAGAAAGTCCATATATTGATGTACAAAGAGAGTCCTTGACTAGTTGTGTCTTCTTAATTTCTTCCACCACATCAAAGTGTTTAGTGATCCCACTACCTTAAGAAATGCACTCCAAATGCCTACACTTGCGTGCAAGGCTAAAACGCTTTTATAACCACACAGAACGGGTTAAATCGGCAGACCGATATCCAACAGTGTATGTAGAAATCGTTCCACATGTAAAATAATAAAGTGCTCCAATAGCGTAAAACAATATAAACCAGTTTATTGTAAACACTATCACTCTTTAACTTTTCCACTCACATTTTACAAAATCCAAGCCAAAAAAAACAGCTTTAAATCACAGCACGCTAAACAATTGGATCACACAGTGTAGGGATGCGGTCACGGCGGACCCGAGGTATGCTTCAAGCATCACACGTCACTAACTTATTCATGAGAATCCCATGAATAAGTCAGTTTATGATGAAACATGTCGGGGGCGTGGCTGTACGACATTCTTCACCAGTGACGTGTGACGCTTGAAGCCGAACGAGGAAGTGATGATTCGATATAGTGGCCAGGGACTGAGGAGGGGGTGAGAACTGAGACTTAACGCCTGCATACCTCGGGTCCGCCGTGACCGTATCCCTACACTGTGTGATCCAATTGTTTAGTGTGCTGTGATTTGAAGCTTTTTTTGCTGGCTTGGATTTTGTGAAATGTGAGTGGAAAAGTTGAAGAGTGATTGTCTAAATCGGACAATTCTGTCTCAGGTTAGCGCCACTGCTTTTTTTCCTTTTTTTTCCTTTTTTCCTTTTAGTCACTATTTTGAAGGATAAAACACCACTTACATAGTATTTACATAGCCCCAAATGATGGCCAATGGCTGGAAATTGACATGGTCCAGAAACATTTGAACAAAATAAAGGTGAATATAGCACAGGGACCATATGGCTCACACCCAAGGGTCCTCAAAGAACTGAGCTCTGTTTTATCTAAGTCATTGTTTCTAATTTTTAGAGACTCTTTAATGACTGGGATGGTAAGGCCAATGTGGTGCTTATATTTAAAAAGAGATCAAAGTCTTTACCAAGTAACTAAAGACTGGTTAGTTTAACTTCTCTAGTGTGGAAGATATTTGAGAGTTAAATAAAAGACCATATAGACTATGTATAGGATAAGTTCACCTTTGTAAAAAAATAAATAAATGAACATAATTTTGCAAGTAAAAAAAAATGTGCATTTATTTTTATTAGGAGCCTGTAAAGCATTGCACCCAGGATCAGCAGATCGTGGGTGCAATCTCAGGCTCCTGCAGGCTGCCAGTGTAGCTGTCTGCCCATACCTTTACGAGCAGGAAGTTACTGAATGACAGAAAGCACAAATGAACTACCTAGAGCACTCATTAGAATCCTGGTGGTTCAGCAATGGCTGGCAGTAGTTGTAGTTTCCCCATTCACAGAACTCTGTGAATGATTGATGCCGCTAGATGGGCATAGCCTTGTGCAGCCACTTTTTTTTAACACCGTCCCTCCCGGCCTATAGTACAAAGGTGGCCGGGTGGGAGCACTGTTGTTGAGGACATTATATGACATCCTCCCAGAAGGTGCCACGTGGGGGCACGATCTGTCACGGGCTGTGTCCACTGAACATGTGATCGCTGTAACCAATCACAGCAGATCACGTGACAATTGTAAACATTGGGTGGCTTCTTTTCATGTCATCCATTGTATACAATTGTGTTACTAGCTGTGATTGGTCATAGTGAACAAATGGCACAGACAGGCCAATTACAGCCTATCTATACCTAGTGATTAGCTTTGGCCTATCACAGATAAAAACACAAAATACATAGAATGAACCAGTTTCATTCAGTAAAAATGATAGCTTATACCAATGAAATTCATTGGTACAAGCAATCACAAGGGGCAGCACAGTGGTGTAGTGGGTAGCGCTCTTACCTCGCAGCAATAGGGTCGCTGGTTCGAATCCCAACCATGACACTACCTGCCTGGAGTTTGCATGTTCTCCCTGTGCCTGCGTGGGTTTCCTCCAAGTACTCCAGTTTCCTCCCACACTCCAAAAATGCTGTTAGGTTTATTGGCTTCTGTCCAAAAATTGGTCCTGGTGTATGGGTGTGAGTTGGGGACCTTGGATTGCAGACCCCTTGGGGGTGGGGACCGGTGTGTGTGTGTGGAGCGCTGGGTAGATTGATGGTGCTACATGGGTACCTTAAATATATATATAAAAAAAAAAAATAATATAGTGGATGGGCATCTTGATGGGACACAATGTGCACAGATGGGGACAATTGTGGGTGCTCACTCAGGTTGGACTGGTGTCTTTATTCAACCTTACTAACTATGTAACTATGTATGTGTAAAAAAAAAAAAATCCTGATCCCTTCCCCAGAGTAGTACAGTGTTACTATGGTAACACTGTGTTGCTCTGGTCAGAGTGTGTTAGAAAAAAAATTGCTGAATAAAAGAAAAGAAAATGTAATTAAAAAAAAAATGTGAAAAAAATTATACATATATATTTTTTTAACATACTGTCACCAGTCAGTGTCCCTGATCACTGCCATACCAGTTATATGATTATGCTGTACTGCACTAGTGACAGTATGTAAAGTAAAAAAATCAAAAAAATGGTAAAAGAAATTGTGATTTTTTTTTTAATTTCTTCATTTTCCACATAACTGTGACAAAAAATGACATCTTCAAAAAACTTGCCATACCCTTTACCAAATACCTTGGACTGTCTACATTCCAAAAAGGGGACATTTGGAGGTATTTGTGCGGTCATGACATTTTCTGGCCTCAAGTAATGAGATAGGGTGTCAGTCCATCAGGATTGATACATTTTCAGATATACAGTATCTCACAAAAGTGAGTACACCCCTCACATTTTTGTAAATATTTTATTATATCTTTCAAGTGGCAACACTGAAAAAATGACACTTTGCTACAATGTAAAGTAGTGAGTGTACAGCTTGTATAACAGTGTAAATTTGCTGTCCCCTCAAAATAACTCAACACACAGCCATTAATGTCTAAACCGCTGGCAACAAAAGTGAGTACACCCCTAAGTGACAATGTCCAAATTGGGCCAAAAGTGGCAATATTTTATATGGCCACCATTATTTTTCAGTAACAACAAAAATGCTATGCACCATTTATCAACCACCATTTATCTACTTATAGAATTTTATACCCAACATCTGTAATTCCTATTTATTTTTATCATTTTCTATTTTTAAATAATTTTAATTTCACTATTTTACTATCAGTGTCATTATTTCCATTTGTATAGTCTGTCCATTGTATTTTAGCTTTTGGCAGCCCAGTGGTTTGTCTGTTAATTGGCCAATCTTCTCCTTTTTTAGCAGAATATTTAACTTCACCCTTCTCTTTGCCCTGTATCACTTGAAATAGGAGTGTGCATGCTCTGTAAGAGCCTTGTGCATGCTCTGAAACACGTTGTGTTTTCCTACACCCTGGTGATGTCACACGCCTTACAGGCACCGCTCTCCAAGTTGTTTACACCTGGCAGACCCAGCCACCACATAGGATTAGCCGGCTCCCTCCCTTCCTGACTTGCCGCAACTATCGCGGCAGGTTCCCTGCATATACAGGAGTTACTGGAGGCCATCTTGGGTGAACTTTGTCACAAGCACGTCACTTCTTACTGTTATGTAAGTGTTGGATTATTATATTACTGTACATTAAAACTTGCACTCAGAGATGCTTTCCTGTGTTTTTGCTTACCATTACTTTCCAGCACTGCCTTAACCCTCTTGGGCATTGAGTTCAACAGAGCTTCACAGGTTGCCACTTGAGTCCTCTTCTACTCCTTCATGATGACATGGAGCTGGTGGATGTTAGAGACCTTGGGCTCCTGCACCTTCCATTTGAGGATACCCCACAAATGCTCAAAAGGATTTAGGTCTGGAGACATGATTGGCCGGTCCATCACCTTTACCCTTAGCTTCTTTAGCAAGGCAGTGGTCGTCTTGGAGGTGTGTTTGGGGTCATTATCATGTTGAAATACTGCCCTACAGCCCAGTCTCCAAAGGGAGGGGATCATGCTCTGCTTCAGTATGTCACATTACATGTTGGCATTCAAGATTCCCTCAATGAACTGTAGCTCCCCAGTGCCGGCAGCACTCATGCAGCCCCAGACCATGACACTCCCACCACCATGCTTGACTGTAGGCAAGACACACTTGTCTTTCGACTCCTAACCTAGTTGCCGCCACACATTCTTGACACCATCTGAAACAAATAAGTTTAGCTTGGTCTCATCAGACCACAGGACATGGTTCCAGTAATCCATGTCCTTAGTCTGCTTGTCTTCAGCAAACTGTTTGCAGGCTTTCTTGTGCATCATCTTTAGAAGAGGCTTCCTTCTGGGACGACAGCCATGCAGACCAATTTAATGCAGTGTGCGGCGTATGGTCTGAGCACTGACAGGCTGACCCCCAACCCCTTCGACCTCTGCAGCAATGCTGGCAACACTCATGTGTGTATTTTCCAAAGACAATCTCTGGATATGACACTGAGCACATGCACTCAACTTCTTTGGTTGACCATGGCGAGGCCTGTTCTGAGAGGAACCTGTCCTGCTGTATGGTCTTGGCCACCGTGCTGCGGCTCAGTTTCAGGGTCTTGGCAATCTTCTTATAGCCTAGACCATCTTTATGTAGAGTAACAATTCTTTTGTTCAGATCCTGAGAGAGTTCTTTGCCATGAGGTGTCATGTTGAACTTCCAGTGACCAGTATGAGAGAGTGAGAGCGATAACAAAAAAATTAACACACCTGCTCCCCACTCACACCTGAGACCTTGTAACACTAATGAGTCACGTGACAACAGGGAGGGAAAATGGCTAATTGGGCCCAATTTGGACATTTTCACTTAGGGGTGTACTCACTTTTGTTGCGAGCAGTTTAGACATTAATAGCTGTGTGTTGAGTTATTTTGAAGGGGCAGCAAATTTACACTGTTATACAAGCTGTACACTCACTACTTTACATTGTAGCAAAGTGTCATTTCTTCAGTGTTGACACATGAAAAGGTATAATAAAATATTTACAAAAATGTCAGGGGTGTACTCATTTTTGTGAGATACTGTATATACCATAATTTGTGGACTCTATAACTTTCCTACAGACTTAATTATAAACAGTGATTTGGGATATTTTCACCAAAGAAACGTAGCAAAATACAGTCTGACTTAAAGTTATGAAGAAAAATTATTTATTTGCAAACTGTTATAACAGAAACAAAGAAACGTTATTTTTTCAGGATTTTTGGTATTTTTAGCAAAAAATAAAAAACCCAGTGGTAATTAAAATTTCTTATGGGTACAATGTTGCATGAGCGTGCAATTGTCATGACCTGTGAAGGACTAACTTCAGTCCTAGAAGTTACCCCTTAACCATTACCCTCTAATACCTCCCACAAATGACGCGACAAGGTGGTGGAGTAAATGGCCTTGTCGGCCTTTTATTAATAAAATATAAAACCAATAAATAACATTTTTTATAAATAACTTTTAAATAACTTTTAAATAACTTCACGGAATTATTGGAGTCTAGGAGGGGAATCCACCCACAGGTCACTGCATATGAACACTTAAACTTTTTAAGGCCTCCAGTCGCTAACCCCAGACTGTGAGACAGTACCCAACCTTCTCAGTGACCAAACTTTTCCCCTTCCTGGTTAACCCCTCGTAACCGGAAGGTACATAAAACAGCCCATATTATATATGGGTACCAACCGTGTAAACTCTAAACAGCCCATATTATATATGGGTACCAACCGTGTAAACTCTCCATACCATCAATCTCCTCCTCCTCACAGACCCAAACCACTGCCACCGCTCACAAGGGGTAAAACCTTACCCTTGCGAGCACCTCCACACCCTCAAAGCTCGCTGTACCCCCTCCTGCAAACCAAGCGCCCAAAGATCAGTGCCCACCTCATTAAGATGCACCCCATCACTTCTAAGGTACCTCCAGGTATCCACCTCCAACTCCCTATGCCGTATGGTCACTCCCCCATTCCTCAAAACAAACTTGCTGACCTCCTTATTTACCTTCACACGGGCCCTGTCAACCTTTTTATCGGACAAAGCCCAGCGCCATGACCTTCTACCCACCATGTCCGACCATACTATCACCATCCCAGGGAAAGCCGCCTGTAAACGTAGAACATCACATTTTATGTCACGTATGAGGTCCCTCATGGACCTGACCCCCATGTCATTGCCCCCCACGTGTAAAACTAAAACATCCGGGGCCCTGTCCCACCGAGCAAACTTGTGGACCTCTGACCTTACCCTGTTCCACATCATCCCTGACAACCCAATCCACCTTACCCGTGCTTCCTGCCTTGGGATACCCAGCTGCCTACCATTCGGCCGAACGTCGGCCCGCTTGGCACCCCAGAACACGAATGAGTGGCCCAATATCCAAACCAGGGGCATCGAGTCACCTGTAAAGTAAGGTTACCAGGACACAACAATAAATCACCAAAAACTTTAACCAGACCCCCCAAAACTACAGAAGAAACACCCCCCTTTTTCTCAACAAGCCTATAATAAATGCGGGCGGATGTAAAGCTTAAACCTATCTGAGTCCCACCTACCAATACGCTTAACTGCCTCAGAACCCAGGCCCGCCCTGGCCGCTTCAGTAGCAGCCCCAATACGAAAGGAATGGGACGAGTATCTATTGTGGTCATACCCGGCTGCCGATAAACACCTTTTGAACACGGCAACAAACTGGAATTTTGACAAAGAGGATCTGTCCGCATGTATCAGAAATGAGCCCGGGCAACGCGGGCGCAAATCACAAAATTTCTTCACCGCTGCTACCGGACAAATCTGGGATCCCGCGATCCGGAACACCTCCAGTTGTACTCCCTTCCCTGCCTGATCTGTTTTTGACCGTTTTATGTAAATCCTAACCGATTCCTGTGTACACACCAAATCATCCCATTGCAGTCCCCCATTTGCTCGTTTGGACGGGCTGACCAGTTCGCCCACCCGTAGCGCCCCAAAAAACGCTAAAGCAAAAGCCGCGCAAAAAAGTGCGCTTTCAAAACTAGAATTACAAATGCCTTCTATCTGGCTAAATAGCCCGTGTAACATTTCAAACGACACAGGTCGTCGCCCATCCCTGCTCTTATGACCTTTTCTGTAACCTTTCAAAGCCTGCCTAACCCAAAAATCCTTTGAATGGTCCCGCAACCCCTGCAACTTAAAGAGAAAGGCCAAACCCGCCATTTTTTTATCGATAGCGGCTGCCGAGATGCCCCGCTCGAAACCTAAATTGAGAAAGTATAGCATCGCCTGAGGTATCTCCCGGCTCACAGGGTCGATGTTTAAACTTTTTAAGCATGCCAACCATTCTTGCCATACCTTAGAGTAAGCGTCCCAAGTGACCTTACTCACGGAGTTTTGGATCCACCTGGCCGCGCTCCCAAGGCAACGGTCCATATCCAGTCCGGGCAGGTAACCCCTTGCTGCTCCGCGTCTGGTGCCAGTTCCCGAAACCTGTCCCACTGAAAACGAGACAGTGCATCAGCTACGGTGTTGTCCACTCCAGGTAAGTGTACAGCGTAGATGAAAACATTCATTTTCAAACAGCGCAACACTAAATGCCTCAGCAACCTGACCACTGGCAAGGACTTGGCAGACAAACGATTAATCACCTGAACCACGCCTAGGTTGTCACAGTTCAGCCGCACCTTCAAATTCCTAAAAGACTCTCCCCATATTTCCATTGCCACCACAATTGGAAACAATTCCAGCAGGACCAGGTTCTTCAAGAACCCTGCCTCCACCCAAGTTGTTGGCCAACGGGCGGCGCTCCAAGTTCTTTGGAAAATTGCCCCATAGCCCGTAGAACCTGCCGCATCAGTAAATAGTTCGAGGTCCCAGTTACTGATGGGACCTGACATCCACAAGGCCCGCCCGTTAAAGGAGTCTAAGAACTCGTGCCATACCCCTAAGTCCTCTCTGTGCTCCCTGTTGAGCGTCACAAAGTGAGTGGGGGCGGAGACCCCTGCAGTCGCTGCCGACAACCGTCGGCAGAACACCCTGCCCATTGGCATTATTCGGCAAGCAAAATTCAGCTTGCCCAATAATGATTGCAGCTGTCGCAATTGCACCTTACGCTTGCCAATGGTCCCACGTACTTCCGCCTTAAGATTTTCCAGCTTGTCCACCGGTAGCCGACACTCCATCCCCATGGAGTCTATCTCAATACCCAGAAAAACAATGGTGGACGTAGGGCCCTCCGTCTTTTCTGGTGCTAACGCGACGCCAAAACGGTCTGCTATGTGCTGCAAAGTCCCTAATAGGACCGCACAAACGTTGGAACCCGCTGGGCCAACACAAAGGAAATCGTCCAGGTAATGGATTACCGATTGGATCCCCGACACGTCCCTGACCACCCATTCGAGAAATGAACTGAATTTCTCGAAAAAGGCGCATGAGATAGAACATCCCATTGGAAGGCAGCGATCCACGTAGAACGCGCCATTCCATGTGCACCCAAGCAAGTGAAAACTATCCGGATGAACCGGCAAAAGCCTGAAAGCAGACTCAATATCTGCCTTTGCCAGCAGCGCCCCCCGCCCGTAGCGCCGCACCCATGATACTGCAGCATCAAAGGAAGTGTACGTCACCGCACACATTTCCGGCGCAATTGCATCGTTGACCGACGCACCCTTCGGAAAGGAAAGGTGGTGGATCAACCGGAATTTGTTGGGCTCCTTCTTAGGAACTACCCCCAACGGAGAAACCACCAATCCCGGCAGGGGTGCAGAGGTAAAAGGGCCCGCCATGCGCCCCAAATGTACCTCTTTTCCCAATTTTTCGGCAACCACCGATGGGTGCAGGAGAGCCGACCGTAAATTCTTTGCTAAGGGGGGCGCCGCCTCCAAGGAAGCTGGTATTTTAAAACCGCTCTCAAAACCCGAGTCTAATAACCGTGCTGCCTCCCGGTCGGGATATCTACTGAGAAAAGGACGCATCCTTTCCACCCGTACTGGGGTCTTCCCTTTTGTTCGAAGGCTCTCCTCCACGACCTTTTCCCCTTCTAAAGCATTTGGACAGGGCATGGGATCCCCCGCAACCCGAGCACGTGTGCTTGAACCGGCAGGTTGCACCAAACTTACAGGTGCACACATTGAACTGCCAGCAGAAGCCCCATTTTTTGTCGGTCGGCTGTCCTGGAGCTGCGCTACCTCCGACCCCTGCATGAAAAAACTGGTTCGGAGCCCGCGCCGCCGTCATAAGCTTCATCCACAGGCTGATGTCCTTATGATCCCAGCGTAGTGACGGTCGGACGGCCATCCGTTGTCTAAACTGTTCATCGTACCGCAGCCACGCCACTCCGCCGTACGTCCGATGAGCCTCGCTAATGGCGTCCAAGTACACAAACAAGGCCGAGCAGTGCTCGGGAGCCTTCTCCCCCACCACACTCGCCAGGATAGCGAACGCTTGCAACCAATTGGAAAAGGTACGCGGAATCAGCCGATACCTGCGTTTTTCCTCATCCTCTTTTTTGCGTTCTTCTGGCTTCAATCTATCCAGATTGAATTTTTCTAAGGGCAACAACGTGAATATCTCCACATATTCCCCTTTCCAAATTTTTTCTTTTACCTCTGCTTTAAGATGTGCACCCAATGGGCCTTCAAAGCAAACGTACACTTCACTTTTCGCTGCATCCGCCAATCTGACGGACTCGGCTTTCTTATCTCCAGGTTTACCCTGGCTGTTCGTGGCGGAATCGCCACTTGACGTCCCAGGCGACTCAACGATCGCCGACCCTGCGGCCGCTGACTCCGCACTTCCACCCACCATGACCGCCGGTACTGGCGTACTTACCCCAGCCGTCTCCTTTTCTGGGGTTGTGACCCACGCCCGCGCCGGTGACGCTCCGTCCCCCGTGGGTGGATCAAAACGCTGCACTAAATCCCGCAAACCAGCCAACAAATCCTGCAAGCCCTTACTACTCGCCCTCTCACTTGCCTCCCTAGGATGTGTAGCCGGTGACCTAACCCCACTCACCCCCCCGGAACCAGCCCCCCCAGAGGGAGCCCCTTTTCTACCCTGTTCTAACAATTGTTCTAATAAAGAAGAAATGGAAACATTAGATCTGCACTCACCAGGCTGCACAGGACTGGGCCGATCAGCCGCCCTTCCGGAATCCACCGCCGACGCTTGTCCCTGGTCCTCGTCTCTCTCTGACCCGGACAGTTCACCTTCCGACCTGTCGCTGACTTCCTCCTGGCGAACGACCGGTGCCTGCACGCCAGAGGTTCCCGCTCTGGCTGCCGGGGGTCTCCGCTGTTGCTCTCTCCCTGCACGCTGCGCCGCAACACCGGACCCGCGTCCTGGCCTTGTAGACGGACTTCTGTTCCTCTGACTATGCTGGGCCTCCGCTGTTCTCCTTTCACCTCTGTTCACCACCGACACTGTGCTTCTCAAGGTTCCACCTCTGGCTGGCGTAGGGCTGCTGGCCGCCTGGACCCCCTGACCAGCCCCCCGATCGACTGCCGATGATCGACGGTCCGACTGACCGCTTGCTGACCCCAGCGACTCTCCATCTGGTTGTTCCTGTCGCCTGCGACGCGCTGAGGGGGGGGGGGGACCGAGGGTTGCGCTGGTCTCCCCCATCCCTGCACTTCTTCCTCTGCGCTGTGAACGCTGTACCTCTCCCATGCTGGCTCCCCGAGCTTGCTGAGCACTGGGGGGGGTGGCTGATTCGGTCTGCCTCTGTGCTGGTCCCTGGGCCTCTGACTCACAGGAGAAGAGTCAGGGCTGAAGCGCTGTGGCGGCCTGGAACGGCGCCCACGTGGAGTCTCCTGGCCCCCCCCGCTCGGTGCCGCTCTGTCCTCCTGTATTATGGCTGCGACCTGAGCCTGCAGCCAGTCTGCCCCCTGAGTTGCGGCCACCGCTCTGAGCTGTTCGAGCAGAGCCGCCGCCGTTACTTCAGCCATGACAGTGGATTTTTTTTTTTTTTTTTTTTAGAGCAGTGTGAGAGCGTGTCGAATCTTCCTCCCCGGCGCTCTCCACTGACGTCACATCCCCCCTTCTCCTCTCTACATTTCCTTCTGCCTCCTCCTCTGCACCAGCCCCTCCCTTATCCTTAAAGGGGAAAGCGACCAGCGTAAACAGCCTGACTGTGCAGTCCACACAAGTCATGCTGTCCCTGCGCTGATCCCCTGCTCCTCTCTGCTCCGGGACCTTCTTTCAAAGTGTGACAGTGCTGAAAGGTGAAAATTGGCCTGGGCAGGAAGCGGGTAAAAGTATCTGGTATTAAAGTGGTTAAAATACCCTGTCACAAAGGAACTTTGAACAGGTGCTGGGGCTGCTGCATCAGTAACATGTTACATGGTACACCCTGAATACGGGTGTATCATGTAACATGTTATAGAAGGTGAACGTATCCTTTAATTGGGCATTTATGTGGCAAATGAGGTTTAATGTTGATGAATGTAAAGTTATGCACTTGAAGGCTAAAATCATGTATGCATTTTACATACTAGGAGGAAAACAACTGGGGGAGTCATCTGGGTAGATCATAAACTTAACAATAGCATCAGGCCCGGATTTACTCCCTTTGCCACCCCAAGGCCGGGTCCTTCAATGCCGCCCCCCCACACACACACCACCATTCACGTCTTTTATCGATGACTGCTACAATAGATCAATTAAAAACATATCTCCAAACACGAGAACTCTGAAAATAAATGGCTTTAATTGTACAGACTGAAAATACTCTGTAATGCAGAAAATGCCTTTTAAAGATTATAGCAGTAAGAAAATCCCTACAATTTTTGCAGCCGATTGTCTTATTTGATGCATTTCTGAACTCAAACTGTAAGTTACTACAATAAATTGTTTTTATTATCATTACGGGCTTCACTATGGGTCACTTATTTCTCTCCATGGGTATTTGCTGACTACATATTTGAAAGTCCCACTTCTGATGCAATTTCTGGGAGATGTTCATCTGTGGAGAAAGCCATCTGGATGTTGTTGTCTCTATTGATGAGGGGTTCCAGAGAGTTGAATTTGCTGGATGTTACTGAGAGTATCTATATATGCCTACTTTTTACAGCCATCTGGTAAGCAGACTACATTATCACGTGGTGTCGAGTGCTCCTTCATATCTGCACTATACCTAGTGATTGGATTTCCCCTACTCTTCAGACCTTCCTTAGACTGTTTTTTTTTATTAGTTACTGATTTTAGCGCCGCATTACACACACTTTTGGATTTTTATGTTCGGTTATCAACAAACTTTGCTGGCTGCTTGCTTTCGTATATTGATTAGCGCAGATTTTTCCTTCTGAAAGAACGTGTTTACCCTGAAATGGTCTATAGCATTTAACTGTACGTTTCCTTCTTGACTTACAACAAATGGAAATTTTTTTTTCTAGCTCTAGCGGTTTTGAAATGGTCAAGGCCAGAGAGTTCTTTGACTTCTGATTCAAACCTTTCAAACTCATTTCTATAGCTTTGCATGAGGTGGAGAAGTGCCCCATAGAGCTTCACAACTGCTGAAATGTCTACATCTGCACTCTACAATCGTTTGTTTGTTGCATTAAAAGGTTCCAAAATGCTGTTCCAAAATACTGTCATGAAGGCGGTCTCCAGACAATTCAGACTTCTTAGAAGTGCTGCAGCCTCACTTCTTGTCACTGGCCTTTGAGAGTCATCATCCTCTATTGCTTCCAGGGCTTCAATAATTTCTGTCCATGATTTCCTCAGAGTACGACATGCATCACTGCGTGCTGACCATCTTGTGACAGACAGATTTTTAACCATGGACTTGGCATTTAAATGAGACGTTAAGACTTCCCACCTGCTAGTAGAGCCAGAAAAAAATTATACAGCTGTTGGATGACTCCAAAGAATGATACTGCTTCTACGCAGCTTTCTGCAGCACATGTTCCTACAAGGTTCAGGGAATGTGCAGAGCATGGTATATACAGTCAGGTCCATAAATATTGGGATATCGACACAATTCTAATCTTTTTGGCTCTATACACCATCACAATGGATTTGAAATGAAACGAACAAGATGTGCTTTAACTGCAGACTTTCAGCTTTAATTTGAGGGTATTTACATCCAAATCAGGTGAACGGTGTAGGAATTACAACAGTTTGTATATGTGCCTCCCACTTTTTAAGGGACCAAAAATAATGGGACAGATTAACAATCATCCATCAAACTTTCACATTTTAATACTTGGTTGCAAATCCTGTGCAGTCAATTACAACCTGAAGTCTGGAATGCATAGACATCACCAGACGCTGGGTTTCATCCCTGGTAATGCTCTGCCAGGACTCTACTGCAACTGTCTTCAGTTCCTGCTTGTTCTTGGGGCATTTTCCCTTCAGTTTTGTCTTCAGCAAGTGAAATGCATGCTCAATCAGTTTCAGGCCAGGTGATTGACTTGGCCATTGCATAACATCCCACTTCTTTCCCTTAAGAAACTCTTTGGTTGCTTTCGCAGTATGCTTCGAGCCAGTGTCCATCTGCACTGTGAAGCTACGTCCAATGAGTTCTGAAGCATTTTGCTTAATATGAGCAGATAATATTGCCGAAACACTTCAGAATTCCCCCTGCTGCTTTTGTCAGCAGTCACATCATCAATAAATACAAGAGAACCAGTTCCATTGGCAGCCATACATGCCCACGCCATGACACTACCACCACCATGCTTCACTGATGAGGTGGTATGCTTTGGATCATGAGCAGTCTCTTTCCCTCTCCATACTCTTCTCTTCCCATCACTCTGGTACAAGTTGATCTTGGTCTCATCTGTCCAAAACTGTGAATGCTTTTTTAGACGTTGTTTGGCAAACTCTAATCCGGCCTTCCTGTTTTTGAGGCTCACCAATGGTTTACATCTTGTGGTGAACCCTCTGTATTCACTCTGATGAAGTCTTCTCTTGATTGTTGACTTTGACACACACACCTACTTCCTGGAGAGTGTTCTTGATCTGGCCAACTGTTGTGAAAGGTGTTTTCTTCACCAGGGAAAGAATTTTTCCGTCATCCACCACAGTTGTTTTCCATGGTCTTTCAGATCTTTTGGTGTTGCTGAGCTCACCGGTGTGTTCTTTCTTTTTAAGGATGTTCCAAACAGTCATACATATATGGCTGTGTGTGTGAAAGTGCCAGGTAATCAGCAGTATACAGTATAACTTCACAGGAAAACGAAGATGCTTTCACTAACCTACTAGATTCCAGGTTGTTGCCCCTACCATGTGTATGTATGAATGTGAGTTAGGGACTTTCGATTGTAGGCTCCTTGAGGGCAGGGTCTGATGTGAATGTACAATGCAGGGCTAAAAATGCCAAGTCCTGAGCCACTAGCCAGGCCTTAAGAGTTACTCATCACCACTTGGCCCACCCAAACCCTACCCTACCCTGCCCCGCCCCTCCCCTAAACATACCTCACACCTAAACATATCTCATGAAATGACACTGTTAAATGTTTTATGGAGAATTAAGTTCCAAAAATAAATATCAACAACAACTTTAACAATATCAACATAAAGCATATCAGTACCCATCAGTGCAGCCTCATCAGTGCCCATCAGTACAGCCTCATCAGGGGCCACCAGTGCAGCCTATCAGTGCCCATCAGTGCAGCCTATCAGTGCAGCATATCAGTGCAGCCCTATCAGTGCAGCTTAAGATTTCCACCTCATCTGTGCCTAACAGTGCAGCCTTATCAATGCCCATCAGTGCAGTCTGATCAGGGGCCATCAGTGCGTCCTCATCAGCCTCATCAGTGCTGCCTTATCAGTGCACCGTAAGAGTGCCGCCTCATCTCTCTCCAACAGTGCAGCCTTATTAGTGCCCATCAGTACAGTCCCATCAGTGCTGCCTTTATCAGTGTCAGTGTGCAGCCTACCAGTGCCGCCTATTAGCGCCCACCAGTGCCGCCTATCAGTGCTCATTAGTGCAGCCTATCAGCGCAGCCTACCAGTGCTCATCAGTGCAGCCTATCAGTGCAGCCTACCAGTGCCGCCTATCAGTGCTCATCAGTGCAGCCTACCAGTGCCACCTATTAGTGCCCATCAGTGCCGCCTATCAGTGCTCATTAGTGCAGCCTATCAGTGCAGCCTACCAGTGCCCATCAGTGCAGCCTACCAGTGCTGCCTATCAGTGCCCATCAGTGCCGCCTATCAGTGCTCATTAGTGCAGCCTTTCAGTGCAGCCTACCAGTGCCCATCAGTGCAGCTCACCAGTGCCGCCTATCAGTGCTCCCCAGTGCAGCCCATCAGTGCCGCCTATCAGTGCAGCCTACCAATCCTGCCTATCAGTGCTGCCTAGGAGTACCGCCTCATCAGTGGCAATCAGTACAGCCTCGTCGGTTTCAAAATATCACAGCTTTTACTAGTGTATATTAATTGTGTTTTGATTATGGCATGAAGCACTTTGCAGTGCATGATTTTTCACTGAATGTGGATTGTTTAATGGGTTTGCATTGATTTCAGCATGGAGCACTTGCTGGAATCTATGCAAACTTATTAGACAGTCCACATTCAGTGAAGAATCAAACAGTCCACATTCAGTGAAAGTTCATGTACTGCAAAGTTTGCAGTACATGAACTTTCACTGAATGTGGACTGTTTAATGAGTTTGAGCATGCATGGAGCACTTTATTGCAATATGCTCTGAAAATTTGCATTTAATCCATGCTGAGCAGTGAGCACTGCCACTTACAAAAATAAATGCAACTTACCTGCTGTCCTGGCCACCACTTGTGGGGGTTCCCGTCATCCTCCTCTCTCTTTTCCTCCTACAGTGACAGAAAGACCACACCCCCTGGGACAAGGAGAAGATGCATAGGGATGTGTCGTGAGAAGGAGGGTAGGCAGAGCATTAGGCTCTGCCTCCACCTCTGTCACTGGAATGACATGCACCCGGTCTGGCCAGTCACCGCCGGGCATTTAATGGGGGCGTCATTTGCTCCCTCCCCCTGGCCAAGTCCGCTCCGTACTTAGATTAGCAAGTGCACGCTACCTACAGGCCGCCGCACCGGGGGCTATATTTGTGCAGGGAAGCAGCCGTGGGAGCCGGGACTCGTGGGGACAAATCGGGGGCTTTGGCGCCGCCCCTGCAGCACTGCCTTCCCGAGGCCTGGCCTCGGTGGCCTTGAGCCCTGAATAGCATGCAATGCCAAGCTGAATTTTCTAAAGCTAGCAAAAATACTTTCTTGTTTGAAAAAAAGTATAGACTCTGGTGAGAGAGAGAGATATAATTTTGCCCCTGTACAAATCATTACTAAGACCTCATCTTTAATATGCAGTTCAGTTTTGGCACAAGTTTATATAAAAGATATTGGTGAACTGGAGAAAGTGCAGAGAAGAGCAATCAAACTGATAAGAGGCATGGAGGAGCTCAGCTATCAGGAAAGATTAGAGGAACTGAATATATTCTCTCTTGAGAAGAGGCGATCAAGGGGGGATATGATCAAGCGGTATAAATACATAAGTGGTCCATATAGTGAACTTGGTGTTGAGCTATTCACTTTAAAGTCATTACAGAGGACAAGGGTATACTCTTTATGTCTGGAGGGAAAGAGTTTTAACTTTCACATACAGAAAAGCTTCTTCTCAACAGGAGCAGTAAAAATGTGGAATAGACTCCTTCAAGAGCTGGTTCTGGCCAGCTCAGTAGATTGTCGTAAAAAAGATCTGGATGCTTTCCTAAATACACAAAATTTGGATACTTGGATATTAATATTTAGAGGCTTACCTGATTTAAAAATATATATCTATATATAGATATATATTTATTTAGAGGTAATAATGACAGGTTAGTTGATCCAGAGAATATTGGATTGACTCATGGGGGATCAGGAACAAGAGTTCCTTACCAGACACATTCATAATCCACCCAGAGAACAGAAACTAAATCTTAGAAAATGGTATCAGCTATTCCAGTTCTCTTTAGTGAACTGTATCTTTAAGCTGACTGTCCTGGTTATAACTCTTCAATCAGTTTACTTCAGCCCTACTAATCTTCACTGACTAATACCCACCAAGTACAACTTTTATGCCCCGTACACACGATCGGAATTTGCGACAACAAATGTTGAATGTGAGCTTGTTGGCGGAAAGTCAGCCGTGTGTTTGCGCCATTGAACATTTGTTGTCGGACTTTCCGCCAAAAAATGTTGGCTACCAGGTTCTCAAATTTTTTGCTAACAAATGTTTGTTGTCGGACTTTCCGATCGTCTGTACACAAGTCCGTTGGACAAATGTCCACGCATGCTCGGAATCAAGTACGAGCCGGAGATATAACTATCATTTGTAATGGAGATATCACGTACGTCTTGTACATCACTATGTTCGTAATTGTTGGCCAACATTTGTGTGACCGTGTGTATGCAAGAGAAGTTGGAGCCAACATCCTTCGAACAAAAATCCATGGTTTTGTTGTTGGAAAGTCAGATTGTGTGTACGGGGCCTCAATTCACAAAAACTGTATGCCGTTATCATACACATGTGTAGCGCCCACCAGTTTGGGTGAGTGCTACAATAGAGAGTTTAGTGTTATATTAGGCTAAATTTGCCAGAATCTCACTCTGCAGTGTAGTCTGGAGGGGTTTGATTTCTGGGGAGGTTTATTAGTGTAGAGGAGGGTGTGACCCCCTGCACTCTGCTTGAACAGTTTCCTTTGTTTTCTGGGGTTTGGCCTAGAAGACAAGAGGAATACAAATGTGAGTGACAGGTAACTTCTGGAAGACGCCTCTGGACCAATAGTTAATTCGTTGGGACAGGGGCGGGACTTCTATTTAAGGCCTGGTCACATGTCTCTGGGAGCGGTTCTGCATGGGAAGTTGAGAGAACTGGCTGGAGGATGTACTGTAGGTCCAGGATCCGTGAGGGTGCTCTCTCTCTCCTACAGGGGAGGGGAGAGAATGCGATGGAGGAGGTATCCAGGAGTGAGGATATAGACACACTAATACAGCGCTGATGTTCTCCCCTGCGTGAGGAGAAGAAAAGCAAAGCTATGCAGATGGAGAGGAACTGAATTACTTTCTTCCAAATCGCTGCCAATACTGACAACCAGGACTGGGTGAGAATTTTCCATGTGTGACATGGATCATTACTCAGAATCACAAGTGAGTGTAACCCAGAGGGAAACAGAATTTCTACAGGGACTTTAGAGGGGTTAGTGTACGGGGTCCAGGGTAATAGAGCTGGGCCCTGGAGGAACTAGACAGACAGTCCCAGCAGTACAGTGACTGTATCCCGGATAGTCCCCAGGGGACTATTGCAGGAGTTTCTTAAACTTATACAGAGATGTCTGGCGGGAGTATGGTGCCAGCATCACCACTGTCGCTACAGATTTGCCTGCTGCACAGTCTGGAATGTGATGGAGGAGAGGTTATCTCTTTTACAGTTTGGGGTTCCCCAAAGGACATTTCTACTGTGTTAAAAAAATCAGTTCGCTGCTGTAACCTGCAGTTCCAACGAGCCTGCCACCAGGTGTCGCTGTGGTGCGGCCGCAAAATGTACAGTTACAGTTCCTCGCACGCTGAGCCAACAAGCTTAGGGGCGGATCCACATCCCTAGAGGAGAGGGTGTCAGCATTCAGTGTGCCACGCGCTATACACAAGACGGAGGAAGATGGCCACACGTATTCTGAGTACGCCAGCCATGCAGCAGACTGATCAGCAAGACCAAGTCCTCATGGACACCGGCATCCGCCTGGAGCTCACCGGAGGACTGGCTCTTGGAGTGGTGGAAGGTGTGGAGCAGCTCTGCATGTTATGCCCTGCATGTCAGCATCCCACAGTGGGAGTCCGTGCCTGGGCCCGCTGTGGACACTGCAGAGCACAGCTTACACGCCTGGGACCTGGGCAACAGGAGGTCCGGTACTACCATGCCAGTCCCACAACCGGACTTTGCAAGCCTCGAATACGGATGACCGGAGTGGCCAGAGAGGGCCGAGAGTCATCTTTGTTCCCAGTAGCAGCAAAGGAGTTCCAGCCTGATCCCTCAAAGGAATCGGAAGTGCCGGAGGTTCAGGTAGGACCTGATGGGGAAGCCTGTGGTTTGGTCGGGACTCCAGGGGAAGCTGGGTTAGTAGAGCAGGCCCCAGGATGTTCCCCGGAATTGCCAACCATTAAGAATAAGCCCCTTATTGAACCTGTCCAGAGGGAGCCATGTGAAGGAGATGGTGATATCTCGGGTGAGCTGGACAGGGGAGATGAGGGCCGGGCCATAGACGGGGGGTCACCAGAGATGCTGGACAGGTATGGATCTGTCGAACGCCTGTTTGAGTGGTCACCCCCAGAAGAGGGCAGCTCTAGTGAAGATGAGGTGTTCCTGGAAAGTTCCACATCCTTAGAGACATCTAAAGGAGTTACGGGGGACGCAGCCATCTTCATCAAGCCCTTTACACCCCCCATCAGACTTCATTCCAAAATTCAACGTACACCCTCTTTTGCTTCTTCCTCCTTCCAGCAGAGGGCTATCAAAGCTCTGGACGCATGTGTTCTGCCTGGGAGGGGAAAACCGAAGGAACTACCCCGTTTATCAAGGTTCCAGAGGGATGTACAAAAGAGAGTGGCACAAGAATGGGGATATGAGTACCCATATGTTCCAGAGTCAATCATGACTATTGTTGAGGATTCCAGGGAGGAATGGGAGAGAGAACTAGTATGGGACTACCTGCATGTGCCCAAACCTCAGCGCGCCCCAGACAGAGAAGTGTGGATCCACTTTCAGGACATCTTCAGGGAATGGAGGCTGGGGAGGGCTATCTATAAGAACAGGGTCCTAGTCCTTAAAGCAGGTCAACACACCCGTAGTTTCTCAGTCTCTGTAAGGGGGACAGGGGATTCCCGTAAAAGACTGCCTGATCCCCACTATTACCTGTGAAAAGTACTCTGGCTCTGGAACTGTCATCAAGAAGTATGCTGAATTTGTGCACCCACTGACCACAAGTGAGTAGTTGGGTTAGGGTGGGTTTTGTCCCAATAACTGCCAACACAGAGAAGAGCTACAGTGCCTACTTGGCTAAGTAAGGACACTATCTCTGCTGCTGTCCCTGTCCCGTCACTTGTAGTGTGGTTCTACTCAAAAAGTTTTATGAACTCCCTGTTGGAGTCATCCAGAAAGTGTTGTGTTTCGCTGAGACTTGAAAAATGTATATATGGCGTGACCATGCAGGCTCTGTTTTGCAGGAGTCACTATGACTTCTTTTGAGGGAACAGCAGTCCTGACGGAATGACCCATGCCAAGAAAAAAAATGTGTATATTATGAATCTGTAAGATAGGGAAAAGACTAGGAAGTATTTTCATGTTTTCTTTTACAGGTACTTCCAGACGGCTGTCTGCATAATAATACCTATAGTGAAAGGGAATCATAAGACAGAAAATGTGATTATGATTGAAAATGTGATTTGTTTAGTTTTTTTGTACATGTTTTGCACACAACACTTAGAGAAAAAAAAATGAGGCTAGTTAGTTAGTACGACTGTTTGCAGGTTGGGGGAAAAGGATTTTTCCTTACAACTGGGGACAGTTGTGGTTTTGGGGGGGTATATGTAGCGCCCACTAGTTTGGGTGAGTGCTACAATAGAGAGTTTAGTGTTATATTAGGCTAAATTTGCCAGAATCTCACTCTGCAGTGTAGTCTGGAGGGGTTTGATTTCTGGGGAGGCTTATTAGTGTAGAGGAGGGTGTGACCCCCTGCACTCTGCTTGAACAGTTTCCTTTGTTTTCTGGGGTTTGGCCTAGAAGACAAGAGGAATACAAGTGTGAGTGACAGGTAACTTCTGGAAGACGCCTCTGGACCAATAGTTAATTTGTTGGGACAGGGGCGGGACTTCTATTTAAGGCCTGGTCACATGTCTCCGGGAGCGGTTCTGCATGGGAAATTGAGAGAACTGGCTGGAGGATGTAGGTCCAGGATTCGTGCGGGTGCTCTCTCTCTCCTATGGGGGAGGGGAGAGCATGCGATGGAGGAGGTATCCAGGAGTGAGGATATAGACACTAATACAGCGCTGATGTTCTCCCCTGCGTGAGGAGAAGAAAAGCAAAGCTATGCAGATGGAGAGGAACTGAATTACTTTCTTCCAAATCGCTGCCAATACTGACAACCATGACTGGGTGAGGATTTTCCTTGTGCGACATGGATCATTACTCAGAATCACAAGTGAGTGTAACCCAGAGGGAAACAGAATTTCTACATGGACTTTAGAGGGGTTAGTGTACGGGGTCCAGGGTAATAGAGCTGGGCCCTGGAGGAACTAATACCCTGGAGGAATCCAGAAAGTCACTTCCCGAGTGTTATTCAGAGTATCACAGAGGGAGTTAAACTCAGAAGTTCTGCTAAGTCAGGAAGTGGTGGTAAAGAGGAAGAAGGAAACATGCATCACACAAGGGAATATTATTCAAGATGGAGGTCTACTACTTGGGGCTTATATAATTTGAGAATAATGTTGTATTGCATATCATCCAACCCTGCTGAGAGTTATTCAGAGAGACTTTTCAGTATAGTGTTGCATTATTCAGAGTGACTTTTCAGCATGATGCTGCATTTCATATGGAAACTACAATAAACTTGTATATAGTTCACTTTCATTGACTGTCTGCGTATTCTATTTGGTTGAGGAGTGGGGGTGATGGAAAAACTTCACGTGGAAATAATGAACATTGTTACATGTTCCACACACATTGTGCATGCTTCTTGAAGAGACACCGATTAATGTTTAATGGACTCCCCACACACGTCAACAAAGCAAACAAGTAATGTCTCTTAACACAATGCAGAGCATTTACCTGTAAACACCTGCATTCTATTTCAGTGCATGGGGAAAACCATTAATCTCTTGCATTAAGAGACTTGTTACAGTGCACACACTACAACGTGTGTGCATAGATGTGAGGTCTGAGAAAGAAGCAGATGCAACAGAGACAGCCTAAGGATACAGGGATATAAGCTTGTGGGTATAACAAAATTAACCCCATTAATGCTGGGATATATTCATGACACTCATTTGCACTGAAGAAGCTGCTTAGATCAGCAGCAAAATATCTTTAACTCTTTCCCTATCAGTCACAGCCACCCCTCTACTGCACATGCACAAGATGAGACAACTGGAGCAGACTTGAAGCCTGTGGGATGACTGGATCCCGTGCAACCTCATTCTTATCTCGACAAGGAATGAGGAATTGGGAGCAAGTTAATACTGAAAAAGGCACTTGCTACCCTCTTCCCCCCCAAAACTTCCAAAATGTGTAAAAGGGGCTAGGATTTGGACATGGATAAAAAAGTGAAAGAGAATAAAAGTGAGTGAAGATCCACTATAAATTGATATTTCATCTATATACATGCACTACTCCAGGAATGGCTGCACTTCGATGCTCTGGACTTGCTTCCGAGTGGACAATGCTAGAGCAATGTGTTTATTGTTTAACCATCTCAATACTGGGCACTTTTACCCCCTTCCTGCCCATAGAGTTTTCTTATGGTGGTATTTATTTTCCACTGGGTTTTTTATTTTCCACTGGGTTTTTTAATTGTTTGTGATATAAGCAAAAAAAGAGCGAAATTGTGAAAAAAACAATATTTTCTACTTTCTGTTTTGAAAAAAAATCCAATAAAATTTAAATTTAGGAGAAAAATGTTTTCTGCTACATGCCTTTGGTAAAAAAAACCTGATAAGTGTATGATAATTGGTTTGTGTGAAAATTATAGTGTTTGCAAGCTATACTACATATTATTGAAAATTCATCAATCCTGATGTACTGACTGCCTATTTTATTTCTTGAGGCCCTAAAATGTCAAGACAGAACAAAACCCCCCCAAATAACCCCTTTGTGGAAAGAAGACAGTCCAAGATATTTAGTAAGAGGCATAGTGAGTTTTTTTGAAGTTGCAATTTTTTTCCCACAATTGTTTGGAAAATTAATAAATGTTTTTATTTTCCACAAAATTGTCATATTTACCAGTTATTTCTAACAATAGCATGTACATACCAAGAAATACACTCCAAAATGCATTCTGCTACTCCTCCTGAGCATGGCGATACCACATGTGTGAGACTTTTCCACAGCCTGGCCACATACATAGACCCAACATCCAAGTAGCACCTTCAAATGCTCTAGAGGCATAAATTACACAACAAATTTCCTGACTACGTATCACATTTTTAAAGGCCTTGGAGCACCAGGACAATGGAAACACCCACAAAATGACCACATTTTGGAAAGCAAACACTCCAATGTATATTCTATGAGGCATAATGGGGCTTTTGAACATGTCATTTTCTTTACACAAGTTTTTGGAAAATGTGGAAAGAAAATGAAAACTTATTTTTTTTACACAACGTTGTCAACTTATAAGATATTTCTAACACACAGCATGTACATACCAAGAATTACACCCTAATATGCATTCTGCTACTCCTGAGTATGGCGGTACCACATGTGTGAGACTTTTCCACAGCCTGGCCACATACATGGGCCAACATCCAAGTAGCACCTTCAGGCATTCTAGAATTATAAATTACACATCAAATTTCCTGACTACGTATCACATTTTTGAAGGTCTTGGAGCAACAGGACAATGGAAACACCCACAAAATGACCACATTTTGGAAAGCAAACACGCTAATGTATATTCTATAAGGGATAATGAGTCTTTTACAAATGTCATTTTTTGGGGGGGGCGTGGCCTGAAGCTTCATGGAGTGAGGCGTGCGGTGAGAGAGCTCCGGCTACAAACATCCTGCAAACCCATCCTTCGGGGCTGAATCACCCCTAAAACTTGGCACTAAGTACCAAAGATCTCCCAGCCGTCTCCCGCGACCATGTCGCCGCCTAAGCGAAACACTGGGACGCTCGGGAAGCTAGACAAATACCGCCATGAGGAGCGGGAGCCAGCGAATGAAGATGGCGCCCCTCCGGCATCAGGGGAAGAGGCCCCGACATCCGGAGACACTGCTCGGATCTTGGAGGCAGTTTCAGCTTGCCAAACGACCCTCACCTCAAAGATAGAAGAGGTCAAGGTGGATATCTCACTTATCCGGCAAGATATCCACAAGCTAAGGGAGAGAGTGTCCGAGACGGAGCGCAGAGTTGGCCAGGTAGAGGATGAACTCCCGCCATTGCAGATCAATGTGGAGAGGCTACAGTATCAACTGAACACAGTCCTAAGTAAGCAGGACGAAATGGAGAACAGATTGCGCCGCTGCAACCTCCGCTTTGTGGGACTTCCAGAAAAAGCGGAGGGCTCTAACCCCCCGACGTTCCTAGAGAATCTCCTGATTAACAACTTCGGCAGGGAGGCCTTCTCCTCCACCTTCGTGGTGGAGCGCGCGCACCGGCTGTTAAACTTTCAAGATAGGGACACCATCCTGCGCTTTACCCGGGAAAAGGGTAATATCCCATTTGGAGACGCACATGTAGCGGTTTACCCCGACTTTTCTGCCGAGGTGCAGAGGAAGAGGGCACAATTTTCGGAGGCCAAGCACCAACTGCGCAACAGTCACCTGGCATATGCCAGGCTGTTTCCAGCGCGCCTTCGTGTGGTCCGGGACGGCAAGGCGCACTTTTTCGAGGATCCCTCGGCGGTCATCTCCTGGCTGGAAGGCTGAGCCGCGTCAAGCCAGACGACACCATGCACCGAACACCAATCCATCGCTCCTCCGCCCCGCGATGTGCAGAAATCTTCCATCCTGGAGACTTACACCATCCTAACAGTGAGTTACCCTGTTCACTCTCCCTCCCTCATACTAAAACCAAACTCCCTGCTGCTCCAGAGGATGCCTATACTGTTTGACTGCATATTTTCCTCTTTCAACACATTTACCTGGTTTTAAAGCCATCCCATTTTTGTCACTCCGACATTTCATTCAGCCCCCTAAGACGAACTGCATGCCCAGCCGGGCTCAAGTAATGTGAAGCACCCCCCCTCAGACGTTCGGATGCTGATTTGTTTAGCACCGCCATGTTCTTCAGTTAACTTTTGTTCGCCCTCAGCAGTTCATGAGGTGGCACCTTAGGGGGTCTTAAACCCCCTGCTTACGTTGTTAACCGGTCTGGGTGCTCTCCTGCATCTGCATAAAGAAATGTTTCCCTGGCCAGCAGCAACCCCCACGGATGTGGAGGGTTGCCACAAGTTTGATAAGCCACGCTGGTCCAGAGCTGGCACAGTTTCTGTTTTTTTTTTTTCTTGTTTTATTTGTTAATGTTATTGATCTCTTTACATACGAGCAATGTCTGACACTTTATGCCATACAACACACAGATAGTCTGTTTATGTCTGTATTCATTATACTACCAGTATGCGGGACTTCCTGCAGACTGGCGGAACCTACCTTACGGTACTGGTTTGCCAATTTGCGGGACCTCCCAGCTAAGACCTCTGAGGTTGGAAATGTTTATTACTTTTATATTATGATACCCGGTGCGGAAATGTCTGTGGTAGCTGGGGTGATGGGTCTTCTCCTGCTGGTCCGATTTGTCATCACATTCCACTCAACTACCTGATGGCCTCTTTAAAAATAGTCACATGGAATGTGAGGGGGCTCTGCGATAGATCCAAACGCTTAGCTGTGTTGTCTCACCTTAAGTGCATGCGCGCAGACATATCTGTATTAGTGGAGACACACATCACAGGGCAACTTCAAATGGCCCTCAAAAAACCATGGGTGGGCTGGACTTACCAGGCTCCATTCACCAACAACTCCAGAGGTATAGCCATCCTCATAGCCAAAACGGTTAATTTCCAGCTACATAATTTAAAGTCGGACCAGCAGGGGAGGTTTTTGTTCTTGCATGTAACTGTGGGGGGTCTTTAAACCCTTTTGCTGGCTTTTTATATACCCCCACCCTTTCAATTTACTGCCCTCAGAGAGGGGCTAGCCTTTATGTCTGAGCATCCCACGGTACCAGCGATCTGGATGGGGGATTTTAATACGGTAATTGACCCCCTCCTGGATAGGTTTCACCCATCAGATATGCCACATAACAAGCCGACCCTCACTAGATTTGGTAGATTCCTTTCGGAATTTGCCCTATCCGACACATGGAGACTTAAATATCCCAACACATCCGCATACTCTTGCTTCACACCCGCACAAAACGCAATGTCCCGCATAGACATGATCATGCTCACCCCCACTCTCATCCCGGGCCTCCTTGCAGTGGGGTTCGGCGTGAGAGTTCTCTCAGACCATTCACCCTACTGGATCACTCTGAGGCTACAGTCCTCCCCGTCGTCTCGCCTGTGGAGACTGAATCCATTCTGGCTCGCATCCCTTACTGATATTGAGATCATACAGCGCGAGTGGTCTCTCTATTTTCAGACTAACCAGGGGTCGGCTTTGCCGGCAGCGGTCTGGGAGGCCTTCAAGGCCCATGCCTGCCTGATTCTATCTACCCATATCAACAGGCACAAAGCCTCCTCTAACAATATTCTGTTACAGGCCGAGGAGCACTTGGGCTCCCTCGAACAGGCTTTCCTGTCACATCCAACTCCCTTGAATTCTGCCCAACTGCGTTTGCAATCTAGGCTCACTGATAACTTACACTTCGAGAAAGCAAAGAAGGGAATCTTTTTTAGAAAACAAAGGATCTTTGAGCATGGAGAACGAACGGGGAAACTTTTAGCCTACATGGCCCACCTGGACCATTCGCCTCCGATGGTGGTTCAGCTCCGCTCACAGGATGGTACCATGCTCACAGACCCTAAACAAGTTGCCCACGAATTCAAAAGATTCTACGCCGACCTTTACACTTCTAGAGCCAACCGTCCTGTAGACGAGTTACACCTTCTCCTAGATAATATAGACTTTACCTCCCTCTCAACCACCCAAGTAGAAACCTTGGAGGCACCTATAACTGAGGAGTGTATCAAAGCGGCGATAGCGAACCTTCCAGCGTCAAAGGCCCCAGGCTCAGACGGCCTTCCCCTGGAGTTCTATTCCCGGTTCCAGGAGGTCCTCATTCCCAGACTAGAGGCTTTATATTCACACATATACGCATCAGGCACACTTCCGGGCACCATGAGCGAGGCATTGATTGTCCTCATTCCCAAACCTGGCAAGGATCCCCTTCAACCCGAGTCCTACCGCCCAATTTCTCTCCTTCAATTGGATGTGAAAATTCTCGCTAAAATTCTAGCCATGAGACTCAACAAAGTCATCCTTAGCCTCATCCACCCTGACCAAACAGGCTTTATGCCCAATAAGAACACAGCGTTTAACCTGAGAAGGCTATTCACCAATCTTCAAGCTACACATGATGAGACTGGGTCCAGGGTAGTGATCAGTTTGGACGCCGCCAAGGCGTTTGATTATGTGGAGTGGAGCTACCTTTGGGAGTGCCTCCATAGATTCGGTTTTGGCCCCAGGTTCATTAAATGGCTGCAACTCCTTTACCAGGCTCCCACTGCTCGGATCCAGGTCAACGGCAAAATGTCCACCCCGTTCTTGCTGTCAAGGGGAACATGTCAGGGTTGCCCAATTTCTCCCATGCTGTATGCCCTAGCTGTTGAGCCATTGGCCATAGCCATCAGAGCGCACCCTGGCATTAAGGGCCTTTGTCGAGGGCAGCTGACTGAGGTGCTCAGTTTATACGCTGACGATATGCTACTCTATTTATCAGATGCTGGTCCCTCGCTGGCTACAGCCCTACAACTTATCCAACAACATGGGACCTATTCAGGGTTACAAATGAATTGGTTTAAGTCTCAAATACTCCCCATAGATGTCTCTGTCCCAGCGAATACTCAGATGCCCCTCCCATTGGTAATAACCAGCCAGCTCAAATATCTAGGCATACAGTGCTCACGATCCCTAGCAGACTACATACACCTAAATATTGAACCAATTTTCACGTATCTTAAAAACAAGACGCAAATCTGGTCCAGACTCCCTTTGGGAGTGATGGGTTGTAACAGCTTGGTGAAGATGATTCTCCTTCCCAAGCTGTTGTACCTATTCTGGCATGCCCCATTGTATGTCCCAGTTCATATATTCAGGTCCCTCGAATCCATACTCAACACATTTATATGGGGCACATCCAGACATAAGCTATCATGGCAGACCCTTAAATGTCCTACCCGCTTGGGGGCCACCCCTGATCTCGCACTTTACTATTTAGCTTCCCAGCTGTCCCACTTTTACTATTTCAACAGGCACGACAGGCTCCGTTACACTATCCTAGCATGCACACGCGCCTCTGATGTAGTGGCCCACCCCTTCCAGATACTCTTCTGCAAACATAGGGGTAACTTTAGTCCTGTGGGCGGGAAGCGACTATTACAGCATCACAGCAGAATCTGGCACCGTGCACTCACCACTATTGGAGCTCCCCCTATCCACGGTCATACTCCGTTATGGGACAATCCTCAGCTCCCTGAACTATTGACCATCCCTGACTTCAAGCTATGGATCATCTATAAAATCATATACCTGTACCAGGTCATTGCGGGAGGGGAGGTCAGGCCCTTTCAGGCTCTGAAAGATGAATTCGCCCTTCCTAACTATATGTTTTTTAGGTACCTCCAGATTCGCCACGCCCTTCAGTCTCAGTTCAACAACTCTATCCCCACTCTAGAAGTGGTGATAGTTACAGATCTACTCCTGGGTGGCGACCCCAAAAAACTGATTTCCACCCTATACAATATCCTCCTCCTACCCGCTGCCACCAATCACACACAAAACGTAAGGGTTAAATGGGAGGCCGACATCGGAGCCTTTGACGATGACCAGTGGGGGGACATACTCGAGACTTGCACAAAAGTATCCCCGAAATTATCAGATCGCCTCACCCACTTATACATCCTCCACAGATCTTATCTCACCCCCGCACGCATCCTTAAATACAGGCCGGAGGCTACTTCAGACTGTCCTTGATGCGGAAGCACCCCCAGTACATACTATCACTTAATATGGTCTTGCCCAATTATTCAGAACTACTGGATGCAAGTAGTCAAATTTCTCCATGACCAAATGGGCTCCCCTTTGACACTATGCCCTCGCCAATGTTTACTTGGTCTGCTCGCAGTCTCGGAGGAGGAGAAATATTTATCAATATTTATGCAGGAATCCCTCTTCATAGCCAGGTTGCAAATTGCCCAACTATGGCTTCGGCCTGACCCCCCCACTGTGCAACAGTGGAAGAGAGCAGTGAACCTCACCCTACCCTACAAAAAAGTTCTGTATACCCACCGTGGTTGCCCAGCCAAATATCACAAAATATGGGATAGATGGATAAACGAGGCCTCTACGTGCACAGACTAGCAATACATAACATGTATATGACTGTTGGTTTAATGGCACTTAATTTTACTTATGACCAAACCTCTCACTAATCTAATTATAAGATACACCCTGTTACTGGTTTGCAATAACTTGTCAAGACTTTCAGTGTAAAAGCTAATCCATCCGTTTCCAGTGTATGCTACACTTTGTACTTTAATATTTCTAATATGTACAGACTATTATGCTCAATAAACTTTATTTTTGATTACCAAAACAAATGTCATTTTTTTCAAATTTTTTTGGAAAATGTGAAAAAATAATGAAAACATATTTTGTTGTCAATTTTTTAAATATTTCTAACACATAGCATGTACTGTACATACCAAGAATTACACCCTAAAATACATTCTGCTACTCTTCCTGAGTATGGTGATACCACACGTGGGAGACTTTTCCACAGCCTGACCACATTCAGAGGCCCAACATCCAAGTAGCACTTTCAGGCTTCTAACACATGGCATGTACATACCAAGAATTACACCCCAAAATACATTCTTCTGAACAAAGGGTAAAAAATTACCTGTGGTTTTAGTAGTGCAATTGTCCACACAGGACAACGCTGGTCCAGGCAGCAGACAGGGACGTGGTCAGCGACAGCAAAAGTGGAAGTCCAGGCAGCAATACTGTCCATAATCAGTACAGGCAGCAGGCAGAGATATTGCCAGCACAGGCAAAGCACTGGTCCAGACAGCAGGCAGAGATGTGGCAAGCAACAGCCAAAGGAATTGTCCAGGCAGCAGGCAGAGACATGTCAAAGTATTGGTCCTGGCAGCAGGCAAGAACATGGTCCATAAGCAGCAGCAGAGGCATGGCCAGTTCAGAAGGCAGGCAGAGGCATGGTTGATTAAAATGCCAGGGTCAGATGGCAAAATTATCAGGCTCAGGGCCTCAGTCAGGTAAGACCTGAGCACAGGGGTAGAGGCTTCTTCCCACCTAAATCTCTTAGAAACCTCCAGACCCTAATACGAGAATAAAAAAAACTCGGACAAAACCAAAAAGTTTTCTTACTCAGAAAAACTATTCTGGAGCCCCTCACATATGTGAGACCCCTGTGTTCTCTTGAATCCCACTATTACAGTGGCAGGGCAAAAGATCAGTTCAGAAGGCAGGAAAAAATCATGGTAATTTATTAGGCCGAGGTCAGTTCATGTGGAGGGCAGAAACGTGGTTGATAGTTGAAGCAACATGCAGTGGCATAGTCATTAAACATATAAAATCTGAAAAAATAGGGGATTGGCGCTGTTCACTGGTAAAAAATATTAAATAAACTATAAACAGACTCCTAACACAAGGGAAACATTACACCACAATTCTGGGTAAATGAAATGTGCATTCACCCAGAATTGTGGTGTAATGTTTCCCTTGTGTTAGGAGTCTGTTTATAGTTTATTTAATATTTTTTACCAGTGAACAGCGCCAATCCCCTATTTTTTCAGATTTTATAGCAATTGGATCGCACCTTGGTGCTTTCTTTATCTTGGGGGCTGCAGTTCGGTCACAAGCCCGTCCTAAGCGCGGAATATCACTATAATAGTCATTAAACAGACTGGGTCATACACAGAAAAAGCAGATAGCGGAAACTTGAAAAATATCTTAACTTCACATATACTTCACTAATAGTGTAGTGATGTTTGATAAATCCAGCAGCACTCTCCAATACAGAGGCCTAGCTGAGAGGGACAGTTGGGGACAGTTGTAATGGGTGTCATGGCGAATTCCATTTTGCGGCCTGTTTGGTTAAGAGGGAGGATATCAGAGAAATGCCTTTTGTTGAGTTTTTTCAATGTATCGGAGCAAATTTGTTCAGGGGCATGGCCATGCAGATATAGAAGGGCTGTAACAATGTTCTCTTGATATTTCAGGTAGGTTAGGGATCTTTGTGTGAACTTAGAAAAGATGACATATGAATTATACAGGGCTAACTGAAACAAGTAAATGGCGACCTTTTTATACCAAAACCGTGATCTCCTGGTGGTTAGTAGGGCTGCAACATCTGGTCGTTCATATCCCACCCCCCCCACCCCCGTTTTAGTTTTGTGGTGACTAGGGATGAGCCGAACACCCCCCGGTTCGGTTCGCACCAGAACGGACCGAAAGTTCGCACGAACATTAGAACCCCATTGACGTCTATGGGACTCGAACGTTCGAAATCAAAAGTGCTCATTTTAAAGGCTAATTTGCATGGTATTGTCCTAAAAAGGGTTTGGGGACCCGGGTCCTACCCCAGGGGACATGTATCAATGCAAAAAAAACTTTTAAAAACGGCCGTTTTTTCGGGAGCAGTGATTTTAATGATGCTTAAAGTAAAAAAAAAAAAAAGTGAAATATTCCTTTAAATATCGTACCTGGGGGGTGTCTATAGTATGCCTGTAAAGTGACGCGTGTTTCCCATGTTTAGAACAGTCCCTGCACCAAATGTCATTTTTAAAGGAAAAAATCTCATTTAAAACTGCTTGCGGGTTTAATGTCATGTCGGGTCATGGCAATATGGATGAAAATCAGTGAGACAAACGGCATGGGTACCCCCCAGTCCATTACCAGGCCCTTTGGGTCTTGTATGGATATTAAGGGGAACCCCGCACCCAAATTAAAATAAGGAAAGGTGTGGGGCCACCAGGCCCTATATACTCTGAACAGCAGTATACAGGCGGTGCAAACAAGACAGGGACTGTAGGTTTGTTGTTAAGTAGAATCTGTTTGTAATTTTGAACATTTTTAACGTGTTTAGCTCCAGCCAAAAAATCTTTTCTAAGCTTTTTGGAAAACATAGGGAAGGGTTATCACCCCTGTGACATTTGTTTTGCTGTCTTTCCTCCTCTTCAGAAGATTTCACCTCACTTTTTTGTCCCAATGAAAAATGTTTTTTGAAAATTTGGGTTTTTTTGTGGAACAAGGATTGGAAAGCATCAGTGGAAAGGAGAAATTGTTTTCCCATATTAACTCTTACAGGAGAGAATTTCCCTTCCTAGGGGTAGATTTCATCTCACTTCCTGTTGTCTCCTTCCGTTTGCAAGTAGGAGTCGTTTGTAAGTTAGATGTTTGAAAGTAGGGTCCTGCCCTATATACTCAGCAGAAATTTGGGCCTTAGGTGTTGCTGTGGCCACAACACTGTAAGCCCTCACAGGGCCCTGCTGTGAAATATTAGATCAAGAATTGTAATTACATGCCCCTGTTGAACAGGAGCTGAAAAATTAGGCCTTAGGCACTGGTGCTGGTGCCACAACACTGCAACCCCTCACAGACACTCTAGTTGGAACGCAGGAACGAGCCCTGCTGCAAAGTATTGCTTCAAAAATTGTAATTACACGCCCCTGTTAGACAGGGGCAGAAAAATTGGGCCTTAGGCACTGGTGCTGGTGCCACAACACTGCAACCCCTCACAGACACTCTAGTTGGAACGCAGGAACGAGCCCTGCTGCAAAGTATTGCATCAAAAATTGTAATTACACGCCCCTGTTAGACAGGGGCAGAAAAATTGGGCCTTAGGCACTGGTGCTGGTGCCACAACACTGCAACCCCTCACAGACACTCTAGTTGGAATGCAGGAACGAGCCCTGCTGCAAAGTATTACATCAAAAATTGTAATTACACGCCCCTGTTAAACAGGGGCTGAAAAATTGTGCCTTAGGCACTGGTGGTGGCGCCCAGAACCAAAAATGTTCTTACAAGCTATCAGCATGATGATTGAGGAGGAAGAGGATAATTACTCAGGGATAGTCACTCAGCATCAGCATAGGCAGTCTTTGAAGGGATCTGAGATTTCATAAAAAATTATTCGGTTACATCAGCATCAGGTGCTTGGTAGCTGGTGGTGATCCAAGACTCATTCATTTTTATGAAGGTCAGCCGATCGACCGAGTCGGTGGACAGACGCACCCTGTGATCGGTTACCACGCCTCCAGCAGCACTGAATGTGCGTTCCGAAAGAACGCTGGATGCAGGACAGGCCAGTAGCTCAATTGCATACTGTGCAAGCTCTGGCCAGTGATCCATCCTCAAGACCCAGTAACCCAGAGGATTTTCGGTGGGAAAGGTGTCCAAGTCTGATCTTGCCCCTAGGTATTCCTGCACCATGTAAAACAGACGCTGGCGATGGTTGCTGGAACCGATCATACCTTGGAGCTGCGGACCAAAAAATTGTCTGAACGCATCGGTCAGACGGCCACCTTCTCCACCGCTCCTTCTTTGACTGACCGAAGCCTCAGCAACACGTTGTCCAGAAACAGGAGTTTGTAACCTCCCAGTCTCTGGGAACGTGTTGCACAGACCTTTCTGCAAGGCCTCCCGAAGATGTTTCATCCTCTGCTCCCTCTGCGATGGCAAGATAAGGTCCGCAACCTTACCCTTGTAACGTGGATCAAGGAGGGTTGCCAGCCAGTATTGGTCCTTCTCCTTGATACCACGAATACGAGGATCCTTACGCAGGCTTTGCAGGATCAGGGAGGCCATGCAGCGTAGGTTTGCTGAGGCATTCGGTCCGGAGTCCTCTGGGTCACTAAGAACGACATGGTCCGCAGCCACCTCCTCCCAGCCACGTACAAGTCCATGTGTTTCTTGGGACTGATCCCTTAAAGACTGCTGCTGATGCTGAGTGCCAGGCTCCACCTCCATACTGACACAATCTTCCTCCTCCTCCTCCTCCTCTTCCTCCTCGTCCTCTTCCTGTGTGATCGGCGGGCACGCAGGAACACTGTCTGGATAAAGGGGGCCTTGAGAGCTAAGGAAGTCCTCCTCTTCCTGCCTCTGTTCTGCCTCAAGTGCCCTGTCCATTATTCCACGCAGCGTGTGCTCCAACAGGTGGACAAGGGGGACAGTGTCACTGATGCATGCACTGTCACTGCTCACCATCCTCGTGGCCTCCTCGAATGGTGACAGGACAGTGCATGCATCCCTGATCATGGCCCACTGGCGTGGGGAAAAAAAACCAAGCTCCCCTGATCCTGTCCTGGTGCCATAGTCGCACAGGTACTCATTGATGGCCCTCTGCTGCGTGTGCAGCCGCTGCAGCATGGCCAACGTTGAGTTCCACCTGGTGGGCATGTCACAGATTAGGCGGTTCTTGGGCAGGTTAAACTCCTTTTGGAGGTCCGTCAGCCGAGCACTGGCATTATATGACCGGCGGAAATGCACACAGACTTTCCTGGCCTGCCTCAGGACATCCTGTAAGCCCGGGTACCTGCCCAAGAACCGCTGCACCACCAAGTTAAGGACGTGAGCCAAACAGGGCACATGGGTCATTTGTCCCTGTCGGAGGGCAGAGAGGAGGTTGGTGCCATTGTCGCAAACCACCATTCCTGCCTTAAGTTGGCGTGGCGTCAACCACCTCTGAACCTGCCCCTGCAGAGCTGACAGAACCTCTGCCCCAGTGTGGCTCCTGTCCCCCAAGCACACCAGCTCAAGCACCGCATGGCATCTTTTGGCCTGCGTACTTGCGTAGCCCCTTGAACGCCTACGGAGCACCGCTGGTTCCGAGGAAGAGGCCATGGAGGAAGAAGAAGAGGAGGGGGTGGAGGAGAGAGGTGTGTCACAATCAGCATTTTGGAGGCGTGGTGGCGGAACAACCTCCAACACTACTGCACCTTGTCCTGCATCCTTCCCAGCTGCCAGCAGAGTCACCCAATGCGCCGTGAAACTTAGGTAACGTCCCTGTCCATGCCTGCTGGACCATGATTCAGCGGTAATATGCACCTTACCGCTGACCGCCCTGTCCAGCGAGGCATGGACATTGCCTTCCACATGCCGGTAGAGAGCCGGAATCGCCTTCCGTGAGAAAAAGTGGCGTTTGGGTACCTGCCACTGAGGAACCGCACATTCCACAAACTCACGGAAGGGGGCAGAGTCTACCAACTGAAAAGGCAGCAGTTGAAGTGCTAGCAATTTTGCCAAGCTAGCATTCAACCGCTGGGCATGTGGATGGCTGGGAGCAAACTTCTTTCGGCGGTGCAGCAGCTGGGGCAGGGAAATTTGCCTGGTACAATCTGACGTCGGTGTACCAAAAGCAGATTGCCCACAAGTACTTGGCTGTGACACACCTAATTCTACACCTTCATTCCTCTCACTGCAGGTCTCAGAGAGGACTGAAGGTCTAGTGGGGTTGGAAATCTCAGCTGATGAGGAGCAAGGAGAGATCCTCTTTGTTCTTTGGTGTGGGTCTTTTAGATACGCTTGCCAACGAACTGCATGGCAGGTCAACATATGTCTGGTCAAGCATGTGGTACCCAAGCGGGAGATGTTTTGGCCACGCGAGATACGCTTGAGACATATGTTGCAAATAGCAGCGGTGCGATCTGATGCACTCGTCTCAAAAAAGGCCCACACCAAAGAACTTTTTGAATAACGCGCAGAGACTGCAGCGCCCTGCACATGTGGAGCTTTGGGGTGTGATGCAGTCAATGTGCTGCCCTTAGGCTGGCCCCTGGAGGGCATCCTGCCTCGTTGGTGATGTGCCGCCGCCTCCTCCTCCTCCTCCTCCTCCTCCTCTCTCCTATCAGGCACCCACGTTGAGTCAGTGACCTCATCATCCCCTCCCTCCTCATCACTGGAGCAAACCTGGCAGTATGCTGCAGCAGGGGGAGCATGACTGCCAGATTGCTGTCCTTCTTGGGCACCCCCTCTGTCCGTGCTCATGTTACTGCCTTCATCGAGCTCAGTATCGTCATCAGAGCCTTCCAAACGCTGGGCATCCTCCTGGAGCATGTACCCAACACTGTGGTCAAACAGTTCGAGGGAATCCTCATGAGGACATGGTGGAGCTAGGGAAGGAGTCACTGATGACATTGAGCTGAGGGAAGAGGCCGCTGCTTTGCCAGACAAAGCACCCTGGGCATGGGTGAGAGAGGATGAGGAGGATGAGGACGGCTTGGTCATCCACTCGACCAAGTCTTCCGCATGTTGCGGCTCAACACGGCCAGCTGCCGAAAAAAAGGCCAAGCGTGTCCCATGGCCACGTGCTGATGAGGATGCACCGTCTCCACGACCAGCACTAGACACAGAGCCTGCTTGCCCTCTCTTATTGGCTTGTGACTGTCTGCCTCTCCTTCTTGGCCTTCCAGACATACTAATGGCCTGTAGCTGCACTAAGCTGGGATAGAACACCTGTAATTTTCTTCAGGTAGCTTTATATACTGTAACCAGACAAGCCTGCCTGTCAGTAGGAAGATAACAGGAACGGATCTAGCTGAACACTGTGAGCAGGACGCACTGTACTAAATGTAAATAGTCTAGCTGCCTGACCGTGGTACTAATAGGATCAAATAGAACACCTGTAATTTTCATCAGGTAGCTTTATATACTGTAACCAGACAAGCCTGCCTGTCAGTAGGAAGATAACAGGAACGGATCTAGCTGTACACTGTGAGCAGGACGCACTGTACTAAATGTAAATAGTCTAGCTGCCTGACCGTGGTACTAATAGGATCAAATAGAACACCTGTAATTTTCTTCAGGTAGCTTTATATACTGTAACCAGACAAGCCTGCCTGTCAGTAGGAAGATAACAGGAACGGATCTAGCTGAACACTGTGAGCAGGACGCACTGCACTAAATGTAAATAGTCTAGAAGATAACAGGAACGGATCTAGCTGAACACTGTGAGCAGGACGCACTGCACTAAATGTAAATAGCAGGAACGGCTCTAGCTGAACACTGTGAGCAGGACGCACTGCACTAAATGTAAATAGCAGGAACGGATCTAGCTGAACACTGTGAGCAGGACGCACTGCACTAAATGTAAATAACAGGAACGGATCTAGCTGAACACTGTGAGCAGGACGCACTGCACTAAATGTAAATAGTCTAGAAGATAACAGGAAGGGATCTAGCTGAACACTGTGAGCAGGACGCACTGCACTAAATGTAAATAGCAGGAACGGATCTAGCTGAACACTGTGAGCAGGACGCACTGCACTAAATGTAAATAGCAGGAACGGATCTAGCTGAACACTGTGAGCAGGACGCACTGCACTAAATGTAAATAGTCTAGAAGATAACAGGAACAGATCTAGCTGAACACTGTGAGCAGGACGCACTGCACTAAATGTAAATAGCAGGAACGGCTCTAGCTGAACACTGTGAGCAGGACGCACTGCACTAAATGTAAATAGCAGGAACGGATCTAGCTGAACACTGTGAGCAGGACGCACTGCACTAAATGTAAATAGTCTAGAAGATAACAGGAACGGATCTAGCTGAACACTGTGAGCAGGACGCACTGCACTAAATGTAAATAGCAGGAACGGATCTAGCTGAACACTGTGAGCAGGACGCACTGCACTAAATGTAAATAGCAGGAACGGATCTAGCTGAACACTGTGAGCAGGACGCACTGCACTAAATGTAAATAGCAGGAACGGATCTAGCTGAACACTGTGAGCAGGACGCACTGCACTAAATGTAAATAACAGGAACGGATCTAGCTGAACACTGTGAGCAGGACGCACTGCACTAAATGTAAATAGCAGGAACGGATCTAGCTGAACACTGTGAGCAGGACGCACTGCACTAAATGTAAATAGCAGGAACGGATCTAGCTGAACACTGTGAGCAGGACGCACTGCACTAAATGTAAATTGCAGGAACGGATCTAGCTGAACACTGTGAGCAGGACGCACTGCACTAAATGTAAATAGTCTAGAAGATAACAGGAACGGATCTAGCTGAACACTGTGAGCAGGACGCACTGCACTAAATGTAAATAGCAGGAACGGATCTAGCTGAACACTGTGAGCAGGACGCACTGCATTAAATGTAAATAGTCTAGATAGAAGATAACAGGAACGGATCTAGCTAAACTGAATACAGTGTATATATATATATATGCAACACCTGGGATGCATATATATACACAATACACTGTAAGTGCAGCTAACTGACTGACTGTTCTGCCTAATCTATCTAACTCAAATCAAATGACACTGTCTCTCTCTCTATCTCTCAGCACACCGGAACACACACTACACAGGGCCGCCGTGCAGGCGGCCTTATATAGTGTGGGGTGTGTACTAAATCCCCTGAGCCATAATTGGCCAAAGCCACCCTGGCTTTGGCCAATTACAGCTCTCTCTACTGACGGCGCTGTGATTGGCCAAGCATGCGGGTCATAGTGCATGCTTGGCCAATCATCAGCCAGCAATGCACTGCGATGCCGCAGTGAATTATGGGCCGTGACGCGCCACACGAATTTGGCGCGAACGGCCCATATCGTTCGCAATTCGACGAACGATCGAACAGCCGATGTTCGAGTCGAACATGGGTTCGACTCGAACACGAAGCTCATCCCTAGTGGTGACCAATCTTTGTGGAAAGCCCTTGTGGCTGGCTCGTGCTGTCCTACAGCCCACAGTTTGCTTCAGATAGAGATGGAGAATTAGTGGGAAGCTTGTGTAGAAATGATCCACATACAGGTGGTAACCCTTCTCGAACAGCGGTTTTATAAGTTGTCAATCTTGCCACTTGTCCCCATATATGTAGGGCATCCAGGGGGGGTGTAGCTGGCTGTGCTTTCCCTCATACATTTTGAAATCATAGGTATATCCTGTGGCCCTGTCACATGCCTTGTAGAATTTTACCCCATATTTTGCCCATTTACTGGGAGGTATTGTTTAATGCCAAGCCTTCCAGTGAAGTGGACTAGGGATTCATCAACACAAATATTTTTATTGGGAGTAAATATTTCCTTGAAGCTGCAACAAACAAAGTTGATTAGTGGCCAAATTTTGAACAGTTTATCATAATCAGGATGATTTCGAGGAGGGCACTGGGCATTATTATTGATTGGAAAAATCTCATTATCATCTCGTAACATGTTCTTGGCATGAAAGAAGAATAAACTGGCATATGATGTATAGGTTGGGTAGACCAGGTATGGACTTCATTTTTTTTGTCAGTCCCATGTTCAAGGTTAGTCCAAGAAAAATGTTAAATTCCTCCATGGTGATGCGTTTCCACACAAATGGGGGGGCATATGGAGAATTAGGATTGCTGGCAATATATTGGCTGGCATACAGATTACACTGCTCGACATAATTTAGAGCTTGGAGTGCTGCGCTGCTTGTACTCGCCACAGGATTTACTGCGCTGCTTGTGGATGCCTATCCCTCGTCAAATCTTCGCAACTCCTTTGTTTGGACTCTCTCCTCCTCAGAATCCATTTTAGAGCCACTGCTTTATACTGGCTCATACTCACTATCTGAATCTGACGGAGAGAGTTCTCCGCTACTCTCATCCGTCATACTCTGGAGTATCTGGAAAGCCTCCTTACTGCTGAATATTTTTTTTTAGACATGTTAAGGCTGCACGGCTGATGTTGATCCCAGGTACAGATGTACAGATGTTGTTGACTGGTGCAGATGTTGACCATTTCTACAGATGTGGATCACTTGTACAGATGTGGATGACTAGTACAGATTTGGATCACTAGTACAGATGTTGTTCACTAGTACAGATGTTGATCATGTGTACAGATGTTGGTCACTAGTAATAATGTTGATGACTAGTACAGATGTTGATCACATGTCCAGATGACTAGTACAGATCTTGGTCACATGTGCAGATGTTGATCACGTGTCCAGATGTTGGTCACGTGTCTAGATGTTGGTCACTAGTACAGATGTTGGTCACGTGTACGGATGTTGGTCATGTGTACAGATGTGAGAAGAAAGTGAAGTAGATGTGGCCCTGTTTTATTGTGTTTGTGCACCTAATCCCTGATGAGCATAAATATATCAATCAGATATTATGGATATGTATTAGTGCATTTAGATTAAAAGTGTGAAAAGATAAAATAGAATTAAATTAAAATAAAATTATATTGATCTAAATCTCAGAAAAAAGGGGACAATTAGGTCCCATGTGACCTGCATATATATAATCCCATATAGATGACTATAAAGTGCTTGGGTGCTGGTGAAAAGATTACTATAATGGATTAATACAAACTCAAAAAAACTTAAATCTCAAAAAAGGGGACTAGTACAGTCCCATAAACATGCATTTAAGATGATATAGTCCCACTTAGTGAATATTCAAAAAGGTGCTTCTGTGCTGGTGAACAATTAGTGTTGATAATTTTCACTTTCCAGGGGTGATCACAGCATACGTGCCTTATCCGTGCTCTTATTGTGGCTGCACTCACAGGAATCCCCCCCCCCTCTTGGGGTATGGAGCATTCACAGTATCTGCCACTGTGTAGCACTTTAAAAGCTGAATGATCTCTGCTGTAATGGCTGTAATGGCAGTCCTCCAATCTTGTACGATATATCATACAGAACATAGGGGAGAAAGGAATCCCAATAGTGTAGTACTGTTTCAATTGTTTATTACTTAAAAAACCATGAAAAGGTACTCACATTCAGTAAAAAACATTAGGGCATTTGTTGCTGACACTAGCGCCGGCAACCGGAAGTGATGCAAGGACATGTGCTGACCCCGCCCTACGCGTTTCGTCACTCTGACATCATCTGGAGCGTGCACCGTGCTTGCCTCATCTCCTTTTTATAATGGACCATGACCTGAGTGGCTAGTAATTACGGCAGCCATTTTGGGTGAGATAATACAGACCGAAGTCCGCAGATGTAAACCTATGTGTGCTTATTGCGGCCATTTTTGGTAAGGTTATGCAGACCGAAGTCTGTAATCACTAGTACGGATTGTGATTTACTTTAGCGGCCATTTTGAGTGTGATAATACAGACCGAAGCCTGCGGATATGTACCTATGCACATTATCCTCGCCCTTACTTAATAGAATTGTGCAGACCGAAGTCTAATGTCCAATCCGTGTTGTTTTTCTACCTACTATGGCGGCCATTTTTTGTGAGATTGTTATAACTGGACGCTCTATATAGTGAGCTTATACTGCCACTGCTCGGGATTAGTTTAATGTATCCCCAAGTTTTAAACGGTCTCACTGCATTACAAGGTCTAGAACTGAATCAAATACAATTGGACAGAGATATATAAAAATAAAATATGCATATAAAATATTACATATAAATCCATATATTCCTAATTACTATCAACAATTTAAAATAATTTTAATTATAATTATACATCACATACAATCTCAGATCCCAACGTAAACATTTTATTATACCATGCTAGGCGTGTGTTTCCAAATATCAAATTAAAATAAAATAAAAACAAATATACCCAAATGTTTAGGATAATGAACACATTTAAGAAAAAAGGGGAGAGGCGGAGGTAAAAAAATGTAGTAAAAAAATATGGTAAAAAATTGTAGTTAAATGACTATGGTGGAGATGACATAAATCTTTATAGGGGTATGTAGTGTAATTTCTAGAGCAATTTTTCCAGATTAATGACCCTACTTAAATTTTCTTAAAGGGCAATACATCATCTAAAAAATTCTTTTAAAATTTTTTTAAAAATGTGTTAAAAAACAGTTCAAATCTACATCAATATTTATTCCTGTAGGTTGGAGAGTGTCTAATTGGAAAATCCATTTCGTTTCGTTTTGGGAGATCTTAATTTTCTTATTTTCCCCTCTCCAATGACCTTTGATTTTGTCTATGCCATAGAAGACCATACATGTTGGATCACTGTTATGATAGTCCCTGAAGTGTCTAGAGACACTATGCTTATTGTAACCGTTCTTGATGTTATTTATGTGTTCTCGGATCCTTACATGTAGTTCTCTTGTGGTCCTACCCACGTATTGTTTGTGGCAAGGACACACTAACACATAGGTTACATGTGTACTATTACATGTAATGAGTTCCCTTATGTTGTATTTAGTTCCATTTGACATAGGCATAAATTCCGTTTTTTCTTACTGGTTTTCTTGCTGATCCTACATGGGAGGCATTTTCCACATTTGTAGAAACCCTTAAGATGGTCTGATATTTTAATTTGCTTTGGCAGATCTAGGGCATTATGTACCAATCTGTTCCTGAGAGTTGGTGCTTTTCTGTATTTTATGCTTTAAATTTAAAAGAATTTTTTAGATGATGTATTGCCCTTTAACCACTTCAGCCCCGGAAGGATTTACCCCCTTCCTGACCAGAGCACTTTTTACAATTTGGCACTACGTCGCTTTAACTGCTAATTGCGCGGTCATGCAATGCTGTACCCAAACGAAATTTGCGTCCTTTTCTTCCCACAAATAGAGCTTTCTTTTGATGGTATTTGATCACCTCTGCCGTTTTTATTTTTTGCGCTATACATGGAAAAAGACCGAAAATTTTGAAAAAAAATGATATTTTCTACTTTTTGTTCTAAAAAAAATCCAATAAACTCAATTTTAGTCATACATTTAGGCCAAAATGTATTTGGCCACATGTCTTTGGTAAAAAAAATGTCAATAAGTGTATATTTATTGGTTTGCGCAAAAGTTATAGCGCCTACAAACTAGGGTACATTTTCTGGAATTTACACAGCCTTTAATTTATGACTGCCTATGTCGTTTCTTGAGGTGCTAAAATGGCAGGGCAGTACAAAACCCCCCCAAATGACCCCATTTTGGAAAGTAGACACCCCAAGGAAATTGCTGAGAGGCATGTTGAGCCCATTGAATATTCATTTTTTTTGTCCCAAGTGATTGAATAATGACAAAAAAAAAAAAATTACAAAAAGTTGTCACTAAATGATATATTGCTCACACAGGCCATGGGCATATGTGGAATTGCACCCCAAAATACATTTAGCTGCTTCTCCTGAGTATGGGGATACCACATGTGTGGGACTTTTTGGGAGCCTAGCCGCATACGGGGCCCCGAAAACCAATCACTGCCTTCAGGATTTCTAAGGGCGTACATTTTTGATTTTACTCCTCACTACCTATCACAGTTTTGAAGGCCATAAAATGCCCAGATGGCACAGACCCCCCCCCCAAATGACCCCATTTTGGAAAGTAGACACCCCAAGCTATTTGCTGAGAGGCATGTTGAGTCCTTGGAATATTTTATATTTTGACACAAGTTGCGGGAAAGTGACAATTTATTTATTTATTTATTTATTTTTGCACAAAGTTGTCACTAAATGATATATTGCTCACACAGGTCATGGGCATATGTGGAATTGCACCCCAAAATACATTCTGCTGCTTCTCTTGAGTACGGGGATACCACATGTGTGGGACTTTTTAGGAGCCTAGCCGCGTACGGGCCCCCGAAAACCAATCACCGCCTTCAGGATTTCTAAGGGTGTACATTTTTGATTTCACTCTTCACTGCCTATCACAGTTTCGGAGGTCATGGAATGCCCAGGTGGCACAAACACCCCCCAAATGACCCCATTTTGGAAAGTAGACACCCCAAGCTATTTGCTGAGAGGCATGGTGAGTATTTTGCAGCTCTCATTTGTTTTTGAAAATGAAGAAAGACAAAAAAAAAATTTTTTTTTCTTTTTTTAATTTTCAAAACTTTGTGACAAAAAGTGAGGTCTGCAAAATACTCACTATGCCGCTCAGCAAATAGCTTTGGGTGTCTACTTTCCAAAATGGGGTCATTTGGGGGGGTTTTGTGCCACCTGGGCATTCCATGGCCTCCGAGACTGTGATAGGCAGTGAAGAGTGAAATCAAAAATTTACGCCCTTAGAAAGCCTGAAGGCGGTGCTTGGTTTTCGGGGTCCCATACGCGGCTAGGCTCCCAAAAAGTCTCACACATGTGGTATCCCCGTACTCAGGAGAAGCAACAGAATGTATTTTGGGGTGTAATTTCACATATTCCCATGGCATGTTTGAGCAATATATCATTTAGTGACAACTTTGTGCAAAAAAAAAAAAAAAATTTGTCTCTTTCCCGCAACTTGTGTCACAATATAAAATATTCCATGGACTCGACATGCCTCTCAGCAAATAGCTTGGGGTGTCTACTTTCCAAAATGGGGTCATTTGGGGGGGGTTTGAACTGTCCTGGCATTTTATGCACAACATTTAGAAGCTTATGTCACACATCACCCACTCTTCTAACCACTTGAAGACAAAGCCCTTTTTGACACTTTTTGATTACATGAAAAAATTATTTTTTTTTGCAAGAAAATTACTTTGAACCCCCACACATTATATATTTTTTTAAAGCAAATGCCCTACAGATTAAAATGGTGGGTGTTTCATTTTTTTTTTTCACACAGTATTTGCGCAGCGATTTTTCAAACGCATTTTTTGGGGAAAAAACACACTTTTTTACATTTTAATGCACTAAAACACACTATATTGCCCAAATATTTGATGAAATAAAAAAGATGATCTTAGGCCGAGTACATGGATACCAAACATGACATGCTTTACAATTGCGCACAAACGTGCAGTGGCAACAAAATTAATACATTTTTAAAAGCCTTTAAAAGCCTTTACAGGTTACCACTTTAGATTTACAGAGGAGGTCTACTGCTAAAATTACTGCCCTCGATCTGACCGTCGCGGTGATACCTCACACGCATGGTGCAATTGCTGTTTACATTTGACGCCAGACCGACGCTTACGTTTGCCTTAGCGCGAGAGCAGGGGGGACAGGGGTGCTTTTTTTTTTTTTTTTTTTTTTTTCTTTATTATTTTTTTGCTTTTTTATCTTATTTTAAAACTGTTCCTTTCATTTTTTTTTTTTAATCATTTTTATTGTTATCTCAGGGAATGTAAATATCCCCTATGATAGCAATAGGTAGTGACAGGTACTCTTTTTTGAAAAAATTGGGGTCTATTAGACCCTAGATTTCTCCTCTGCCCTCAAAGCATCTGACCACACCAAGATCGGTGTGATAAAATGCTTCCCCAATTTCCCAATGGCGCTATTTACATCCGGCGAAATCTAAGTCATAAAATGCTCGTAGCTTCCGGTTTCTTAGGCCATAGAGATGTTTGGAGCCACTCTGGTCTCTGATCAGCTCTATGGTCAGCTGGCTGAATCACCGGCTGCATTCTCAGGTTCCCTGTTGACCCAGAGAAAAACACGGAAGACGGTGGGGGGGGGGCATTCTCTCCCACTGCTTGTAAAAGCAGTCTAGAGGCTAATTAGCCGCTAGGATTGCTTTTACATGAAAGCCGACCGCTGGCTGAAAAGAATGATACCAAGATGATACCTAAACCTGCAAGCATCATTCTGGTATAACCACTCAAAGTCGTGAATGGTGTACCTGAAGACAAAAAAATGGTTAACAATAAAGCACAGTAAACGGTAAAGTATAAAAAATTGCATACCTGAAAAGCAAACATGATAAAACATAATAACAATAAAACATTGCAGAATAGAATACAGTAAAAAAGAGCAGAACAATAGAGAGAATAGAGAGAGAGAGAATAGAGAGAGAGAGAACAATAAAAACTATTATTTTTTATTTTATATTTTTGTTTGTGTTTTTTTTTTTTTACACTTTTTTTGTAACTGTAACTTTTATAACTGTAACCGGTTCCAGGTTCGGGTCTCTCAAAATGCGATGGCATCTTTGGAGACCCTGTGAAAGTGTGTCCTAGTCTGTGCAATGCTGTACCCTACGCTAATACTCAACTAGTGAATGGTAGCGTTCAAAACATTCACCAATGCAAAGACCAGGATTGACAGGAGGGACAATAATAGCGGGTGTCACGCCTATATCCGCGTTTGCTGCAGACACAACATCTTTTTTGGGGGGGTTCGTTGGGTAGGGGTACTCGGGAGGACATAAAAATGCCTCTCATGCAGCCGACTGCATTTGGTTGGGGATGTGAATGGGGGAAGTACGGGCGCTGCAGAAGTGGTGGGTTCCCAATTAGGATTGGCGAATGCAGCAGGAAGGGCATTATGGGCACGACGGGCCTGTGTTTGTCTTTTTGGTGGCAGCGGGACACTATTTGTGCTTGCCACCTCACCAGCTTGAACTGCACTTATGGGACTCGCCACGTCACCAATTGTTACTGCAGTGCTGGTTTGACTACGACCGGGGTGTACTAGGCCGCTGGCGCTTGCCAGTTCACCAAAACGCTACCAAAAAAACTGTTAACGATCGCAGGGATCAGGCCTGACTCTGCGAACGCTGCAGTTATGCGTTTAGTGTTTTGTAAGTGACAGTAATCGATCGATACTGCACTTGTGTGGGCTGGGCTGGGCCGGGCGGAGGGGCAAAACGCAGGTGCTAGCAGGTATCTGGGCTGATCTCACTAACACTGCGTTTTTGGGAACCCTAAACTGCTGGGGACGCCAGTATAGATCTGATCGGATCAGATATTGATCAGTTCAGATACTATACCACTAAGGGAGGTGTACGGTGCGTGCGTGGGTGTTAGCGCGACCGGCGCTAACCTGACGCTGCCTGGGGCTGGTGCTTGCCAGTTCACCAAAACGCTACCAAAAAAACTGTTAGCGATCGCAGGGATCAGGCCTGACTCTGCGAACGCTGCAGTTATGCGTTTAGTGTTTTGTAAGTGACAGTGATCGATCGATACTGCACTTGGGTGGGCTGGGCTGGGCCGGGCGGAGGGGCAAAACGCTGGTGCTAGCAGGTATCTGGGCTGATCCTGATAACACTGCGTTTTTGGGAACCCTAAACTGCTGGGGACGCTAGTATAGATCTGAACGGATCAGATATTGATGTGATCAGATACTATACCACTAAGGGAGGCGTATGCTGCGTGCGTGGGTGTTAGCGGTACTGGCACTAATCTGATGCTGCCTGGGGCGACGCATATCACCGCCGGGCGATCAGGGGGCTAAACCTTTATTCGGTAATAAACGGCGGGTGCCCTGACACTATAAAAAATAAACAAACTAACCAGCGTCACCCGTAACGGTTATACGGTGATCAGTGGTGAAAGGGTTAACTAGGGGGCAATCAAGGGGTTAAAACATTTATTAGCTAGTATATGGGGGTCCATGTCGCTATAAAACGCTGACGGCGAACCTAAATATTTAGGTCCCTAACTAGCGTCACCAGCGACACTAATACAGCGATCAGAAAAATGATCGCTTAGCGACACTGGTGACGGGGGGTGATCAAGGGGTTAAAACTTTATTAGGGGGGGTTAGGGGGGTATCCTAGACCTAAAGGGGGCCTAACACTCACTGCCCTGACACTGTAACTGTCACAAACTGACACCAATACAGTAATCAGAAAAAAAAAAAAAACTGCTTGGTGTCAGTTTGTGACAGGGGGAGGTGATTGGGGGGGGATCGGGGGGGGCGATCAGGGGGGGGATTGGGGTGTTTTGTGTGCCTGGCATGTTCTACTGTGTGTGTAGTGTTGGTGCACTCACATACCTGTCTTCTCTCCTCGGGCCGGAACGGAAATTACCGAGCCGAGGAGAGATGACATCATTTCCTCTGCCTCTGTGTACAATACAGAGGCAGGGAAATGATCCCATTGGCTGGGAGCGATCGCGAGGGGGGGGGCCACGAATGGATGGCCTCCCCCTCACCACCGATCGCCGGGGGAGATTTGCCGACCGCCGCAGGCACCGGGGGGGGGGGTCCGATCGGACCCCCCACCCGCGGGCAGGCAAGGACGTACCTGTAAGTCCTTTTGCCTGCCCGTGCCGCTCTGTCGACGTACATCGTCATGCGGCGGTCGGCAACTGGTTAAGAAAATTTAAGTAGGGTCATTAATCTGGAAAAATTGCTCTAGAAATTACACTACATACCCCTATAAAGATTTATGTCATCTCCACCATAGTAATTTAACTACAATTTTTTACCATATTTTTTTACAACATTTTTTTACCTCCGCCTCTCCCCTTTTTTCTTAAATGTGTTCATTATCCTAAACATTTGGGTATATTTGTTTTTATTTTATTTTAATTTGATATTTGGAAACACACGCCTAGCATGGTATAATAAAATGTTTACATTGGGATCTGAGATTGTATGTGATGTTGTATAATTATAATTACCGTATATACTCGAGTATAAGCCGTTCCGAGTATAAGTCAAGGCCCTAATTTACCACAAAAAAATGGGAAAAACTTATTGACCCGAGTATAAGATGAGGGTGAGAAATGCACAGCTATTGTAAGTGGAAAAGAGGGTCAACAATGCCCATTTGCAGCATCACTGTGCCCATTTGCATGCCTCACTGTGCCTATTTGCAGCCATAGGTCCCCCGAACTTCAAACTCAGTAGTTGAGGGTTCCTAGATGCCCCCTAGCTGCAGCCAAAATTTGGGGTCTCTGAACCCAAAGGGTCTCGAAATGACATTGCTGCAGATGGACACAGTTGACCGAATTTGGGGCCCCGTATCTCAGGGCCACTTAGTGCTAAGAACTCCAAATGTGGTGTGAAAACCCAGTGGAATTAGCACCATAAAATTTCCAAAGCTGGGGTTTCTAGCACCAAGTGGCCCCAAGATACAGGACCCCAAAAATCAGTTCAGAAAATGTCAAGCACTTTTCTGCAGCAGAGAATGACATTTTTCGAACCGGGTTTGGGGCCCTGTATCTCAGGGCCACTTGGTGCTAGGAACCCCAGCTTTGGATATGTTATGGTACCAGATCCACTGGGTTTGCACACCAAATTTGGGGTTCCTAGCACTAAGTGGCCCTGAGATATGGGGCCCCAAAGTCGGTTCAGAAAATGTCAAGCACTTTTCTGCAGCAGAGAATGACATTTTCTGAATCGGCTTTGGGGCCCTGTATCTCAAAGCCACTTGGTGCTAGGAACCCCAGCTTTGGATATGTTGTGGTACCAGTTCCACTGGGTTTGCACACCAAATTGGGGTTCCTAGTACCAAGTGGCCCTGAGATACGGGGCCCCAAAGTCGGTTCAGAAAATGAAATTTTTTGCTGCAGAAAAGTGCTTGACTCGAGTATAAGTCGAGGGGGGCAAATGCATACCTCCCAACTTTTTGAGATGGGAATGAGGGACACCTATCAGCAAAAGTATGCAGGCATAGGACACACCCCTTTCCACACCCCTTAAAGGAGAATTGTACAAAAAACAAGATTGGTAAAAAAAGTACATATGAGTTTAACCAATCAGATGAAAGGTTTAGCGCTGGAAAACACTTTTTGATAGATAAGTAGTGCATTTTATATACATCTATATAGATCAGACCAAAATGAGGGACAAATGAGGAGGAATGAGGGACAGAGGGACATTGCTCCAAATCAGGGACAGTCCCTCGGAATCAGGGACAGTTGGGAGCTATGCAAATGTGCTGAAAAACTCGACTTATACTCGAGTATATACGGTAAAATTATTTTAAATTATTGATAGTAATTAGGAATATATGGATTTATATGTAATATTTTATATGCATATTTTATTTTTATATATCTCAGTCCAATTGTATATGATTTAGTTCTAGACCTTGTAATGCAGTGTGACCGTTTAAAACTTGGGGATACATTAAACTAATGCCGAGCAGTGGCAGTATAAGCTTACTATATAGAGCGTCCAGTTATAACAATCTCACGAAAAATGGCCGCCATAGTAGGTAGTAAACAACACGGATTGGACATTAGACTTCGGTCTGCACAATTCTATTAAGTAAGGGCGAGGATAATGTGCATAGGTACATATCCACAGGCTTCGGTCTGTAATATCACACTCAAAATGGCCGCTAAAGTAAATCACAATCCGTACTAGTGATTACAGACTTCAGTCTGCATAACCTTACCAAAAATGGCCGCGATAAGCACGCATAGGTTTACATCTGTGGACTTCGGTCTGCATTATCTCACCCAAAATGGCTGCCGTAATTACTAGCCACTCAGGTCATGGTCCATTATAAAAAGGAGATGAGGCAAGCACGGTGCACGCTCCAGATGATGTCAGAGTGACGAAACGCGTAGGACGGGGTCAGCACACATCACTTCCGGTCACTGGCACTAGTGTCAGCAACAAATGCCCTAATGTTTTTTACTGAATGTGAGTACCTTTTCACGTTTTTTTAAGTAATAAACAGTTGAAACAGTACTACACTATTGGGATTCCTTTCTCCCCTATGTTCTGTATGATATATGGTACAAGATTGGAGGACTGCCATTACAGCCATTACAGCGGAGATCATTCAGCTTTTAAAGTGCTACACAGTGGCAGATACTGTGAATGCTCCATACCCCAAGAGGGGGGGAAAATTCCGGTGAGTGCAGCCACAATAAGAGCACAGATAAGACACGTATGCTGTGATCACCCCTGGAAAGTGAAAATTATCAACACTAATTGTTCACCAGCACAGAAGCATCTTTTTGAATATTCACTAAGTGGGACTATATAATTTTAAATGCATGTTTATGGGACCGTACTAGTCCCCTTTTTTGAGATTTAAGTTTTTTTGAGTTTGTATTAATCCATTATAGTAATCTTTTCACCAGCACACAAGCACTTTATAGTCATATATATAGGATTATATATATATGCAGGTCACATGGGACCTAATTGTCCCTTTTTTTCTGAGATTTAGATCAATATAATTTTATTTTAATTTAATTTTATTTTATCCTTTCACACTTTCAATCTAAATGCACTAATACATATCCATAATATCTGATTGATATATTTATGCTCATCAGGGATTAGGTGCACAAACACAATAGAACAGAGCCACATCTACTTCACTTTCTTCTCATTTCTATACTCCACCTAGTGGTAGTAATTGGTAGAGGCAGCAGTTCTCTTAAATTAGATATCTTTCTGCCAGTACTTATTCCTTTGTGCGGAAACATTCATACTCTCTTCATGTGTACAGATGTTTGTGGACTTTTACACTGTTTGTGGACACTGACAGGACACTGTGTGGGGACATTGTGTGGGGACACTGTTTGGGGACACTGCTAGGCGACATCAGCTGGGTGATCAGTGTGTGTAAAGCAAAAAAAATGCTGAAAACTCACTGATCCCCGGCTAGCAACACAGGTCAACTCTCCTTCTTCTCACTGACAGGCTCTGTGTGAGGAGAAGCAGAGCCGATCAACTGACGGGCGGCTCTGTTTACATTACATGATGGCTGTGATTGAACATAGCCATCATGTAATCAGAAGGGCCAATCACAGAGCCCTTCTGCAGACTGGAGATGCGATGTGTCCAGTGGACACAAGCACATTGGAATTATGCAGCTGCGCAGCCCCGCGCACTGCCACGAGTACCGCCTTGTTCTGAGTCGACTCAGAACATTAAAGCTCCCCACCATTTAAGTACAGTGGGTGGGTGGGAAGCGGTTTACCACTTGCCTAATGGGCAATTTTACCCCCTTGCTGCCCAGGCCAATTTTCAGCTATCAGTGCTGTCACATTTTGAATGACAATTGCGCGGTCATGCAACACTGTACCCATATGAAATTTTTATCATTTTTTTTCACACAAATAGAGCTTTCTATTGGTGGTATTTAATCACCACTCTTTTTTTTTTAAAAACGAAAAAAAAGTTTGTTATAAAATTTTGCAAACAGGTAATATTACTCCTTCACTGATGAGGCTGCAGTGATGGGCACTGATAGGCTGCACTGATGAGGTGGCACTGATGGGCATTGATGGGCACTGATAGTCTGCACTGATGGGCACTGATGAGGAGGCACTGATGGGGCTGCTATGATGGGTTTTGATAGGTGGCACTGATGGGCACTGATAGGTGGCACTGATAGGCGGAACTGATGGGCTCTGATTGGCAGCACTGCTGGGCACAGATTGGCAGCACTGGTGGGCACTTTTGGGACTGCACTGATAATCAGGACAGTGATAATCAGTGCTCTGATTATCAGGGTACATGTTCCTTTTACAGAAGCTTGTTATCGGCTCTCTTCTCCCTTCCTCATGCTGTCAGTGTGAGGAAAAGAGTGCTGATAACCAACTTCTGTTTATATCATGATCAGCTGTGATTGGACACAGCTGATCACGTGGTAAAGAGCCGCTGATTGGCTCTTTACCTCAATCTGTAACCAGCAGTGTCCGGAGGACACTGCGATCATGGAGCGCGCCTAATCACGGGATGACGTCATATCTGACGTTGTCGTCCCAGAACTGGCCTTTGAATAGATCTACTAGTGCTGACTACTGTAATAAAATTATAGCAATAATATTAGGTGAGATATTACAACTAGATTAGAATGATTCAATAATGTGATATTTAGTAAGGTGAAAGAGGAAAGTTATTAGACTGCAATAACCAGCTATACCAGCAATAACAAGCTATATGTGCTGTGTAATTTCTTCTGCATGGCCTATAACTTGCCAAAGTAGGAAATAAAACATCTGATCGTAGGGAGGAAATGGGAGTGTGAAGCCTTACTTTCAGCTCTGCATTCCAGATAATGTTGCCTAATCAAACTGAAATCAAGAACAGTGTCAGGTACAGTAAAGGAAATCACTGGTGCACTGACCATTAATATAGAAATGTGCTTACTGGGGAAAATGTAAGGCTTTAAAAGAGACAATAATAATCAATGTTAGCTGCAAATAGAACAAGAAGGTGCCAATTTTCTTTCTTTTTTTTCTAACATTATTGAATTTTTATTACGATGATCAGTTGTATTGCTGGAAATATTTATATAGTCAAAACCAAGCTACAAAAAATTACAAGCAATTTCCGCATGCTGTGTATGGGTCTTCTAAAATGTATCACGCTTGTTGATATCTGATGATATTTAATCATACGACTTGACCCAGCTTAATTTTCCCATCAGTTGATCATTGTGCTCTCTTCTCAGTTTATTCTTTTTTTGGAACATTGTGTAAACTTAGGATAACTATTAATTTCTACTCTCCTGCCTCTACTTATTTATTAAGCCCAACTCCAGCTTTGGATTCCCCCAAAGTAGGTCTTAGACCGGCCATGTAGATGGGCAGAAACCTCAAATATAAGACATGTACTTGTTCAGGTAGGACTCAATCCTGTCAGGATCCAAGCAATCCTCTTTCCAAATTGCCTGGCAGATGGTTGGAGCTTGTATGTTGTAAAAGCATTTTTTCCTTTTCTCCATGGAAGAAGGAAATACTGGCCCAGAATTTCAAACAGATTTTACATGTTGGCTTCATGATACTATGCAGCCCAAGTTTTGTAAGCCATGCTCAAATTGGTCATATTACTTGCTTTTGTAGAGTTTTTTTATGTACTCAATATGGTGGGGCCTTGCTTGGTAGGTATCTAAATCAATTATCCTCATAGTGTTTGTACTTATACTATTTGGAAATGATACAGTCATTAAACTGTAAAGTCCTAGGGTATATATTAGCTTGCCACCTTTTTTCCAAGCACCCCCTTATGGCAAAAAAGATGGGGCAATTCCAAGCAAAATTGATCTGATTGACTCCTTTAAGCAGTTATTTCCAATTGAGATTATGGAGTGCCACTATTTGATTTACCTAATACACAGAGCTAATTTAATTTCCAGCATGAGGCCATATCTAAAAGCTGGGAAATATGATTATGCGGTTAAGTGACTGAGCACATAGCTAAACTCTTTGTGACAAACATATTAATGCACAGCATCAATTACCTTCCTGGGTCTACTTGTCCATTACTATGCGGCAAACGAGACACTTAACTCAATTTTCAGTATGTTATAGAAGGGGTCATTTTACATGTTTCAATCTGCTTCATTTTCACATGGTCACTATACCTGCATTTTGATCTGTCCATTACCCTGCTCAATCATCCTTAGATTGTTTTAAGAATGCAAGTGACAAAAAGATCAACCAAACTAGCTGATGCTAGGAACATGGTACAACTGTGATAAAGGTAAATTATGTAAAAGATAACTGCAGTCTCCTTTTAGTGAATACACACTTTGAAACTTTTATGTTCAAAGAGAAGTGATGGATTTCAAAATAACAAACATGCATACTCACCGAGGTGGATGCAGCATCGATCTGAGTGATCAAAGACCACTGATCGCTGAGTTCTCGGTCTTCACTGAGCAGAGAGCCTGTGGCTGTCAGTCACCTGCCCTCTGCCTAGCACCTCCAGTGCTCACTGGAGCGCCGGGCTGTGGAGGGGGGTGGAAGCGACTGGCTCAGGCTCTTAGTGGCAGGCTGAGAAGCTGAGCCAGCTCTCAATCAGATTTTAGCCCACTGTCAGCTGAACCTGGGTCACAGGAGTGCAGAATTAAGTGCACTCCTGTTACCCACAGGAGGAGTAAAAAGAGGTCTGTCCTTACTTATCCATTCAGTAAAATAGTTGCTTAAATTTTACTGCTAAATTTAGCTTTTTTTCTATAAGCAAAGACAAAAATTAATGCAACTTTATAATTATGAATACAAATGTATTTTTACATTATATTTATGTACTTTTAAATTATTAAATGTATTTTTCAAAAACAAGTAGTATAAATGCCTGCATTTGACATAGTATCAGCCTATTGCAGTCCCTGTACAGCAGAGCTGGAGTGTGAGAGGAGGAAGCAGCCAGTTTAAATGCAGCATGTTTTGTTTTTACAAAGTGCACCAAAGTGCACCAATGCATCCAATTAGAAAAAATGAATTTCGTCTCGTTATTGCATTGGGCCAGCACTGCATGTGGTATGAATAGGCCCTTAAAGGTGAGTAAAATGCCTTGAGAAAAGGTGGTTAAAGGGTAACTCCACTTTCGTGAAAACAAAAAAAGCAAATAAAAAATAATAATATAGTGTATACAATTGTGCCACAAGTCATTTTGTATTTGAATGTTTTTAAAAATGACCTTTTCTTTTCAATCTGGCGCTCTGTAATTTTCTGTGAAATGCAATGAAATATGGCTACCTGGAGGTGTTCTATACACAGAATGTGTACAGAACACCCCCCAGATATGTCATTTCCTGCTGGTGTGAATGGCTCACTGGTTTTTACAGAAGTCTGCACAAGTCAGGTTTCAGGCATCCCCTGCAACAAAAATGTCATTTTTGGAGAGATACTTCCAATAGGATATCACATCTAAAGGGACACAGGCCCAGCAATTCGCCTCATTAGAGCCCTGCAGGTGCAGCAGCTGGTATTTTTTCCCCAGCTGTAACATATTGGATCATACTTTAGTGGCTTTTTTGTCTTCCTATGGATCAACTGTGGGGTTTGGGTTGTGTATATGGAGGTTTTCTATTTGTTTTTTTAATAGTTGTTGAACCAATTGGTCCTTTTGCAACTTAGCTATGTAACTATGTAATTTAAAAATATATTAGATTTAAGAATATTATTTAACAGTGAAAGGTGTACATTTTTTTCTGCTGGATAAAGATGAATTTTTTAGAAAATAATTTAACAAAAGGAAAAAAATCACTTTAGCTCTCTAATTGGCCACAAAATACATTGCTCAGTGTGACAGGAGCCAGGCTATTTCTGGTTCATTTGAAAGTTCGGAAATATGATTATGATTACTATAGTTAAGCTACATGCTATCATTTTATAAGACCAGGATGATTTATTGAAAGGAAATCCTATATTTTGCACAGGCATAAGCTAATTATCCTCCCTTTAGCATTTTTTTCCTGAATATATTTGGTGGCATTATGGGCTCATACAAATCTTAAATGAAGTTTCATTTTAAGTTCATAGTTGCAATTATTACCTACTGCCAATGGGTAACCCCCAAATGTGCCAATTAGCAATTATTAGCCATTTCCATAATGCCATGCTTTTTCTGTCCTAATTCTACCTTGCTTTTGTGTAACTGCTTTATATTTGACTGAGAACATTATTACAGTATATATGCTGCATCTACTGTACAATTTATCTGTGCTTCTTTTAGATGACTATTTAAATCCAGAAAAATGGTTTGTGAACCTTTAAGAATTTTCTGGGCTTCTACAATGAAGGCCTGCTAAAAGTGATCTGAAAGTTATAATAATAAATAGATATGATTGTGTTCAAGGCCCCCATACACACTGGACTTTAGGAAGTATATTGGTGGCCAGATCAGCAGAGGAAAACAGAGGAAAAAAGCTTAAGACTAATGCAGCCACCACATCTAAAAACTGGTAAGCTGCAATATAGTACATTTTTGATTTTGGGTTTACTATCACTTTAAAATATGCGTGCATGCGGGTGTCAAGTGTTGTCAACTAAAGATGTTCTCAGAACAATATCAAGCCATGTCAATGTATAATGGTGATGGCCATAGGTTCTCAGTCTGCATTTTAAGAAATGGACACAAAAAAAAACAAAAACATTTCCCAGAACACTAGCTGGCCAGCAACAAAACAAATGACACTGTTTCAACAATTTGCATAACAAAAAAAGCTTTTCGTTGCAAATATTTGCAAATATATGTGGAAGCCATATTGTCTCATCAAAGCCCCTTTGTAAAATGTAGTCCCTGACATTAATTTAAGAGAGCTCCCATCTTGGGACAAACATAGCAATGCATTCAGTCCAGGGGAAAGGGGGGGGGGCGTCATCAACCTAAAGGAAGACCTTATGTGGGGTGGGAGCATCATCAGTCTATAGGAGGGGAGAGATTTGGAAAAAATCAGGTGTCTTTAGTTTGGGGCAGCAAAGGCTTCATTAGACTGAGTTAGGTAGGTGGCGGTGTCATCTTACAGACGCTGGTGTCATCTGTCCAGGGTGGTAACATGAGTATTATTCCCTAGAGCAGCCTTCTCAACAGTGGGAACCCTTGAAATAACTTTCTGGGCCTAGGGAACCCCTGCTAATAATTACTATATCTACAGCTCAAGAGACATTAGTGTGATGGTTACTAAGAAGAACTCTCCTTACATTTGTGGTAAAAAGATTGTTGTTGTCAATAGTTAATCATCTGAGAGGAATAAGCCACTGAATGCTCAATGAACCCCTAGCAACCTCTGGAGTCCACAAAACCCTGGTAGAAAAAAGCTGCCCCAGAGGATCCACTTATTAATCAGTCTATACATGGAGAAGATATTATGAGCTTGATGGGGCACGGATGCTATTAAGAATACACTAAAATGATACCTCTACCCTGCTCTTTTCTCCCCTTTACCATCTACCCCCTTCTCTACTCTTCCCTGCCCTAAAGCTTTTCTCACTGATCCCTCTTCTGGCTTTCTTTTCCTTTTTCTCTTGTTAACACACCCCTGCTGCTTACAAGATCATAAACATAAAGAGGCTTGATTTCCTAAGCAGACATCTTTTAATCACAGATTGATTAATTGCCAATGTACTTTAAGTCCTCCCCTGCTGGATACAAATAAATATAGTGTGGTTACTAACGGCATGCACATGCCCCCGATGACGTCAGTTGTGACAAAATATGTAGGGTGGAGCTTACGTACGTGCCATTGCTACGCTTGTCCTGCTGTGTACACGATTTGGAATTTTTCCATGCATGGTCTGTTTTCCTTGGATTGATATATTACACTTGTTGTTTCAAATATGATGTGAGTATTTTTAAGCCCTTTACTTAAATAAAGTACCTCTACAGTTTTACACTATGTGGATGTCTTCTTTGTTTCATATCCATGATGATTACCTATATCTACTGAGATGTACCCAGATTTTATGAGATTCAACTAGATATTCCTGGATGACATGTGATGCTTGATATATGTGGACACGCTATATTAGGCATATTTGACATATCTGGAAGAAAGTCAGGCAAGGGTGTGGCGCTATTCTGGTGTCAGGCAAGGTACCATACCTCTATGCTTATCACCTGCTAATAGACCAGTGTGAGGTTTTTGGGATGACTTGAATTCCCAAAACACTTTATCCCGAAAAAACAAAAACATAAATAATATTAATAAAATATATGAAAATATTGCGTGAATGATTTCCTTCAGATAGTGGCTGACTAATCCTGCTCACCATCTACCAAGTGGTACTACTTAGCAAAGTGTACAATTGTTACATACATTCATCAAAATGTCCATGAGGGAGGGGGAGGGGGGAAGGAGAGGGGGGGAAGGAGGGGGGGGTGGAGGAAAAATGGAGGGGAAGGGAGAAGAAGGAATATGAGGTCCAGGCAGTGATAAAGTGACTTGTGCTCAGAAACAGGTGGTGATCCAAAAAACAAAAAAACAAATATTGTTTTAAATAGTCCAAATTCGAAAGGCCCAGGTTATGCTGTGCCTGCAAACTTTTTCCTCTTGGTAAAACAATATTGTGAAAAACAATCTTCTTATTCCAGTGTGCTTTCGTGACTGTGCCTTTAAAACGTTCTCCTACTGTGCAAACACTCACCGGATACTGTCATCCCTGCAGGGGTATTGCGCGGTCACAGTTTGTGCCACTGTGCAGCAGTCTCTGGCTTGCCGGATCGTGTTATGTTAACATTAAAAAGAAGGGGTGCCCATAGCGTAAAAACGTTAAAAACTTTTATTCAAAGATAAATAGAATGGTACTCACATTATGAAAATGTCAATATAGCATGAAAGATCTGAATTTGAACCATCAAAAATCCTAGGTACGATCTGTTTAGGAGATGATGCAAGACGTTGATCAGGCCACGTCCTACGCGTTTCATCGTTGGACGTCTACGGGAGCGTGCCGCTTGCTACATCTTCTACCCTTAGCTAGTGTGCGGTGTTCATGCTGCACATGCTCATTCAGTTTAACAGCGGCCATTTTGCCTGTGGTTTTTGCAGACCGAAGTCCCTGCCAATTACCTATCTACTGCAATTTAGGAGTTTATTCCCACTAGGTGTGGTTTGTATTCAAATTGGTGCCTCCGCAGATCTTATTCCTCAAAACTGGGTTGGTGACACCGTTCTTTTAATATGTTTTTAATCGGTGTAGTTGTTTGCGCAGGACAGCTTTTAATGAAAGACCGCATATCATAGCCAGGGTTCGTTATAACGGTTTTGCACAACAACATATAGAAAAAAGGAAAAATATTTAATAATTAAAATAAAAATAAAATTAAAATTAAGATGAAAAATAAAACCACCTATAATTAAAAACATATAGGAACAGACACTATAATTAATAAATGTTAAAACAAGGTATCCCTTGAGATGTATATGAAATATGCAAATATTTATATTCCTATAAAATTGTTAATTTGAGATTGGAGAGGTTTCACTACGAAGAGAGAAGGAAGCGTTTCATAAAAGGAGGTTATCTCTATTAAATATGACAAAGCATTATTCTCTTGATCAGTTACAGTAATCCATGGATTTTGTTGATGATACTAAAGTTTATATGGTTATATGTTAGATGGAGGTAAAGTATTGAGAAGAGGAGTGCGGATAAGGCATAACAGGTGTGTAAATTGGAACCAGAGACATATAGTGGGCTTTGATTGAATCTAGTATATTCCAATGTTTAGGCCAACTGTAATATATTCATACATGTATGGCTTTCTAACTGCGAGTCCATGGAGTGCATGGCCTGGGAGTGAAAAATGTTAATATATTCTTATTTCAGATGTGATTCTCTCAAAAAAGTGGATCAAATGCAATATAGTCTTAAAGCCGTCAGACGATGGCCTATACCACATCCTTAATTATGTTCTTGTTGGAATGATCCACCGAGGTTACTAGTAACTAAGAATATATGTAATTTTATAATTTTATAGGGTATTCTGATGGGAACAAAGCATGATAAAAAATGGAAAAAAATGAAAAAATGATAATATATATATATATATATATATATATATATATATATATATATATATATATATATATATATATATATATATATAAATTGGAGCCAAAGGCATATATTAAACTTCAGTTAAATTTGTTGCATTTTCTTGCTTAGGTTGAATACAATGTATTCGTAAATATTTTTGGCAACGTTTGTATACTGCCCAGTGACCTCTGGAGTTGTTGTGTGAGCATTTATGTTGGACTTTGTTGTTGTTTGAAATCAAGTGGGTTGTATTATCTTCATTTTTTTTAGGTCAAGAATAATATATATATAAAGTGAAAGCATATCGCCCGAAAATTTTATAAGCTGGAGACATGTGTTGAATGCCGTTAATATTTAGTAAACCCCTTAGTAGCAGTTAGATGTAGTGTACTTGCAAGGCCCCAGGATTTACTGTTGTAAAAACATCCTATAGACGGTTATGTGGGTCGGATGTAGTATAATCATAAAGTAATTATAAATCCTCCACTATTTGTGTCAGGGGATGATTATCATGTCTTTCAAGGCATTGTTTTAGTGTTTACTTAACATGCCCCCAAGACTAAAGCTAAAAGTTGGTGAGAAAACAGTTTAGGTCCACATCAATGTTCATTCCTATTGGTTGGAGGGTATCTAACTGGAAAATCCACTTAGTTTCATTTTGCGAGATCTTAATTCTTTTATTGTCGCCTCTCCAGTGTCCCTTTATTTTGTCAATAGCATAAAAGACTACGCAAGTTGGATCTTTGTTGTGATAGTCTCTGAAGTGCCTAGAGACACTGTGTTTGTTGAATCCATTTTTTATGTTGGTAATGTGCTCTCTGATTCTAACGTGTAACTGCCTAGTTGTTCTTCCAATGTATTGTTTATTGCAGGTTATTAGTTCCTTTATGTTATATTCCCTTCCATTGGCTGTGGACCTAAATTTTTTTATTTTTTTAGATGTTTTCTTACTGACTCTACATGGTAAACACTTCCCACATTTGTGAAATCCCTTTAAATTTTTTACTATTTTGATCTGTTTTGGGGGGTCAAGGGCATTGTGTACTAACTTATTTCTGAGGGTTGGGGCTTTTCTGTAAATGAAGATGGGTCTCTTCGGCAATATGGGGTTTAGAACTTTTTCCGATTGCAGAATAGGCCAGTGTTTTTTTATTATGGATTCCATAATCTTATATTATCTGTTGTATCCTGTCAGGAATGCCAGATCCAGCTTCTTATTCTTTTCTTTCCTGTGATGGTCCGGTTTACCTTCTATTAATATTTTCCTGTCCATATTTTTACTTTTTCTTTTAGTTTTATTAACACCTTCCTTTTATACCCTTTTTCCACAAATCTATTGATTATGATGTCTGCTTGTTCCTCATACTCATTTTTATTGCTGCAATTCTCTGATTATTCGCATTAGTTGTCCCTTTGGGATATTCCCAATCCATTGTGGATGATGGCAGCTACTGGTTGGGATGTAACCGTTTCTGTCCGTGGTCTTGAAAAACGTTTTTGTGTTTAGATATCCATTATTTTTATAAACCTATAAATCAAGGTAGTCTATGCTTTGTCTGTTCCAGTTTCCCGTAAACGTGAGCCCATAGATGTTGTGATTTATCTTGTCAAAAAAGGATTGCAGCTCCTCTTCTGTGCCGCCCCACACTATGACAATGTCATCTATATATCGACGGTACAGCTTCAAATTTCTTCTGTTTATGCTATAAATTTGTTTTTCCTCCCACCTGTTGAGGAACAAGTTAGCTACGCTGGGGGCATACTTTGCCCCTATGGCTACTCCCTTTACTTGGGTGTAGAAATCCCCTTTGTGCCAAAAATAGTTATGGCTCATGGCCAGTTCTAATCCATCCAATAAGTACCTAATTTGTTCTTCTTTCAGGTCGGTTTGTGAATGTAGTGCCCATTTCACACTACTTAAGCCGTCCTTCTGTATGATGTTTGTATACAGAGAATTTACGTCGATGGTTACAAGGATGTCCTCTTCATGTATTCTGAAATTACTCAACTCTGCAATCAATTGCCTGCTGTCTTTCAGCTAGGATTTTCCCTCCGCCACCAGAGGTTGTAAATATCCATCTAGGTAAGCTCCTAGTCTAGAAAACAGTGAATCTATGCCACTTATTATGGGTCTGCCGCGGGGGTTAATTTGGTTTTTATGAATTTTGGGGACATAATAAATGACTGGAGTTTTTGCCGTCTCGGAGACTAGATACTTTGCTTCCTTTTTGGTTAGAATTCCTCTTTTTTCACCCCTTTGAATATATGCCTTCAATTTTTTTCCATAGTCAACTTTTGGATTGCCCTTTAGTTTCTTGTATGTGTCGGGTGTTTTCAATAGTTTTTCCATTTCTAATTCATAATTCCTCTTGTTTAATATGACAAGGCCTCCGCCCTTGTCAGCCGGCAGGATGACTATATCTTTTTTCTTCTCAATTTCCTTGATGGTGTTCCAGATGTTGTTTTTTATTTTCTTTGGTTTCATCTTCCTTAGGTCTTGTTCAACCATCTTTTTAAAGACCATGAGACTTTCGTTTTGTTGCTTATTAGGGTTGAATATAGAATTGTTTTTAAGTTTGGAATGCTTAAAAAAGGGGGGGTCCTTCTCTGTTTGTTCCCTATCTTTATCTTTCGTTAGGAAAAATGTTTTGATATTCAATTTTCTTACGAATTTTTGGAGGTCTATATATGTTTCGAAGGGGTCTAGATTTTTATCTGGGGCATATTTGAGACCCAAGTCAAGCACCTTCATTTCCTCTTCATTGAAGGCTGCTTCGCTTAGGTTAAAAATGCCTCCTCCTAGTACTCTCTTCTTCTTTTCCTTGTTCCCTCCTCTCTATCCTCTTGTTCGTTTCCTCTTCCCCATCTCTGTGGTCTATGTGTTTGTTCCATTCTGTCTTCCCATTGTATTTCTTCCTGTATTCTGTTCCTCGGTCTTGTGTCTGTGTGTCTGGTTGCCCTTGGATTCCACTCTTGTCGGGGGTCTCCATTATTTCGATTCCTGGGTGGGAACCTGAAAGGTTTCCACCCCCTTTGTGGTCCAAAGGGGCCATTGTTTCCCCTGAATGGTGACCTCTTCCTGAATACCGGGGGTCTCCCTCTGTATTCCCTTGGAAAAAAACCCCCGCCTATGCTGTGGTTCTTCATAGGGGGTGTGTTGATGTTCATATCTTAATGGGGAGTATCTATTCCTATATCTTGGTGCTCTTGGTGTAATTGGAGCGTTGTTAGGTTGTTGTGTCCTATTTTCATATCTTTCTTGCTGTCTGTAATTTCTACAGTCCGGGCTAAAATGATCCCTTCTAGTCCTGGGTGTTGGTATCTCTTCAGGTAAATTCCTCGATGTTCTAATTGGCACAGATCCTGTTTCCTTCCACATTGTTGTTTCTCTCTCCATTGAGCCATCTCTGGATTCATCTATCATTGAAATGTTATGATTTTCTTCAATGTAGTTCTCATCAGTTTGCCATTTATAGATTTGCTGGTTCTTGTAGTCCAACGCGTCTCTTTTAAATTTCTTCAGTTTTTTTTTGTTGTATTTCCTTATCATATTTCTTTACTGCTTCTTGTAAATTGATTTCTTTATCTTTGTATTCTCTTGATTCTAGGTATGGTATTAGCTGGTCCCTTATCTGTAAAATTTCTGATTCTATATTCTTCAATTTATGTTGTCTTCGTACCACTATTTTTCGCAGAAATGCAGTCTCACTTTCATTAAAGAATTTATACCATTCCTCCATCAGCCCTTTGTCATTGACAGCATCGTTTGGTGAGATATCCCACCGAAGTCTCCTTGGTGTGATCTTCTCTGTGATGTACATTTCTATTGTTGCTACATCCCACCAAACTCTTATTTGTTTTTCAATACTGTGTTTAAGTTGTTTGAAAAGTCCGTCTATATCTTGCCTATTTACTACTTGTTCTTGGTTGAAAACTTCTGTTAGATTAATATTTCTGTTATTTAAATACCTAAAAATATCCATTGCTGCAGATTTCTATTTGGCTTAGCAGAGCACAAACAGTATGAGATAGAAGAGTAATGGTGAATCCATGCAGTGGAGATAAATGCAACTATAGCTCAGAATTGCTGCCTCCACAGATGCAATTACCACCTAGGTGCTGGAAGAAAGTCAGATGTGGGTGTGGCGCTATTCTGGTGTCAGGCAAGGTACCATACCTCTATAGTATCACCTGCTAATAGACCAGTGTGAGGTTTTTGGGATGACTTGAATTCCCAAAACACTTTATCCCAAAAAAACAAAAACATAAATAATATTAATAAAATATATGAAAATATTGCGTGAATGATTTCCTTCAGATAGTGGCTGACTAATCCTGCTCACCATCTACCAAGTGGTACTACTAGCAAAGTGTATTCTGGTATCAGGCAAGGTACCATACCTCTATGCTTATCACCTGCTAATAGACCAGTGTGAGGTTTTTGGGATGACTTGAATTCCCAAAGCACTTTATCCCGAAAAAATAAAACCATAAATAATATTAATAAAATACATGAAAATATTGTGTATGATTTCCTTCAGATAGTGGCTGACTAATCCTGCTCACCATCTACCAAGTGGTACTACTTAGCAAAGTGTACAATTGTTACATACATTCATCAAAATGTCCATGAGGGAGGGGGGAGGGGGGAATGGAGGGGAAGGGAGAAGAAGGAATATGAGGTCCAGGCAGTGATAAAGTGACTTGTGCTCAGAAACAGGTGGTGATCCAAAAAACAAAAAAACAAATATTGTTTTAAATAGTCCAAATTCGAAAGGCCCAGGTTATGCTGTGCCTGCAAACTTTTTCCTCTTGGTAAAACAATATTGTGAAAAACAATTTTCTTATTCCAGTGTGCTTTCGTGACTGTGCCTTTAAAACGTGCTCCTACTGTGCAAACACTCACCAGATATTGTCACCCCTGCAGGGGTATTGCGCGGTCACAGTTTGTGCCACTGTGCAGCAGTCTCTGGCTTGCCGGATCGTGTTTATGTTAACATAAAAAAGAAGGGGTGCCCATAGCGTAAAAACGTTTAAAACTTTTATTCAAAGATAAATAGAATGGTACTCACATTATGAAAATGTCAATATAGCATGAAAGATCTGAATTTCAACCGTCAAAAATCCTAAGTATGATCTGTTTAGGAGATGACGCAAGACATAGGTCAGGCCACACCCTACGCGTTTCGTCGTTGGACGTCTACGGGAGCGTGCCGCTTGCTACATCTCCTACCCTTATATAGTGTGCAGTGTTCATGCTGCACATGCTCCCTCATGGACATTTTGATGAATGTATGTAACAATTGTACACTTTGCTAAGTAGTACCACTTGGTAGATGGTGAGCAGAATTAGTCAGCCACTATCTGAAGGAAATCATTCACGCAATATTTTCATGTATTTTATTAATATTATTTATGGTTTTGTTTTTTCGGGATAAAGTGTTTTGGGAATTCAAGTCATCCCAAAAACCTCAGACTGGTCTATTAGCAGGTGATAAGCATAGAGGTATGGTACCTTGCCTGACACCAGAATAGCGCCACACCCACATCTGACTTTCTTCCAGCACAGCTTTTTCCACCTAGGTGGCAATTGCATCTGTGAAGGCAGCAATTCTGAGCTATAGTTGCATTTATCTCCACTGCGCGGATTCACCATTACTCTTCTATATTTGACATATCTGTAATAGAGTCCTTCAACTCTGGTAAGAGTCCATCTTACATGGGTGGTGGATCACATGGTGGAATTGGATCACTAATGTTTTTTTGACTGGAATCATCATCACAATTGCATGAAAATTATCTTTTGGACTGTTTTGAACTATTATAAGTTTTTGTCACTTTATGTTTATATTATTATTATCGCTGCATAATTTATGTTTTAGGTTGTATTGCACAGTATGTCTGACTGTTTGCCCAGATAGCACAAAACCCCCCCTAAATTACACCATTTTGAAAAGTAGACACTCCAAGGTATTTGCTAAGAGGCATGGTGAGTATTTTGCAGATCTCATTTGTTTTTGAAAATGAAGAAAGAAAAGAAAAAACATTTTTTTTTTCTTTTTTGAATTTTCAAAACTTTGTGACAAAAAGCAAGATCTGCAAAATACTCGACATGCCTCTCAGCAAAAAGCTTGGGGTGTCTACTTTCCAAAATGGGGTCATTTCATGGCCTCCAAAACTGTGATAGGCAGTGAGAGTGAGGAGTGAAATCAAAATTTACGCCCTTAGAAAGCCTGAAGCGGTGATTGGTTTTCGGGTCCTGTACGCGATTAGGCTTCCAAAAAGTCTCACACATGTGGTATCCCCGTACTCAGGAGAAGCAACAGAATGTATTTTGGGGTGTAATTTCACATATTCCCATGGCATGTTTGAGCAATATATCATTTAGTGACAACTTTCTGTAAACAAAAATAAATAATTTTCCCGAAACTTGTGGCAAAATATAAAATATTCCATGGACTCAACATGCTTATCAGCAAATAGCTTGGGGTGTCGAAAAATGGGTCATTTGGGGGGGTTTTGAACTGTCCCAGCATTTTATGCACAACATTTAGAAGCTTATGTCACACATCACCCACTCTTCTAACCACTTGAAGACAAAGCCCTTTCTGACACTTTTTGTTTACATGAAAAGAAAAAATTTTGTGCAAGAAAATTACTTTGAACCCCCCCAAAATTATATATTTTTTAAAGCAAAGGCCCTACATATTAAAATGGTGGGTGTTGCAATTTTTTTTTCACACAGTATTTGAGCAGCGATTTTTCAAACGCAATTTTTTGGAAAAAACACACTTTTTAAAATTTTAATGCACTAAAACACACTATATTGCCAAGGAGGCGGACTTTTTAGTGTAATGCTGTCTCCCATGGGAATGCTAGAGTATTTGTATCCTGAATATGCAGCGATGGGATTATATTGAGCCTTCAGCATTGCTGATACTAAATCCTAGATCTAATTGGTGCAGCCGGTGTTGGCCTTCCTCCCTCTAATGGCTGTTCCCATAATTAGTACCACTATCTACATGCCCCTGCTGAGATATTTAGCTATATTCAATATACTCTCTAACTGCTGATTGAACTTTCTCATCCTACTGTGATTTGCATGTTTTTGCATTTCAATTTAAGATAGAGAGACATATTTCCTGAGTAAGCCTAACGGCAAAACGCGTAGACATACAAGTGCTGACTGCACAATAATCATAGCTGCTCTATGTTAAAACTGTCATTTTGTTTTTTAGATATTTGTATTTTTCAATAAATTTATATTTTTTATACTGCTATATCTTCTCCACTGTTTCTTAGCCTAAAAAGTCCGCCTCCCTGGTAATACTCAGTACTACCTTATTTTGCATCCTCAATGTTTTATGGACGTGGCTTATCTCTGGTGCACTTTCCTCTTCTTGTTTTGTGTCCACACTATATTGCCCAAATGTTTGATGAAATAAAAAAGATGATCTTATGCCGAGTACATGGATACCAAAGACGACATGCTTTAAAATTGCGCACAAACGTGCAGTGGTGACAAATTACATACATTTTTAAAAGCCTTTAAAAGCCTTTACAGGTTACCACTTTAGATTTACAGAGGAGGTCTACTGCTAAAATTACTGCCCTTGATCTGACCTTCGCGGTGATACCTCACATGCATGGTGCAATTGCTGTTTACATATGACACCAAACCGGAAGCACAGGGGGGGGGGGGGCAGGGGTGCTTTTTCTTTTTTTTTAATTATTTATTTTGCTTTTTTATTTTATTTTTAAACTGTTCTTTTAATTTTTTTAATCATTTTTATTGTTATCTCAGGGAGTGTAAATATACCCTATGATAGCAATAGTTAGTGACAGGTACTCTTTTTTTGAAAAAATTGTGGGCTATTAGACCCTAGATCTCTCTTGTGCCCTCAAAGGATCTGACCACATCAAGATCGGTGTGATAAAATCTCTTTCTGGAATTTTAGGAAGGATCCAGTTTGTCCTGGAGCTTTGTATAGCACAAAAGCGTTCAGCAAAGCCAACTGAAATAAGTATACAGACACTTTTTTGTACCAGCGTCTGGCCTTACGGGAATTAGGTACGGCGCCAACAACCGGTCGTTGAGGTCCACCCCTCCTATGTTAGGTTGTATTTGTGGACAGAGGGGTTTATCCACAACACCAGTTGTTGTAGGAATTTGGACTGTCGTATCTACGTGAAGGGAGGACAGAACGAAAACATTCTGTGAATCCCGTAAAAAGAAAGGCAGGGGGTAAGGAACGGCCGCAGTTGGCTGCTTCTGTCGGCCGATATCCCAACCCCCCACACAGGGGAAAGCAAGAGGGGACTATTACGGTACTGAATATAGCTGAGTATTTAGTAAGAAAAGGTAAAGAGGGAAATAGTAGTATGATAAAAATTGAATTTTAATAAGAAACAATATTAAAAATTATTACAGTGTCACATACAGTTGTAGTTCAAAGCAAAGGCAATATATACAACCATACGGATTACACCCAATAATAACAGAGGGTACATATATAGCTTGGATTCTCGACCGGTTTCGCGGTATTCACCGCTTCCTCAGGAGAGCAACATCTATAATGCAGCATAGAAAAAATTGTAATGAATACAAACAAATCCCCCCCCCCTCCCCCTTCCTCCCCTTTCCTCCCCTTTTGTCCCCCCCCCTTTCCCCCCCTCCCCCCCTTTCCTCCCCACGTGTATCCTCCTCCCCCATCCCCTCGTAATTCCCCTTCTATCACCATCTTATATAAAAAATCCTCTCTATTGTTTCCTGCACACTGGTTCTTAAATCTCAGAGCTGTATCACTGGTACCCCTATACTTTACTTCTTTTTTATCTCTTGGTCTAGTGACCTATATAAATCAATTATTCAAAAAAATTTTTATTCACCAGAGGCTGTTTGCTATCCCCTGTGTTCGCCGCAGGGGGAATTACATGGGGCCTTACATACCCACAGAGAATTCCTGAACGGGTGAGCTTATCCTTATTGTATTGAATTTGTATGTAATTGTTTAATGTATTATTTAATGATCCTGCTGCAACCATAAATTTTCCATGTACCTGTGGATTTGTTTGTATTCATTACAATTTTTTCTATGCTGCATTATAGATGTTGCTCTCCTGAGGAAGCGGTGAATACCGCGAAACCGGTCGAGAATCCAAGCTATATATGTACCCTCTGTTATTATTGGGTGTAATCCGTATGGTTGTATATATTGCCTTTGCTTTGAACTACAACTGTATGTGACACTGTAATAATTTTTAATATTGTTTCTTATTAAGTGTTCTTGCATAGCAAGACCACTTACTGTTATCTCACATATATATTATTCTTATTATTATAGCCAAATGTACCACCCTAACTCCTCCCACAGTTTTTACACTACATAGACAAGTAATATACCGAAACGTGCGGATTGTTCCCGAATGGTGTGCTATTACTTTGTGGAACGTTTCGCCGAATGGTTCACGAAATATCGTCGTTTTTGCGGCGAAATTGGTCCCATAGGAATGAATGGGGAAACTAGAGTGGGAGATGACAAAAGCTGGAAAATCAGAACATGATTTCTAAACTGCCGCCACTCAAGCCCACCTACACAAATCTTATATCAAAACGTTCAGCTATCCCTGCTGCCACTAATCATGTCCACGGCTAAGCCATAGTCCTGATAGTTTTCACAATATGACCATTTGTTTGCAACTCACGCCGTCCATTGACATTCATTGAAACTACACTCTAGCCCCCTCCAAATTTGAAGGGCAATTTCTAAACTGCGACCGTGCCTTCATTTTTTATATTTCAGAGACATACTATACATCAAAATCTAGGTCTGGGTCTTGTGATTCTCACAATATAAAGATCTTCGCTGTAGGATGTATAGTTTTTAAAATACGGCCATTTGTTTAGAGGTCATTTCAGGAAATTTTAGCCATTAATCAGAGTGTACTGTTAGTGTTTGTTTTGTTGCCATGGTTACCAAAGCTTCTGTTATACACAGGGGGTAAGGTGGCTGGAGCATCTCAACTGATTACAGAGCCTGGGGGAGGGGACAGACACACCATGTACTGATTTATAATAGAGGAATATGATGGGGCAGTTTTGATTGGGTAATTCTGATGGGGCAGTTTTGATGAAGCAGTATTTGGGAAGCATAAACAGGGCATGAGCGTTGCTAGGAAACAGTGGTTGTAAACACAAGATGCTGAGACACCCCAAATGCATGTGACTTCATCTGCTAGACTTGATAATGCTTGTAGACTCCTCCCACAGTTTTCACACTACAGAGACAAGTAATATACCGAAACGAGCGGATTGTTCCCGATTGGTGTGTTATTACTTTGTGGAATGTTTTGCCGAATGGTCCACGAAATGACGTTTTTGCGGCGAAATTGGTCCCATAGGAATGAATGGCGAAATGTTCAAAACTAGAGTGGGAGGTGACAAAAGCTGACAACCCCATGATCAGCCAAAACATTATGACCACCCCATGATCAGCCAAAACATTATGACCGCCCCATGTAAAAAAAAAAATATTTTTGAAAAAAAAAAAATTTTTTTGAAAAAAGTAAAAAAATAATTTTTGGAAAAAAAAAATCATTTTTGAAAAAAAAAAATATATTTTTGAAAAAAAAAATATTTTTGAAAAAAAAAAAATATTTTTGAAAAAAAAATTTCTTTTAAAAAAAAAATTATTTTTGAAAAAAAAATATATTTGAAAAAAAAAATATTTTTGAAAAAAAAAAAATTATTTTTGAAAAAAAAATTACTTTAAAAAAAATAATAATTTCGAAAAAAAAAATTATTTTTGAAATAAAAAAATTCATTTTTGAAAAAAAAAATTACCTTTGAAAAAAAAAATTACTTTTGAAAAAAAAAATCATTTTTGAAGAAAAAAAAATCATTTTTGATTAAAAAAAATTCATTTTTGAAAAAAAAAATTACTTTTGAAAAAAATGTTCAGCTCTTTCAGCGAATGATGGAACTTTTTTACTACTATTTATACTTTTTAAAATATTAAGCTTTTTAACACTTTTCACAGTTACTCAAGCCACTCCACCCCACCCAGTTACTCCGCCCACTCCAGTTGTAGAGGCAAGAACACTTTCACAATTTCCCCAGAAATTATACCTTTTCTAGTTAAAATTCAATTTTTATCATACTACTATTTCCCTCTTTACCTTTTCTTACTAAATACTCAGCTATATTCAGTACCGTAATAGTCCCCTCTTGCTTTCCCCTGTGTGGGGGGTTGGGATATCGGCCAACAGAAGCAGCCAACTGCGGCCGTTCCTTACCCCCTGCCTTTCTTTTTACTAGACATTTGGGATGATGGTACTTTTATCTGGCAATTAAATTCTTCTAATGTAGGCGCTCTTCCCTACATTCTGTGAATCCCTTCACTTCACTGCTAACAAATTATTACACTTCAATTAGGCTCTCTCCCTCTGTCTAAGTCGGGATTCTACAAGCAGTTGGGGGAAGCCCCGGCAATTAGATCACACTATTCCACATGTGCCAATTCCATAATCTAAAAAGTGACTAGAAAGTGGCACGCTCGTGTAATAATTGTCCATGTACAAGTGGTACTCCTTTCCTAATAAGGGTGACACAATGTCCCACACTATCTTACCAGCGCTCCCTATGTAGCCTGGGCAGTTCTCCGGCTCTACGTGACTATCTTTTCCCTCGTAAACCATAAAACTACTGTATATGTATAGCCTGTTGCCCTGTTACAGAGCTTATACATCTTGACCCCATATCTGGCACGCTTGCTGGGAAGATACTGTTTGATAGACAAGTGACCAGAAAACTTAATCAGGGACTCAACAATGCAGACAACTTGATCGGAAGTAAAGAAGGCTGCAAACCGTTGGTTGAAGTGGTTTACGAAGGGCCGAATTTTGTAGAGTCGATCAAATCAAGCGTCACCATGAGGATGACAGAGTTCACTATCATTGAAGTGCATGAACCACAAGATCTGCCCGTATCGTGTCCTGGTCATGGAGGCAGAGAATAAGGGCATATGGTGAATTGGGTCAGTGGACCAATATGACCGCAACTCACTCTTTTTAGTGATGCCCATGAGGAGGGATAGGCCCAGGAAGATCTTAAATTCGGAGACCGTAATAGGTCTCCAATCTCTGGCAAGGGTCAACTGGGGATTAGCGGCGATTAATTGACCAGCATACAAATTGCTTTCGTCCACAATAGATCTATAGAGTTCTTCCATGAAAAACAGCGAATAAAAATCAAGTGACGTAAAATCACCTGTTTCCACCTGAATTCCGGGTAGGCCAGTGAATGGGGGAAGTACGGGTGCTGCAGAAGTGGTGGGCTCCCAATAAGGATTGACAAATGCAGCAGGAAGGGCACTATGGGCTCGACAGGCCTGTGTTTGTCTTCTTCTTGGTGGCTGCAGGACACTACATGTACTTGCCACCTCGCCAGCTTGAACTGCACTTATGGGACTCGCCATGTCGCCAAGTGTTACTGCAGTGCTGGAAGTACAACCAGGATGTACTAGGCCGCTGGTGCTTGCCAGTTCACCAGAAGGATGAGCGGCACTAGTACTGGCTCTCTGCTCCATACTAGAGCCCTGCGGTTCTTGCACCTCAACGACAGCAGAAGAATGGGGTCGCGTACGCCTGACCCTGGCAGGGACCACTACTCCGTCGTCAGAGCTATCTGTCAGGGTGCCACTGCTGTCTACCGGTTCGTATCCTGAACCTGAATCTGACAGATGGGTGACTTTCTCTTCACTATCTGTCATGCTCAGAAATGTGTAGGCTTCTTCACTACAGTACCTTTGATTTGACATTTTGGTCTCTAAACTTACTGGTACAGTAGTGAGATTCACAGGAAAAAGAGCCCCTGACTGTCAGCGACTGCTTCAAATGCTACAACAAAAACTGTTAGCGTTCGCACAGATCAGGCCTGACTCTGCCAATGCTGCAGTTATGTGTTTAGTGTTTTTGTAAGTGACAGTGATCGATTGATACTGCACTTGGGTGGGTTGAGCTTGGCTTGGCTGGGCGGAGGGGCTAAATGCAGGTGCTAGCGGGTATCTGGGCTGATCCCGCTAACACTGTGTTTTTGGGAACCCTAAACTGCTGGGTACGCTAGTATAGATCTGATCAGATATTGATCCGTTCAGACACAATACTACTAAGGGAGGTGTATTGTTCGTGCATGGGTACTGGCACTAATCTGATGCTGCCTGGGGCGACGCAGACCCTATCTGACACTAAAACCTAACTGATATCACACGCCAGGTGATCAGGGGGTTAAACCTTTATTTAGGTAATATACAGCGGGTGCCCTGACGCTATAAAAAAAAAAAAAAAGCTAACCAGCGTCACCTGTGACACTAATACAGTGATCACTGGTGACAGGGGGTGTTCAAGGGGTTAAACCTTTATTAGGATGGGTTACGGGGATCCCTAGACCTATCTGGGCCTACCACTAAATACCCTAACATTGATTTTTGTCACTAATGACACCAGTACAGTAAACAAAAAAAAATATAAACACTGCACTGGGTGACACAGTGACAGGGGGTGAAGGGGTTAACTTGGGGGGCGATTGGGGTGGTGACAAGTGTACCTACATGAACTGGTGTCAGTGTAGTGTTGGTGCACTTACTGTGAGATGTCTCCTCTCCTCTTACCAGGAATGCAAAAGAGTTCCACGAGGAGACATAGCATCACTTCCCCTGCTGTGTTTACACTTACACATGCAAGGGTTGGACTACATTCGCCAGGACCGATCACCGGGTCCAGGCTAGATACCAAACCAGAAAGCGAATCCGATCATCGCGCGCCCCCCAGGTGGCCACACGCACGACCCCTAGACGGCCACGCAACGTATAGCTACGACGCTTTGCGCAGCCAGGCCAACCTGCCGCAGCATAACTGTTGCTGCTGGTCCAGAACCCGTTAAATAGGGATGAGCCGAACACCCCCGTTTCGGTTTGCATCAGAACATTCGAACGGACCGAAAGTTTGCGCAAACTTTCGAACCCAGTTAAAGTCAATGGGACTCGAACGTGAGAAATCAAAAGTGCGAATTTTAAAGGCCAATATGCAAGTTATTGTCCTAAAAAGGATTTGGGGACCCGGGTCCTGCCCCAGGGGACATGTATCAATGCAAAAAAAAGTTTTAAAAATGTCTGTTTTTTCAGGAGCAGTGATTTTAATGATGCTTAAAGTGAAATATTCCTTTAAATATCGTGCCGGGGGGGGGGGGGGTATAGTAGGCCTATAAAGTGGCGCATGTTTCCAGTGTTTAGAACAGTCTTTGCTCAAAATGGCATTTCTAAAGGAAAAAAAGTCATTTAAAACTGCTTGCAGCTTTAATGTCATGTCTGGTCCCGGCAATATGGATGAAAATAATTGAGAACCCTCCCCTCCCAGCCCATTACCAGCCCCTTACCAGCCCCTTTGGGTCTTGTATGGATATTAAGGGAACCCTGCACCCAAATTAAAAAAAGGAAAGGCGCTGGGCCCCCAGGCCCTATATACTCTGAACAGCAGTATACAGGCGGTGCAAACAAGACAGGGACTGTAGGTTTGTTCTTAAGTAGAATCTGTTTGTAATTTTGAACTGGTACATTCTTTATGTGTAGCTCCAGCCAAAAAATCTATTTTTAAACTTTTTGGAAAACATAGTGAAGGATTATCACCCCTGAAACATTTGTTTTGCTGTCTGTGCACCTGTTCAGAAGATTTCACCTCACTTTCTGTCCCAATGACAATTGGATTTTGAAAATTTGGGGTTTTTAGTAAAACAAGGAACTCTTCCAGGAGAGAATTTCCCTTCCTAGGGGTAGATTTCCTCTCACTTCCTGTTGTCTCCTTCCATTTGCAAGTAGGAGTCGTTAGTAAGTTGGATGTTTGAAAGTAGGGGCCTGCCCTATATACTCTGCAGAAATGTGGGCCTTAGGTGTTGGGGTTGCCACAACACTGTAAGCCCTCACAGTTACTCTTGGTAGGCGGAAGAACAGGCCCTGCTGTGAAATATTAGATCAAGAATAGTAATTACATGCCCCTGTTGAACAGGGTCAGAAAAATTGGGCCTTTAGTGGTGGACGGTGTGGTGGTGTTGCCACAACACTGTAAGGCCTCACAGTTACTCTTGGTGGGCACAGGAACGGGCCCTGCTGTGAAATATTAGATCAAGAATTGTAATTACATGCCTCTGTTAAACAGGGGCTGAAAAATTGGGCCTAAGGCACTGGTGCTGGTGCCACAACACTGCAACCCCTCACAGATACTCTAGTTGGAGCGCAGAAATGAGCCTTGCTGCAAAGTATTGCATCAAAAATTGTAATTACATGCCCCTGTTAAACAGGGGCAGAAAAATTGGGCCTTAGCCACTGGTGGCGGTGCCCAGAACCAAAAATGTTCTTACAAGCTATCAGCATGAACATTGAGGAGGAAAAGGATTGTCACTCAGCATCAGCATAGGCAGTCTTGAAGGGATCTCACATTAAATAAAAAATTATTCGGTTACATCAGCATCAGGTGCTTGGTAGTTGGTGGTGATCCAAGACTGATTCATTTTTATGAACATCAGCCGATCGACCGATTCGGTGGACAGGCACACCCGGTGATCGGTAACAAAGCCACCTGCATCGTTGAATGTGCGTTCCGAAAGAACGCTGGATGCTGGACAGGCCAGTCGCTCAATTGCATACTGTGCAAGCTCTGGCCAGTGATCCATCCTCAAGACCCAGTAACCCGGAGGATTTTCGGTGGGAAAGGTGTCCAAGTCAGATCTTGCCCCTAGGTATTCCTGCACCATGTGAATCAGACGCTGGCGATGGTTGCTGGAACCGATCATACCTTGGGGCTGTGGACTAAAAAATTGTCTGAACGCATCGGTCAGACGGCCACCTTTTCCACCGTGACTGACTGACCAAAGCCTCAGCAACACGTCGTCCAGGAGGACCAGGAAATTGTAACCTCCCAGGCTCTGGAAATGCTTTGCACAAACCTTTCTACAAGGCCTCCCGAAGATGTTTCATCCTCTTCTCCCTCTGCAATGGCAAGATAAGGTCCGCAACCTTACCCTTGTAACGTGGATCAAGGATTGTTGCCAACCAGTAATGATCCCTCTCCTTGATACCACGAATACGAGGATCCTTCCGCAGGCTTTGCAGGATCAGGGAGGCCATGCAGCATAGGTTTGCTGAGGCATTCGGTCCAGAGACCTCTGGGTCACTAAGGACAACATGATCCGCAGCCACCTCCTCCCAGCCACGTACAAGTCCATGGGTTTCTTGGGACTGTAAATGATCCCTTAAAGACTGCTGCTGATGCTGAGTGCCAGGCTCCACCTCCATTCTGACACAATCCTCCTCCTTCTCCTCCTCTTCCTGTGTGATCGGCGGGCACGCAGGAACACTGTCTGGATAAAGGGGGCCTTGAGAGGTAAGGAAGTCCTCCTCTTCCTGCCTCTGTTCTGCCTCAAGTGCCCTGTCCATTATTCCATGCAGCATGTGCTCCAACAGGTGGACAAGAGGGACAGTGTCACTGATGCATGCACTGTCACTGCTCACCATCCTTGTTGCCTCCTCAAATGGTGACAGGACAGTGCATGCATCCCTGATCATGGCCCACTGGCGTGGGGAAAAAAAACAAGCTCCCCTGACCCTGTCCTGGTGCCATAGTAGCACAGACACCCATTGATGGCCCTTTGCTGCGTGTGCAGCCACTGCAGCATGGCGAATGTTGAGTTCTACCTGGTGGGCATGTCACAGATGAGGCGGTTCTTGGGCAGGTTAAATTCCTTTTGGAGGTCAGCCAGCCAAGCACTGTCATTATATGACTGGCAGAAATGCACACAGACTTTCCTGGCCTGCCTCAGGACATCCTGTAAGCCCGGGTACCTGCCCAAGAACCGCTGCACCACCCAGTTAAGGACATGAGCCAAACAGGGCACATGGGTCAGTTGTCCCTGTCGGAGGGTGGAGAGGAGGTTGGTGCCATTGTCGCAAACCACCATTCCTGCCTTAAGCTGGCGTGGTGTCAACCACCTCTGAGCCTGCCCCTGCAGAGCTGACAGAATCTCTGTCCCAGTGTGGCTCCTGTCCCCCAAGCACACCAGCTCAAGCACCGCATGGCATCTTTTTGCCTGCGTGCTTGCATAGCCCCTTGAACGTCTATGGAGCACCGCTGGTTCCGAGGACAAATCAGCACAGGAAGAGGCCATGGAGGAAGAAGAAAAGGAGGGGGTGGAGGAGAGAGGTGTGGCAGAATCACCAATAGTAGAATTTTGGAGGCGTGGTGGCGGAACAACCTCCAACACTACTGCACCCAGCTGCCAGCAGAGTCACCCAGTGCATGGTGAAAGATAGGTAATGTCCCTGTCCATGCCTGCTGAACCATGAGTCAGTGGTAATATGCACCTTACTGCTGACCGCCCTGTCCAACGAGGCATGGACATTGCTTTCCACATGCCGGTAGAGAGCCGGAATCGCCTTCTGTGAAAAAAAGTGGCGTTTGGGAACCTGCCACTGAGGTACCGCACATTCCACAAACTCACGGAAGGGGGCAGAGTCTACCAACTGAAAAGGCAGCAGTTGAAGTGCTAGCAATTTAGCCAAGCTAGCATTCAACTGCTGGGCATGTAGATGGCTGGGAGCGAACTTCTTTCGCCGGTGGAGCAACTGGGGTAGGGAAATCTGCCTGCTAAAATCAGACGTTGGTGTACCGATAGCAGATTGCCCGCAAGTACTTGGCAGTGGCACACCTAATTCTACACCTTCATTCCTCTCAGTGCAGGTTTCTGAGAGCACTGAAGGTATGGAGGGCTGAAGGGTTGGATCCCAGCTAATGAGGAGGAGCAAGGAGAGGTCAGCCTTGTTCTTTGGTGTGGGTAGTGTTGCCAATGGGCTGCATGGGAGCTCGACATATGTCTGATTAAGCATGTGGTGCCGAAGCGCTTGCTGTCTAGTCCACACTTGATACGCTTCAGACATATGTTGCAAATAGCAACAGTGCGATCTGCTGCACACTTCTCAAAAACGGCCCACACCAAAGAACTTTTGGAATAACGTGCGGAGTCACCAGCGCCCTGCACTTGCAGAGCTCTGTGGTGTGATGCAGTCAGTTGGCTGCCCTTAAGCTGGCCCCTGGAGAGCATCCTGCCTTGTTGGAGATGTGCCTCCTCCTCCTCCTCTCTCCTATCAGGCACCCACATAGAGTCAGTGAGCTCATCATCCCCTGCCTCCTCGTCACTGGAGCAAACCTGGCAGTATGCTGCAGCTGGGGGAACATGACTGCCAGTTTGTTGTCCTTCTTGGGCAACCCCTCTCTCTGGGCTCATGTTACTGCCCTCCTCAAGCTGGGTACCATCATCGGAGCCTTCAAAACGCTGCACATCCTCCTGCAGCATGTGCCTGACACTGTGGTCGAACAGTTCGGGGGACTCCTCCGGTGGGACTAGGGAAGGACTAATTGATGACCTCGAGACCAAGGAATAGGATGCTTTGGCACCTGCATTGGCAGCCAAGGTAGCCTGGGTGACAGAGGATGAGGAGGAAGAGGACGGCTTGGTCATCCACTCTACCAACTCTTCAGCATGTTTTGGCTCAACACGGCCAGCTGCCGAGAAAAAGGACAAGCATGCCCCATGGCCACGTACTGATGAGGATGCACCATGTTCACGACCAGCACTGTTGCCTCTAGACCGAGAGCCTGCTTACCCTCTTTTGTTGGCCTGTGACTGTCTGCCTCTCATTGTTGGCCTTCCAGACATAATGTCTTTGATGTATTGGAATAGGTACACAAGGAATGGCCTGCAGTGAGATGTAGCTGCACAAATCTGGGATGTATATATATACTAATTATACTGCAGCTAGCTGAATCGCCTGCCTGCCTGTAGTATTATTAGAAAAAGAACACCAGCAATTGTCTGCAGTTAGCGTTAGTTGCACATTGCGCACAGGATACAGTACACTGACTGAAAATACTGCAGCTGCCTGCCTGAGGTATTATTAGAAAGAGAACACTAGCAATTGTCTGCAGTTAGCTTTAGTTGTACACTGCACAGGCTACAGTACACTGACTGAAAATACTGCAGCTGCCTGCCTGTAAGTATATTAGGAAGAGATTTTCATCTACCGCTTATAGGTAAATTTAGTGGGTTATCTGTTTTATACATAGTCAGATTTAGCCTTTGTTCCAGTTTGGCTGTGTTGCATGTAGTTTCACACTGTGCATGTGGGTGTCGTTGTTGCCATGGGTCAGTGTTGGAAAGGCAACGCGCTAAAGCGTATGGGTGCTCTTCTGTCCCGGAGATAACTCGGTGGAGGTGGTCCTCCGAGTTGCATTCTAGGAGAGGGTATTTATGGGACAGATGCCATTAATAGGGGTGTTTTTCCGCTCCACCTGCTGGCCCTCCTGGCCGACAGGTATGCATTAGGAGTACTACGCGTGGTCCTCCGACGGGGAGGACCACGTTGCTGCAGCGTGTGGGTGGGCCCAGAAGCCTGTCTGGGGCCTACCACAGCGGCGAGGGAATGGTCCTGTGCTGTCTGTCCTACGGGAAGAAGCTGGACAACTGAGAAGATCCCAGGGGAGGACCCGTCATGAAAGGATCATGCAGAGTGCTGGTCTGGAGAGGGGCCTGGTGACTCAGTTGGAGGACGCATCCTAAAGTTAACCTACCGCATAGTACTGCCGGGTCGGCTTAAAGGTTCTAGTGCTGTGTTTGCTGTCCATCGTAAACCATTACATCCTGTGGCAGAGGATCGTACGGGTTTCTATTCCATTCAAGCCTGTGGCAGAGACTTTTGTTTGTGCTGCGTGCCGGTTGCTAGGTTAGTGAGAGAAACCTATCCGGGCGGGCAAAATTTCAACTCTAAAAGGAGAGTGTTTTCATCTACAAGTACAATTTACTTCCAATTCATAATTCTACATCAAGAAAAGGTATTTGAACTTCCCTGCAACTCTTCTGTTGCCTCTTTCCTGCTACTTCCTTCAGTTACTCTTTATTAAAGCATTGGAAAAGATACTCAAGTGTCTGGTGTCTACACTGTCTGGTTTTAAACTCAACAAGGCCCTAGACCCGGTCCTGGTGAAATTGAGTTAACAAAGGTGATGGTAACAGCCCACTTTAAACCAGCAGCTCCACCGTGAGTTAGTGCTACACACATATATATATATATATATATATATATACACAATACACTGAGTGCAGCTAACTGACTCCTGTCTGTCTGTGTCTCTCTCTCTCAACGCCAGAACACACTACACAGGGCAGATGTGCAGGTGGCCTTATATAGTGTGGGGCGTGTACTAAATCCCCTGAGGCATAATTGGCCAAAGCCACCCTGCCTTTGGCCAATTATGGCTCTTCTATGGCCGTTCTTACCGCGCTGTGATTGGCCAAAGCATGGGGGTCATAGTGCATGCTTGGCCAATCATCAGCCAGCAATGCACTGCGATGCCACAGTGAATTATGGGCCATGACGCGCCACTCGAATTTGGCGCGAACGGCCCATAATGTTCGTAATTCGACAAACAGTCAAACGGCTGATGTTTGAGTCGAAACTCATCCCTACCGTTGAATATACACACAAACTGTGATCAAGAATGCAACGATAATTTTATACTAGTCTCATACTAATTACACAGTGGTGAAAGACAGAAAAAAACATGTTTTTACCCAAGATTCACACTTTTACCCAAGATTTACAAAGTTTCACATGCGATTCAATTAGAAAAATGTGTGAATCTTGGGTGAAAATATTGATAAACAGACCCCTATATGTTTTTAAACTACAAATAAACATTTCATACATAAAAAATAGTTCTCAGTGCACTATAGGATGTCTTGCTTTGAGGCACTATTATCTGATTTGGACATAAGCTGGCCATAACATGATTGTGCACATCCTCATTGTTTCGTGATATGATATCACTGCGCACATCCTCATTGTTCTGTGTCTGAATACTTTGCTCAGCGGCTGCAGCTAATTTGCTGTAGCTTTTGATCGATGGAAAATGTTCTACCATGTCCTTTTGATAAAATACATAGTTAATCTGGTTGGAAAAAGGCACAAGTCCATTCCTCTTAACCAAAAAAAAAAAAAAAAACCCAACACACTCAAAAAGAAAACCTCTATATATACTATTCAATACCCACAGTTGATCCAGAGGAGGGCAAAAAAACCTCCAACAAGGCAAGACAATTATTCAACTTCTGTCGAGCAGGGAAACCCACACACTAATCAAAATTCAGACAATCCCGCAGGGAGACATGTTTAAAAACATTTCAACAATCAATGTTTGCCCCGTTTAACCAATTGCGGACTGCCCACTGTACATTTACTGCGGCAGGGTGGCTGTTCTGTGCCAGATCACTACATAGTACATGATCTGACACTTCTGGGTATGGTTGCCACCTCATCCCTTTAAACCCGAACACATATTAATTACACAGGTTCTGTGGCTGATTAAGGTGGTAATTAAACTCACTTGGTGCCTCATCTGCATTTAATTAGCCTCAGAACCTGTGTAATTCAAAGGTGTTCGGTTTTAAAGGGATGAGGTGGCAACTCTACTTCTGGATCTGGGGTGGGCACGCAGGCCAACGCCAGCCACCCGCTCCGGCTGTGATTATACACAGCAGGAGCTGATCGGCGAGTACGGCAGACTCGATGTCCGTCAACACATAGGCCAGGTGCACAGTTAACCCTTTGATTGCCATTGATGTTAACCCCTTTACAGCCAGTGTCATTAGTACAGTAATAGTGCATATTTTTATCACTGATCACTGTATTAGTGTCACTGGTCCCCAAAAAGTGTCAAAAGTGTCAGTTAGTGTCCAATTTGTCCGCCACAATATCGCAGTCCCACTAGAAGTTGCTGATTGCCAGCATTACTATTATTAAAAAAAAAAATATCCCATAGTTTGTAGACACTATAACTTTTGCAGAAACCAATCAATATATACTTATTGTGGAAATATGTTATATATATATATTTTTTATTGGATATGTTTTATAGCAGAAAGAAAAAAAAAATATTGTTTTTATTTTCAAAATTGTCGGCTTTTTTTGTTGATAGTGCAAAAAATAAAACCGCAGAGATGATCAAATACTACCAAAAGAAAGTGCTATTTGTGGGAAATAAAGAACATCAATATTATTTGGGTACAGTGTCGCACAACCACGCAATTGTCAGTTAAAGTAACGCAGTGCCATATCGCAAAAAATGGCCTGGTCATGAAAGGGCATAAATCTTCCAGCAAGTGGTTATGCTGTCCAGTAAGGGATGAGTCACCAATGATGCATACCTCCCAACTTTCTAAGATGGGAAAGGGGGACACCTATTACAAAAAAAGTATGTAAGCATAGGACACGTCTGTTATATAGAGAATTAAAAAGAACTCCAGGTATGGATATTTTTATATAGTTACATTGGTCCAACTTGGACTAATGCAACTATGGATATATCATACCTGTGGGATCCCTCTGGAAGCTGTAAATCACTGAAGTAGACACTGCTATTCCATTGATATTCACTAGCTTCTGGGTCTTGTGCTGTGTGGCTCCCCTGGTGCATTGTGAATACAGGAAGTTGCCCATTCGACATGGGCACTATTCAGAGATAGCTTTCCATTTTCTCAATGAATGCAAAGCATTCTCTGATTGATTGAGGGGGAGAGGCAGGGTGGGTCCTCTAATCAGAGAATGACGTCCCACAGTATAAAAGTATTCTTTCAATGGCAGCCATTTTCAGTGTGATTTCGGCGTGGAGAGAGGTAGAACAGAGCTCTATTCAGTGCTATCGTTACTGCCAGTTTAAACGCCATATAGTTATGTGTGCATTACTGCCAGTTTAACGCCATTTACTTTTGTGTGGGTTACTGCCAGTTTAACGCCATATAGTTTTGCATGCGTTACTGTCAGTTTAACGCCATATAGTTCTGTGTGCATTACTGCCAGTTTAACGCCATATAATTTAGTGTGCGTTACTGCCAGTTTAACGCCATATTGTTTTGTGTGCGTTACTGCCAGTTTAATGCCATATAGTTCCGTGCATCACTGTACGTTTGGCACTTTATATTATAATGTATCCATGGAGTGTGTCTGTGTAGTGTGAGTACTCAAATCAAAGTGCACCAAACACCACTTTACATTGATTAAAGTGCATCTACGTACATATTTCAACTTCTTCTTTACATTTGCTTATAAGCACCACTCCCTCCCTCACAATAATGTCTGTGAGGACAACAAGGAGAGGCAGACGTTCCCTTGGCATTGTAAGGGGGCCAGCAACAAATGTGTCCACAGGCAAAGGTGGACGTAGTGGTCAGTCCTCAGGTAGGGCATCATTTCCTCTGTTTAGTGAGTTTGCCAGTGCTATCCAGCCACAGCTTGCAGAGGAGGTGGTGGACTGGCTTACTAAACCTTCCTCATCCTCCTCATCCTCTGTCATGCAAGCAGAGACAAGTGTGCAGTCCCCTGCATTTGCCACAGTGGATAAACCTGCCACCTTGTCCACATGTATTCCGGCCATAGCCCCAATATCAGCCTTTGAAGAGTCAGCTGAGTTATTTCACCACAGCGTCAGCCACTTGCTCCTTGATGATGCCCAGCAATTACTGGATTCAGATGTTGGTTCTGAGTTTGAGGATGACAGGAACATGAGCCTAGAGAGAGGAAGGAACAATGGTAGACAAATTGCCATATATTGCCAAGTTGTCTCCAGTGGTAATGATGAACACGGAGGAGATGGAGATGATGATGATGAGGTCACTGATGCGACTTGGGTGCCAGATAGAGCAGAGGAGGAAACTGAAGGTGAGGCGGGATAAACCCAAGGAGGCCGACATCAAGAAAGAGTAGAGAGCAGCCACCCTATTCCATCACATTCTGCAGCTGTTATCTCCCGGCCCACACCCCAAAGCTCAGCTGTCTGGGCCTTTTTTAGCACATCTGCAGCAGATCGCACTGTTGCTATCTGCAAACTGTGTCTCAGGCACATCGGCAAAAATGCTTAACAAGGCATTTAACGTCCAACCACTTAGCCCGTTGGCAAGAGCACCTAAAAGCCACACAAAAGGGGCACAAATCTGTCCCTCCTCCTTACCCACTTCAGTCTGCCCCTGTGATACCGAGTCATTACCTCTCAGTAGCCTTCACTGACAGGGATGATAGTATAGCACAGGGTGTCCCAGGTCCTAGCAGCACATCTGCCAGCAGCACACCACCAGCTGTAGACTGTAGCCGGCAAATTTCCCTGCCCCATCTGCTGCAACGGAAAAAAAATATGAGTACCTGTGCCAGTACAGCATGACAACAGGCTCAGGCCGCCTCTGCTATTTTTCCCCACGTAAATGGCCGATCATTAAGGATGCATGCACTGTATTGTCACCATTTGAGGAGGCCACAAGGATGGTGAGCTGTGACAGTGCATGCATCAGTGACACAATCCCTGTTGTATTCCTGCTGGAGCAGACTCTGCGTGGCATTATGGACAGAGCACTGGAGGCAGAGCAGCAGGAGGAAGAGGAGGACTTCCGTTCCTCTCAAGGCCCACTTTATCCAGACACCATCATTCCTATGTCACAGAATAAAACACAGGAGGAGAGAGGGAAAGAGGATGAGGAGGAGGATTCTGCCACTTTCATAGGCTTCGAAGAAGAGCAAGACATGTGTCAATCTGTAAGCGATGGCTTTCCAACCCCAGGACCCCTGGGAGTAGTACGTGGCTGGGAGGAGGAAGTTCCAGATGCTGTCATCCTGAGTGACCCCAAGGAGTCTGCTTCTCAAGTCTCTTCAAATTTGAGGCGCATGGGCAACCTCATGCTTCAAAGCCTGCGAAAGAACCGAAGAATACGTGGCATAAAGGAGAAGGATTACTGTTGGAAACCCTCCTTGACCACTGTTATAAGAGGAAGGTCTCAGAACTCATCCTGTCCCCACAGAGAGTGCAGAGGATAAAATCTCTTGAGGACACGTTAAAGAGGATTTTATTGATTGTTTTTCCTGACTCCAGTAGGTTACAGTGTCGTGGAAAATATTGTTTTGAGTCTTCTGTTGGTCAAGAGAAGAGTGTTGGAGAAGGCGTCCGCCTAAGTGAGGCATTTCAGAATTTTTTTAGTTCTCTCCACCCAGGGCTGTCAGCTTCCACATCCCATCGGCAGTGTCTGCATCATATGGTGGACGATTACCTGGGGGCCAAAACAGAGATGGAGAGCTTTCCAGCTGACGATCCACTAACTTACTGGATCATGAGAATAGACCACTGGTCAGAACTTGCCCAGTATGCTATTGAGTTTTTGGGCTGCCCTGCATCCAGCGTGCTTTCAGAACGGGCATTCAGTGCTGCAGGAAGTTTTTTTACTGATCATAGAACACATCTGTCCACAGACTCCGTGGACCGTTTGACTTTTATAAAAATGAATCAGTCCTGGATTACCAGCTATGAAACCCCTGATGCCGATGTCACTGATTAAGTGTTCTTAGGATGTGGAGTCTTTGCAGGACTTCGAGGCTGCCTAGCTTTGAGGGTGTTCAATCATTTCACCTGGAAGAATGTTTTCGGTATAGGTTTCATGGGCACAATTAACACCCAAAGACCAATTTTTCAGCACCTGTTTGACAGGTGCATATCATTGCAATTTTTTACAGCAAGGCCAATTCTTCCTTTCATCGAGAGTACCTCTATAGCAGGGATCCTCAAACTACGGCCCTCCAGCTGTTGCAGAACTACACGTCCCATGAGGCATTGTAAAGCTCTGACATTCACAGACATAACTAGGCATGATGGGAATTGTAGTTCCTGAACAACTGGAGGGCTGTAGTTTGAAGACCCCTGCTCTATAGGGTTACGGTGGGAAGGCGTCCCCGACACAAAGAGTAATTTTTCTGCACCTGTTTGACAGGTGCATATCATTGCAATTTTTTTACAGCAAGGTCAGTGCTTGCTTTCATCAAGAGTACCTCTATTGGGTTATGGTGGGAAGGAGCCACCGACACCCAAAGACCAATTTTTCTGCACCTGTTTTACAGGTGCATATCATTGCAACTTTTTACAGCAAGGCCAATTCTTGCTTTCATCGAGATTACCTCTAGAGGGTTACGGTGGGAAGACACTACCGACACCCAAAGAGCAATTTTTACTCACCCTTTACTTCTATCCAAAGTCAAAGTGACACCAGAATGTATCCAAAAAATCTCTTGTTCCCAGTGCACTACATTGTGGCCTCATCATACACACTGGCTCCCCAGCTGTTGCTGAGCAAAATAAAGGCAGCTTGCAGGGAAAATGACATTTTTTTTGGCTTTATAAATGCAATTATTGCTGCAGCAGATTCTAGACATGGTACAGATCTGGCCCTTTACAGGTAGACGAAGGGGATCCCCCATGCTCTATATTGGAAGGAATTTTTCATTTTTATGCTTTCACTTTAAAAATAAAAAAAATCACTGCTCATTTAAAAATTACGTTTTTCACAAACTTCTTTTTTATAGATACATATCCCCAGGGGCGGACTGACAACTCATGAGGCCCCCGGGCAATAGAAGATCATGGAGACCCAGGTTTACCAATTGCTTATTGGGCACTTAAACCCCTCCTGCCCAGACCAATTTTCAGCTTTCAGCGCTGTCACTCTTTGAATGACAATTGCGCTGTCATGCGAGATTGTACCCAAATGAAATTTTTCTCATTTTTTTCACAGAAATAGAGCTTTCTTTTGGTGGTATTTAATCACAGCTGGGGTTTTTATTTTTTGCTAAACAAACAAAAAAAGTCATAAAATTTTGAAAAATATAAAACATGTTTCATAGTTTGTTATAAAATTTTGCAAACAGGTAATTATTCTCCTTCATTGATATGCACTGATGAGGCGGCACTGGTGGGCACTGATAGGTTGCACTGGTGGGCACTGATAAGGTGGCACTGATGGGCACAGATAAGGCGGCACTGATGGGGACAGATAATGTGGTAGTAATGGGCACAGATAAGACTGCACTCATGGCCACTGATAAGATGGCCCTGATGGGCACTGAAGGGCACTGATAGGTGTTACTGATAGGTACCACTGATAGATGGCACTGATAGGTGGCACTGATGGGCACTGGTAGGTGACACTGGGCAGCACTGTTGATGAGGCACTGATTGGTGACATTGATAGGTGGCACTGATGGGCAGTGGTAGGTGACACTGATGGGCAGCACTGTTGATGAGGCACTGATTGGTGACATTGATAGTGGGCACTGATGGGTGGCACTGTGGGCACTGATGGGTGGCACTGTGGGCACTGATGGGTGGCACTGTGGGCACTGGTAGGTGGCGCTGGTGGGCTCTGGTAGGCGGCGCTGGTGGGCTCTGGTAGGCAGCACTGTTGTGCACTGGTAGGTGGCACAGGTGGGCACAGATGAGCTGACGGATGCTCTCCTTGATCGGGACTGATGTCCCTCTGACAGCCGCCTTTAAATGCTATCAGCGTGAGGAGAAAAAATAGCCGATTACCGGCTCTGTTTACATCACATGATCAGCTGTCATTGGCTGACAGATAATCACGTGGTAAGGGGCTGCGATCAACCCCTTACTCCGATCTCATAGAGACTGCAGGGTGCACGCAGGTTGCACGAGCACAGGAGGACATCTATGGACGCCCTCCCAGCAAAGTAGGTCCGCGCTGTAGCCGTCATTCGACTATAGTGTGGATCTGAAGCGGGTTAAACATGGCCACCACGCACCAGCGATCTTTATGACGCAACATTAATGTGACCTGTGTTGTGCATAGCGTGCTGTGGCACACAGTGTGTGTGGCTAAATTATGCTGCGTATTTAGTGTGGCTTTTTAATCTAATTATAAATTTTAGTCTGATTTTCTTTTTTTACAATTTTTTTTATTCTAATGTTCAATGAATTTTAATATAATGTTTTTTAACATTCTTTTTTTCACAATGCTGTTGGGGGGGGGGGGGCTTTGATGAAGTATCAGGGGTCTAAATAGACCCCCGAAGTCTCTTTTTTGAGCCAGAGAAAGGGACTGAGGACACATCCACAGTCCCTTTCTTTGTAGCCTTAGCTGCACAGCAAATTAATAAACAGAGAAAGAAGACAAAGGCTCCTGTCTATTCATGAACTGAAGCATAGAAAACACAAATACCTACAGCTGCTGTCACCGGTAAAGGAAAGGAGGGGGCACTCTGGAGGAAATAAGGGGGCACTTTAGAAGCACTAAGGGGCACTCTGGAGGAGTTAGTGCATTCAGAGTGCCCCCTTACATCCTCCTGTAGATTGCCTCCTTATGTTCTGCTCCTCCAGGCTGCCACTATTTAACCACTTGCCTACTGGGTACTTTTACCCCCTCCTGCCCAGGCCAATTTTCAGCTCTTAGCGCTGTCACACTTTGAATCACAATTGCGCGGTCATGTAACACTGTACCCAAATGAAATTTCTATCATTTTTTTTCACACAAATATAGCTTTCTTTTGGTGGTATTTAATCACCGCTGGGTTTTTATTTTTTGCTAAAACGAAAAAAGACCAAAAATGGAAAGGGAAAAAAAACCTTTTTCATAGTTTGCTATAAAACAGGTAATTTTTCTCTTTCACTGATGTACGTTGATGAAGCTGCACTGATGGGCACTGATAGGCGGCACTGGTGGGCAATGATAGGTGGTACTGATAAGTAGGCACTGATAAGGAAGCACTGCTAGGTGGCACTCATGGGCACTTGAAAAATAAATAGCAAAAGCCATTTATGGGTGGCACTGATAGGCTGCACTGATGAGAAGGCACTGGTAGGTGGCACTGATTGGCAGCATTGGTGGGCACTCTTGTGGTGCACATAGTGTAAATGTCCCTTTTACAGAACCTGGTTATCAGCTCTCCTCTCCTTTCCTCATGCGGCCAGGCATGAGGAAAGACAGGTGCTCTTAATGCCCCCCCCCAATCCTATTGTGGTGTTTGAGGGAGCTCAGAAAGATTCACAGAACGCAGGGGTGGGAGATGTGCTGACTGGAATGCTGAGAAGGAGCCAGTGCAGTGACCTCTTATCAAGCCAGAGAAGAGGAGGGGGAAAGCACAGGAAGGAACACAGAGAGAAACGTGCAGTGGCTGGGACTCCCGGGAGACCAGAAGAGACAGTAGCTGGCCGGAACAGACTACACCTTGTTCATCAATCACAGGGAGAGGAGGGGTGAGCGTGTAGGAAAGATCAGAGGCACCTGTGCTGTGGCTGCAGGGCTACAAGAGACAGTGACAGGCTGGATTGGTGTGAGAGCGGGGGTACTCACAGCTCTTGTAGTTATGCCCAAAGTAGTGCTGGAGGGAGAGAAGTGTCAGCAGGGTGCGTGCAGACAGTATCCAGGAAACCTGCAGATCGGGGGTATATGCTGACAGATAGCAGAGCTCTCTCTCTGTGTCTGCGCCGGAAGTTTGGCAACAGTCGGGGGCGGGCCCCCTGCTGGCCCCCGGGCCCTCGGATATACCCGAATGGTCAGTCCGCCCCTGCATATCCCCCAGGGCAGGACCTGGACCCCTATAACCATTGTATGCCCAATTACTTGCATATAAGCCTTCAAAATGGGAACTTTGGATTTTTGACATTCGGGTCCCATTGACTTTAATGGGGTCCGTTATTCAGGTCCGAACTTTCGCAGTGTTTCGAAAGTCCTGGAGTGAACCGAACAGGGGTCCGTTTGGCCCATCCCTAATGACCATTACACTTTTAGAGTTGAGTACTTTTATAAAAAATACACAATGACTACAGTCATAATTCACTTACTTTAAATTCTTTTCATCAGAAATAGGATTTTCAGTTCTTATCGAGCCATTCTTGTTTTTACTGGAGGAACTGGTAACTTTATTGTTTGTTCCAGTTTTGCTCTGCATTGTTGATGAGTGAGCTCCTGTGTCATCTAAAAATACAGTAAAATATTTATAGATCACGTATAATATAAATGTGTGGTGATGCCAAACAAATCCATGAACCCCACCCACACCAAATCTAACTACCACATCCACCCCCACAGTAAGCACAAGTATATATCCTACACTTACGCGGCAAATGAGCAGCACCTACTCTTTGCTAAAGAGGGACCTCTCCATGTCCACCTAGGTGAAGATCCTGACCAGCACAGGAACTTCTGGGTGATTACAATGACTCATTTCCGGGTCAGAAGGTGAAACCACGCTCTTTTGATCACAGCTGCGAATATTTGATTGCAACCACAATTAGAATTTTTTTCTTTTTGTTTATTTGCAGATATGCAAATCTGTTTTTCTACATATAATGATATTTGAAGGTAAACTTAAGGGAGTTCGATAAGAAATGGTATCCCTGAGATAGCAGCAGGGGAATTTCTGAGACTTCTGTGCAGGTTTCTGCACTGATGTCAATAAAAATTGCACCCCGAAGTCCCCAAAAAGTAGTACAGAAACTACTTTTGGAAATTGCGGTGCAGCACCAATTAGAATGGTGCAATTGCCGTTGATATGACATGTCAAATCGCACCAATGTGAACCAGGGCTGACACATACAACACTGCCTATCCACCAGCTGAATTAATTACCTGCAATTCTCCACAGCTGTTATATATAAAGATTCCATCTTTATCATTTACTTGCAGGTGTGCTGAAGAGATTATTTTTTTTGGTGCACAAATACATATAGAAATTATACGATATAAAAGAAAGATATTGCACTTCCCCAAAACCACCACCCCCAAAACGAATTGAAAAGAAGAAAAAAAAAAAAAAAAACAACACAGCGAACAGTCTCAATAATGTACTTTTATTATGCCAGCAGAAACAAAATAATGTACATTCATTTACTAGCTTCAAAAAAATTTTCTACAGGATATATGGTGCTACATTTAGCAAAACAGTTAGCAATTGGGTTTTACGGACCCTACTCATAGGAGCTTACAATCTAAAATTTGTCTAAACCTTAGAGTGGACACAGCTTTAATTTCAGTGTATAACGGGTAACATTTCATATAACTACTCACCCACCAGCCCACATTATTTTTATCTGCAAGATTATAGAAACATACTTAACAGTCATTATTCTTACAAAGCATTCTAACATAATATTAGAAAAGGTACATATTCAAAATATAACACCCATCACCAGCCCACAATCCACACACATATATAGGTGACCGTGTTCTGCTGAAAGTTGCATTTCTGTGTACATGATTAACCACTTGCCTACCAGGCACTTACACCCCCTTCCTGCCCAAGCCATTTTTCAGCTTTCAGCGCTGTCGCAATTTGAGTGACTATTGCGCGGTCGTGCTACACTGTACCAAAATTTTTTATCATTTCCTGCACACAAATAGAGCTTTGTTTTGGTGGTATTTATTCACTGCTGGGTTTTTTATTTTTAAAAAAAAAAAAAAAAGACCAACAATTTTGAAAAAAAAATGTTTTTTACTTTTTTTTCTGTCAGTAAATTTTTTAACTAAGTAATTTTTTGCCTTCACTGATGTGCGCTGATGAGGCGGCACTGATGGGCACTGATAGGCTGAACTGGTGGGCATTGATGAGGTGGCACTTATGGGCACTGATGATGCGGCACTTATGGGCACTGATGAGGTGGCATTGATATGTGGCACTGATGGGCACTGTTAGGTGGCACTGATGGTCACTGTCAGGTGGCACTGATGGGCACTAATAGGTGGCACTGGTGGGCACTGATAGATGGCACTGGTGGGCACTGATAGGCGGCATGGATAGATGGCATGGATAGGCGGTACTGATGGGCACTGATTGGTGGCACTGATGGGCATTGATTGACAGCAGTGATGGGCATTGATGGGCAGCATTAATAGGCATCACTGCCAGCACTGACCGGCATCACGAATGGGCACTGATTGGCGGCACTTGTGGGCACTGATTGCTGCCACTGGTGGGCAATGATTACTGGCATTGGTGAGCACTGGTGGGCACTGTATGTTGACACTGTCTTACTATACTGTAATCAGGGCACTGATGATCAGTGCCCTGATTACATTCCTACATGTCCCCCTGCGTGGAGATGCCGCTGATTAGCTCTCTTCGCCACACACTCTGTCAGTGTGAAGCGAGGAGCGCCAATTACCAGCACTTCCTTGTTTACATGTGACCGGGGGGCACGCCGTGTCATCTGTTGTCATTTGTGTATGGACATGCCAATGCGATAGCGAGACCGGCAGCCAAAGTTACGCTGTTATCACTGGAGAGGTTTCACTTGTGGAACACAGCGTTTTTGGAAAATGAAACATACTCAGGCTTGGATATTTAAATATCCAGTTTATCACAGACCAGGGGGTAGTTTTGGCAAGAATGTTTTTAGATATTAACTTGAGTAACGATGTGTTCTGTCATTGCTGGTGCTGTCATAATGGGTGCTGTCCTAATGGGTGCAGCCATAGCTTGTTCAGTCATAGCGCATTCAGTCGTAGTGGGTGCTGTCAGAACGTGTTCAGTCGTAGCTTTCTTGTCATAGTGTGTTCAGTCATAGCGGGTACTGTCATAACGTGTTCAGTCACAGTGTTCCAGTCATAGCGTGTTCGCCACCCTTTGGGCTCCTTCTGCTAATCTCGTGGTAGTAGAAGTTTGGTGAGAGACGATTCGCGCTTTTCAGACTAATGCTTTTCCGATCATTACTGCTCTTCAGTTTGTGCTTGTGGGTTCGTATCTGTTCTTCAGTGCGCGTAGTCAGTTCGCATTTGTTTGTCAGTGTGTAATATTATCATAGTACGTATTTGATTTCCAGTGCGTTCTTGTCCGCTCGTTTCTGATTTTCAGCTCGCTCTTCTCAGGCTTTTCTGTTTTTCAATGCTTTCTGTTAGTTCATTCTGACCAGCCGACCGTTTTGAAGTAATTTGCGATTACGTACTCATCGTAAAGTTCGTGCTATATGGGGACTTGGTGTTGGGTTTCTTGCTTTGACCCAAGCCCAGTCAATGAACAGGGTGGGGAAGAGTTCATGGACCAAGAATTGGTTGCTCCAGCGTGACCAATTCTCTCATATGCCTTTGTTGCAGGAGATCCAGGAGAATAATCCTGATGATTTCAGGAATTATCTCTGGATGACGGACCCCGTTTTTCCCCGTTTGTTGGCTTTGCTGTCCCCTTATATTAGCAGGCAGGACACCTGCATGCGGCAAGCTATCACTCCTGAACAGAGGCTAGTCGCCATGTTTCAGTACTTGGCGATAGGGAAAAGTCTGCAGGACATCAAGTTCTCGACAGGCATCTCCCCCCAGGCTCTGGGGATCATCATTCCAGAGACCTGTTCTGCCATCATTCAGGTCCTGCAGAAGGACTATATTAGGGTTAGTAAGTTTTCTCCTTTAACATCACATTCTATGTATTTAATGTTTGCTAATGTATTGTATTTCATTCATCATTCCCTAATTACCATGATTGTAATATGCTGTGAATGTCCCCTTTGTCCTCATGCATGCTGGAAGATTTTAAACTTCCTTTTTTGTCCTTCATGTATATTTGCCTTCACTAACCTCCTCAGCATGCTATCCTGGGCCCATACCCACCTAGCCTAGTCACTTAACAATGGATTTTGTCAGCTCCATTTTAGTGCTTTAGCCTAAACACCCCCTAACATGTGTACAAATGTTATTTGTGTCTTTAAATTCATGCAGAGTACAAGAGGCTTTTTTTTGGGGGTCCCAAAATCATTTTGAACCCTCCCTCCCCCCAACGATACCAATCCTCTATCTGCTAACTTTGCCCAACCCATACACACTATGCCTACCTCTTTTGTGTTCATATTTATGGATGAATTTACCAAAGCATGTAGTGCAAGGGCCTGCCAGAATACTTTCAAATGGTACTGTTTAAAGTTTTGTTCTCCTATTTTCTTGATAGGTAATTGCAGAATGTAAAAAAGTGCTTCAGTTTGGACAGTGTGTATTCATATTTTTGTATTATCACATTTCTTACCTGTCCAGTGAGCTGCCAATAGTGTAAGTAAGAAGGGCATGGCCAAAGTGAGAAGAGTGGTGGAAAATGCCTTTGGAATAATGGCCAGCCTGTTCCGCCTATTCCTCACAGCGATCAACATGGCGGAATATAAACTCAATCATATAGTTATGGCATGCTGCATATTGCATAACTTTTTACGAAAAAATGCTTTGAACTATGTGGCCTCAGTTGGGACTGAGGCGGGTTTATTCCCGGATATAACCCTGACAGCTCTTGAAGCTGGCCGTCCTGGCTTGCCCCCCCAAAGCACCCGTGAAGTTCGTGAAAAGTATCTAGAGTACTTTGGGGGTAGGGGGGCCATTGATATGCCACAAAATGGTTAACAAACATGTTAAAAATATATTTTTTTTAAACCTAAATAATATTTACTTTGATTTACTGCTTGTTTCTTTTATCTGGCTCCTAGGTTTTCCAATGGGCTTTTCTTTTTTGCCTTTTTGTTCAATAGTGAAAACATAATTTTTTTTGATACATGAGATGACAATCTCTTTTTCAGCGAACTATTATGTTGTGGGTCTGTTACACACACACACACACACACACACCTACACCTTTTTTTTTTGTTAATGTATGTAATGCATTACTGATAAAAATCTTCATCATTTTCAGCACCATGACTGAAATTTGTGGCATCACGAAAATGGCGTGATTTTGGCAAATTATAAAGCACTGTGGGCGTTATTTACTAAAGGAAATGCCACTTTGCACTCCAAGTGCACTGCAAAAGTACGCTTGAAACTGCACTTGTAGTGCAAAGTGGATTTGCTTTTAGTAAATAACCCCCATTGTCACTGTAAACACCAACTTACTACAAAAATTGCTATTGAGCATTGAAAGAAGAAGCCACACATTGTTGCGTATAAAACATTTTACTCAAAGCACATTCACATGTGCGTTAGAAAAGGGTTTTTGAACAAACCAACATCTTTGGTGTATAATATTTTTTTTCACATTTGAAATATGCTTTTTTTGGTTAAACAGGCATGTTTCAAACCATAACATACACAACTCAGGAACTTACAAAGTTCAACTTTGATAAAGTGAAGGCAATATTAGACATTTTGTATGTCCAAACTGTGTTGATATTGCCTTCATCAGATGGGGTGATGTCATCCCTATAAAAGCCAAATTTTAAAGATGCACACAAATTGTGATTCAAACTGGGAATTTCCCTCCTGATCCCATGCCTAATGTCAACATTTGCTAGCTCCCATCATGGGGGATCAATGGACGTGTTTTGGGGGTGCAACCCCTTCCTCTCACCTACTTGAGTTGCGAGGAAGGGGTTGCACCCACAAAACGCTTACATTGATATCCCGTGATGGCATATAGCACATGTTGACACAACGTGTACATCTTCAAAATTTGGCTTTTAAAAAACTTTAAAACTTGTTTTTAAAAGAAAAAATACACGATAAAGCGGTACAATTTTTGTGTGTTTTATATTCTGCCTAAAACATCAATGGTATTCTTCATTTTTTGTTGAACATCATTGATGTTTTCCTTTATATTTTCTAAATCACAATTGCACCCCATTATCTCCCCGATGAGGATCTGGGCACTTTCACTTGTGAAATGAGATTCTTCTTCCACAACATCCATATCACCTAAAACAAAACAAAAAACACCCCATGTATTATAAATATGCTGGCATCCATCTATTACCTGAAGCTGTGGTCCAGAGTCTTTTCTCCCCTATGTGAATAAAAAATAGGTATACTTAGCACACAGATATTTGAGGGCAGAAATAGGAATATGAAACATTGCTTGGAAGTGTCGTACAATTGTCTGTTTTGGTAGAGTTCCAAGCGTAAAAAATGTTTTGTTCCTTTCTAAAGCTGGAACACTTCCCTTTTTTGTACAATTTTCAAACATGGAAACACCCCTAGTATCCACTGGAGCACCCTAAAAAGTTTGTTCTGGTGTCCCACACTAGTGCTCCTGCTTCCAGATGTGAAAACAGCTGCTGAGTGTCCTCTCCTTACACTGAATCAATTTTCCGTTTAATTCTAGTTACAAACCCATCTAGACAACAAACTTCTTTTAATGCAAATAGGCATGAATAAATGTAGTTAACCTGCACCTGCCAAAAACATCTTATAAGTGGGCGAACGAACAATGTTTCCTACGACCGATTACAGAGCCTAGTAAAAAAAAACACATGGAGCAGCATGCAAGTAATAATAATAATAGGAACACAACACAACTACTTACTTTTTTGAAAAACTCTCTTGATTCTTCTGTACTGATCCTGCTCCCTCAATTTGAGGTCTGACCATCGTTTCCTAAATTGATCCTTGGATCGCCGTACCCCAAAATTCCGGCGCAGACTCTTCACAACTTTAGTCATGATCTTGGCCTTTCTCACATTTGGGTTTAGGTACGGTCTATACTTCCCATCATAGTCAGCCCTCTTCAAGATGTCTACCATCTTCACCATCTCTTCAAAGGACATATTTGAGGCCTTAAATCGCCTCTGGGATCGCGGCGTGCGTGGCTCCGGGCTTTCGTCATTGCTGCTCTCCTCTGCATGCACCTGCTGTTTCTCTGCCATGTTCTCTACCCACTGCGCCGAAAGACAAGGGCCGGGGAATAGACTAGAAAGAACTTTAGGGGTGGGCGGAGTTTCATGCATGTGCAGTGTATATAAAGCATAACAAGCATGTGTCATACGTACGATCTGTGAGCGGAGGACGGAGAAGCGGAAGCGACGATCGTTATAACGAAGGTACAATTTTAAGTTGGTGCATCAGTGGCCTACACTGCTTATAGATTGAGGCCTATATTGGGTCAAGATTAGAAGAGTTTCACCTGACATTAGGGTTTGTCTTGTGTTGTGTCTTGCAGAGAAAATGGATGGGTTCAAAGACCACAGTTTCCTCCCTAGCTTCATTGATAAATACAGGGAGCTGCCCTGTCTGTGGCAGGTCAAGCACCTGCATTATAATAACAAAATAAAGAGGCAGGCAGCGATGGAGAAACTGCCGCAGGTCCCCACGGCAGACATCACTTATTTAAAAAAAAAAAATTGGTGGCCTGAGGAGCATGAGATCAGGAGCAGCAGCAGATGACATTTATGTACCCAGGCTGTGGTACTATGAGAGACTTAATTTTCTGAAGTCAGGGAATCCCTCTCAACCCTTCCTTCCACTCTTCCTTACATGCTTCCTTCCACCCCAGCTGAGGCTTCCGACGTCTAACCTGGGCCTTCCAGCCAGGAAGAAGTGGAGGAGCCCAGTTTGAGCCAGGTATAGCATTGTTCAACACATTTCTTGTTGTAAAATAAATGATGTGAAATAGATGTTATTATTGATCACTAATTGCTGATTTAATAAAGTTTTTTATATATCAATAGACAGTAGTGGCCAAAAATGATTGTGACATAAATGAAAAATGCTGGGCTCAGAATGATAGCATAGTTGCCAACAGTCCCGATTTTCCCGGGACAATCCCGATTTTTGGGACCCTTGTCCCGATTGGAGAGTGTCCCGAATCGGGATTTTCCATAAGGAAAATCGGGAATGTTGTTTTTTTTTTTTTTTTGGAGCAGCGGGCTCCAGCAAAATGGCGGCCGGCGTCGCCGCTCTCTCTTCCTCTAGTGTTCAGTGGAGAGGGGAAGGGGGCTCGATCCGTGCAGCCAATGAAGCGCCTTCTTTAGCTGCATGGCCCCTCCCCTCTCCACTGAAGCGAGCAGAAGACACTGCGTCGTCGCCGTGTCTTGCTGAAAGCTCCCAGCCCCGTACTGCGCAAGCGATGCGCCTGCGCAGTACAGGGGGTCCTCCATTGCCGAGTGGAACTTTCTTGGCAGAACATTGGCTGCTCCTGCACTGAGCGGGGGGGCTGGGCTGCATTGAGGGGGGGCTGCACTAACTGAGGGGGGGCTGCACTGAGGGGGGGCTGCACTAACTGAGGGGGGCTGCACTAACTGAGGGGGGCTGCACTGAGGGGGGCTGCACTAACTGAGGGGGGGCTGCACTGAGGGGGGGTCTGCACGAATAGAGGGGGCTGCACTAATAGAGGGGGGCTGCACTAATAGAGGGGGGCTGCACTGAGGGGGGGCTGCAATAATAGAGGGGGGCTGCACTGAGGGGGGCTGCAATAATAGAGGGGGGCTGCACTGAGGGGGGGTCTGCACTGATGGAGGGGATCTGCACTGATGGAGGGGGTCTGCACTGAGGGGGTCTATACAGACTCTGGCGGGGGCACCTGATGCTAGGACAGACTCTGGCGGGGGCACCTGATGCAAGGACGGACTCTGCTGGTGGCACCTGATGCAAGGCCAGACTCTGGCGGGGGCACCTGATGCAAGGCCAGACTCTGGCGGGGGCACCTGATGCAAGGACGGACTCTGCTGGTGGCACCTGATGCAAGGACAGACTCTGGCGGGGGCACCTGATGCAAGGACAGACTCTGCTGGGGGCACCTGATGCAAGGACAGACTCTGCCGGGGGCACCTGATGCAAGGATAGACTCTGCCGGGGGCACCTGATGCAAGGACAGCCTCTTCTGGGGGCACCTGATGCAAGGACAGACTCTGGCGGGGGCACCTGATGCAAGGACAGACTCTGGCGGGGCACCTGATGCAAGGACAGACTCTGGCGGGGGCACCTGATGCAAGGACAGACTTTGCTGGTGGCAGGCGACGTGGCTAGTGACACGCTCAGGGATCCCACTGATTCGGCATTATAGTGAGTTGAATGATTTAATTTTTATATTACAATGTAATAATAGAAATAATGCGCTTCAATCATCCTGACACCATAACAACCATGGTGCCGGGATGATTGAAGAGCTAACACCAGGCGTTTGGAGTATCTTTATCTGCTGATTGTTAAACTTTCTAGAATACACATATTTCTATTGTGTAGGATCTGGGGCTGCGGTCCCGTCATTTCCCTCTCCCCCTTTCCTTCTCCCCCTTTCCCTCTCCATCCCTCATTCATCTCAGACTCTAACCACACCCTCTTGAGCCACGCCCATTTAAGCCACATCCACTTTCACGTAAGCCACGTCCACTTTTCGCATAAACCACGCCCACTTTTCACGTAAGCCACACCCATTTTTCACACTTATGGATTTTTGCTAAGCCACGCCTACAAACGAATGCCCCGCCCCATAATTATTGTACGGCTCCCCCTACAGCCAAAAAAGTGTCCCACATATTTTTTTTTCAATGTTGGCAACTATGTGATAGTAATTTCTATTTATTAAAATTCAATTTGCAACAGTCATGAGCTAAAAATTGTGAATTGTGTGTGATTAATGAACAATAAAGTAAAACTGTGTCCCTTTTTCAGACACAGGAAAGCCTCAGCCAGGAGGAGGCTGTGGAAAGTGGCAGCCAGGAGGAGGCTAGGGAAGGAGGAGGCTGGGGAATGTGGCAGCCAGGATGTGGCAGGGGAATGTGGCAGCCAGGATGTGGCGGGGGAATATGGCAGCCAGGAGGTGGCGGGGGTAAGTGGCAGCCAGGAGGTGGCAGGGGTAAGTGGCAGCCAGGAGGTGGCGGGGGTAAGTGGCAGCCAGGAGGTGGTGGGGGCAAGTGGCAACCAGGAGGTAGCGGGGGTAAATGGCAGCCAAGAGGTGGCCATGCCTAGTAGGAGCCTCACACAATCTCAGGTGCCTCCCCTTCGCCTTCCAACCAAAAGGGCCAGGAAGGGGAGTAATGTGGAGGAGGCAGCGCTCAGGCTGATTAGGGAGGCTAATGAGGCCCTCAAAGCCAACCCCACTCTCCAAGAGGCCTTTGCATGCATGACTGCATACAAAATGCAGCAAATGGAGGAGGGCCAACGCCTCTTGTGTGAGGAACTTATGGTGAGCACCCAAAATAAGGGGTTGAGGGGACAACTCACAACAAAAACACACCTGTGTGAGTTGGACCATCCTCCTCCTCCACCTCCTGCCACACCTCCAACACCACAGCCACAGCCTGGAAGGAAGCGTGTAAGGAAGACAAGAAAGTGATGGCCTGGGTTCAATCTGGTCTGGCAAAAGATATAGGCTGTTGTATGACCACAGCCTGGGGACATAGATGTCATTTGCTTCTGTTCCTGATCTCTTGGAGTCCTGGACCGGATTGTGCTCACTATTATATGGACTCCTCAGGCCACCAATTTTGGGTGGAAAAATAGTTGATGTGTGCCCTGGGGTACAAAGGCTTCGCCAATTTCAACGGTTTCTCCAGCGTTGCCTTCCTCTTTATTTTGTTATGACTCATAATAAATGGCTATTTTTTTTTCTGAAATACTTGCCTATGTGTTTTACTTCAAAAAAGACAGTTTGTTTGTGAGTAGGCAGGTACATTTCAAAAATACAATGTCAAATTAACAAGGGACACCAACACAAACCAACCTCCCTGAGGTTAAAAAATACAAGATAATAATAGTGTTGTGGTAACTTGACACACAAAATGAGAAATAATATTAAGGAGAGCACTATAAAAAAAACAAAAAAAAACAAAAAAAATGTAGATTGTGAAAAAAAAAAAAAAAAAAAGATATAAACCAAAATGATAAACATTATTATGGAGATCTGACGAAAAAAAAAAATATATGATTCAGGAGATCATGAGAAATAATAATGAAATCAGTTTATCAGAACTCTGTGTGAATATGAGCAGCAAAACAACTTCATTATTCTAGCATTATAAAGAAGAAGAGAATGCGCTGCATTAAACTATTTAAAAAATTGCAGCGTGACGAATGTGCTATCTCCATTAAGAACGGTAGTTTTACCAGACTGAGGGCTTCTGTCTCGTAATTTATTCTGAGCCTGCGTGGCACTTGTGCATGTGCATTGGAATTGTGTACACGCGATTGGAATTTACGAGAACGGATTTTGTTGTCAGAAAATTTGAGATCCAGATCCAGTGTTCCTACCATAGCGTGTTCTGAGAGAGGGGGGCTGTCATAGCGTGTTCCAGTCATAGCAGGTGCTGTCGTAGCAAGTGCTGCCATAGTAGGTGCTGTCATAAGGTGTCTAGTCATAGTATTCCAGTCATAGCGTGTTCAGTCATAGCCAGTCCTGTCATTAGCATGTTCTGTCAGAATGTGTTCTGTCGGAGCGTGTTTGGTCAGAGCGTATTCAGTCAGAGCATGTTTTGTCGTAGCGTGTTGCTATCGTATCGGTTTTGGTCACATCGGTTTTGATCATAGCATGTTCTGTCATAGCATGTTCTGTCATAGCGTGTTCAGACATAGCATGTTCAGACATATCATGTTCAGTCATAGCGTGTTCAGTTGCAGCGTGGTCCAGTCGCAGCGGGTTCTGTCATAGTGGGTTTGGTCATGGCGGGTTCTGTCAGAGTGGGTCCAGTCAGAGCGTGTTCCGTCAGAGCATGTTCTGTCACAGCGGTTCTTTCATAGCATGTTCTCCCATAGCGGATCGGTCACAGTGGTTCTCGTCTAGCGTGTTCTGTCACAGTGGTCCTGTCACAGCGGTTCTGTCACAGTGGTTCTGTCACAGCGGTTCTGTCACAGCGGTTCTGTCACAGCGTGTTCTTCATAGCGTTTTCTGTCATATCGTTTTCTGTCACAACGTGTTTCTATCATAGCGGTTATGTTGTAGCATGTTCTGTCATAGCATGTCAGTGCCATACAGTTACGGCATACACCAATAGCTGTTTTATCTTCGTTTGTTTCCATGTCTCATCGTACCTTTTCGTTAAGGGTTCTTTTGTACACCGGGGTTTAGTTAGCTAGTGCTCACATCTTAGGATCTGTCACATCTACAGATCCATACGGGCTGAGGTTTAATTTTTAAATGATTGTTGACCACAATCTTCTCGCCTGTATAACACACGTCATACGATGCTCGTTTCATTTCATTACACCTGCACGACTACCCACCATGGTCTGTGGGTACACTAGCCCTGAGTGTTCAGTTTTAATTACCTGTCTCTGCGCTGCAGGTTACTTGGGCTCACTTACTACATACACTGGGGGGGACTGTCATCAGGTTCATTCATGTGCTATGGTCTTGTCATTACTGCTCACGTCCCTCAGGTAGGCACAGAGGGGTAGTTTCTCATGTCTGGTTGTCTGTTGTCACTTCTCTAGTTTCTGTAAGAAACAGGGAGTTTGGGACTTTGATTGAGGCAGTAAACATTGTGAAGGTTATGAATGAAGGTACAAGTTTATTAATCATGATTACATAATACATCTAAAAGACAGAAACCACATACAAGAAAAACATTATAGTGAATGTAATTCTCTAAATATTGACATGCACATTAATATGCGTGCATTCAATACAGGCATCAAGGGTACAACAGTGCATACCAACCAAGCGCCACATAGTGGTCTGAATGAAGAGGTTATGACATTAAATGAATAAATACATGTACATGAATCAACTGAACAGCATAGCAAAGACAAAATAGAAACAATATATAAAACCATTAGAACCACGATGAATACAATTGATGATAGGAGGTGTAAATGTGCATATTCCTGCATCCCTATTGCCCGACGCGTTTCGTGTATTGGGAACACTCATCAGGGGCAGGTGCTTCTGTGATATCTACAGAATATAAGGAAGTATGATCAATAGGTCTGATTATAATGTAATATATTGGAGGTGGGACAAAAAAGACCCACCCTGCGTACTTACATGGAAATACTGCGATGAGATGTGGTGAGTGTGGAACCAAAGCTACAACTAGCCCATCATGGGAGCTGAGGTGGCCTAGGGCCGCACGCCAACAGGGCGCACATACAAACCCCCCCCCCAAAAAGGTCTGTTAAGGGAGACACAGGACACCGGGTACTGAACTTCTTGGTGGGACCAGATGGTAGGCCAGTAAGGACAGCCAAGAAGAATCTAGAAAAATAATAAAGATGGTATCATTATATCATATTGTCTATCCACCAACAAGCAATTGATCCAGGCGGACAGACAATACTAGGAGTAAAGGTGTGTAATAACCTGGAGAAGGCGTCCTTGGGTCCTGGGAAAGATGTAGAGACAAGATGTAACATCCAGAAATATGGCGTCTGGACTGTGTCAGGGGAGGCCATATATAGCCGCCCAAGGCACACGTGCACCATCCGCCACCAGCGTCACGCTGGATTTGGCAGACAGGGGGGAGGCGTCCTGACGCAGACGGCGTCCACCGCCTGCGGGGAACGCCCATATTTCCCCGCTGCCAGACCGAAGATGACATAACACACGCTGCACGCGATGACGCCAACCATGACGTCACACGTGCAGCGGGAAGCGTGGCGCCGATGCACTGTGTGCGCCAGGATCTCCCCACGCATATCCGCCCGCCCAAGGGGGCGGAGGGAAAAGCAGTGGGGGGAAAAAGCGCGCAGAGCGCATCGCAGCTCCCATGAATAGACAGGCAACGGCCATGGATCACAGCCAGACACAAATCAAACACAGACCCAGGTCATGCTGCAAAAATGCTGAACGGAAACCTGAATACCACATGGTTGTGTTCAGGATTTTGAACCAAACCCAGACATGATGCATGGTCAGTCCGAGATTGGGAAACCTAACACTGGGTGGCAAGGGAACATTGCTCACCCTGTAAGACATGCCTCCATCCCTATTGCGAAGAGAAAGGGGGGAAAATATGGGACTTTAAAATGAGGCACATATGCAGTGTGCCTCCATCCCTAATGCAAATGTAAGAAACAGGGAGTTTGGGACTTTGATTGAGGCAGTAAACATTGTGAAGGTTATGAATGAAGGTACAAGTTTATTAATCATGATTACATAATACATCTAAAAGACAGAAACCACATACAAGAAAAACATTATAGTGAATGTAATTCTCTAAATATTGACATGCACATTAATATGCGTGCATTCAATACAGGCATCAAGGGTACAACAGTGCATACCAACCAAGCGCCACATAGTGGTCTGAATGAAGAGGTTATGACATTAAATGAATAAATACATGTACATGAATCAACTGAACAGCATAGCAAAGACAAAATAGAAACAATATATAAAACCATTAGAACCACGATGAATACAATTGATGATAGGAGGTGTAAATGTGCATATTCCTGCATCCCTATTGCCCGACGCGTTTCGTGTATTGGGAACACTCATCAGGGGCAGGTGCTTCTGGGATATCTACAGAATATAAGGAAGTATGATCAATAGGTCTGATTATAATGTAATATATTGGAGGTGGGACAAAAAAGACCCACCCTGCGTACTTACATGGAAATACTGCGATGAGATGTGGTGAGTGTGGAACCAAAGCTACAACTAGCCCATCATGGGAGCTGAGGTGGCCTAGGGCCGCACGCCAACAGGGCGCACATACAAAACCCCCCCCAAAAAGGTCTGTTAAGGGAGACACAGGACACCGGGTACTGAACTTCTTGGTGGGACCAGATGGTAGGCCAGTAAGGACAGCCAAGAAGAATCTAGAAAAATAATAAAGATGGTATCATTATATCATATTGTCTATCCACCAACAAGCAATTGATCCAGGCGGACAGACAATACTAGGAGTAAAGGTGTGTAATAACCTGGAGAAGGCGTCCTTGGGTCCTGGGAAAGATGTAGAGACAAGATGTAACATCCAGAAATATGGCGTCTGGACTGTGTCAGGGGAGGCCATATATAGCCGCCCAAGGCACACGTGCACCATCCGCCACCAGCGTCACGCTGGATTTGGCAGACAGGGGGGAGGCGTCCTGACGCAGACGGCGTCCACCGCCTGCGGGGAACGCCCATATTTCCCCGCTGCCAGACCCTTCTCTAGTTTCTGTTTCCTTGGGTTGGGCATGCCGCACGTTTCGGAAACAACTAATTCATGTTCATCCCTTCAACCTCACGTGGGGGTTCGGAGCATGGTAGTACTCCGTCATCAAGTTGGTCCATACTTAAGTACACAGTGGAGCTTTCTCACAGGGGTTTTCCTTTCCCGGCCACAGCCAGGAAGGCGGTGCGCTTCAGATTGTTTCCAATTCCATCCCAGCTACTCCCATCCACCAGCATGGAACATGTTCTGGACATTATTCCTTAACGCAGATTCATGTGGGCTAAATATGCTCTCCACGGCCTGTAATGCCGCGTACACACAAACAGACTTTCCGGCAGACTTGGTCCAGCAGACCGGACTCCGTCGGACAATTAGATCGTGTGTGGGCTCCAGCGGACTTTTTTCCCTAAAAGTCCGACGGACCTAGAAATAAAACATGTTTCAAATCTTTTCGACTGACTCAAGTGCGGTCGTAAAATCCGCTCGTCTGTATGCTAGTCTGACTGACTAAAACCGACGCTAGGGCAGCTATTGGCTACTGGCTATCAACTTCCTTATTTTAGTCCGGTCGTACGTCATCATGTACGAATCCGTCGGACTTTGGTGTGATCGTGTGTAGGCAAGTCCGTTCATGAGGAGAATCCGTCGGAAGTCCGCCGAAAGTCCGTCGGACCAGTCCGCTCGTGTGTATGCGGCATTACGGTTTCAAGACAGGATGGAGGTGATCAAAGCTCGCTCTTTTGGAGACGGGGGCAGTTCACCCCCAGCTCCTGCTCTTCCAACATCCCCTCAGTCCACCGGTCTTGTCAAGCCTTCTGGTTTAATATGCCTGAGCCAAGTATGTTCCTTTTCAGAGGCTGTGTTGGAATCTCCCATTCCCGGTCTTCAGACAGCCCTGCTGGAAGTATTTTTCAGGCCTGCACGTGGGCCTCATCACTATTTAGTCAGATTCTTTTGTTTGTATTGTATCTTGGCTTCAGCAGACAGTCATGCTTTTTTTGCCAATCAAGTTACTGGAGGCAGTAATTTCCAAGGGGTGCTGGTCTGGTTCTTTACCTTCGTTCTGAAGGTAGGGGGCCGGGTCACCAGGGTGCCCAGTGGCAAGTTTACAAATATAATTTGTTACATTTTGGCTGCTCTCTTTCCTGCGGAAACATTTTTCATGAAGATGGTCGTCTATGGATTTGACGATTCAGCACTTGCTACAGTTGGGGGGGTGTATTGGCATCCAAACTGTTATCATCAAAGCTTGAACTTACTTCCATCAGACCTGCCCGTTGGTGGGGCAAGATAAATGGTGCAGATGTAATTTAACCACTGGGCTTACTCCTGGGTCAAAAGCAGTCCTTGCTTTGAAACCTTGCCAAGCACTCTATTGGGTTTGGGTACCTGCAGGGGGGCAGGGGTTAATTCATTCAGTTCATGTCCTGTTGCATGGAGACCCTGGTTACCACCCTGGGATCTATAGTCTCTCTCAGGGTGTGTGCTGAGCCAACATCCCTTGATGGCCAACAAAGTGGTAGGTTCGTGCCAAACGTCATCATTATTCTGGGTTCCACTCTTGGCACCAATCTCCTTATTATGATGTTGCCTGGAGAACTACTCAGGTACGTCAGACCAGTCATCTTTTGTCCGATCCCTAGCCTGTTCCAAAAAGGGGGGCTTACAGTCACTTTGGGTATGCTGAATCATGCCATGAAAATTATTCACCAGGATGGGGTCTGGCCCTCCTTCCCCTGTTCAGGACTCGGTTGTCAGGTCACAAGCAGAAGCACAACCCGATTTATATAATGTAGGACCAGTTTCTGGGTGTCTGGATTCTCCGTATTTAACAGTACATATTGCCATAGCGTATTGACTTTATCCGCCAACACATACATCAGATATCCAACACTTCACACACCTGTCAGGTCATCCATTTTTGCAGCTCACCCTCTCAAACTTCCCCATACCAAGCATAGACAGGCCAGGGGTTCGTGGGAATTTCACAGAGCTACTTAACTGGTGTCCGTTCGAAGCATTCAATCTTCTCTGCTATTATTTTGCAAGGGATCCTCGGGTCAGCCCTTGCTCCCTTTCCCCCCCATGTATCCTCTCACTACAAGCAGTTCATTCCCATGTCTGGGTTTTCTCAGAAATTGAGCTTAATCCAAATCATTTACAGGATATTTATTCGGGTTCTGGGCAGTTGCAGGTTCCAAGCGGGGAGGTCCCTTCGTATCATCAATTCATGGGACGTTGGTGTTTATCCTGTTATAGCTGATACATACTGGATCCGTATACTGAAGCCATCCGGGCATGCACTACCCTATTAGATGGTTTGTTACCTACCTTTCATCTAACTTTTATCACACCTACTTTGGTGACTTTTTGCCCTCTTTTTCATGCATACTGACCAGCTAGGCCAAGGCACACCTCAGACTTTGGTAGTTAGGGTACTGCATCTCCAAATGAAGACTCTGACTACAAACATAGTTTTAGGACCTGAGAGATGAGACAACTTCTCTACATAAAGCAGCATGTTTGGGATTTGAACCCAGATGCTCAGGGATGCTAAGCAGAAGTTCTAACCTCTAAGCCACAGAGCTGCCACATGTCAAAACCTCCTACACATAAATACTGCATTTCTTTGGACATACAGGTGATGGAATTACATTACTCAAGAGTTATTCTTCTTGATTTATTCTGTGATATTTGGTGGTTCTTTGTGGGTGAGTGTAGAATAATGATATTACCCTCAAATTTTGGGGAATTACATTTTGATTTCTGATGTTGGTACACATATCACATTTTTTGGGCTTAAATTATGATTATTTGGAAATAATAAAAAGCACAAAAAATTGTGACTCATTTTAACTTTGCATCAGCAATAGTATTGTTTGTGGTTTGTAAAGACACCTGTGTCAGTTTGGGTAAAGATTGTTGTGAGATGGAGAGTAACAAGTGAAAGTGACAGAGAAAAAAATATTTTACCAAAACATCAAAACATTCCACATTCTAGCATTCTTAAAGTGGTGTTCCAGCCGAAATTATACTTTTTAAATAAAAATAAACCTATAAAACACAAGCTTAATGTATTCTAGTAAAGTTAGTCTGTAAACTAAGGTCTGTTTTGTTAGTTTATAGCAGTAGTTTGTTATTTTATAAACTTACAGCAGGCCATAGCCATCTTAAGTGTGGGCATCTGAAGCCAGACTGTATTTCTTCCTGGATCTCATCCTTGCAGATCTCGCACACGCTCAGTGCAGCACAAGCAGTGTAATAGGTTTCAGGTCAGGTTTCCATAGCAACAGCAGTGTCAGAGGAAGTTGCCGCCCCTTCCCAGAAGGCATTGCAAACAGGAAATTATGTAATGGGCCACGGCCAGGGAGGAGGAAGTGAAAAATGAATACAGCAGATATACAGTAGGTGCTGAGAAAAAAAAATTAAAAATATCCAATTCGTTTACAGTGCACAGTTTAGTGAGGGATGCTGAAGAGTTGTAAAAGTGGGTGGAACTCTACTTTAGAAACAAAATGAAGTAGAAGCAACAATGTTGCAAAGGAAAATTTATTTAAGAGAAAGATACATTTCATCTCAACATTAAAAGGATTTTTTTGGGGAAGTTACAATTGCACCATTAGAATAAATGGCTAAAACTTGCATTTGACTATAATCGCTCTCCCAAAAAATGCTCTTTAACACAGCACTCATTTTCTTATTTACTATAGCGCCCTGTAAAAAAGACATTGGAGCTAAAATGAGAGCTAATTGCAGGTCTGAGCATGCTCAGTTGTGTTGGCACCTATTTCTACAAAAACAGGGAATTTATCTCTTCTCAGACTTTTAAAGATATTTCAGTGTAGAAATCACTTTTTCACACAGTTTAAAAGCAGATTAAAAATATTTAATATACCGCATATTTCAGTACCATTTAGGCAATTATATCATGCTCTAAACATTATTTCCATGTGCACTACTCCAGGTTTTAGCAGAGTAATGCCCCGTACACATGGTGGGACTTTGTTCGGACATTCCGACAACATCTAGGATTTTTTCCGACGGATGTTGGCTCAAACTTGTCTTGCATACACACGGTCACACAAAGTTGTCGGAAAATCCGATCGTTCTAAACGCGGTGACGTAAAACACGTACGTCAGGACTATAAATGGGGCAGTGGCCAATAGCTTTCATCTCTTTATTTATTCTGAGCATGCGTGGCACTTTGTCCGTCGGATTTGTGTACACACGATCGGAATTTCCGACAACGGATTTTGTTGTCGGAAAATTTTATATCCTGCTCTCAAACTTTGTGTGTCGGAAAATCCGATGGAAAATGTGTGATGGAGCCTACACACGGTCGAAATTTCCGACAACAAGGTCCTATCACACATTTTCCGTCAGAAAATCCGACCGTGTGTACGGGGCATAAGGGTTTGGGCAAAATTTTGTTTCAGGGAACTATAGTAAATTACATTTTGGGAGTATTTTTTTTACCAGAGCTATAGTGAATACCATTTTAGCACGAATTAGTGCGATTAGTGCTAATTAGTGCTAATTCACGCTATAGTAAATGAACCTCTGTGTGTTTGGTATTGCAGCTACACAGTGGCAATGCTTGTATTTTGATTGCCGTTTTGCAGTTCATGGTAAAATCTGCATCGCGGTAAACTCTTTTCCAGTTTTAACAACACTTTTGAAATCATTGTCATGTTTTATCCCCGGCAGCCTGCTTTTTCATTCAAAAATGCATTTGTAACTCAGTAAGTAGTCATAATGACACTATGATCTTTACAATTCAAAAAAGCAAGCCCTTAAATATTTTATTAAATATCTTTAATATTTTATGATGTCCCATATTGTCATGGGAACCAATTAAAAAGTGTTTATCATTTTCTGTCTTTGCATCATTGCTTTATGAACTTTCAATAATGACAAGAAAGAATAAAAAACAAGCTGTGAGAAATATGAAGACAGAAAGATGAAAAGAACAGCAGGAAGCGCAGGAAAGTAATGTTGTGCTAAAAACAACGAGGAAGGGACCCCCACCATGGTTACAGTCAAGTGTTAAGAGATGTAAACAAATGTTTCTTAAATCGATAAAGACTTATTTAGCTATCCATTATTCTATTGAAGCAAAGTATGTAAAATTGACCTAATATACTGTATAACCTAGACATAATATATAAGAACTATAACTCCCAACAGTTAATGGGGGATTTTTTCGCTGCAGTTCACAAGGGTGTTCTACATTATAATGTGCCATTACTTAAAATTTCAGGCAATATTAGAGTCTTCAGTTGTTTTGTTGTTGTGATGCCGGAACCTGCAGAGAGTTCCATTTTTTGTATACTGGTAAGTTATTTTACTGGTGAGACCCTTAATAAAAGAATTAACTTAAAGCATTCGATTCACAGTCTTCTCATACCCTGGATAACCAGACCCAGCATGCTATAAACATTATTTGGAGAAAGCCAAAATAGGTTGATGGAACATAGTGGCAAAACTAGGGACATCTACAAATTTAAATGTTCCATTTCCTTGATATAGAACTTTTTTTTTTCATTTTGGATTAAGTGGGGATTATAACCCCTGTCAGATTCTTCTTCGCCATCTGTGTCCCATTTTGGAGATTTTTCCATAGCCAAACAGGAAGTGAGAGGAAATCCCTGCAAATTACAGGAATCCCTTGGGGACCCCCAGGTCACCAGAACTAGTGTCCGCATTGGAAGATTTGCCCTCAATTACTTTTCTTGGGACAACCCAAAATTTTTGATTTTCTTTACCTTCACTTTCAATGATAATGGTAATCAGGACAAATAGAGAGGATGAATCTCCCTAATGGTGGCACAGACAGCAAAAAACAAAACAAAACTGACTAGTGATCTACTCCCACTTCACTTTATGCAAAGCTAATAAAAAAAAGTTTGCCTTCCATTATACTTTATTATTTACTAGAAAACTGGAGATGTGGTCTTAAATTAAACATATATAATACATTAACTACTAGAATAGAATAGAAGCACATGATTAGAGCCTGAGACTCTAATTGGCTTCAAAAAGGATGGGCTTGGGGAGCACTGAGCCCTGAGCCCACCCACTTGTCTGACGGTGGTTGGAGAGGTTAAGCAGCAGAGCGGAGGAGTAGAGGAGCGGAGGAGGAGGAGGTGGGGGGAGCTGGCGGCAGCCAATAAGTGTGCAGTCTCCGGTGGTGACATATGCAGAGGCAGAGTTGCCATGCAGCCTGAGCTGAGAGAAGAATGATGGCAAAGTCTGTCGTTGAAGCATGCCACAGCCTGGCTCTGTCTATCTGGTTGCTCTCCTACTGCTTCATCCATCTGCTGTGCATGGACTTCACGGTGGCTGAGAAGGAGGGGAAAATGTGACCGTGGATGTGGTAAGTGCGGACCCAGCGGTGGGGGGGTTTGTTTGCCCCCCCCCCCCCCCAAAAAAAAATGGAGCATCAGCCACCACTGGGTCTGACTAGTAATTCTGTAAACTTCCAGTGCATGACCTTCTGGGATTGGTATCTGTGCATAGAATGAAACCAGATGCAGATTCTCTTTAGCAAATCTCAGAAAATTAAGGTGGGAACCGGTGCAGAAACTGACCTGGAACTGACTGCATTGGTGTGAACTAGAGCAATTGAAATACATGGAAAACACTGTGCATGCATTTTTAGTACAGAAAAAAAAAGAACTGCATCTGGTGTGAACTGGCCCTATACTGTTTGTGAATGCTGCTTTAAACATCTAAGTGATCAGCCATCCTGGGATTGGATGGCACCTGAGGGAGAGCCTGTTGACCTGGTTGGTACTCAACTAAGCATTTGAGACTGGAATTTCTTAGTCTTCATGCAATGTGAAGACATCCTTTAATTTATAACGTTACACCCATACTCGAGGTGTAACATGTTATAAATGCACCTGCCCCCCGCACCTCCCCAGCTACGGGGGTTTTCTCCACCCGCCTGCTGTCAAAATTTTAAAAAAATGTGGCTGTGTGGGGCTCTGACCACCTGGCCGCATCACTCATTCACAGCGCTCTGTGATTGGCAAACTAGAAGGTCTGGCAGCCTTTCAGCTGTCGGCTTCTAGTTTTCAGTGAACTACCACGGTGCTGTGAGCCCTGTGGTAGTTCATTCATTCTTCCTGTCAGTATTTATTGAGGTACTAGCAAGCCAATACACTGACAGATCTGCAGGAAACCTGCATGGTATCATGGTGATCTGCTGATTGCTGGTCCAATGCTTTACAGGCTCCTGCAACAAAAAATAATAAATGCACATTTTTTTACCTGCAAAAAACTTGGGCATCAATTATTTTTTCTGAAAAGGTGAACTTATCCTTTAAATATGTTGTAGATAGTTCCCCATGTGGATTAATTGGCAAGGTAGAGTAGGTAAATATTTTCTTTTTTTCGTGCCATAGTTAGCCCAGCTGAGCGTAACAAAAGCCTCTGTTAAAAATTTTTTAAATTTATGATCAAATACTTTCCGTCATTTTCCTTTCCAGATGGATTCCATGGCAGTCTACATGTGGGTTAACCCCGCCTCCTCTCCAATGCTAAAGAACCCCACTCCCATAAATTTGAGCTCACCGCTAGAGACTGCGTTCCGTAACTAGCCAATTCTTGACCGATGGATAGGAACTTCGTCTACCATGGAGTCTATCAGGAAAGGAAAATTACGGTAGGTATTTGATAATAAATTTTCAGTTTTCCTGACAAACTTCATGGCAGTCTATGTGTGGGAAATAACTAGCCAGACCACAAGCTGATCAAAAGAAATTTAATTTGGCCCGTCAACTGACAGGATTCTTAAAACAAAAGTTCACAGAAGATAGAGAAGCAGGCTCTTTGCAGTAATGTGACATAAAGGTATTAATGGAGGCCCATGAGGCCGCTGTGCAGATGATGTCTGAGCCACATGCTGGGCTGCTGCCCTGGAAGCCGCCATAACCCTGGTGGAATGGCCGTCACCGCCTCTGGAGGAGCCAAGCCCTTAGCCCTATAAGCCTGCTGGATGGACTGGACAATCCGGGCCGCAATCGTTCTGGTCGAAGCTCGCCTCCCTCTGTTACTGCCAAAGTAACTGCCATTTGGTAATGATTAAGCACAAGATGTATGTGTGAAACACGTCTACGTGACCACACGGAAGTTCTGGATGTGCGGCTATTCCTTTTTTCTTTCCAAGTTTCCCAGGGAGGCGGGCCGGGGCTGGCACTCTGCAAGATACTCCAATCAACCTTATCTTTAAATACCTGGAGCAGCGGTTCTTTTTCTTGTAAGATAAACAGGTAGTTGGAGGAAGTAACTTGCAGGTATTCCTTCAGTATTTCGCCTACAGGATGGACAGGTATTCCTTCAGTATTTCGCCTTCATCTAGAGGATGAACTTTGGTGGACCCCGGGGTCCTGAATGTAGGTAGGACAATTTCTTGGTTCTCATGGAACACTGAAGTGACTTTCAGGTTTGAGCTGAGCAAAGGGATGAGGATCACCCGGTCCGGGAAGAAAGTCAGGAATGGTTCTTTATGACCCAAGGACCCGATCTCAGGAACCCTTTTGGCCGAAGTGATGGTTGCTAGGAAAGCGACTCTTGCAGAAGGGTCTTTGATAGGAAGCGGGGCAGATCCCACAGTACTGAGTCCAGACAGTGAGACGAGAACAAGGGGAAGATCCCATTTGGGGAATCTTGGCCTTCTTTGGGGCCTGAGTCTTACCGATAATGTTCTGGAAAAGGCCAACAAGGATGAGGCTTGGACCCTAAGAGAGCTGATGGATAGAGACAGATCTAGGCCGGATTGAGGGAGGCTGAGGATATCCTGGATTTCTGGATCTCTGAATGATCTACCCATAGAGGATGAGAATTCGACAAACTTGGCTCATATTCTCCCATAGACTTTATTCGTGCTCGCCTTTCTCAAGCTCATAAGGATGGAAATCACTTTTGAAGCGCATCTGAGAGATTCCAGCCTCTCCCTCTCAAGAACCAGGCCATCAGTCTTAGTAACGCCGGACGAGGGTGTACTACTGTCCCCTGAGAAAGAAGGTCCAGCCTGAGAGGAAGAGGCGCTGGATCCCGGAAGCTGAGCTGGGTCAGGAGGGGAAACCATGGCCTGTTCGGCGAGTAAGGTGCTACCACCACCACCTTGACTGCTTCCGCCTGGAGTCTCCGTAAAAATCTGAAGATGATCGGGAGTGGGGGAAAGGCATATGCCCTGTTGAAGCTCCACTGATCTGTCAGAGCATCTACTCCAACGGCCCCGAGTATAATACTTTTTGATCTTGAAATTGCAAAAGGATGCAAATAGGTCTACTTTGGGATTGACTCCCAAGGACAGGATCCATTTGAACGTCTGCACCTGAAGAGACCACTCGTTGTCTAACTGTTTGCAAGACCTGAAGTCCACTTGGACATTCTGGACTCCGTGGGCGAAGACTCCTAAAATATTGGCCAGGTTTTTCTGAGCCCAAGACATGATGGGCTCGACTTCTTGGAGCAGGGAGGAGCTCCGAGAGCTCCCTTGCCTCTTCACATAGGAGACCGCTGTGGTGTTGTCTATTCTCAATAAAACTGGTTCCCCTTTCAGGAGATGAGTGAAAGGTTGAAGGGCACACCAGGCTGCCCGTAGTTCCAGGATGTTTGAGCCTGGGTTGTGAAGACGGGCATCCCACTTGCCTTGTGCAAGTTCTGACCTGCAAAGGGCTCTCCAACTGACAATGCTGGCATCGGTCGTCACCGTGACTCATGAGACGGGGCAATGGAGTGGCAGGTGAGCAGATTTCTGCGCTGGAGCCACCAGAAGAGGCTGTTCCTCTTCACTGAAGTTATGTGAATGGACTGATTGTCGTCCCCTGAATTCCATTGTTGAAGAAACCCTGTCTGAAAAGGGCGTAACCTCCACAAAGACCATTTGACCATGGGGGTCGTAGAGACCATCATGCCGATAATTCTTAGGCACTGCAAGGCCTTTAGGCGTGAGGAGCTCAGAGCCTGAGATTCTCGCTTAAATGACTGGGATCCTCTCCACTGGGAGAGAGATGGTGCATTCCACCGTGTCGAACTGAGCCCCTAAGTATATCAGGCGCTGGACTGGTTCCAGATGGCTTTTTTCCAAGTTTAGGAGCCACCCGAAATTCGAACAGTATGAAGATAACCTGCTCTCTGTGGACCAACAGCTGCCCCTTGTCTTGGGACAGTAACAGGAGGTCGTCGAGATAGTGGTACAAGCATATTCCTTTTGTTCTGATGAGGGCCACAACGGCCAGAAGAACTATCAAAAAAACTCAGGGTGAGGTTGTCAATCCGAAAGGGAGGCAGGTGAACTGTAGATGTTCTTGCCCGACTCTGAACTGGAGGCATCTGAAGATAGGCATCTTTTAAGTCGATTGAGATTAGCCAATCGCCTGGCTGCATGGCTTGTTGTATGGTAGACAAAGTCTCCCTTTTGAATCTTTCATATTTTATAAACTTGTTTAGGTAAGTTAGGGCAATCATGGGGCGCCATGAACCATTTTTCTTCTGCACAAGGAAGAGAGGGGAATATACCCCCTGGAACTCTTTGCCTTTCGGGACAGGCACCGCGGCTCCCTGTACTATCAGCTAATCCATGTAGAACAATAACACCTGCTTCTTTTCTTCTGACCACGGTAGCAGGGTGTAAATAAATCTGGGGGGAGGAGTACTGGTAAAGGATCATGTGTGGCCTGTGGAGACCATCTTGATGGACCAGTAGTCCATGATTGAAGCAACCCAGACGTGCCGGAAGAGAAGCAGACGTGCCCCCACCCGACCCGCCTGGGCGGGCCCAATCTCAAAACGACTTAGCTGGCTCATGTCCACTGGATGCCTGGCTTTTAGCAGACTTTTGGAAGGATGTCTGACAGCTGCACACCTTTTTGCCTTGTAAGAACACTCACACTCTCCAACTAGGTGACTCTCCATGTAGGACCCATCAACAGAAGAGATGCTCCCATTCCTTCTCCAGACACCACACCCACCGCTATGACAGCCGCTTTGATCGCAGAGCCTGCTGGGGATGTGGGACCCGAGTCCCGGAAGGCAAGTCCTTATGTGACCCTTGTTATGCCAAGGCAGTCGGGGAAAAAGAGTCTGAAAGCCATCAAATGGAATCGCTAGTTAAGCGTGTGGTGCAGCAATCCCTCAAGGAGTGGGGTACATCCCGCACGTGGAGCCAGTCCACCACTCTATCTGGCTCCCTGGCTGATAAGACCCAGGAGGATCCGGACCCATCCCAGCCTTATGACGCTTCCCCCGGGTCTTTGGACAGCGAGTTGGAGGGAGGCAAATTTGTTGGAGGCTTCGACTTCGCCCTTGTTTTCCCACTAAGGCGGTCGAAGAGGCCCTTAAGTGGCCCTTAAGCTGCAATTGTTGAGCCAAATAAAAAATCGTGTGAAGATTGTCATCTAAAAATTAGCAGGAACTTCTTTTGGGTGACAGATGCGCATAGGGCAGCCCCTTGAAGTGAATGGGCTGCTTTATGCATGACACACAGAATGGCATGAAAATTGCCCATGCAAAATTACTAGTGGGAATGTGAGTCCCCGCTAAACTAAATGTGAATGGGGCCTTAGAACCTCTTCTCTCCACATACAAGTCAAAGGGAATGAAAAAGTTCATGAGGAGGTCAATTGCAGGCAAATGCACCTGCCAATGATCCCTGAATGATTTCAGAATCTCAAATTAATCTCAAATGCAATCGGAATGTACCTGAATGCATGTATGTATATACCCAATGCCAAAAGCCTAAAGCTCCTGGAAAGAGGGTCTAAGTCTTCTCTTTAGCAATGCGAAGAGTTGAGTGCTGCCAGTAGTGAGTTTTTTTTCCAATAAATTTGAAAATCTCCCTGTGCAGTAATGAGTACCTTCAAATGCCTGAACACTTACTTTTCCATGTAAAAGTGACCCAATACTTGCATGCAATGCTAGAAATCAAGAATGACTTGCTTTTATGAAGTTATCCTGTGCCAGCCAAAGCCAGTTATACAATTATATTATAGCACAAGGGATATACTTAATGATAAGTTACAATTTGAGTCCTGACACATCTATTTCCAGTGATGATGAGGTGGTACATTTATCTGAATCCAGTAAAGTACTAGCTCTAGGCAGATTTGTAAATAGCCAAACTGTCATAATCCATAATTACCATAATAATTGGTTAAATGTCAATTCCGGTCTTATATAAATAGGCCATTTTCATATACTTGATTTGGGATACAACATATGACATTCAATGCTGAGTAGCTAATTGAACTCAGCAGTGATAGGAAAGCATAAGCAGTATATGGTTTGGTTTGAACCTTAGCAAAGGTTCTCATTTATCAAAAGGACATGTTTAAATCAGAGTGAAATGTCTCAGTTGCCGAGGGGATAAGATGCCTATTTTTTACCTTCACTGTACAAAGCTCATTAGTTAGTTTTCTCTTTGGATCTGCCTTTATAGATTTATGGAAGAGCCCTGGGGCCATCATTAATTTAGTTTTTTACAGAATTCTGACTTTGAAAAAAAATATCTTTTCCAGAGTTTGAAAGTCAGAATTCTGAGATTAAAAGTCAGAATTTTGAGTTTGAAAGTCAGAATTTTGAGATTAAGCCTAGGTTCACATTGGATCGATTTGTCATGCGATTTGAGAGATCAAATCGCATGACAAGTCACAGGCTATTGGAGGCAATGATAATGTTCCAATCGGTGCGACACCGATTTTGCAGCTCTGCACCGATTTTCAAAAGTAGTTCCTGCACTACTTTTGCTGATTTCAGGTGCGACTTCAATAGACATCTGTGCATGAAGCCACACAGATGTCTATCAAGTAGCACCTGAAATCGTGCTGACCTTGCTACTTTGAAATCTCGCTACTTCAAGTGAAGTGGGCGCGATTTCAATGTAGCATCAATGTGAACTAGGGCTGAAAGTCAGAATTTTGAGTTTCAAAGTCAGATATCTGAGATTACAATTTGGGCCATGCTAAAATTTATTAAACACAATTCTGAGATTAAAGGCAGAATTCTGAGTTTCAAATTTTTTTTAAAACTCAGATTTCTGTAAAAAAAAAAATTATGATGGCCCCAGGGCTCTTCTATAATAGATTTGGCTCACTATACTTGATGCCAAATAAAAAATATGTATATATTCACAAACAATCTTAAATAGCAATTAGCATCAGTTTAAAATGACTAAAATGCAGACAGAAGTACTTGTTCATGTGCTACACTAGATCCTCTTTACTTTATTTTTTTTCTTATTTTATATAAAATGTTTTCCGTATCAGGATAAAATTATTATAAGATAAGATTATTCACATTTCTCTGGCCAGTATACTATGACAAACATCATCATGGAATTTCATATCTAGGGTGTTCCATTACATTTTGCCTAGACAGTATTCTGTTTATTTATATGAAAATTCTTTCTTATTTTGAATTATAACTCCACCATTCAGTCAAGAATACATCTGCTCACAACAGGGGGATGAGATTGTCTAAGACTGTAAGTGAGGTCTAATAAAGTTCTGGTTTGGAATATAATTTTTTTTTTACCCATTGATATCTAATACAGTATGCCCAGCTCTTTGGAGATTTTACTGCTCTCCAGGGAAGGAGATTTACAATCATTTACTGTCATGTAGACAACAACAGGAAGACAGCAACTTAAAGTGACACTAAACTCTGGTTTTGAAATCTTTTCAAGTGTGCATTCTCAACTTAACCACTTGCCAACCGGGCCAATTCTGACATTCTTTTCCTACTGTACATGTAAAAATCAGTGTTTTTTTTGCTAGAAAATGACTTAGAACCCCCAAACTTTATATATACATATATATATATATATATATATATTTTTAGCAGAGACCCTAGGGTATAAAATGGTGGTCGTTGAAATGTTTTATGTCATACAGTATTTGCACAGCGGTTTTAAATGCATTTTTTTTTAATCAGGAAAAAAAAACACTTTTATGAACTTAAAAAAAAATTAAAAACACTAACGTTAACCCCAATTTTTTGTATAATGTGAAAGATGATGTTACGCCGAGTAAACAGATACCTAACATGTCACGCTTTAAAATTGCACACGCTTGTGAAATGGTGACAAGCTATGATACTTAAAAATCTCCATAAAGGGTTAATGATGTTTCTGCTGCCTTTTCTGAAAAAAAATCCATGTTATGGCTATTATGTTCCTATTATCTGAGTTTGACTTAGAATGTGTTTTCTTGCAAAATATGTTTAGACAGATTAGAATGGCCCTATTGTTTTGGGAACATTTGTATAAACAGTTTGACATGACATTTTGATATGTACCTTTCTCACAGAAAATATGATGAAATTGCACAATATATGGAGAAAAACACTTACTGTTAGAATTGTTATTCTAGCCTTCTGTAATCAAGGTTTGAATGTATTGTAATCCATCCTACTTTGATATTGTATAAAATGGGCACTCGCCCATAATAAAATTGAGCATATTTTGAAACTCACTCGTGGGTGTCAATCTATGTTACCGAGATCTTGTGTGGGAATTATCCAGGTGTCCGGTTCAGTCCCCTACAGGCTGGTGGCAGCGTTGCGGAATGCAAGCTTATCTAAGGTGAGTGAATTGTACCTGATTTTTGGCGCATTATATCACCTCAGCTCTGGTCAGTTTGCAATAAAAGTGAATACCCTGTTTCCCCGAAAATAAGACCTAGCGTGATTGTCGGTGATGGCTGCAATATAAGCCCTACCCCCCAAATAAGCCCTACTCTATTTCCCCAAAAATAAGCCCTACGCTGAAAATAAGCCCTACAAGGACTTTAACTAGGGCTTATTTGGGGGGTAGAGCTTATATTACAGCCATCACTGACAATCACGCTAGGTCTTATTTTTAGGGAAACAGGGTAAGTAGGTTGGCTAAAATCAGCAAGATTTGTATGGTACAGATCAAGATCTCTTATAGCTGTTTTAGCACCGATCAATTATTTGTTTAAGACTTGTTAATGGGTCAAGTCGCTGACCTGTTAACAGGTCAGGTCAGGTAAACAAAATTGGTTGGGCTCTGCATTAAGACCTGTTAATGGATCAGGTCAGGTTAACTTTGTAGGAGTCTGCACCAGGTGCCGTGTTTGGTATGCGGCTGATGGCTGGATAGTTCTCATTGTAACTGTACATATTGCTTGTGTTATATGCTGCATGCTTAAAGCCATTTTAAGATTTGTATATATGTATGATATTTATATGTGAACTTGTGCTCTGACACTACACTCTTGTGGTTGACCGGATTGTCAGAAGTCTCTGTAACAGGAGATTTGACAGCCGATCCCAGAGAGCAGCGGGTCTGAAAGAACACGGGCGCACATAAGGATAGTGAGAAAATAAGTCATTTGGTACGGTGGCTTCTCTGCATCCTTATAGAGTGTTTAAAGTTTAATTGGAAATGGGCTCTCAAAATGATAAAGATGCTCCTCCAGTTTATGGAGAAAATTGTAGGGAATACGTGCGCACTGTGTCATCGACAGGTTATTATTTTTTGGACCCGTGGGTTTAAAAGTTGGCAGGCTGGACGCGGGCTATGGAGAGTCATAATCTGCTTCCCCTGGTTTGAACGCCATTTACATATGCAGGTGCAACCTGCGTTCACTTCTGCGTGCGAGCACAAGGGGATGGGGGTACTTTTTTTTTTTTTGATCAAAGCGGAACCAGCGGACTCGATGTCCGCCAGTCTCCCAGCAATCATGTCACTGAGCCTCAGAACAGGGAAGTGCATATGTAAAAAAGGCACTTTCCCATTCTGGCTTGTGTCATGACAGAGATCACTGCTCTCTGTCTTCGAGAGCAGTGATCGCTGTCATGTGACTAGTAGCCCATCCCCCCACAGTTAGAATCACTCCCTAGGACACACTTAACCCCTTCAACGCTCCCTAGTTGTTAACCCCTTCACTGCCACTGTCATTTACACAGTAATCAATGCATTTTTATAGCTCTGATTGCTGTATAAATGACAATGGTCCCAAAATAGTATAAAAAATGTCCGATGTGTCCGCCATAATGTCGCAGTCCTGATAAAAATCACAGATTGCCGTCATTACTAATAAAAAAAAATTAATAATAAAAATGCCATAAAACTATCCCCTATTTTGTAGACACTATAACTTTTGCGCAAACCAATCAGTATACGCTTATTGTAATTTTTTTACCAAAAATATGTAGAAGAATAAATAGCCTAAGCTATTTTTGGGGGATATTTATTATAGCAAAAAGTAATAAATAATGCATTTTTTTCAAAATTGTTGCACTTTTTTGTTTATAGCGCAAAAAATAAAAACCGCAGAGGTGATCAAACACCACCAAAAGAAAGCTCTATTTGTGGGAAAAAAAGGACTTCACTTTTGTTTAGGTGCAACGTCGCATGGCCGCGCAATTGTTAGTTAAAATGACGCAGTGCAGAATCGCAAAAAGTGCTCTGGTCAGGAGGAGGGTAAAATCTTCCGGGATCTGAAGCGGTTAAAAGTCTCTTTTTTGAGGACTAGTTCCTTCAGCAGCTCTTTATGATGAAATCCTCCCACAATCCACTTACATTCAAGGAGGCATCAAAGACTTTTCCCTTTTAAAATCCAAACTCTATAGTTCTGCAAACATGCTCTTATGTCTTGTGCATTCTCAAAAATCTTTTACTCACTTACTGGGCAGACTCTCTGGACCGATTATAAAGAGTGCCTAATCCTTCCAAGCATGTCATCTCTTGAAGGTACACTTGTAACAGATCATTTTTAGACTATGTCCAGCAATCCATGGGCCTCTACAAATGGACCAAACCATTTCCCATTTTCCTTAATTATCATTAGTGGATATTCCAATCTCTTTCAATAGGGCATGGAGCACAATAACTGCCGCAATCTACAGGGAAATGATGCTAAGAGTTTATCATAGAGCATATGTTTTCCAGCATAGATCCTTTCTTATGGGACTTTGGAGTTTATCTTCTCTGTATCTTAAATGTGGTCATGACTCAGTGGACTTATAAAAGACCTTTAGGGCCTGCCCTAAGATTAAGTGCTTGTGGAAAACTGTTGGTCAATATGCCACTGACCACATTTTTTTTACCTTACCTTACCTATACCTTTACTCAGCATGGACGAGGCTTGGTATTCTGGAATTGCCGTGTGATAATTAGAAAACTATTGTTCCTTATCTCTTTAGTGGCAAAAAATTCTTTATTAATAGATTTAGCCTGAACCACCTTCAGTAAGCCTTTTCCTGGATGAACTGATATTTGGGCTGAAACAACATTGTGGAAGGAGGCAGTGTGGAAATTATTTACTGAAACTCTACCAACTTTAATCATAATGTTAATTTAGCACTTTGCCTTGACCTCTTGGTATACTACCAGAATTCTTTCTCTGAACTCTTTCTAATGACTCCCTGGCCTACCTTTAGCCTCCTCTGGAATGGTTCTCTATTACTTTTTTTTCCACCATGGAACTGGTCGGTCACTGCTGAGAGTTTTTAAAGATCGGTGCTTATAAATGTAATGTTATACAATTGGGTACTAAAACATGGGTGTATAATATATTCTAGATTGAGTTAAACTGAATGAATCAATGATTGAGAAGGATCTGGGTGTCCTGGTAGATAACTGACTTAACAATAATAAGCATTGCCAATCTGAAGCTTATAGGGTTAGCAAGCTATTTCTTGTATTAAAAGAAACACAGACACACAGAGAGAGAGAGAGAGAGAGAGAGAGAGAGAGAAATATTCTTGCCCCTTTACAAAGCATTATTTTGTCTTTGTCTTGCACCATGTACTAATCTCTGCTTGTGCCCCGCTCACCACCAGAGCACAGTGCTATCATTCTGTGAGTGAGTTTTCAATTGCTTTTTATTAAAATCAGGGTAACATGATGACGTTAGAGTGTCTCCACCCACTCAACGAGTTTCATCAAGTGATTTGCTCAGACGTCATAATTGCTTTTTTTTGCTGTTTTCTATCACTTCTATCATATGATTACTGTTGATTTTTACACATATATATTATTTGGTACTTTAGGCGCTGTGCATACTAAGTAATCAAATGTGAATCTATTACTGTTTATGGAACTGTTACTACAATTTTAATAGACATTTTTTATCTATTATTTTATTTATGTATTAATGTGTTTATATGTGAAGATAGGAGCGTGGATTGCTTTGTTTGCACAAATATGAAATACTACATATGAATATTTCATAGGTAAATTTCTAGCATTTTTATACATAAGTTTGTAAATTTTACGCAGTTTTTTTACAATGTTTACCAGGCTGACCTTAGGTGTTTTGCTGAAAAAAATAGCTTACAGAGCTCAGGTTCTCAGTTTCTTAAGCTCAAATGTACACATGAAATTCAATACGCCAGAGAACTTTGAAAATTCAGTGTCACTGGTAGAGTCTTACAGATTCTTTAACCTCAATAGGGTAATGCACTGTATAATACTGTTTATCACTGAGCTTACGGCATCATTAAAATATAATCAAGTAACCTACCTTTCTTTTTAGTGTTCTGTTTTTGGGATTTGTCTTTTCCAGGCTCCATACTGTTATCTTCTGTATTAGTCTTGTTTGGCTGTGTACAGTAAATTGTAAAAAGGTTAAGTCAGACTAGGAAATTGATTTATGCATACTTTGACATTCTGCAGTTACAATTAGTTGGCATTTGTGCCAAGTGAATTAAATAGAACTAAAAACCATTTGCCCATTTTTTTTGTGCATCACCTTTTAATAAGTCTTAAATTGTAACTAAAGTCAAAAAACAATTTTATCAAAGCGTTTGTTACCCTAAAAAAAAATCCTGTTCCCCTAAAGCATGAATAAGAGCACAGTGCTTGTGCTGTGTAATATGGCCCCTTCTATCACCTAAAATACCTGGCTGATCCTGCCTCGTTCTGCCCCCCCCCCCTGTAAATTGCCCACGGTTTATTATGGCTGCTGAGCCATGACACCATGCCGTGGTCAGTTTACATGCCTCCAGCTGGAAAAAGAAGGGGGGATTTTGGGACTTTGAATGAAGTGGTTGACTCATGTGGATGAATGAGATACAATTTTTTAATAGAATAAGAGGTATAAATTACATAAGAATAGTATAATTCATATAAAAAGATCAATGGATAAATGCCATCATATATATACATATTCATAACAAAGTACCGTCAAATTCATAAATGTATAACATAATTAGCACATGACAATAATATATGGTATAGTCAATTCATATGTCATATGGCAGTAATTAAATAAAAAGTAATAATAATAAATGATGTATCCAGATATATATTATGATAAAGCACATAGCTTCATCCTCAGAGTCCGACGCGTTTCTGTGTATAAAACACTTCCTCAGGGGCGGATGTTGTGAGGTATCTATAAAAACATATACCGTAGGGGGGCGTGGCTTAGCAATGGCCGAGTGAGGACGCGTTTGAAGAGAGCTCCTGGCCACCCCGATCTGCCCCGCTAAACTGACGGCAATATCTGAACAACAGAGAGGCATGATAACCCCTAGACATTACCGAACAAGATCGGCAGCAGGAGGCAACTATTCCTCTACACCACGAAACGGAATTCAAAGATATTTCCGCAGACCTCAGAGAGTATCCCCAGGCGCCATATTAGCCGCGCCACGTGCACCTCGTTCACCTGGAATTACTATACCGGACTCTCCGTGCTCTTTCACCTCATCCGCCTCCACAGACTGTCCCCGAGAAACACAGAGAGCTTGCTCTGCAAACATGGCCAGCATGTCTCTCCAGCCGAGTGGAATGCCAGATGACATCTGAGAGATCCTGCAGGCACTCCCGACCAAGTCGGACATAGAAGCCCTCATCCTCCGCATTGAAGAGGCACACAGCAGAGACATCCAGGAAGTGAGAGAGGACCTGCATGCTCTCACGAACCGCGTGGACTCTGGAGAAGCTACGATTACATCCCTCACACACCGGATTGAAACCCTAGAACGCTCACAGGTCTCCCAGTCGAATACGGCCATAGACCTCCAGCTTCACTTAGAAGATTTGGAGGACCGCAGCCGACGCAACAACCTCAGGCTGCGGGGCCTTCCAGAAGCTACCGGAGCGGAAGACCTGGCAGCGACAGTGAATGCCATCCTTCGGGAAGTTCTGGGAGATTCCCCAGCTTCCCTAGAGCTGGATAGAGTGCACAGAACGCTAGGGCCTAAATCACAAGACCCAGACAGACCAAGAGATGTACTTTGTAGAGTACATCACTACAATCAAAAGGAACTTATACTGCGGAAAGCCTGGGAACACGGAACAGTAGAATTTGATGGCGCAGCAATTAAAATTCTACCTGATCTCTCAAGAGCCACGTTGCAGAGAAGAGCCATGCTGAGACCAATATTGGACCTTGCCAGAACACAGAACTGCACATACCGCTGGGGATTTCCCTTGGCGGTTATATTCCGCAAATCTGCTACCTCCTTTACCTTGCGTTCTCCTGCAGATCTACCAGCCTGTTTTGTTTTTCTGGGAGTGGAACCGATTCAGGTTCCAAACTGGTTGATCATCCTCCCTCGTAACACAGGTCTGTCAGGATCTTCCGCTCATCCTCCCAACCAACCCCCCCGCCGACAGCGATCCAGGAGGACAAATCGATCACCCTCGGCTGAGGGATCTCGGGAGTCATGATCTTTCTAACAAAGTGTAGCCCGGAGAGAACATCCGTACACAGCTAAAGCTCTTTCACCCCTACTCCCGGAGGTATGACTACTGCTCAACTGTTAAAATGTTTTACCCCCCTCCATGGAAAGAGGAAGGAACAAACAGCGTCGGCCGGGGACCTTGACTCTCCGCTCACCGTTCTTATTGATCTACTGCTGATAACCCTGTTTTGTTGGTTATGACGAAGTCTAGACCTAAGCTGACATGGCAGAACACTGGCGCTGCTCCGCCCGGGGTCTAGTACGGAACAACACGGTCATTCCTGGGAAAATATCTGACACTCAAGTCCCTGTGGTAAGACTTAACTATTCTATCTCATTGCATATACAGATCGGTATGCACCTTACTTATGTTGCTGGACACTTTTCCCAGAGGCTACTACATTATCTGAGAAAATTTCCCTGATGAACACCAGAGAGGTTCCGTAGGTGAAGCGAAAGAGAGGGCTGCCTGTCGGCTGACGTTTTTGCAATTCTTTTTTTTTTTTTATTTACTCTTACAGCAATTGATTCACTTTATTTTACAGGGTAAACCCTCCTGGTCCGTCGTGTAAGCTGGGCAAAATGTACATGGTCAAGAGACTTGTGTAGAAAGAGCAGATTGGGTAGTCCCCCCGTGCTAGAGTTCTTGCTTTCCTTCCCTTCATGATTAATAACAGAGAACAGGCTTAGAGTTAATGCCTCCAGATGCTATTCAGTGAGATAAGGGGTAGTTCATGGTATGAATGTTATATATGTTTGGTTTCATACTTACGCTGTGTCGGAGCAATATATTTTATTTTTATAGCACATGGGGCACATATCACACTAAATAGGTTGTATTTTATTTTATATTGCTTTCTGTTATTATATGTCTGTTAGTTCTTTACATGCCTGCTGCAGACTATTTGCCGTCACCACATCAGTCTCTCACAAACACCTCACACTTGGGGCGGAGAGGGATGGTCAGTGAGCACCTCACTGGCTGCTCCTTTCCACAAACCCGCTTAGGTTTTCGCTCGTTACCCAGACTGGTTCTGGGGAGCGTCTCAGCACTTAAAGTGCCTCTTCATTAGTTTGGAGTGTAAAAACCCTCCATAGGGTGCTCTAACTACTGTTTTCTCTTTCTCCTCTCTCTACTCTATCTTAACCACTAACCTATCCTCTCTTCTAAACTCAATCCTCACTTCCACTTACCCCCCTCCTTTACCCTTATCCCCCCCCCTCCCCCCCCCTCTCCACCACAATGGAGGTAATTAATGTGATATCTTTGAACACCAAAGGCCTAAACATCCCAGAAAAGAGGCGCATGTTGCTACATGACTTACACCGACATAAAGCAGACATCGCCCTTCTACAGGAAACCCATTTTAGAGAAGACAAGTTGCCGGTACTTAAGAACCGCTCGTTCCCATTAGCTTATCATGCTACAAATCCGGAAAGCAAATCAAAAGGAGTATCTATTTTATTCTCCAGCCGAGTCCCTTGGACCTGCCTAGATTCAATAGCAGACCCAGCAGGTCGTTTCCTATTTTTAAAAGGCAAGATTGGGGAGGTGAAGGTGACCCTGGCTAACCTATACGCTCCTAATTCCCACCAAGATGCCTTTCTTGAGAAAACTATCGAAAAATTGCTGAACTTTTCTGAAGGCCAGATGATATTAGGAGGTGATTTAAATATTCCCATGATCCCCACGGAAGACTCGTCCTCGAAATTTTCGACCGTTCCTCCTGGCTCCCGTAAACGCATTGATCAGATCCTACATAAAGCGCAACTAGTGGATGTTTGGCGTATTTTACACCCCACTGAAAGAGATTACACCTTCTACTCAACCCCACACAAGGTGTACTCCCGAATTGACTACTTCCTTATACCACACTCACAACTTCACTCTGTCAGGACCTCCACAATAGGTTCTATCACGTGGTCGGACCACGCGCCAATCTCCCTCTCCTATGCTCTCACTGATTCTCTTACTTCAAAAACAAAATATTGGAGGCTGAACGAAAGCCTCTTACATGACACCGAAGTAATAGCAGAGATAACCAGAGAGCTTCAGTATTACTTCCAAACAAATGACACAGCAGACTGTACCCCCGGCATTGTGTGGGAAGCTCACAAAGCAGTCATAAGGGGAATACTCATTAAACACGGCTCAAGAATTAAAAAACAACGGACCCAACAACTTAACTCACTGCTAGACGACCTCCGACGATTAGAAATAACCCATAAACAATCCCCATCCCCGCCCATAGAAACAGAATTACTTACCTGAAGATCGCAAATTAACGACCTTTTACAATTTAAAGCCAAAGCATCGATTCAGATATGTAGGAAAATGTCATACGAATCAGGTAACAAATGCGGCAAACTACTAGCACGATCCCTAAGAGACCAAAGACTGGCAACTTACATACCCTACATATCTTCTCCGCAAGGAACTAAAATTTCTAAACCTCATGACATTGCTAGTGAATTTAAAAAATTTTACTCTACACTTTACAACATTCTTGGGGCCCCCCCAAAGCAAGAGGCCATACAAGACTACCTGACCTCCTCTCAGATGACTAAATTGCCCGAATCTGCCAGGGAAGCCTTAGATGACCCGATCACAAGCGAAGAAATACAAGGGGCAATAGCTTCATTCAAACCAGGGAAAGCTCCGGGCCCAGATGGACTGACCATATTGTACTATAAAACCTTTATATCATCGCTAAGCCCATACATGGTGAAATTGTTTAATACGGTAGGTCCCACATCTCCCTTTGAGGTGGAGTCATTGCAAGCCCACATTGCAGTGATTCCAAAGGAAGGGAAAAACCCTTCCTCCTGCGGGAACTATAGACCGATATCACTGCTCAACTCAGATCTCAAATTATTTAAAAAAATCCTTGCAAACAGAATTCAACAACACTTACCTCACTTGATTCACTTAGATCAAGTGGGATTTGTTCCCAGTAGAGAGGCTAGGGATAACACCACCAAAGTGCTTAATTTACTACATATAATAAATAAATCCCAAATTCCTTGTGTATTTTTGGGCACGGACGCAGAGAAGGCCTTTGACAGGGTGAATTGGAAATTTATGTTCGCAGTACTCCAGTATGTCGGATTTGGAGATCAAATGATTCAACGGATCTCATCGATATACTGTAAACCCACAGCCCAGGTCAGAGCGAATGGTGTTTTATCAGATCCTTTTCACATATCAAATGGGACAAGACAGGGGTGTCCGCTCTCTCCCCTCCTTTTCGCCCTGTCACTGGAGCCCTTTCTTTGTACAGTTCGCAGGAACCCAGACATTAGTGGTATATCAGTTGGAAATTCTCAACATAAAATTTCGGCCTACGCAGACGACATGTTATTCTCCCTTACCAACCCTGTGATATCCCTCCCAAACCTCCTTAGAGAAATCAAAATATATGGCACCCTTTCCAACCTCAAAATTAATTTTCAAAAATCAGAGGCGATGGGTATTAACCTCTCACAGTCTCTCAAGACACAAGTCCAGACAAATTTTAAACTGAAATGGAACAACACGGCTCTGACGTATCTAGGTACTACTATCCCAACACACATATCAAAGATATTCAACCTGAATTTCCCACCTCTTCTCTCTAGGGTACGTGCTCTCTTAAAAAAATGGTCGTCGGGCTTACATTCCTGGTTCGGCCGCTGCAATATATTAAAAATGAGCATTCTGCCAAAATTCACATACCTCATACAGGCTCTTCCCATACATATCCCAGCCACCTTCTTCCGACATATACGACAATTGTTCTTTGAATTTATCTCTCTAGGGTACGTGCTCTCTTAAAAAAATGGTCGTCGGGCTTACATTCCTGGTTCGGCCGCTGCAATATATTAAAAATGAGCATTCTGCCAAAATTCACATACCTCATACAGGCTCTTCCCATACATATCCCAGCCACCTTCTTCCGACATATACGACAATTGTTCTTTGAATTTATTTGGGCCCACAAACACCCCCGCTTGAAGAGATCACAACTTTCGTTGCCAAAGCAGTATGGAGGTCTAGCAGTTCCGGATGTTCGCAAGTACTACCAAGCAGTTCATCTTGGAAGACTGGTGGACTGGAACAGGCACAGTCCCCTCAAATTATGGACTCAGATTGAGCAGAGTCAGAGCTCTATTCCTCTGACTAGAGCTCCTTGGTGCTACGACACCCTACCTAAAGATATAAAGTTCCACCCTGTTATTGGACACACGATGAAAGTATGTGCCCTCCTGATTAAAAAGGGATCTATTTCATCCACAAACTCGCCACTCTTCCCGATCTTGGGGAACCCTGATTTTACCCCGGGATTCCAGGAGGATCAATTTAAACAATTAATGGCGTCAGGCTTTACCCAGGCTTCTCACTTCCTAAAACAAAAAAAATGGCCCAGCTTACAAGAACTCATGAACCCCACGGGTACTTTCCAATTAAAATTTTTAAACGCCTTCCAGATTACTCACTTCTTCAGATCCCTCCCTCCACCACAAAGCTTTGACCAACCCCTCACAACATTGGAAGAAATCTGTTCAACAGAAGGGACTTTACCACACACACTGTCGTGCATGTACAACCTTCTGATCACTCCCCCAGACACCTATTCACTAAAACATATTGCGGACTGGGAAAGAGACTTAAACTATACCTTCAGCTCACAACAGAAGCAACGTATTATTCAATTTACATACAAATCTTCCATATGTACGAAAACACAAGAAACTAACTTCAAAATCCTGACCAGGTGGTACAGAACACCTGAGAAATTAAGTAGAATATTCCCGACATCCTCAGATAGATGCTGGAGATGCCAGGAGGAACGAGGTACATTACTCCATGTGTTTTGGGACTGCCCCGATATAAAACAATTCTGGTTGGAAGTCAAAAATATTATGCAGAAATTCACAGACCGGCAAATACCAGACGACCCGGCCTTTTACCTCCTTCATATGTCAGAGGTTTCGGCAAAAACTTATAAAAAATCGATTATTCGCCATTTTCTTGATGCCGCCAAAGCTTGCATTCCGCTTAAGTGGAAATCCTCACAACCTCCGACAATTAGAATGTGGCTCAGAAAAGTTCAGGAAATCAATAAATTTGAAGATCTTATCCTGTCAGCTCGTAACCAACAGGAGAAATACTCAAAAACGTGGTCACTTTGGAACATGTTTGTCTACTCGGAGGAAGGCAAAGACCTCTTGGGGACCCCAGATGCAGAGGGAGATTAAGCAAATTGGAAGATAGACCCCCAATGTCAAATACAGCGTCCTGTTGGGGTTACATAAGTCATCTACGTATTCCTTTTTACGTAACATAGACACAAACACTCGTGACGTCACATTATCCTCCATCCCTACCCCCCTACCTCCCCCCCCACCCTTCTCCTTGCTAGCCTATCTTGCTTCTCCTTTATTCTATATTCCAACTTCCTATTTTCCTTCCCGTCTGTTCCTTCTGTTCTTGCTCTGTGTTTTACACAGAGACTGGTTTGATTTATTTTCCAAATAAAATGAAAGGGGAGGACTACATGGTTTTCTAAGCCAGACAATGTATGTACAAGACCACTTAATCATTTCTTGTTTAACGATGTTATATTCTTCATTGTACGGTTCATGTTGAACATATATCTGTACTGTACCAAGTGTCCATGGACCTTTCCCTTTGACTAAATAAATAGAAAATTTGTAAAAAAAAAAAAAAAAAAACATATACCGTAAAGTACATTAAAAATAGAATATAATATTGGGATGGATACAGCAAAACATGACAATCTCATCAACCATAGTGCTTACATGCCACAAGTAGCGACGGTGTACATTGTATACAGAAATAGGGCCATAGAAGTGGTCCGTCCCGAAAGCTGAGGTAGCCACCCCATGACCAAAGGGGTGCACACATGGAGCCCCCCAAAAACGCAGACCTCTCATCTCAGGGGCATGTCCAAGAGGGTGAAAAAATGAAGATGTGCATCTAGAATGGGTAGATAAAGCGACCATTAGTAAGTAAAAGTGATGAGGAAATGAAAACCCATGTGAGAATGTCAGAGATAGAGAAAAATAGACGAAAAATATACATGCAAAATAGTGCAAACAAGGTGGTAATGTGAACCACCTAAGGCTACTAGAGTGGGTACCATGGAGGGTGTGTTGGCCACCCGGAAGGAAAAATGAAGGGAAGAATAAAGAGCGTGCTAGATAAGCACTGCCCTGGGATCACAAGGTGTGTACCTCAGGTAGAAGTATGAAGAAGTGAAGGAACTTCCAACCAGTGCGGCATGCCACCTGTGTGAGAGGGGAGGAACTGCACCAAAGGAGTCATACCATGTACACCCAAAGGGGGAGGGGCCGCCACCAACGTCACACACTCGATAAGCACAGGGGCGGGCCCCTGTATGCCTAGCACACGTCACCCATGGCAGAACGCCAAACCCGTGCTATCGGCAGATCGGAACAAACAAGCGGCCCCACTGCGACGCCAATATATGACGCCACAGACGGAGCCACGGTGCGTGGCGTCGATGCACTGTGGATGTACGCCCACCCCCCACCACCCCCTTGAGAGTCGAGGGGGAGAGAGAGAGCTCACAGAGCGCATCGCAGCTCCCGGAAACAGACAAAACACAGGCCCGAGACTGCAACTTTCAAGCTCAATGCTGGAACTGCTGGCAGTGGGATGACAACTGCCAAATGAATGGACATGAATATAAAAACTATCTCGCCACCTAGGACAAGAACTAACGTGCAAATGGCAGGGGAACACTGCCAAAAAACGTCAATCACCTCCATCCCTGTTATAAATATAATAAAAATGGGGAGTTTGGGACTTTGAATGAGGCACATATAAGTGCCTCCATCCCAGCTTGGATAGAAAAAGAAAATAAAGGGGGTATTTTGGGACTTTGAATTAAGTGGTTAACTCATGTCAATGAATGAGATACAATTTATTAATAGAATAAGAGGTATAAAATACATAAGAATAGTATAATTCATATAAAAAGATCAATGGATAAATGCCATCATATATATACATATTCATAACAAAGTACCGTCAAATTCATAAATGTATAACATAATTAGCACATGACAATAATATATGGTATAGTCAATTCATATGTCATATGGCAGTAATTAAATAAAAAGTAATAATAAGAAATGATGTATCCATATATATATATCATGATAAAACACATAGCTCCATCCTCAGAGCCCAACATGTTTCTGTGTATAAAACACTTCCTCAGGGGCGGATGTTGTGAGGTATCTATAAAAACATATACCGTAAAGTATATTAAAAATAGAATATAATATTGGGATGGATACAGCAAAACATGACAATCTCGTCAACCGTAGTGCTTATGTGTCACAAGTAGCGACGGTGTACAGTGTATACAGAAATAGGGCCATAGAAGTGGTCCATCCCGGGAGCTGAGGTAGCCACCCCATGACCAAAGGGGCGCACACACGAAGCCCCCCAAAAACGCAGACCTCTCATCTCAGGGGCATGTCCAAGAGGGTGAAAAAATGAAGATGTGCATCTAGAATGGGTAGATAAAGTGACCATTAGTAAGTAAAAGTGATGAGGAAATGAAAACCCATGTGAGAATAAAAGAGAGAGAGAAAAATAGATGAAAAACATACATGCAAAATAGTGCAAACAAGGTGGTAATGTGAACCACTTAAGGCTACTAGAGTGAGCACCATATAGTGGTTCTAAAGGTAGAAGGTTTTTATCTTAATGCATTCTATTCTATTCTATCCTGCAAGTGCACTTGGAAGTGCAGTCGCTGTAAATTCGAGGGGGACATGCAAGAAAAGTAAAAAACAGCATTTTAGCTTGCACATGATTGGATGATAAAATCAGCAGAGCTTCCCCTCAGATTTACAGCAAATGCACTTCCAAGTGCACTTGTAGTAGATTTGCTTTTCGTAAATAACCCCCATTGTCTGTTGGCTGCTGGTATAACCTAGTTGAAAACATATAGAAACAAAGGATTTAACTTTTTGACATTATGGGACTATGTGCAACATACTTATCTTAGTGCTGAAGCAGATAAGAGTTTGTGTCATCAACAGCGACCAATCATATACCAGCTGTCATTTTTTTGGTATTCAAGTATGAAACTAAAGCTAACAACTAACTGGTTGCCTTTTCTTTTTCTCTGGATAGCTTGTCCTATAATTTAGTAGATGAGTGGTTATTCGAAGAAAATAAAAACCCTTTTACATGTATTATATGTTTTAAAACAACTAAATCGAAATGACCTATTTTAAAAGAAAATCAAATGCAGCTACAAACGTCAGGTATAAATATATAGCAAGAACAGATGTGCCAGAATTTAGTATTGTGGATTTATTAATAGAAATTGGTACAAAACAAAAGTCCTGGTTTTTACATTGGCAGACCCGCCAGCATGACCAATTCCATAAGGCTATGCGTTGATGTACTAAAATAGGCTGTGCACCTTGCAAAGTGCAGTTGCTCCAGAGCTTAGTAAATGAGGTAAAGCTTCACTTTTCAAAGAGTACCCAATCACATAAAAGGAAAAAAAACTAGCATTTTTACTTGCACATGATTGTATGATGGAAGTCAGCAGAGCTTCTGCTCATTTACTGAGCTCTGGAGCAACTGCACTTTGCAAAGTGCACAGCCTATTTACCTTTAGTAAATCAACCCCTATGTTCTTAGAAAGAACATATAGCACATGTATTGTCTTGACCAGAGTTTTAGACACTTTTATGTCCTCACTTTCCTAAAGGGAAGGGTGATGTCGAGCTTGAAGCATTCAGAATGGTACGGTGTGATGCCTTACCCGATAATCGCAGAAATGCATAATAAGTCGTTCACCCTATACACCCTACCAGTCCTATCCAGTGTCTGGGGGGGCTGACACTTGGCAGATGGCCTTCTAGCATTCATGTAAACATACGTTTATTGTACAAATTACAGTTAGTGAACTCTTGCAAAGAGTTTGTTTCAATGGCAGATAGTAAAAATCAAAAAGGTAAAGGGAAGTCAATGAGCAAAGTATTTTTTGTTTAGGCTTTAGGTATTTTTTGTACAGATCTGCATGACCTGAGCAAAAAAGTAAACTCATCCAAATTTGATAAATGAGTTTTGTAAATTTCAGGCACTTTTGGGCAACCCCTAGATTAGCAATTAAAATTGTATAAAGCCCAAAAGCAAACATTTATTGTATTGCAGCTTACCAAGTCTTAGGTGTGATGGCTGCATTAGTTTTCTTTTTTAGACATTCTTTCCTTTATTTTTATCAGAACAAGCTGTCCTGCAGATTTAGCAGTTAGAGGGTTGAGACATACCATTTACCAATGACATGGGTGCATACAATGAATAGCTGTTATTTATTCATGAAAAACCTTTATACCAAAAGAAAACAAAACTGTTGCTGTAACTGCTTGCGTAACTGCAGTGTGATCTGGAGTTTAGCTTCAATTTGTTAGTGTATCTAAATCTGCTAGTTCATCTAACACTCCCCTCCCCCAGACGGGCAATACTGATGACCAGTGGTGCCCCTGTTCACCTGAGTGTAGGCACTGTAAATAATAGTAAAAAACTAAGTAATACCACGCTACAATACAAAATAAAAATTAGCTGCAACAAAAACTATCAAATATCTCTATGGTGCAAGTAAAAGAGTAAAAAAATAAGTTGCGCTAAATGTGAAAAGATCACAAATCAAGTGACATAAGGTGCAAATAAGTAAACAGTCAACGTTCAAAAATTCATAAACACAAAAACATGTGTGCAAATAACAGACTTGAAAGTGGGTAATAAAAAACGAAGTTAATGAATATATAAAAATCAAATAAATTATGGAAATTGAAAAAGGAATAAAAAAAGTCCATTGAAGTAATACAATAAATGAAAAAAGAAAAATCTGTTGAGGTACAAAGTTCCAAGGGTTGTCCACCTTCACCAAGAGGGGAGGAGAGGGGGTGAAAACGAAAGGATCCCAATCTGAAAAGAGGAACCCACTCCATGAGTGGGAACCCTTACTGGAACAGGTGGACCCCCTCTAGAGCGAAGTCACAAGTGCAGGCAGATTAAGCCCCCTGCGGGGACTGATAAGTATCCGATACCTCCGGGATCCTCCGAGTATGAACGGGAGCCACTCAGCAGGGTATAACGGGAACAGACCAATAGGCACTCCAATCTAGGGGAATACACTCCAACCCGAAGCCAAAAGCGTACAAGGTATATAAGAAAAAGGACTCCAATTGTGAAATAACGTTTATAAAAAGGGAGCACTTATTATTAAAAAGGAAACCAGGCGGTAAGAACCGCAATACTGCAAGATGAAAATGAATAAAAATAGCTGGCAGACTCAAAATGCAAACACCAGTGTATTAGGGTCGCATGTGGCGTGGTGGCGTCATACCCTGTTTTCGTTATACCCTGCTGAGTGGCTCCCGTTCATACTCGGAGGATCCCGGAGGTATCGGATACTTATCAGTCCCCGCAGGGGGCTTAATATGCCTGCACTTATGACTTCGCACTAGAGGGGGTCCATCTGTTCCGGTAAGGGTTCCCACGCATAGAGTGGGTTCTTCTATTCAGATTGGGATCCTTTCCTTTTCTCCCCCTCTACTCCCCTGTTGGTGAAGGTGGACAACCCTTGGAACTTTGTACCTCAACGGATTTTTCTTTTTTCATTTATTGTATTACTTCAATGGACTTTTTTTTAATTCATTTTTCAATTTCCATAATTTTTTTGATTGTTATATATTCGTTAACTTTGTTTTTTATTACCCACTTTCAAGTCTGTTATTTGCACACCTGTTTTTGTGTTTATGAATTTTTTAACATTCACTGTTTATTTATTTGCACCTTATGTCACTTGATTTGTGATCTTTTCACATTTAGAGCAACTTATTATTGTTTTACTTTTTTACTACTGTAAATGTCCCAATCACCAGGGGAAACAGAGGGCAAAAATCCTAAAAAAGTAAACTAATGCAGCCACTACATCCAAGGATTGGTAAGTTGCAATCTTTTACATTTTTGGTTTGGGGTTTAATACTGCTTTAAGAAAAATAAGCATGTGCTTAGGGCACAAATGTAAAGGTACCAGCACAAAGTCTTTTTTGCCTAACTATCATGCCATTAACCCTTTTGCTGCTAAGCCCAGATGTTCATGACACACCTCAGATGGCCAAATCATGTTTGCTATATTTCACCTTTTTGCTATGTTTCACTCTTTCCCTAGCAGCTTTCAAAGTTAGTAAAAGAGCCCCCTCACTCCAAAACATATATTTTCTGAAAGCAAAGGGCTTGTAGAATGAAATGATGGTACTACTGATTTTGTACATTTCATGATAGATGTTGAATTCTTTTTGAAACCTTAATTTAAAAAATAAATAAAATAATTTTAGTGCACACAAATACAACATAACTTTCAAGAATCTTACAACTCCAAGAGATAAAACTGTATTAACGTTAATAAATTACAAATATTTGTAAGCTTTACGTTTTGCAAGAAGGAGAAATTGAAGGAATGCAAACTGTAAATAGGTGAGTTAAAGCTAAACTGAATGTTGCTAAGTTCACATTTCCATATCCCTCAACCCGCCCAATAAACTGCTCACAAATTTTCAAAAGTAATGGCTTACTTTGTGTAAATGAAGATTTTAAGCCCCCCTAATGTCATCATTTTCCTAAGAAAAATGTGTTGTTTCCTGACTTTGGTAGAAGAGCTTTCAATGTTTCCACACATCACATCCATTTGATTTACAATTACAGGCATGGGTGATAGTAACAGATCAGGAGTTTCCTGGCTTATCAGCAACAATGTCAAGTCATGGTTGGTGGGGCAGACCAGAAACCTCCTGACTTGTCACTTAAACGATGCATGATGCGTGGACAGGTCAGATCAGGAACTAAGGCAATAAGAGCAATCATAAAGTCCAAAGAAAGAAGGATCCAAAACATTTAATCAACATGACAGTCCCACATGCTGTGTTGAGAAATCACAGGATAGCCAGAGTGTCACCAACAAAGCTCATGCTGCGCTTACCGGAACATATGTCACCCCCTAAAAGTGGTCTGTATGCACTTTTTTTACGGCATCACAGCCAGCCTCACAGATCATGCCCCTGGAAGACGCAATTCTGTTGCAAAATGCAGCGTAGGGCAGAGAGGCATCATCGCGCCACCTCCCACTGTCGCTGTATACCCAGCAGGACGGGCTACCTGTGGTCATCCGGCCGGTGCCACAGGTTGTTCTTCTATTGATGACGATTTCATACCTACATGTGAGTGTTTATGTTTTTACTTCAATAAATTACCTTTTGATTTTACACTATGGGAGCCCTCCCTTTTTTTTTTCCCCTGATGACTACACGATGCTGAGAGCTGAGCCTCCTTGGGGATCCATCCATTTCCATCACAGTCCTGGACGTCCTTCCAGTCTCTACCCTCATCCCTGGGAGTTCCGGACTAGCAGGATCTCAATGCCCATGTAGACCCTCTGTATTGGGGGGTCATGTGGTTCTGGTAAGCGGCCAGGCTCCCTCTTTTGGTGGTGGACCCACACATTTATGACCTTACATATTCTGAATCACCTGGGACTGTCTATCATTTTTTTGGGTTTCCTCCCATATGGACCTTTATGATCTACTCCCTGGTTTACATTCATCACACATGGACTCATTTTGAAGTTTGATTGCACCGTTTGTGTTATATTACCACACTGCTCACCAGAGGGGCTTATGTATTCCCTTATACTTTTTTATATTGTGCGTGGTACAGTTTGGTATAACATTTTATTCATGTATATATTGTACTTTCTTTGGTGTGGCACTCCCTAGCCACATATTCACTAGTTTGCTAAGCGCAAGTCAATATTTTTTATCTTTCACAGATCATGGAACCCTCCTGCACACCTCCAGGTAACGAACACCACGGGGAATTGGGTAACCAACTGCCTCTATGTCTTGCCATGACTCAGGCTCCCAAGTATGATATTATACTTGGTTACTGTCAAAGATTCAAGAGGATTTTTGAGTCTGTGATGGCTGCCATGCTAAGCTAGCTGCTAGTTTGAGAGCTTAAGGTTTTTTCTCCTTTGATTACATATTTGGATTATTTTGAAAGATATTTATCACAGCCAACCATAACGGAAGACCATCATACTTGGGAGCCTTCTGATTCAGTTTCACTCTGCAGGTGATTGGTAAACATTAGAGTAATTTTTCCCAATCTCCATGTTATCTATCCTGAGAAAAAAAAAAAAAAAAGCTGATGATGAGACCAGCAAGAACACAGAGAGCCAGTCTCATCACTGGGATGAAAACAAAGCCTCAAAGGCTGACGAGTAACTGCAGCATAGTGGGGGGTAAAAAAACGAAGTAAACGATAAAGAGCGGCCTCAGCCTAGATGTCTTCACCAAACCACACACGCTGATGCATTTCACCTTGCCTGGGGCTTAATGACCCTATGATTAAGCCCCGGTGGGTGGGGTGAAATGGATCAGGGTGTGTGGTTTGGGGGAGACATGTAGGCTGAGGCCGCTCTTTATTGTTTATTCACCTGGACTTGTCAGGAGTAGTGACAATCCTTTCCTCTTTACATCCACTAACCCCCTGGATTGGTATTAGGACAAGCCTGCACCCCATGTTCTAGGACACAGGGATATGCTTTCACCTCTATTTTGAGCGACAATCAAATAGGTCAGAAAGACAATCAAATAGGTCAGATAGGCTTGTCCTGTCAGTGGGGGACGTATTTTTCTTTTATTAATATTCTTTTGCCCCGAACCTTTAATTGGCCCACTGAGCTTCAGTCATTTTTTTTTGTCATGGTCTTTATCTGCCACAATTGACTTTGATCATTTTCAAAAGAGTTTTCTTTGACATTATTAGTGACTAAAGTTTAGAAGTTTTGTTTAACATAATAGCAGATCGTGTCAATTCTTGCAATTTTTGGAAAGGTGTTTAAAATAATTTTTTTTATAATTTTTTTGTCATTTTATCCTTTCCCGTATAACAATTTTATATAAAAATGCATAAAATGTGTTACAAATTAGATCTTTGTTAAATTTCCATAACTGTAAGCAAATACATTACATATATTGCTTTATGCTATTTTATGTTAAATAAATAAAATAAAATAAAAGTTCAATTTAATTAAGCTCTGGTGTCTGGCCTTGGGGTGGCTTGGATGCATTTATTGTCTCAATATATTTTCAGTTAAGCTAAGCAATAGAAGGGCTGAGGGGAACCATTGTTGGGCCATGCAGTTCTGCTTTTGTAGACCACAATTAAATATAACCAATATTCAAAGTGAACAAAAATGGATAGTATATAAATGTGTGATTTCCTTCTCAGCTGAAGTTTTGCCCTAACTTCCCCAAAACCAACTTTAAACTATTAGTTTACAGTGTTTTGGAAAAGTATTCATACCCCTTGAAATTTTCCACATTTTTTCATGTTACAACCAAAAACGTAAATTTATTTTTTTGAGATTTTATGTGATAGACCAACACAAAGTGGCACATAATTGTGAAGTGGAAGGAAAATGATAAATCGTTTTCAACATTTTTTACAAATAAATATCTGAAAAGTGTGGCGTGCATTTGTATTCAGCCACTTTACTCTGATACCCCTAACTAAAATCTAGTGGAACCAATTGCCTTCAGAATTCACCTAAGTAGTAAATACAGTCCACCTGTGTGTAATTTAATCTCAGTATAAATACAGCTGTTCTGTGAAGCCATCAGAGGTTTGTTAGATAACCTTAGTGAACAAACAGCCTTATGATGGCCAAGGAACACACCAGACAGGTCAGGGATAAAGTTGTGGAGAAGTTTAAAGCAGGGTTAGGGTATAAAAAAATATCCAATGCTTTGAACATCTCTCTGTTCAATCCATCATCCGAAAATGGAAAGAGTATGGCACAACTGCAAACCTACCAAGACATGGCCGTCCACCCAAACTGACAGGCTGGGCAAGGAGAGAATTTATCAGAGAAGCAGCCAAGAGGCCCATGGTAACTCTGGGGGAACTGCAGAGATCCACAGTGGGAGAATCTGAACATTGGAAAACTATTAGTTGTGCACTTAACAAATCTGGCCTTTATGGAAGAGTGTCAAGAAGAAAGCCATTGTTGAAAAAAAGCCATAAGAAGTCCCATTTGCAGTTCACTAGAAGCCATGTGGAAGAAGGTGCTCTGGTCAGATGAGACTAAAAGTAAACTTTTTGACCTAAAAGCAAAATGCTATATGTGGCAGAAAACTCACCCTGAACGCACCATCCCCACTGTGAAACATGGTGGTGGCAGCATCATATTATGAGGATGCTTTTCTTCAGCAGGGACAGGGGAGCTGGTCAGAGTTGATGGGAAGATAGATGGAGCCAAATACAGGGCAATCTTAAAAGAAAACCTGTTAGAGTCTGCAAAAGACATAAGACTCGGGCGGAGGTTCACCTTCCAGCAGGACAACGACCGTAAACAAACAGCCAGAGCTACAATGGAAAGGTTTAGATCAAAGCATATTCATGTGTTTGAATGGCCCAGTTAAAGTCCAGACCTAAATCCAATTGAGAATCTGTGGCAAGACTTGAAAATTGCTGTTCACAGACCCTCTCCATCCAATCTGACAGAGCTTGAGCTATTTTGCAAAGAAGAATGGGCAAAAAAGTCACTCTCCAGATGTGCAAAGCTGGTAGAGACATACCCAAAAAGATTTGCAGCAAAAGGTGGTTCTACAAAGTATTGATTTAGGGGGGCTGAATACAAATGCACGCCACACTTTACATATTTATTTGTAAAAAAATTATAATTTTCCTTCCACTTCATAATTATGTGCCACTTTCTGTTGGTCTATCACATAAAATCCCAATAAAATACATTTAAGTTTTCAGCTGTAACATTACAAAATGTGGGAAATTTTAAGGGGTATGAATACTTTTTCAAGGCACTATATAATATCCCCCACATGTAATAATGTATTTTAAATTGCATATCAGGTTCCCAATGGTCTTTTAGCCCTAGCATATTATTTTACAAGTTAAGATAGGAAGAATAAAGAGATTATCTCTCCTAAGATATTATTGATTGCAGTTTATGTTCTCAACAAGGATAATAACACAAAACAATTTCCTTATATCAACAACAGTTCAATCAGAAGTAATGAAAAATTCAAACACAGAAGCCATCTCATGTGACCTTGCTCAATTGATTGTGATCACATACTATAATGGAGAAGACAAATACAATCCTATCCCTTGACTCTAAAGCTTGATAAACTAAAGATAAAACATTAACAGGATTACCCAATAAGCCAGTAAAAGAAGCAGTGATGATATAAAAAATTTGTAAGCCAATGGCAACCATTCAGGAATCATCTTCTAATTGATCTAGCTTATGGAAACTTGGTTGGTTGCTATGTGTAATTGCACTTTGTGCATCCTGTGTACATGAACATCATTTATCTGCTGCAATCTCCAGCACATGGTGCCATTTGTATGTTGTTTGGAAAACTGAAAACCTGTTCTATAGAGAGCCATTGGATTTCATGTACCATGAAACCTGTTTAAAAATAGTTAGGTCCAGTTAACTTTCAAGGAAATCAAGGCAGCAGCCCAGGCCCTCCACAACCCACTCCACAAGGTACACAATATTCTGCTCCTGAACCTCTCTCAATGAACTACAGCAAAGAATCTGTTTAACTGTCAGAAATGTAAAATCTCTCAATGAATGCTTGCAAAGAGTCACTGTTGGATGATTTAAATCAAAGAGGAAGACAGAAGCCTAGAAATGGAGTAGGTTACACAGGTATTACACAGGTTGAACTGGATGGACTATTGTCTTTATTCAACCTTACCTACTATGTAACTATGAGTATTTTGTGCCTGTTTGGAGTGAACTGTTAGGAACACCGTGAGTTTCCACCTCCCTATAGGCAGTTCAGGCTTTTTTCTGGGCAACAGGGCCTACTTTGGCAGCAATGCCTCCTCTGCTCCTATTAGTCCTTGCATTACTCTCCTCTGTTTTTTTCTTAAACTCAGGATTATTCTCTTTGCTGCCTGCCCTGGCCTCTGCCTGTGCCTGGAAGATGCTTACTGGCTGCCACTCCCCTGATTTCTGTGTGTTCCTGGTTAATGCTTACTGTCTGCTAGGGATGGGCTGTCTGTTCATGTCAAACATAAGTTTGACTCAAACATCGGCTGTTCGATCATTCGAAGATCGAACATTATGGGCCGTTCGTGCCAAATTCGAGCAGCGTGTCATGACCCATAATGCACTGCGTCATCGCAGTGCATTGCTGGCTGATGATTGGCCAAGCATGCACTATGACCCACATGCTTTGGCCAATCACAGTGCCGTCAGCGAAGAGAGCCATAATTGGCCAAAGGCAGGGTGCCTTTGGCCAATTATGGCTCAGGGGGTTAAGTCCACGCCCCACACTATATAAGGCCGCCTGCACATCGGCCTTGTGTAGTGTGTTGCTGGCGGAGAGAGAGATAGAGAGAGTGTCATTTCATTTACTTTGAGCAGGCAGTTTATTCAGTTAGCTAGATCTCACTATTTAATATATATATATACAGTCAGACTGATATATATAGATATATAGATATATATATATATATATCTATATATATATGTCTATATATATATAGATATATATATATATATCTATATATATATATATATATATATATCTATATCTATATCTATATCTATATATAGATATAGATATAGATATATATATATATATATATCCACTGTATACAGTTTAGCTAGATCTCACTGCAGACCGTTCCTGCTGTACTGTTTCTAATAAAATTCAGGCAGAAAGTTGATTCAGTTAGCTGCAGTGTATTTAATATATATATATATATATATATATATATATATATATATATATACAGTCAGACTGCGATATATATATATATATATCCACTGTATACAGTTTAGTTGGAACTCACTGCGGACCGTTCCTGGTGCACTGTTTCTAATATACTTCAAGCAGGCAGTTGATTCAGCTAGCTGCAGTGCATTTAATATATACATACAGGCTTGAATATATATATATATATATATATATATATATATATATATATATATAGTCTAGCCAAGCCTATACCTGACTGTAGGCCATTCCTGGAGTGCGTGTTCAAAGACACTTTCAGGCAGGTGACTCAGTGAGCCGCAGTTCATTTCATATATGTGTATATATATATATATATATATATATATGCTAGCCAAGCCTATACCTGACTGTAGGCCATTCCTGGAGTGCGTTTTCAAAGACACTTTCAGGCAGGCAGGCAGGTGACTCAGTGCAGTTCATTTAATATATATATTTATACAGGCTTGTATATATATATATAGTCTAGCCAAGCCTATACCTGACTGTAGGCCATTCCGGGTGTACTGTTTTTAGTAAACTTCAGTAGGGATGAGCCGAACACCCCCCTGTTCGGTTCGCACCAGAACATGCGAACAGGAAAAAAGTTCGTTGGAACACGCGAACACCGTTAAAGTCTATGGGACACGAACATGAATAATCAAAAGTGCTAATTTTAAAGGCTAATATGCAAGTTATTGTCATAAAAAGTGTTTGGGGACCTGGGTTCTGCCCCAGGGGACATGGATCAATGCAAAAAAAAGTTTTAAAAACGGCCGTTTTTTCAGGAGCAGTGATTTTAATAATGCTTAAAGTCAAACAATAAAAGTGTAATATCCCTTTAAATTTCGTACCTGGGGGGTGTCTATAGTATGCCTGTAAAGAGGCGCATGTTTCCAGTGTTTAGAACAGTCTGACAGCAAAATGACATTTTGAAGGAAAAAACTCATTTAAAACTACCCGCGGCTATTGCATTGCCGACAATACACATAGAAGTTTATTGATAAAAACGGCATGGGAATTCCCCAAAGGGGAACCCCGAACCAAAATAAAAAAAAAAAAATGACGTGGGAGTCCCCCTAAATTCCATACCAGGCCCTTCAGGTCTGGTATGGATATTAAGGGGAACCCCGGCCAAAATTAAAAAAAAAAAATGACGTGGGGTTCCCCCTAAATTCCATACCAGACCCTTCAGGTCTGGTATGGATTTTAAGGGGAACCCCGCGCCAAAAAAAAAAAAAAAACGGCGTGGGGTCCCCCCAAAAATCCATACCAGACCCTTATCCGAGCACGCAACCTGGCAGGCCGCAGGAAAAGAGGGGGGGACGAGAGTGCACCCCCCCCTCCTGAACCATACCAGGCCACATGCCCTCAACATTGGGAGGGTGCTTTGGGGTAGCCCCCAAAACACCTTGTCCCCATGTTGATGAGGACAAGGGCCTCATCCCCACAACCCTGGCCGGTGGTTGTGGGGGTCTGCGGGCAGGGGGCTTATCGGAATCTGGAAGCCCCCTTTAACAAGGGGACCCCCAGATCCCGGCCCCCCCCCCTGTGTGAAATGGTAAGGGGGTACAAAAGTACCCCTACCATTTCACTAACAAAAAGTGTCAAAAATGTTAAAAATGACAAGAGACAGTTTTTGACAATTCCTTTATTTAAATACTTCTTCTTTCTTCTATCTTCCTTCATCTTCTGGTTCTTCTGGTTCTTCTGGCTCTTCTGGTTCTTCCTCCGGCGTTCTCGTCCAGCATCTCCTCCGCGGCGTCTATCTTCTTCTCCTCGGGCCGCTCCGCACCCATGGCATGGGGGGAGGCTTCCGCTCTTCTCTTCATCTTCTTCATCTTCTTCGCTTCTTCTTTTCTGCTCTTCTTCATTTTCTTCTCCGGGCCGCTCCGCACCGAAGAAGATAGAAGACGCTGCGGAGGAGATGCTGGATGAGAACGCCGGAGGAAGAACCAGAAGAGCCAGAAGAACCAGAAGATGAAGGAAGATAGAAGAAAGAAGAAGTATTTAAATAAAGGAATTGTCAAAAACTGTCTCTTTCACACAGGGGGGGGCCGGGATCTGGGGGTCCCCTTGTTAAAGGGGGCTTCCAGATTCCGATAAGCCCCTCGCCTGCAGACCCCTACAACCACCGGCCAGGGTTGTGGGGATGAGGCCCTTGTCCTCATCAACATGGGGACAAGGTGTTTTTTGGGGGCTACCCCAAAGCACCCTCCCAATGTTGAGGGCATGTGGCCTGGTACGGTTCAGGAGGGGGGGCCGCACTCTCGTCCCCCCCTCTTTTCCTGCGGCCTGCCAGGTTGCGTGCTCGGATAAGGGTCTGGTATGGATCTTTGGGGGGGCCCCATGCCGTTTTTTTTTTTTTTTTTGGCGCGGGGTTCCCCTTAAAATCCATACCAGACCTGAAGGGTCTGGTATGGAATTTAGGGTGAACCCCACGTCATTTTTTTTTTTAAATTTTGGCCGGGGTTCCCCTTAATATCCATATCAGACTTGAAGGGCCTGGTATGGAATTTAGGGGGACTCCCACGTCATTTTTTTTTTTAAATTTTGGTTCGGGGTTCCCCTTTGGGGAATTCCCATGCCGTTTTTATCAATGAACTTCTATGTGTATTGTCGGCAATGCAATAGCCGCGGGTAGTTTTAAATGAGTTTTTTCCTTCAAAATGTCATTTTACTGTCAGACTGTTCTAAACACAGGAAACATGCGCCCCTTTGCAGGCATACTATAGACACCCCCCAGGTACGAAATTTAAAGGGATATTACACTTTTATTGTTTGACTTTAAGCATTATTAAAATCACTGCTCCTGAAAAAACGGCCGTTTTTAAAACTTTTTTTTGCATTGATCCATGTCCCCTGGGGCAAGACCTGGGTCCCCAAACACTTTTTATGACAATAACTTGCATATTAGCCTTTAAAATTAGCACTTTTGATTTCTCCCATAGACTTTTAAAGGGTGTTCCGCGGCATTCGAATTTGCCGCGAACACCCCAAATTGTTCGCTGTTCGGCGAACTTGCGAACAGCCAATGTTCGAGTCGAACATGAGTTCGACTCGAACTCGAAGCTCATCCCTAAACTTCAGGCGTTGTTTTGCTAATCTAATTGTACAGTATGTCTGGAAGGCCACCAAGGAGAGGCAGATGCTCACAGGGCACTAAAAGAGGGCAGCAGTGTCTACAGCCAACAGTGCTGGTCGTGGACACGGTGCATCCTCAGCACGTGGCCGTGGGGCATGCTTGTCCTTTTTTTTGGCAGTTGGCCGTGTTGAGCCACAACATGCAGAAGAGTTGGTAGAGTGGATGACCAAGCTGTCCTCATCCTCCACATCCTCTGTCACCCATGCTCAGGGTACTTTGTCTGCAAATGCAGCTGCCAAAGCGGCCTCTTCCATTTGCTCAGTGTCGTCAATCACTCCTTCCCTAGCCCCACCATCATGCCCTGAGGAGTCCCCTGAACTGTTCGACCACAGTGTGGGGTACATGTTGCAGGAGGATGCGCAGCGTTTTGAAGGCTCTTATGATGGTACCCAGGTTGAGGATGAAGGCAGTAACTTGAGCTAAGAGAGAGGGGGTGCCCAAGAAGGACAAGAAACTGGCAGTCATATACCCCCAGCTGCAGCATACTGCCAGGTTTGCTCCAGTGGCGAGGATGGAGGGGATGATGAGGTCACTGACTCTATGTGGGTGCAGGCAACTGACTGCATCACACCACAGAGCTCTGCATGTGCAGGGCACTGCTGACTCCGCCCGTTTTTCCAAAAGTTCTTTGGTGTGGGCCTTTTTTGATACGGGTGCAGCAGATTGCACCGTTGCTGTTTGCAACATATGTCTGAAGCGTATCAAGCTTGGCCAAAACAGCAGCCGCTTGGGCACCACATGCTTGACCAGACATATGTCAGTCCGTTGACAACAGTACTTAAAAGACCCACACCAAAGAACAAGGCAGACCTCTCCTTGCTCCTCATCAGCTGGGATCTCCAACCCCACTATAACTTCAGTCCTCTCAGAGACCTGCACTGAGAAGAATGAAGGTGTAGAACTAGGTGTCCCAAGCACTTCCTGGCAATCTGCTAGCGGTACACCAACATCCGATTGTAGCACGCAATTTTGGCGCGGGGTTCCCCTTAATAACCATACCAGAACTGAAGGGCCTGGTATGGAATTTAGGGGGACCTCCACGCCAGTTTTTTTTTTAAATTTTGGTTCGGGGTTCCCCTGTGGGGAAATCCCATGCAGTTTTTATCAATGACCTTTTATGTATATTGTCGGACCGGCAATTCATTATAGCCGCGAGTAGTTTTAAATGACTTTTTTCCTTTGAAATGTCATTTTGCTGTCAGACTGTTCTAAACACGGGAAACATGCGCCCCTTTACAGGCATATTATAGACACCCCCCAGGTACAAAATTTAAAGGAATATTACACTTTTATTGTTTGACTTTAAGCATTATTAAAATCACTGCTCCTGAAAAAACTGACGTTTTTAAAACTTTTTTTTGCATTGATACATGTGCCCTGGGGCAGGACCCGGGTCCCCAAACCCTTGATTTCGAAAGTGACTTCAATGGGGTTCTAACGTTCGTGCAAAGTTTTGGTCTGTTCACAAGTTCTGGTGAGAACCGAACCGGGGGGTGTTCGGCTCATCCCTACTCTGCGGCTGAATGCTAGTTTGGCTAAATTGCTAGCACTCCAACTGCTGCCTTTTCAGCTGGTAGACTCTGCCCCCTTTCGAGAATTTGTGGAATGTGCGGTACCTCAGTGGCAGGTTCCCAAACGCCAATTTTTTTCTTGGAAGGGCATTCCGGCTCTCTACTGCCAGTGGAAGGCAATGTCTTGGCCTCATTGGACAGGGCGGTCAGCGGTAAGGTGCATATTACCGCTGACTCATGGTCCAGCAGGCATGGACAGAGACGTTACCTTTCTTTCACGGCGCACTGGGTAACCTTGTTGGCAGCTGGGAAGGATGCAGGACAGGGTGCAGTATTGTTGAAGCTTGTTCCGCCACCACGCCTCCAAAATGCTGGTAGTGGTGATTCTGCCACACCTCTCTCCTCCAGCCCCTCCTCTTCTTCCTCTATGACCTCTTCCTGTGCAGATTTGTCCTTGGAACCAGCGGTGCTCCTTAGGCATTCTAGGGGCTATGCAAGCACTCAGGCAAAAAGATGCCATGCGGTGCTTGAGTTGGTCTGCTTAGGGGACAGGAGCCACACTGGGGCAGAGATTCTGGCAGCTCTGCAGGGGCAGGCCCAGAGGTGGTTGACACCACGCCAGCTTCAGCCAGAAATGGTTGTTTACGACAATGGCACCAACCTCCTCTCTGCCCTCCAACAGGGACACTTCACCCATGTTCCCTGTTTGGCTCACATCCTTAATTTGGTGGTGCAGCAGTTCTTGTGCAGGTACCCGGGCTTACAGGATCTCCTGAGGCAGGCCAGGAAAGTCTGTGGGCACTTCTGCCGGTCATATAATGCCAGTGCTGGGCTGGCTGACCTTCAAAAGGAATGCAACCTGCTCAAGAACCGCCTCATCTGTGACATGCCCACCAGGTGGAACTCAACGTTGACAATGCTGCAGCAGCTGCACACGCAGCAGAGGGCCATCAATGACTACCTGTGCGAGTATGGCACAAGGACAGGGTCAGGGGAGCTTGGCTTTTTTTCGCCATGCTAGTGGCTCATGATCAGGGATGCATGCACTGTCCTGTCACCATTTTAGGAGGCCACGAGGATGGTGAGCAGTGACAGTGCATGCATCAGTGATACTGTCCCTCTTATCTACCTGTTAGAGCACACGCTGCGTGGAATAATGGACAGGGCACTTGAGGCAGAACAGAGGGAGAAGGAGGAGGACTTCCTTACCTCTCAAGGCCTGCTTTATCCAGACAGCATACCTGCAGGCCCGCCTATCACACAGAAAGAGGAGCAGGATTGTGTCAGCATGGAGGTGGAGCCTGGCACTCAGCATCAGCAGCAGTCTTCAAGGGATCGTTTCCAGTCCCCAGAAACCCATGGACTTGTACGTGGCTGGCAGGAGGTGACTGCGAATCAGGTCGTCCTTAGTGACCCAGAGGACTCTGGACCGAATGCCTCAGCAAACCTATGCTGCATAGCCTCCCTGATCCTGCAAAGCCTGCGAAAGGACCCTCAGATTCGTGGTATCAAGGAGAGGGATCAGTACTGGCTGGTAACCTTTCTTGATCCACGTTACAAGGGTAAGGTGGTGGAACTTATCCAGCCATCGCAGAGGGAGCAGAGGATGAAACATCTTTAGGAGGCTTTGCAGAAAGGTTTGTGCAATGTGTTTCCAGAGCCTGGGAGGTTACAATTTCCTGGTCCTCCTGGACATGTTGCTGAGGCTTCGGTCAGTCACAGAAGGAGCAGTGGAGAAGGTGGCCGTCTATCTGATGCGTTCAATGCGACAATTTTTTAGTCCGCAGCCCCAAGGTCTGATCGGTTTCAGCAACCATCGTCAGCGTCTGATTCACATGGTGCAGGAATACCTAGGGGCAAGATCAGACTTGGAGCCGAAAATCCACTGGGCTACTGGGTCTTGAGAATGGATCACTGGCCAGAGCTTGCACAGTATGCAATTGAGCTACTGGCCTGTCCTGCATCCAGCGTTCCTTCAGAACGCACATTCAGTGCTGCTGGAGGCTTTGTAACCGATCACAGAGTGCGCCTGTCCACCGACTCAGTTGATCAGCTCACCTTCATAAAAATGAATCAGTTTTGGATCACCAGCTACCAAGCACCTGACCAAGACTGATTCATTTTTATGACTGATTAATTTTTTTTATGAATGTGAGATCCCTTCAAGACTGCCTATGCTGATGCTGAGTGACAATCCTTTTATGCTGAGTAACTATCCTATTCCTCCTCAATGTTCATGTTGATAGCTTCTAAGAACATTTTTGGTTCTGGGCACCACCAACAGTGGCTAAGGCCCAATTTTTCTGCCCCTGTTTAACAGGAGCGTGTAATGACAATTTTTGATCAAATATTTCACAGCAGGGCTCGTTTCTGCGCTCAACAATAGTATCTGTGAGGGGTTGCAGTGTTGTGGCAACACCACCACTGCCTAAGGCCAAATTTTTCTGCCCCTGTTTAACAGGGGAGTCTAATTACAATTTTTGATCTAATATTTCACAGCAGGGCTCGTTCCTGCGCTCAACAAGAGTATCTGTGAGGGGTTGCAGTGTTGTGGTACCACCACCACTGCCTAAGGCCCAATTTTTATGCCCCTGTTTAACAGGGGCGTGTAATTATAACTTTTGATCTAATATTTCACAGCATGGCCTGTTCCTGCGCTCAACAAAAGTAGCTGTGAGGCTTTACAGTATTGTGCCACCACCACCGCCTAAGGCCCAATTTTTATGCCCCTGTTTAACAGGGGCATGTAATTACAATTCTTGATATAATATTTCACAACAGGGCCAGTTCTAGTGCCCACCAAGAGTAACTGTGAGGGCTTACAGTGTTCTGGTACCACCAACACCTAAGGCCCAATTTTCCACAGAGTGTATAGGGCAGGCCGTAGAGTATATACAGGCGGTCCCCTACTTTCAAACATCCGACTTACAAACGACTCCTACTTACAAACGAAGGGAGACAACAGGAAGTGAGAGGAAATCTACCCCTAGGAAGGGAAATTCTCTCCTGTAAGAGTTAATATGGGAAAAAGGTGTCTCGTCCACTGATTTATAACCAATGCATGTTTCCCTTAAAAACCCAAAATTTTCAAAATCCAACTGTCATTGGGACAGAAAGTGAGGTGAAATCTTCTGAACAGGGGCACAGACAGCAAAACAAATGTTACAGGGGTGCTAACCCTTCCCTATGTTTTCCAAAAAGCTTTAAAATAGATTTTTTGGCTGGAGCTACACTTACAAAATGTACCTGTTCCAAATTACAAACAGATTCTACATAAGAACAAACCTACAGTCCCTGTCTTGTTTGCACCGCCTGTATACTGCTATTCAGAGTATATAGGGCCTGGGGGCCCAACGCCTTTTCCTTTTTTAATTTGGGTGCGGAGTTCCCCTAAATATCCATACAAGACCCAAAGGGCCTGGTAATGGGCTGGGGGGTACCCATGCCGTTTGTCTCACTGATTTTCATCCATATTGCCAGGACCCGACATTACATTAAAGCCTCAAGCAGTTTTAAATGGCTTTTATTCCTTTAGAAATGTCATTTTGTGCAAGGACTGTTCTAAGCACGGGAAGCATGCGCCACTTTACAGGCATACTATTGACACCCCCCCAGGTATGATATTTAAAGGAATATTTCACTTTTATTTTTTCACTTTAAGCATCATTAAAATCCCTGCTCCCGAAAAAACGTCCGTTTTTAAAACTTTTTTTCCATTGATACATGTCCCCTGGGGCAGCATTATTTTAGGACAATAACTTGCATATTAGCCTTTAAAATTCACACTTTTGATTTTTCACGTTCAAGTCCTATAGACTTTAATGGTGTTCGAATGTTCGCGCAAACTTTTCGGTCCGTTCGCATGTTCTGGATGTGAACCGAACCGGGGGGGTGTTCGGCCCATCCCTAATATCTGCCACCTGCCCTGACCTCTGCCTGTCCCTGGGTTATACAGGAATACATGGGCCACACACCAGGGTTGCCCCACTGTCAGTAAATTTATGAAGAGTTCCTAACATCCCTAATTTTTGCATCTGTCTATGAATGTCTATAACGGACATTTATGGACAGATGTAAAAATTACGGATTATACAAACTGTTTGTAAATTTAGTTTACTGACAGTTGGCAACCCTGCCACACACTGATGGTGCTACAGTACTTTAAAGCAGTTTACTCCAATAACACAAATCTACTGCATCCATTACAACCCACCTTTCACCCACACGCTTCAACGTGTCTGTCTCTGAATTATTCTCTTTTCTGCTCTGGATTATGCGTACTGTGTGCCATCAGCCTTGACTTCTGCCTGCCACTGGATTTTGCCACATACTACTCACCTGTTGATCATCAGTCAATGCTTGACTCTTTAAAGAACCACAAGTAATCCTTTACATATCTTTGCTCTGCCTCTTTTACCATTGGCCAGCAACTATAGCATTGTGTATTAATCCCTGGGGGAAACCAAGTACCAGTAGGCTTGCTTGTCTTAAGGGAACAGGGGCTGCTATAGGTGCAGTTACGCTAGCCAGCTATAGTCTTTGACCACTGGTATTGGAGCAAGCATTATAGTCACATTGGAGGCCCTGGTAGTCTAGTGCTTAGCAGGAGATCAAGGGCCTAAAAAACATTCTTAAACTGGAACTAAATCCTCCTATTTTTTACAGCTAAAGAAGCTGCCATCTTAGCCTTTGTTCGATCTGCAGATCAAATGGTGCAGCACATGTGATCAGTTATGACACCAGCCATTTGATGGCTTGACAGTTCGGTTGAGAGCACAAGCAAATGTGAAAGCTGTCATTCATGATATGTCTTAAATGTGACTGTTTTTAGAGGGGAACTAAACCCTCCTATTCACCAAGGACAGAGCCATAGTTACATAGTTACATAGTAGGTGAGGTTGAAAAAAAGACACACGTCCATCAAGTCCAACCTATGTGTGTGATTATGTGTCAGTATTACCTTACATATCCCTGTATGTTGCGGTCATTCAGGTGATTATCTAATAGTTTCTTGAAGCTATCAATGCTCCCCGCTGAGACCACCGCCTGTGGAAGGGAATTCCACATCCTTACCGCTCTTACAGTAAAGAAACCTCTACGTAGTTTAAGGTTAAACCTCTTTTCTTCTAATTGTAATGAGTGGCCCCGAGTCTTATTAAACTCTCTTCTGCGAAAAAGTTTTATCCCTATTGTGGGGTCGCCAGTACAGTATTTGTAAATTGAAATCATATCCCCTCTCAAGCGTCTCTTCTCCAGAGAGAATAAGTTCAACGCTCGCAACCTTTCCTCATAACTAAGATCCTCCAGACCCTTTATTAGCTTTGTTGCCCTTCTTTGTACTCGCTCCATTTCCAGTACATCATTCCTGAGGACTGGTGCCCAGAACTGGACAGCATACTCTAGGTGCGGCCGGACCAGAGTCTTGTAGAGCGGGAGAATTATCGTTTTATCTCTGGAGTTGATCCCCCTTTTAATACATGCCAATATTCTGTTTGCCTTATTAGCAGCAGCTTGGCATTGCATGCCATTGCTGAGCCTATGATCTACTAGGACCCCCAGGTCCTTTTCCATCCTAGATTCCCCCAGAGGTTCTCCCCCCAGTGTATAGATTGCATTCATATTTTTGCCACCCAAATGCATTATTTTACATTTTTCTACATTGAACCTCATTTGCCATGTAGTCGCCCACCCCATTAATTTGTTCAGGTCTTTTTGCAAGGTTTCCACATCCTGCGGAGAAGTTATTGCCCTGCTTAGCTTAGTATCGTCTGCAAATACAGAGATTGAACTGTTTATCCCATCCTCCAGATCGTTTATAAACAAATTAAATAGGATTGGTCCCAGCACAGAACCCTGGGGAACCCCACTACCCACCCCTGACCATTCTGAGTACTCCCCATTTATCACCACCCTCTGAACACGCCCTTGTAGCCAGTTTTCAATCCAGGTACTCACCCTATGGTCCATGCCAACGGACCCTATTTTGTACAGTAAACGTTTATGAGGAACTGTGTCAAATGCTTTTGCAAAATCCAGATACACCACATCTACGGGCCTTCCTTTATCTAGATGGCAACTCACCTCCTCATAGAAGGTTAATAGATTGGTTTGGCAAGAACGATTCTTCATGAATCCATGCTGATTACTGCTAATGATATCGTTCTTATTACTAAAATCTTGTATATAGTCCCTTATCATCCCCTCCAAGATTTTACATACTATTGATGTTAGGCTAACTGGTCTGTAATTCCCAGGGATGTTTTTTGGGCCCTTTTTAAATATTGGTGCTACATTGGCTTTTCTCCAATCAGCTGGTACCATTCCAGTCAATAGACTGTCTGTAAAAATTAGGAACAACGGTCTGACAATCACCTGACTGAGTTCCCTAAGTACCCTCGGATGCAAGCCATCTGGTCCCGGTGATTTATTAATGTTAAGTTTCTCAAGTCTAATTTTAATTCCGTCCTCTGTTAACCATGGAGGTGCTTCCTGTGTTGTGTCATGAGGATAAACACTGCAGTTTTGGTTACTGAAGCCCCCCGATTCACTCGTGAAGACTGAGGAGAAGAATAAATTCAATACCTTTGCCATCTCCCCATCCTTTGTAACCAGATGTCCTTCCTCGTTCTTTATGGGGCCAATATGGTCTGTCCTCCCTTTTTTACTGTTTACATACTTAAAGAATTTCTTGGGATTTTTTTTGCTCTCCTCCGCTATGTGTCTTTCATGTTCTATCTTGGCCGTCCTAATTGCATCCTTACATTTCTTACTGCATTCTTTATAAAGTCTGAATGCTGAGGATGATCCCTCAACCTTGTATTTTTTGAAGGCCTTCTCCTTTGCTTTTATATGCATTTTTACATTGGAGTTAAGCCATCCAGGATTTTTGTTCGCTCTTTTAAATTTATTACCCAATGGGATACAATGGCTAATGCCCTTATTTAATATGCTCTTAAAGCAAACCCATCTCTTCTCCGTATTCTTTGTTCCTAATAATTTATCCCAATTTATGCCTTTTAGCAAGGTTTGTAGTTTAGGGAAGTTGGCTCTTTTGAAATTCAGTGTCTTTGTATTCCCTTTATGTTTCCTATTTGTGTGATTTATACTGAAACTAATTGACCTGTGATCGCTGTTACCTAAATTGCCCCGTATTTTCACATCTGTGATCAGGTCTGTATTGTTGGTAATCAGTAGATCCAGTAATGTTTTATTTCTAGTTGGTGCGTCTACCATCTGACCCATAAAATTGTCCTGCAAGACATTAAGGAACTGGCGAGCCTTAAATGAATGCGCGGTTCCCTCCGCCCAGTCTATGTCTGGATAATTAAAATCCCCAATTATGATAACACTTCCCATCCTTGCTGCTAATCCAATTTGTGATAGGAGATCCGTCTCCACTTCCTCCTTCAGGTTAGGGGGCCTATAGCATACTCCCAGTATTATTTTCCCCTTAGCTTCATCCCTTTGGAGCTCTACCCATAAGGATTCCACCTCCTCTCTAGCTCCCTCAGTGATGTCATCTCTCACATTCGCTTGTACATTATTCTTGATATATAGGCATACCCCTCCCCCTTTTTTACCCTCTCTATCCTTGCAGTATAGGGTATACCCTTGAATGTTTGCCAGCCAATCATGAGAGCTGTTGAACCAGGTCTCTGAAATTCCCACAAAATCCAAATCCTCCTTGTACAACAGTATCTCTAGTTCACCCATCTTGTCTGCCATGCTCCTGGCATTGGTGAACATGCCACATAGTTTAGACCGGTCGCATATTGTCCTCGTATTGGGTGTTTCAAAATTGCAACTAGGACTTGCTACTATATTCACCTTGTGTTTTTGTGCTTTGGTTAACCTACCACTAATGCCCCCAACACTACCCTCTGGAATATCATCCGCGCTGGCTATCACTGTCTCTGGACCCTCCCCCCCATCGCCTAGTTTAAAAACCCCTCTAACTTTTTGGCCATCTTCATTCCCAGCAGATCTGCACCCTCCTCATTTAGGTGCAGTCCGTCCCTTCTATAGTACCGGTTACCGACTGAGAAGTCGGCCCAGTCCTCCAGGAACCCAAACCCCTCCTTACTACACCAGCTCTTCAGCCACTTGTTTACTTCCCTAATCTCCCTCTGCCTTTCTGGTGTGGCTCGATGTACCGGTAGTATTCCTGAGAATACTACCTTGGAGGTCCTTTTCCTCAATTTAGCACCTAAGTCCCTAAAATCGTTCTTTAGGACACTCCATCTGCCTCTGACTTTGTCAATGGTGCCAACGTGCACCATGACAGCCGGGTCTTCCCCAGCCCCTCCCAGTAATCTGTCCACAAGATCCGCGATGTGCCGAACCCGAGCGCCCGGTAGACAACATACTGTTCGGCGCTTCAGGTCTTGGTTACAGATTGCCCTCTCTGTCCTTCTAAGAATTGAGTCCCCTACCACCAGAATCTGTCTTTCCTTTCCCTTTGCTGCCCCCCCACTCTCACTGGAGGAGTTCTTCCCCTGGCAGCTAGGAGAGTCCCTCATCTCCAGCAGTGCTGGTCCCTGACTGGTTTTACCAATGTCACTCAATGGAGCGTACTTATTGGGATGCTCCAGTCCTGGATCGGCCTCTCTGGCACTCCCCCCTCTACCCCTCCTGACTGTCACCCATCTACTCTTTGCTAGTGCCCGCGCCTCTTTGTCTCCACCCGCCTCTGTGCTGGCCCCTGCCGGCACCTGCCGTGTACATTCCTGGCTCACCTTTAGTATGGAGGGACTTATGGAGGCCATCTTAGCCTCTATTTAGATCTGCAGTTACCATGGTGCTCCACCTGAGACCAGCTTTGACAACAGCCAATTGAGGGCCATTTAAAGAACTGACAGCGGCACACTGGCAACTGCGACAGTTATCACCGGAGGCTTGCATTGAATCTAGCACACTGTGCACTGCACATGTGCTATTTGGCAGAATGTAAATGAAAACCCACATAATGGGATATTTTCTGCATGGTAGCATATATTGTGTATGATAGAAAATTCCCAAAAATCGTATAACAACATTGATGTGCCAATTATATCTTCTGCCAAATGTTGTGGAAGTTTTTATTTAATAATTTTTATTAAAGTTGTGCTACACTAGGGCGGATGTGCTCTCTCTCTCTCTTTTTATTTTTTTTTGTTTTTTATGTTTTGTTCAGATGTGTTCCTGCCACCCAGTGGAATCTGTAGAAAGCTGCAGCACCCTGTCAGCTATTATATTAAGTGAAATACTTGTACCAGCCAGTCGTGGGTCTTCTTGATCAGCGCACCTGCTAGTCTCTACTTATGTGGATTTTGTTAAAAAATTATAAAAATCTATCTTAGGATTTCACTAACAGTTCAGCTTCATGCGAATCATGGCTGTGTCCTAGAGCCAATAGCCAGAACCATTGTTGCAGAACGCGCTCCACATTTCTGCACATATTGCCAGGTGGCATGATCTCCTGCTCTATAGTATGAGCATACAGTAGTTCTGGCAGCAATGTCACTGCAAAGGCAGTGGTGCAGCATATGTATGTGTGTAGGACTCTCATTTGTGAAACTGCAGTTAAGGAGTATTTTATGAGTATAAGTATTATGGTGTGTGGAGACCACACCCAATATTTAGGGCCCTTTCACACGGGCTGTCCGATCAGGTCCCCCTGTCAGTTTTTCAGGCGAACCTGATCGGACCCTCCAGTCCTGGAGCGGCGGATGTCAGTGGACTCTTGTCCGCTTACACCCGCCGCCATCCGATCCGATCCTGCCTGCGCAAAAAAACTGACGGATGGTGGTCCTATTTTCCATCCATCCGGCGAATCAGTTGAAAATGGACAGGCGGTCCGTTTCCATCCAATTTCCCCATAGAGGAGAGCAGGACTGTGTCCGTGTCCCCTCTGCACAGCGGAGCGGAGGCGGACCTGTCATCCGCCTGCTTGGTGAAAATACACGGAGGCGCCTGTGTGAAAGGGACCTTAGTGTAATTTAGCTGCACCCACTTTTCGCCACTGTGCACAATGCACGTCACATGTCTGCATCTCGCTAATGTATCCCTCTTTCCCAAATTCTAAAGTTGGGAGGCATGCAAGGTTTTCTGATGGGAGGATTGGGTAGAGTTGGAACCATACTGCTCTAACATGAAACGTCAAAAATAAATTACTGTTAAAAAATATATATTAACCTGTCAGCACCCCCACATACATGGAAAACTGTGTGACCACAAGTAATGCACATAGCAAAAGCGGAGTAGTTCAAATAATCTTTGCTCCAATAACTGTACCTGCACCACCAAACAATTCTACAAATCTTAGGCTTGCACTGAAGGTGGACTAATCTAGCTACATGAAAAATAAATTATTACTAATGTTAGCTCTTCTGGACATGAGCACCAAACAAAGTTCATCAGGTTCTAATGTTTTCAACAGTGAAGCTATTTCACTGTATGCACCCTTTCAACCCAGTCACCAAGAAGTGAAGAGCAGGCGTTGGGAAGATCCTTCAGAAGTCTTGCTTTGGGCCTATATGCACAGGCACAACAGAGCTGAACATAGTGATGGCACTGCCTCTCCTTTAATGTACACATATGCCTAAAAACTTTTTTTAAATCAGAAAATACTTTATTAGGCAAATAGTAGGTACATACACATGCAAAAGGGTGCAATAAAAGGACAATCATGTCTTATGAGTATTGCTACCATGTGCACTAAACAGTAACAAAGTATTGTGTACCTTATCTACTCAAGGAAAACTTTACCGAATGTGTTAATTTGAGCAAAAACATTTTAATTTCATTTTACAGTCTTTGAATCTCATCTTGAAGTTCAAGTAGCATCATGAAAAGCATTCCTAAAATCTGTAACGCAAATCATGAATTACAATACATAAATAAAAATATTTGCACAGGATTAAGGTGGCTGTCAACAGCTACTCATTCTTTGAAAATGTCAGTAACTGGGATTAGCAGATTCTACAATGAACTATCACAATTCGCTAAACTTTGGCAACCGACCAACCCGTCTGAGTTTGTGTTGAACAAAATCAGGAGCTTATGCCCTGTGTTTGTTGTATTCAGTTAGAAAGTATTGTTGATTTTCTTTTTTTCAGTAAATGGTGAATTGTAGCTAAGCTTAACATTTTATTGAATTTCAATGAAAACACTATAGATATATAAATAAATAATTGGATTTTCACAATCGTTGCTTGTTGATCATTGATATGTACTAATATTATTACTGTACAAAGTTTAGTAAATATTTCGTTTCTACTAAAAAAATGCTACTAAACTTTAAATAAAATGTAATATTACATTATATAAGCATCTAGGGATGTTACTAAATGTTGGCTGTTGGCCACAGTTTGGTGCTCACTAATCCATGTTAATCCAGGTCTGTCAGAAGTCAAAGGACTGAGAAAATTGCATTCCAAGTAGCTCGCTCCCAGTAGAACAAGCAACATATGGATGTCTTAATAATAGAGTGATAGCAGATTTACCTTTACATATTAATGACTGTGATGTAAATGCAGTTTGAACTAGACAAAATAAAGGTCCTGAGGTCCTCTTACTGTGCATTGATTTAACAAATCTGTAGTCAGGGTAAACCCCAAGATTTAGAGTTAACATTCACAATAAGGTACAAGTTCATATTTTCATTGTTCTGCTAACAGTCCTTAGCAGCCCACCTGAACCCTATGCCAAATTAAATTCTTTGTTTTTAGTATGAGAAAAATGGCACAACACCGTCCACATCCCCTAGTGAAGTGTTCTGCACTTGTGTGACCTACTTCCAGGCCAAAGCATTGCCACATGGGAAGCAGGAGGCTACTTACATCTATGCAAATATTGGCAATGCTTCTTATCTCTAGACCAATGAGTGTAATCTATTTTCTTTATATATTTATTTATTTACTTATTAATTAGCACTTAGGTTTTGTAACTTTTACTTAGTGCAGACTACAACTTTTTTATTTAAAATATTTATTAAAATGCACTCACAATGAATAAAGAGTAAAATCGCATATACAAACCCCATGTGTGGAAGTACTTCACAAAATGGCCATGTTATCCACGAGAGGCTGGTGACCATAAGTTAAGAAGGATCCAGACGTAAGTTCTCTGATTTTAACCAAAGCTAATTTGACCTCCGTTATTTCAGTGGGGTACATTAAAAAAGGTGAAAAGACACCCATAAGGTGTGGTGATGGGTACATTGGTGAGTTTTTTATAGTTGAGAATATGAACTTTTTGCTTCTGAAACACAGAAAGAATTGCAATACTGTCAAGAATCTCACAGGAAGATTGGATGGTGTATGGGACTAAACAATATTGTTTTAGGAACTATGTATCCTTTTATTGTTTTCCCAATTTAGTTATAAAAGCATACATGATTGTCTATGATATTTTTTGTGTTCTGTTTTGATATGGTGAAATAGAATATACATAGTTTAACACTTATTTATTTTATCTGTGACACTTTAGAGATAGAGTTATTGTGGGAAGCGCTTCATCTGTATTTTTGTATATATTTTATATATCAGTGTGGTGATTGCACGATTGGGTGTAAGCAGCTTTTAATTGTGACATAATTATAGTTTATTTGTAGTACATTTATTTTGTTTTTTGTGCATGTATAATAGCACAGGGTTCTTCTATATATATAATTTTGTACCACTCCTCCCACCTGAGAAGCGTAGGGCGGTGTAGTAGCTAGCATTTAGCACAGGTGGGTCCTTGCCTTATTGTGGAGTAAAACAAACAGTTGGGTGTCAGTCACTTACATTTTTTTTCTATAGTTTATTCACTCAATAACCTCCAGAGAGAGCGCTAGTGGCACAGAATACCCAAAAAACAGCAAAATATCCCAAGCCTTCTAATAGCAGCATAACTGTTATGGCCCTTTTATGAGAAGCCTTCTAAAAGCAATTGACCCACTGACCCTATGTAAGCAGTCATAGGTACCATTAAAACATTGAGCATCGAGGTCCTCATGAAATGTCCTCCATTGGTAGGTTTTCCCAAGCCTTCCAGGACACTCTTTAGCATAGCAAATATTTCTGAAGGTGCTCAATACAGGTAGCCATGTTCCTGATTTATCTAAGAGGCTCCCTACAAGTAGTCATCTGCCTGATTTCTCTAGAGATGCTCCATACAAGTGGCCATCGCTTGCTGTAGCTTTTTTCTGGATGTACCATCCAACAAGGAAGCTTACCTTTCTTAGGCCTTAGCACAAGGCCAAATAAGAAAAAACTCTTCCCGGTATTATCCTCATCGAGCAAAAGCCCAAGAGGGAAGGAGTCTTCTAGAAGGTTGCTCCAAATATTTACCCTCTCCCCTCAGCTTATATAGCTGGACCAAAACTTTCAGAGATTGTCAAATACAGATAATTATTCATCAAGCAGTAGGAGGAAATAATTATTGTCCAGACCTTGGGAGGAACCTAGCGAGCAAAGCACATATAAACAAAGGTCAAGCTGGATACACCCTAACTGCAAACAAAACTATCTAGTTACACATCAGCTTAAGGCAGGATCCCTATAAAGTAATTTCAATTGTCATATATTTTTCAATAATCAATTTATTGTAATATTTTTAGATCTGCAATCTTCATAAAAAAAATACACGTGGTCCTGCCTTTATGGTCAAACACTTCCTGTTATGCTCTCTCCCTATTGGGCTGTTACCCTGTCACACAGGTTCCCATGGATACTACAAGTGGATGTTTCATTATACATTGCACAGGCATGATCCACTGTTGTCACCATCAGGAAACACAACCTGAGAAATACCATGCAGCTGTTCATTGAAGAAAATTGTTACTATACTGGGAACCGATAAAATGTCTGCAATAACATACAATGACAAAACAATAACTGTACAACAAAAACAATCATGCAAACAGTAATTTATGCAGCTCTGTACTTATAATATATCATGGTGGGGGGCAAAGATTGCCTTGCCATTGAATAATTTCTTGGATTTGTTTTCATGTTGTGAGTACTTTCTTAAAATGAGTACCTATTAAACACCTGCGCTCAGTTACCAAAAAATGTTAGCTCAATAACCAAGAATGTCAAATGTTGTGTGTAACACCTGAGGTGTTTGCATAAAATTTCATCCTTAATGAAGGGATTAAGGACTTCCAGTATCCAGCACGTAAACCATCCAGCACTTAAACCAATAACCGCAAATTATACTATACAGTAAAACCTTGGTTTGAGAGTAACTTGGTTTGAGAGCATTTTGGAATTTTTAACTAAATTTTGACTTGATATACAAGGGATGTCTTGATATACAAGTAGCGTCATGTCACAACTGAGTATAAAACAGAAGAGAGACGCCTCTAAGTGTAACTTACATGGTTGATGATTAAAAGAGACACATCTAAGTATGCAGGCATCTAGGGTAAAGCTGTCCACATAGACCATCCTCTTCACTGCCATCGACTTCATCCCTTCCACACTGTGCTCCACGAGCGTTTCAAGCCTTGCTTTCAGATCGCAGGGTAGTCTTCCTGGTCACGATTGCAGACTGACAGCGGTGAGAGCCGGTGTTGGGGAGGATGGTCTATGTGGACAGTTTTACCCCAGATGCCTGCATACATAGATGTGCCTGTTTAAATCATCAGCCATGTGAGTTGCTAAATGTTGTACCTTCATTAAATGTAACCATATTGCTACACTTAGAGGCTCCTCTCTTCTCTTTTATACTCTGTAGCTCCTGCTGGATTTTGCTTCTAATCCCCTTGTGGAGGCTTCCATTTGTGGATGGACATTTTATGGTTACACAACCTATCACATTGCTATAATCTTTTTATATGGACTATAAACTGAAGGACTTATGAATAAATGGTTGTGGAACAAATCAGTTGAGTTTCCATTATTTCTTATGGGAAAATTTGCTTTGATATAAGAGTGCTTTGGATTACAAGCATGTTTCTGAAATGAATTATGCTCGCAATCCAAGGTTTTACTTATATTATAATTTTATAATAATCATATAGTGCATAATCCATATAGTGCAGCTTTAAAAAGAGAAAGCCCATTAATGAATAATGTCCTTCAAGTGCTGCTTGCAGCTATCATTTATCTTGTGCAATAATGTCCAAAAAGGTGCTCCGTGCAAATTGTGCAAACCAAATTCTATTAATCATAAAATTCTCTTCAAATAGTGCTCTCGTGTTCAGCAGTGAGCCACCACCACATATGAGAACTCACTAGACAGGATTAACCCCTGCTAGCGTAGGGTAGTCAGCAGTTTCCCCAAGGGAATAGTCATCTAAGGTAACACTGCTTCTTCCTCTCACCATGGTCAAGGATTTCATAAAATCAGAGAAGATAAAGGGCTCCAATAGTGTAAAAACCTTTTTTATTTAGGCAACTGATATATGAAACTTTAAAAACCCATAAGCTATCATGCTCAAATTTAAAGTGGGGTTCCACCCAAAAATGGAACTTCCACTTTTTGGATTCCTCCCCCCCTCCGGTGTCACATTTGGCACCTTTGAGGGGGGAGGAGGGAGCAGATACCTGTCTAATACAGGTATTTGCTCCCACTTCCTGGCATAGATCACCGCGGCGCTTGCGGTGACCTACGCCACTTCCAGCGCCTACTCTGTCCTCCCCCGCTGTAATCTGGGAGACACACAGGTCCCAGAACACAGCAGGAACCAGAGAGGACGCGCAGCGTGACTCGCGCATGCACAGTAGGGAACCAGGAAGTGAAGCCGCATGGCTTCACTTCCTTATTCCCTTACGGAGGATGGCAGTGGCAGCAGCCGAGAGCCAATGGACAGATCGGCTTCGGCTGCCGACATCGCGGGCTCCCTGGACAGGTAAGTGTACATATATTAAAAGTCAGCAGCTGCAGTATTTGTAGCTGCTGGCTTTTAATATTTTTTTTTCGGCAGACCTCCGCTTTAACTGCACCCGGGTTATGTAGCAGTTTTATCATACAACACTGGCTTCATTATAACAAGCGCAAGCCCTGTTTATAGCACTGATCACTTGGGCCCCTCACCATGTCCGGGTGTCTCCCAGCGGACCAGCGTTCCTTCCTGTAACCCAGCCTCAATGTATGCTTCATCGTGCTGATGTCTTCATTTTCTTTAAATGTCTTTAAAGCTTTTAAATGTAGGGCTTTCATTACCAATAACTTCTGTACATAGAACACACTGTGAGCGCTCTTAATTTCTATGAGTTTTAGCAAAGCCAACCGAAAAAAAATCTTTGTACTTCTCGTAGTAGACATCAGCAGCTAGCCCTGTTCTCTTTCCTTCACAAACTCTTCTATGTACTTCCTTTCAACTCCCTTCTCCAACCTCACATTGCCACTGTTTGATAGTGTGAAACGCGTCAGCTCTTCTGTCCGTTCTGCTGTGGCATGTATTTTTGATTTTTCTTGACGAATAAAGGCTACTTTTTGGAGTGCGGCTGTCTAGAATTTTCCCCATTCCATTACTATATGCATTGCCATCACCTGTGGCTTCTAAACTAGAGAAGAGGTTCACTCCAATTTGATCTACCTAGAGCGGTGATATCCCTTTCCACAGTGTCCCCCTGTGTGCTTTCCCCCCCCCACAGTGTCCCCCTGTGTGCTTTCCCTTCCCACAATGTCCCCCTGTGTGCTTCCCCCCCCACAGTGTCCCCCTGTGTGATCCCCCCAGTTCCCCCTATGTGCTCTTCCCCCAGTGTCCCCCTGTGTGCTCTCCCTCCAGTGTCCCCCTGTGTGCTTTCCCCCCACAGTGTCCCCCTGTGTCCCCCTGTGTGCTCTCCCCCCAGTGTCCCCCTGTGTGCTCTCCCCCCACAGTGTCCCCCTGTGTGCTTCCCCCGTGTTCCCCTGTGTGCTTACCCCCCCAGTGTCCCCCTGTGTGCTTCCCCCTCCCCACAGTGTATCCCCTGTGTCCCCTCCCTCCCCCAGTGTCCCCCTGTGTCCTCTCCCTTCCCCACTGTCCCCCTGTGTGCTCTCCCCCCAGTGTCCCCCTGTGTGCTCCCCCCCCACAGTGTCCCCCTGTGTGCTCCCCCCCCGTGTCCCCCTGTGTGCTCCCCCCAGTGTCCCCCTGTGTGCTCTCCCCCCCACAGTGCCCCCCATGTGCTCCCCCCCACAGTGTCACCCTGTGTGCTCTCCATCCCCCCACAGTGTGTGCTCTCCCTCCCCCACAGTGTCCCCCTGTGTCCTCTTCATCCCCCCACAGTGTCCCCCTGTATGCTCTCCCTCCCCCCACAGTGTCCCCCTGTGTGCTCCCCCCCCGTGTCCCTCATTTTGCTCTGCCTCCCCCAGTGTCCCCCTGTGTTCTCCCCTCCCCCAGTGTCCCCCTGTGCAGGTGTAGCTTGAGTGTGGGCAGGGACACAGGTGGCCCCATAAACTTCTATTGCCCGGGGGCCCTATGAGTTGTCAGGCCGCCCCTGTCTGGGAGCATTGCCTGAAGCCAGAGCTCTAGCTGCATACTTGACTCAAAGTAATGAAAACAGAGACTTAGTGTGACAGCCAGGCAACTAGCACAATTAGATTGGAAAGTCAGGAGTGGCAGCCTCCATATCTCTCTCACTACCCAGCACAGACTCACTCACAGACTAATGTATACAGACTGATATACACTGACAGACAAGCTGAGACAGCCGGATAAAATGTGTGTGTGTCTACAGGCCCCGGTGATGAAACTGCAGCTCTGATGATAATAATAAAGTTTACATAATCTGAGAAAACAGCCAATCCATATCTCAACTGGAGTGCTCCTTATACAGTAAGCAACATATGCAAATTGAATTTTATGGCTATAAATGAATCCATACATTACCATTTTTGCAGGCTTATCTCTGGAAAGAAGCTCCTGGCTTACAGACTTGTCCCTGGGATGTGCTTCTAAGTGACAGCCCGCATCAGCTACTTATGTCGACTGTTTGACTTCATTCTTATCTCTGACCTGGCAAGCTAATCAGCCATTTAAGTACTGCTCTTAAGATTTAGCTTAATTTAATTCCATAATGCAACTCTGACTAGATAAAAGAAGCCTGTTTATATTTTGCACAGAAGGCTTGGCTATTGGAATATTAAGACAATGTCATTAAAATTACCTACCTTTACTAAGGTCATATTATAAAGCTATCTATAAGCATAATCTATAGACTTAAGTCTATATGCAATAACACAAGCCATGCAAATAGTTGCTTGTATGTGTGTATTCATTTTTTAACACTTTTAGCACCCAGTCACAGTCAGCATTTTTCATCAGGTGTTTGAAAAGAATGAGTTTTGTTATCCGCTTTGGATATTTTAAGGGTCACTGGCTAGACGAAGACAAAACTCGCCCTCTTATTTACTGAGGTTTGGCACACCTGACTGAATATCTTGTGGTGTTTAGTGACTCTTACAGAGTAGTCTGTAGACAGCAGCAGTTTATGTCTCTCTATCAAAAGAGTATTCTGTCTTCTATAGGTATGTAATATTTAGGTGCAGTCTGTAAAGTTCAAATAATGCACAATCATAGGAGGAGGTGGTCTGTTGTCAGAATTCACAGTTCCCAGCTTCTGCATTCTTTTGAATTTACATGAGTTCTTAATGCTTAGTGCTTGTGGGAGAGTAATTACACTTTATAACAGCCAGCTATACAATAAGCTTCAGGCAGTCCTATAACCCTAAGGTTGTTGAAGAGAGACTGTTTCTGCAAGTCATCCAGTTTTACCATAAGTGCTTGCAAACGATCATTTATGCCATGGTGTAAGGGCCTGGACTTGAACCTGGGACCTCTGTTGTGTCTGGCAATGACTCATCCGGCCAAGCCACTTGGAATGCTTCACAGTTCCCTGGACATGTCCTTCAGTGATCCTGCCTTGAACCTTGGACTCTGCTCCTCCCATGAACTTTCTGATTTAAGCCATGTCTCTGCACTTCCTGTTTGCCAGATTATTGTGCTCTCTCCAGCCAATATCTCACTTTTGTCTCTCCTGCTGTCGTATCTCGCTACCATTCGTTACTGACCTTTGGCCTGATCCTCGACTACACTTCTGCTTGATCCCTACCTGGTATATCTGCTACTGAACCCCGGATTGATCACCTCCTAGGGGGCGATCCTGAGAACCACGGCCTGGTCCTAACATGCAGCAAAACCCATCTCCACCTTCAGAAGCTCTGGTGAATACAGGTTAGTACTTAGATCCTACACCTCACATGAACCCATGTCATCAGCCAGGGTGACCTGCTTGTATACCTGACCCGCTTGCCGGTGGGCGCTGCTCCACTGCTATAGCTACTGTCCTCTGAGCCTGACTCCAGACTGACACACAGTTAGCATTGCTTCTATTAAGTCTCCAAGATTACTAACACCATGCTCCAAGGATATAATTTGGGTCTTTTGTTCCTTTTAATGTCATTTTTAATAAGGTTACTGTATATGCTGCTGTTCTGCCTCCGTTATGTTGTGGGACATATCCACTTTAAGGTAAGAGGCAAATCCAAATGCAAATTTTTTATAGTTAATGTGTGGCCCTGATGAGAGGCATTCACCATCTGTGCTTTGCTCCCACTAAGCTGTGTTTGTGGTCTCTCTGGCAAGTGCTGGTTTGTTTGCAGACATTGATTTTGTGACAAACTTATCCACAGTGGATCCCAGCATCTGCAGTGGTGATTTAGCTGGGGGCTGGGGGGGGGTTATGATGCAGGGAGATAATCTTGTGAGACGAAGCTCTTCACAACTGCCACTAGCTCACCAGGCGCCGTAACCAGAAGTAGCTTCTTCTCAGTTTAAAAATTCAAAGCGTTGTTCTACTGTATATACTGTATATATTTTTACCATCCCCCTCCCTCTTTATATATATATATATATATATATATATATATATATATATATATATAAATATATATATATATAAATATAAAAGTTTTTGGCAGATAAAAATGCTGTAAATGAGGTATGCTTTCAGAAATCGAAGTGTTAATTAGTTTATTTTTATCAATTAACAAAATGGAAAGTAAATAAACAGAAGAGAAATCTAAATCACGTCAATATTTGGTGTGACCACCCTTTGCCTTCAAAACAGCATCAATTCTAGGTACACTTACACAGTTTTTGAAGGAACTCGGCAGGTAGATTGTTTCAAACATCTTGGAGAACTAATCACAGATCTTCTGTGGATGTAGGCTGTCTCAAATCCTTCTGTCTCTTCATGTAATCCCAGACAGACTCGATGACATTGAGATCAGGGCTTTGTGGGGGCCAAAACATCACTTCCAGGAATCCTTGTTCTTCTGTATGCTAAAAATAGTTCTAAAGTAGAAGTTTAGTCAAAACCTAACTAACTCTAAACCTGCTGTCCGCCACATTCTAAGCCTAATCTATCTAGACCTCTAAAGAAAAAAAATTGCTATACTAAACTGTTCTGCAGCCGCTCTTGTCCAGTCCCAGGCTGAGCTGTCAGTGGCGGCTTCAGTGTGTAGGCGTGTGCAGGAGAGACAGCCGACAACAGAAGCCCCACAGTAAGTCTATGAGTGAGGTAACAGCTGTTGTTGTTTCTCTCCTGCACACAGCAGCCGCCTCTGGAGACCAGACCAGATCGGCTGCAGAATAGGTAAGTATAGTCATTTTTTTCCTTACAAAGGTAGATTGATTAGACATATAATGTGGCTGAGAGTATGTTTAGCCTTAGTTAGGTTTTAACTAAACTTCCACTTTAATGATTTTGGCTGTATGTTTTTGGGTCATTGTCCTGCTGCAGAATAAATTTAGGGTCAATAACGCACCTCCCAGATGGTATAGCATGATGGATGCATTTGATTCTGAGAAAAAAAGAGCTGCCTGCTTTTAGATAGACCATCTCTAATTGGGACCAGAGCTCTACTGGAAGAGGGGAAGACTCTGACCTAATAACGTGTATGCAAATTTTAGCTTGAGCTATTGTACATTTTACAACAGAAGGGGTAAGGATAGTCTGGAAAACATGACAAAGAGCCAATAGCTCTACTAGCTGGCTGCATATAAAAATATATGATGAAAAAACATGCAATATGTCATATTTAGATGAATAAAAAATATACTTTTATTTTATAGACCTGACCATAATAAATAAATAAAATATGAAGAAGCATTTAATAAAATAATTATGGCATTTGGAAAAATAAAAACGGAATAGAACTTGGGAAAAAAAACTGAAAAAAAAGAGAAAATGCAAACTGAGATGTAAAAGTCCAGGGCATGTGAGCCTGAGCACAGAACAAAATTGCGGCTGATATTTGTCCTAACAGGAGGCGACTAGGATAGACGATATCTTTTAAAAGAGAAGCCAGGAAACAAACAAAACAAACATTATGAGCATAGATGAGAAGAGACAGATAATCAAAACATCTGCTCCAATAGCCTAGAGACCAAAGTAAAGGCATGGAAAAACAATAGCCCATGGTATAAACCAGGACAGGACCTGCCCAGATTGAATACCGGGAGCTTTTGTCATTACGGGCACCATTCCTTATTATTAGAAAAGAACATCATTTTTTCTTATGATAAAGGGTGTAATGGAAAGGGTGCAAAATAGGAGTGTGAAAACTGACTGATGATGATAACCTTTAGCACAGGCCTAAATATCAAGACGGAACATTGAGAGTGATAAGAAGTTGCCATGAAATGTGTGTTGGGATGAACAATTTAATAAGCACGGACCTTCCTTTAACAAAAAAGGATGTTTGCAGAGTGAGAGGACGAAAATGACAAGGTAGCGAAATGTATAAAGAGAAAAAAACTAAAACTTAAAAATCCTCAGACTCTTGGGTATACTTGTTTTCTGTTTTCACTTGCTTTGCATATTGTTATTCTTTGCTATTTTATAAATATAAGGAAAAAAATAGACAATGGGGCTGATTTACTAAAGGCAAATCCACTTTGCACTACAAGTGCACTTGGAAGTGCAGTCGATGTAGATCAGAGGGGGACATGCAAGGAAAATAAAAAAAAAACAGCATTTTTGCTTGTACTTGATTGGATGATAAAATCAGCAGAGCTTCCCCTCATTTCAGATCTTCCCCTCAGATTTACAGCGACTGCACTTCCAAGTGCACTTGTAGTGCAGTGTGGATTTGCCTTTAGTAAATCAACCCTTATGTCATATTGAACTGCATAATTATTATTTTTCTGTAGTATGCTGATATCTAGTGGCAGATGTGGGCCACTACAACTTGTTTATTATTGTGATTTGGTTTCTTCCTCTATCTTCTCATCCTGTTTGGTGCTAGTTGAAGTATTCCTAGCTATCATGTTCCCTTAGTCAGTGGTATTCACAGAGACAGGGCATATTAAAGCGGTTCTTTAGGGCATACTAAAGCGGTAAGTATTAGAAGGGCTGCTGCACAACCTTCTGTGTGCAGCAGCCCTTCTAATACTTACCTGAGCCCCATCTCGATCCAGCAATGTTGTATGAGAACCTCAGCTGCCCGGGACTCTCCTGATTGGCTGAAACACAACAGCGGGCACCATTAGCTCCCGTTGCTGTTACTCAAAGTCCGTGAGCCAATGAGGATATAGAGGGGTGGGCCTAGCTGCAATCCAGCGATGTTGTATGAGAACCTCAGCTGCCCGGGACTCTCCTGATTGGCTGAAACACAGCAGCAGGCACCATTAGCTCCTGTTGCTGTTACTCAAAGTCAGTGAGCCAATGAGGAGATAGAGGGGTGGGCCTAGCCGTGGCTCTGTGTCTGAATGGACACAGAGAGCAACAGCTTGGCTTGGGTCCCCCCATAGCAAGCTGATTGCTGTGGGGCACTCGGCAGGAGGGTAGGGGTAGGAGCGCCCGTGAGGGACCTGAGAATGGAGAATTTCGGCTACTCTGTGCAAAACTACTGCACAGAGCAGGTAAGTATAATGTGTTTCTTATTTTTAAACTAAAAAAAAAAACAAGACTTTAATATCACTTTAAAGTCATTGTCTTCTTAAACTCCAAAAGACTGGAAAAACATCCTCTGTACTGCAATTGGCTGAAGTAAAATTGTGTTGGATTAAACTTCTGTGAATTATTGAAGAGTTAAGATGCCTGTGGATGGTGCCAAGTCAGCAGGTAACCATACTGTCTAGACAGCCTTGGTCTAAAGAGGCACATCAATGCATAAATCGGCAAAATCAAAAGACTGAAGATAATATACATACACTCTACTAGTATTCTTTTTTTTTTACATTTTTTTGAACAGTTTCCCCTTTTCTGCATATGTTACTAGAGGAGAATCATAAACTGGCTTTTGGTGTAGAGTCAGTAGGGTTGAGCTGGAGTTTTCTTTACGGTTTAGAATACACACCCTATTGCTACCAAACTGCACACTTTCGATTTCCTGTGAGTCTTTCAATAGTCTGCTACTTCATAGAGGGGGTGGAATGTAGCCCTGCAAGAAATAGAGTGGTCCTAAAAACTTTGAAACAGTATTCTAACTTATTTTTGTTCAGTTTTATGTTGGGGGTCCATTACAGTAGATGTTTTCCTTACCAGGTAGGAACAGAGATTTGTTAATTAGTAACCTCTTCAAAGAGAACATCACTAATTATCTCAACTGTGAATCTAAGAAAATAAAAAACAGTGAAGGAACAAGGTGGTGCCACAGCAACAGGTGAGTAATTCTAGGCCTTATGCACACTGGGTGTTTGCTTGGCTCCTCTACGTGCCTTTTCTCCTGGCAGGAGAAAATTAGCTTAAAAAGTGCACCTAAAGCAATATTTTGCAAGCGTATCTAGGTGCATTTAGGTACATTAAGGGCTTGGGCATTCATTCTATTGGCCAGAATATTAATTTATTCTGCCCACTGAAATTAATAAACGCTCAAGAAGTAAACGTCCCAAACGTTTAGGCGCGTTTACATGTCTAGGTGCGTAAAGCATTTTTTCTGCTCAAAGGCTCTTCTCCTGAATTTGCAAGTGATTTTTTTTTTTCGTTCCCTAAATGCTCCTATTCTAATAGACCTGTTACTGCCTATGCGTGCATGGCCATATAAGATAATATACAGGGGCAATTAGAGGCTGAAAAAAATCTAAAAAAGTTACAATTTTTATGCCCAGTGTGAATGAGGCATTTGTCTCTTTTTTGCTCTCTAGCACTTTTAGAGAGAGGTCAACAATAGCAATCCACATACAGAATTTCTATTTTATGGCATTGTTCTCTATACGATTTTGAAACTAAAATCAATCAATCTCAAGTCCAAAGTTCAAGTTGTTTGGTAAATTGAATATTTTTTTAGAAAACCTATACCATCATAAAATAGTCCTTGAACACTAGTTGAGCCTTGGTCATCCGTCTGCTGGAGACAGGGGGAAGCATTTCCTCTCCTTAAAGTGGAGTTCCATCCCCCCCAAAAAAATGTCATTTATGTGCATAAAAAAAAATTAAAAAAAAAACAATTGGAGAGATTTTTTTTTAAACTCACCTCTAAATACCTGTTGCTAGGGGGTCCCTCGTAGTCTGCCTCCTTCAGCGCCTGGGCTGTTGACGTCACTTCCCTCGGCGCGGGAAGGCAGCTCTGCCCTCACCCTCTTGCCAATCATCTGGGACACATCACAGGTTCCAGATGATTGCGCGGCCAATCCCGGCACGCGGCGCCGCTCATGCATGCGCAGTGGGTGCCCGGCTTTGAAGCCACAGCCGGGTGCCCACAGTTACAATGCCGGCGCCACTGAGTGGAGGGGGAGACGAGTGGGGCTTCGATCCCCCGCATCATTGGACCCTGGGACAGGTAAGTGTCCGATTATTAAAAGTCAGCAGCTGCAGTATTTGTAGCAGCTGACTTTTTTTTTTTTTTTAAGCGGAACTCCTCTTTAATTCATTTTGACTAAAAGATTGAATCTTTGTACCAAGTCATTAGGTGAGAAGCTGCAGCAAGGGCCGATTTTATGTAGCAATTTAGAAATACAGCAAAGAAGTGATCAGGCAGGTTGCCTACTGTGTTTTATGTAGTTAGCACCGGCTACCCAGGTTGGGAGGGAAGGAGTTAATGCTTGTGCTACCTTTTCTTGTGTGTTCACAGGTTTTCCTCTGGGGTCCAGCCTTCCTCCTGTGTGATATAAATTATAGAGGCCCTTGTCCTAGGAGGGTAAAAAAACTGAAAACAAGCGGGAAAATCCCTAGAACAAGAGAAGGGACTTAGCATGGCTCGGGATACACGGTAACTCAGAGCTATGTCTTGCTTGCTGGTCAGCTTGAAATGCTGATCCATTGGAATACTCCTTTGCTGGAGTTATCTCCAGTTTGGACACTTCCCAAGGATACTACACCCGTGCAGGTAACCTGGGGCAGCCACAGTTAGGTTTAGTTAGGAAAAGGACATTATCACATATTGTATGTTCTGCCAAAAGTTACTCAAGGGGTACATGTGGGGTACTAGCATCTCTCTAAGAAACCAGAGTCTAAGATAGCACATTGGGGTCTGTGAAACATCACTACAACAAAAGGTTAACTTGCAAGGAAGTTTCTATTGGTAACAGCAAGGAAGTACAGCAACCGGTCATTGGCATGTACCTGAATAGGTGGCAGGTCCTCCGGTAGTGAGGGGGTTCGGTGTTCGACTTTCTCGCTAGCTGTATGTCTCCGTTGGTCACCAGAAGCAAATTAGCATCATGGAGATCTAATACCTGGTCACTTGGTACAGAATCAGAAGGGTTAAGTGGAGCATGTATTAGGTCTGCGCTATGTGTTCGGCGGGACCCCATTCTGCTACTGGGAGTGATGTAACAGAGGTATGTAGACTAGTGGAGTGGGCAAAGGTTCTGCCTATCCCTCCTAATGCAACACATACACCTGTTCAAGTGTGTAGGACAAGGGACAACATCTTCTGGGGGAACTCTGCATTCAACACTACACACAAGTAGATCGAAGTTCAGGGATTGGCTTAATGTTTGACTTTTTAGATGACCGTGGCCCCCCGCCTGGTCCTCGGCATTGGTGAGCACACCTTCAAGCAAGGTGTTACTCCTATACTAAGAAGAGTGACTCCATTTATTGCCTGGCATCCACCTCTGGGTAGGCCTCCTATGTTACCCACAAGTGTCACCCGCCTTCCCTACAAGTGCACAGGCACCAGGATTTACAGAATCATGCTATCTCTTAAGCAGCATCTCAATTTAGAATGTAGATACTGATCCTAGATAATACATGAAAAAAGACGGAGCCATCCTTATGGAGAGAAGGACAAATAAAGGCATTGTCAAGGGTAGTACTGTGGTTATACAGTAAATACCTGTAAGTGTCAACTTACACTTACATGGAAACTTACATGTTACATAGCTTGCATGTGCTTCAAATGAAAAAATATATCTAGCGTTAGGTCTACTTTTAGGATAGTAGGTAAATAAATGCAATGGCTAAACAACATTTGGTATGATTAACAGTTGTAAATCAGCTCTGTTACATATGTCCTACGTGTGTACTGTATTCCAATAGGAAATATGTAGTATATGTCCATACACTGAACTCAAAAATAACATGTGGGAAAAAGCAAGCAGGAATAAGTATTAGTGACATTTGTAACGCTCTGTAGAACTATCTCCAGGCTGTGCCAAGGCACCAGATGTCACTGGCAAGAAAGTATTTTCCACAGCTGGGCCTGCTGAGCACTTTGACAGTATCCTGTAATAAAAACGTTTTTAATCTTATTTAAAAAAAATTCTCACATATTTAACCTCACCATTGTTGATACATAACAGTACACCTTTAATACATTGTGGCGTTTAACTGAATTTGTGCAAGAATTTCTGCTACATTGTCTGGACATACAGCTACAGTTGCCCTAAAATCACAACTCCCTTTAATTAAAGACCAAATATCTGTTTTTGGTGGTCATAATCCCTCCCCAACTTTTTTTAACTCTGGGATTTGTGAGCTGATAACGTCAGGAGTGTTTCATGTTTTGACAGACTATCTTTAATACAACAGAGAAGTATACCATTAGAATCCATCAGCAAGAGTCTCACATTATTGCATTAGGTTCACTGGGGAAATTTGTCAGTTTGTTAAACTCCAGTTTGGCAACCCTTTTTTCAGCTAGTGTTAGCTGTTTTTTTTTTGTTGTTGTTGTTTTTTTTTTAATGTGCTACATTTATAAAGGGTTGCAGAATGACTTTGCTTAAACAATTTTTCATGGTTAGTAAACTTTGTTTCAGTTTGGCTAACACAGAGGTGTCAAACTCAAAATACATTGCGGGCTGTTTGAGAATTATGGTTGGCCTCAAAGGGCCAGTTGTATCTGCAAGACCATATAAATGTATCCAGGACTTTTTTTTCAGAGAACAGGTGCATGAATTTAAACATGCCCCCCACACTAAACCTCATCAAATGGTAAGTGTGGCCGAATTGCAACAGTGGGAGGGTCGTAATGGGGCAATAAATACCAGGAGAGCATTATGTGTGAAGTGCAGAGTTCAGAGGGGTCCTATGCACAGAGTGCAGAGTTCAGTGGTGCGCTATGTACTGAGTGCAAGGTTCGGGGTGTGCTATGTACAGAGTGCAATTTCAGGGTAAGTCCTATGCACAGAGTGCAGAGTTCAGGGGTGTGCTATGCACAGTGTTCAAGATTCAGCTCACTTTCACAGGCTGACCACTTCTCACTTCCACCCCTCCTTGACTCTCACCTCTGAACCACTCTCCCCCATCCCCCACTTCTGCACACATCTCCCTCCACAGCCCACATCTCTCTGTGTCTCTTCTGCGATTACAAGTGAAAGTTGTGAGCAGGGAGCAGAAGGTGAGAGCTGGAGGTGGTGGAACATGTTGGCTGAAAAAAGCCCTGGTTGTGGCGGTCACATGAAATGGAATGGTGGGCTGGATTCAGCTCACAGGCCTTTTGTTTGACACACGTGGACTAACATGTTTAACTTTTTTTCATTCTTCACTAAAAATATAGTATTTTTCAAAATTCTAAAGACCATTTCAGCCTTTTTCAGCAGTTTGTTTGCTGTTCGATCTTAAGGGCTATCTTCACATGACCACAGTGGAGCAACCAGGGGTGGCTGCCGGCAAAAGTCTGTAGATTCTTGCTGAAGCATTTAAATGCTGCCTACATAAACTGCGTGTGAACAGCAGCAGCTGTTAGTGATCTGACCCTGGATGCAGACAGTGTGCTTGCAGGAATGGCGTTTCTGGCAGCGGTTAATTGGTTAATTTGTATGAGGCCATAGCGCTGAGTTTTGCTGTATCAAGAGACAGCTTTTAGCTGCCTCTGAACACAACAAAGCTTTCCCCCCCTGCCTGCCCCTGAGAATATAGCCTAAGTTTAGGGTATGCTACACCTTGGTGGTTTATTATTTTCAGGGCTTTTTTTCAGCGGGGGAACGCAGTTCCGGCACCTCCACCACTGAAAGTATTTTATGGTAAGGAGTGTTGGAGGGTCTATTGATGCTGGCTGCTGGGGGATCTAATGCCGCTGGCGAGGATCAATTTTTGTATAGAGGTCTATTGTTGTTGGTGGGGGGTCTCTTTTTGGGGGGTTAATTGTTGTTTGGAGGGATCTACTGTTGAGAGGTTTATTGTTGCTGGCTGCTGGAGGGTCTATTGATGCTGGCTTCTGGGAGATCTGTTGCTGCTGGGGGTCTACTGTTGCTGGGTTGGTATTTTGTTGCTGGAGGGGGGTCTATTGTTACTGGGGGGGCTATTGTTGCTGGCGGAGGGCTATTGTTGTGTGAGGATCTATTGTTGCTGGGGTGGGGTCTATCAAATTTAATACAAATTATTTAGTAACACAAAATGATACTTGGTTCTGTATTCTCTAAAAGGGGTGGTACTGGGATGTGGGTAGGGGGTGGAACCAAGTGATGGTGCTCAGAGGTGGGTAGGGGGCAGAGACTAGGGATGCATCAGAAGGGGGGGCGGGGTTCCTGCACCTTTTCTTTGAGAAAAAAAGCCCTGATTATTTTAGTAAACCTAATGTTATTTCAAGTAGTGTAGGTACTTTTTCCTTGTCAAAAGAAGTTTATTGAGTATACAATGTTATAAAGATACATAAAGTAAGTTTACAAGGATCTATAAAGTAAGCTCATTGTTTTACAGTAGGGTTTATATAGGTAAATATCATGAAATTTCAAATATTAAACATTGGGTTCACGTAAACCTAAATTAAAGATATATATCATTTCCTTAGTTACTTTTGTAGGTATTTAAATGATTTATACCTACTATACATATTGTTTACAAGTAGAGTGTATATAGGTCAAAAAAATTCTGATAATGAGCTTTAAGCGTAAGGTGGAGAAAAGGAAAGAGAAAGAAGAAAAAGGGTTGAAAGGTAGAGGTATGGTCCACAAGGTTGTCCCGCTCGTCAGTTTATTATTCTTTTTAGTTCTCTTTGAAGCCTTAGAATGGGTGTCTCTGTAAGTCATTTAATCTGTTACCATGGCAACAGGACAGAGTCATTGAAGTTTGACAGGAACTGTTGCTTTATCCAAGGATGCCAAAGTTTTTCAAATTTTGGAATTTGATTTTGATCGATGGCTACCATCTTAGCATGGGACATTGTATTATTCATTCTGTGAATTGTTTCTGCTAGTACCAATGTAGGAGATTTCCATGCCTTGGCCACTGTTTGTTTTGCAGCCGTTATTAGTTGGATCATAAGTTTGAATTGAGAGAGTGTTAACCATTCTGGTTTTAGATTAAGTAAAGTTAAATATGGATCTGGTTGTATTATTTTTTTAAATATTTTAGATGCAATCACGAAGACTTCCTTCCAGAAGGTTTGGATTACTGGGCACGTCCACCATATGTGTAAATATGTGCCTATTTCTGGGCATCCTCGAAAACAAAGAGCTGAGGTATTAGGTGAATATTTTGCCACTCTAGCAGGTACAAGGTACCAGCGAGTTAGGACTTTATAATTTGTCTCCAGTGCTAAGATGTTGGGTGAAGATGACTTAGATGTGAGCCATATGTTAGACCAGTCCGTGTCTTCTAAAGTTCGTCCCAGGTCCTCCTCCCACCTCTGAACATAAGAGGGTCTATTAAGATTTGCTACTCCATATAATTGATTATAAAGTGATGAAATTGTACCTTTAGCAAATGGATCTTTTGTACAGATTGATTCAAAAATGGATAATTGGGATAATGGTGTATCCCCCTTTAGGAATGGTGTATAGAAATTTTTGATTTGGAGAGATCTAAATATCTCAGAGTTTGGTAGATCATATTTTTCTTTAAGCGATGGGAATGAAAGGAATGATTTAGATGCTATGAAGTCATTTAGTGTCTGAATGCCTGATGTTGTCCAAGCTTTAAAAGAATTTGGTTAGATCCATGCCGGATAAAAGGCCGGATTTCTGATAAAAGAAAGGAGAGGATTGTGTGGAGATTGTAACTGATATTTGGTTTTTAGTTTATCCCAGAGAGATAAGAAGTGTTTAGTTATGGGATTATGAATTTTAAAGCGGTCTTTAGGATCAAGCCATAATAAATTTGATATTAATAGAGGGTCATTTTCTGAAGCCTCTATAAATACCCATAATGGGATTTCCTGTTTTGCATGGTGTTTGGACAGACTGGCCAAATGTGCTGCTCTGTAGTAGTTAGTAAAATTAGGGTATCCCAGGCCTTTTTTGTACTATTCTCAAAAAATAGGAAGGAATTGGAATAGGGAGGACTCTGAATAGATAAAGCAATTTGGGTAGAATAGTCATTTTGATTGCATTAATCTTCCCTATCCAGGATAAAGGAAGTTGCGACCATTGTTTTATTAGATTTGTGATCTGTCTTAATACAGGAGGATAATTGGTTGAGAATAAGTCAGAATGAGATGCTGTTAAATGAATTCCAAGATATGGGATTGATTTTTCTGCCCATGTGAATGGGAGTGCAGCCCTAGCCGGGATCAATTCCATGTTTGTGAGTGAAATATTAAGCACTAGGCATTTCTTAGGATTAATCATAAGGCCGGATAGGGCTGCAAATCCATCAAGAGCTGGTATTAAGTTAGGACCAGAGACCTGTGGTGATGATAGAAAAAGTAATATATCGTCTGCAAATATACATAATTTGTGTGTAATACCTCCTACTTCAATGCCAGTTATAGTTTGGTTTGTTCTGATGTATTGGGCCATGGGTTCGAGTATAAGGGCAAATAATAAGGGAGATAATGGGCAACCCTGTCGGGTACCTCTTTCGATATTAAAGGCTTCAGATTTGTATCCAGCATATTTTATATAGGCTTTGGGTTTATTATATAATGCTTTGATCCATGTTAAAAAGTGGGGTCCAAAACCCCAATTTTGTAATGAATATTGCATATATTGCCAGGATACTGTGTCAAATGCCCTCTTAATATCGAGAGATAGAAAACATAAAGGGATTTTCCGTTTTTTTGCAATATGTGCCAATAACACTGCCCTGCGTATATTATCGCCTGCCTGTCTATTTGGCATGAAGCCTACTTGATCTCTATGTATTAATTTTCCTATAATGCTATTGTGGCGTTTTGCTATTATTTTTGCTAATAATTTAATATCGAGGTTTAACAGAGAGATAGGCCGATAATTCACACAGGAAGTATCATCAGAAAGGGGTTTTGGGATCATACAAACAATTGCCATTAGTGTTTCTTGCCGAAAAGAATGTCCATCTAGAAGTTTGTTAAAAGTTTCAGTGAGAATGGGAGAGAGTATTTCTGAGAATGTTTTATAGTATAAAGCCGAGTAGCCGTCTGGGCCTGGTCTTTTGTTAAGTTTTAGGTCTTTTATGGCGTTAGCAACTTCATCTATAGTTATAGGCTCATCCAAACTGCTTTTTTGATTCTGAGATAACTCAGGTAAGGTTATTTTTGAGAAGAAGGATTCAGCCTCTGTAGGATTAAATTCATTGTTTGTCTTGTATAAAGTTGCGAGATGTGAGTGAAATTTATGAACTATTTTAACTGGATTACAAGTGTAAACATTTTTTGATAATTTCAAACGTATTGGTTTGAAAGATTTGTTAGTTGAATTTAATGCCCGAGCCAAATATGTACCTGGTTTGTTTGTATTCATGTAGAAATTGTGTTTGGAGCGTTTGAGGGATTTATCAACTGACTCAGTGAGAAATAGATCGTATTCCAATCTAGATTTTTCCAGATGAGATTTTGTACTCTGAGATGGATTATCTTGAAATGATATGTAGGCTTCATTAAAATTGAGTTCTAGTTTTTTTGCTAGATTTTTGCGTTCCCGTTTAAATAGTGCCATTTGTCTTTGTATTGTACCACGCAAGACAGGCTTATGAGCTTCCCACAGTGTTATTGGGGAGATGTCTGTTGTATTATTAATTGATATGTATTCCTTTAAAGCTTGTTCAATGGCCATCTGATGTAGTGGGTGTTTGAGCATTATGTCCGGTAAGTACCACGTTGGGTCATGCGCTTTTGGTATGGCTGAGGCTATAGTAGTGTATACTGCATTATGGTCAGACCACGGAATCGGAATTATATCTGATGCAATAATTTCTGGTATCATTCCTATTGTTAGAAAAATATGATCTATTCTGGTGAAGGTTTGATGAGGGTGCGAGAAATAAGTGAATTTCTTTTTCATTGGGTTACTTTCTCTCCACGAATCTACCAGATTGTATTTGGAAAGAAGTTGAGAAAAAGGTAATCTAGAGGTTATTTTGGATGGTGTAAAAGGTGATTTATCTAGAAATGGGAGGAGGACCTGGTTCGAATCCCCACACATTATCACTGTTCCTATTTTGTGTGTATTAATCACTTGTAATATATGTGAGAGGAATGGTGTAGGTTGTTTGTTAGGAGCGTAGTAGGAAATCACCGTGATTGCTGTATCCATTATATAACCCATGAGTATCAGGTATCTACCTTCTGGGTCTTTAATTTCTGACGATAAGGTGAATGGTGTGGATCGGTGAAATGCAATTAGAGTTCCCCTTTGCTTGGTACAGGCAGAAGCCGTGTAAATTTGTTGATAAAAAGGAGAAATATATTTTGGAGTAGAATGTTTGGTGAAGTGTGTTTCTTGGAGGCATACTATGTGAGCCTTCTTGTTATGGAAAGTACGGAAGGCTTTGGTCCTTTTTTGAGGGACATTTATTCCCTGAACATTCAGGGAAAGTATATTCAGTGGTGCCATGGCAATAGATAAAATAGTTTTGACTTACTTTTTGTTATGCAGAGCTGACTGCGCAGATCAACCTGTGTGGACTGAAGAGATGAATAGATAGAAAAGAAACCAGTGAATTCTGGAGTAAAGAGTAAACAAAAAACATATGAGATTAGATGATACATTGTATAAATTATTTTTTGCAAGTAATCACAATTTACCCGTGAAAGAGAATAAATATCTCTCTCATGGGAATAAGTGCCTTCGTCACACTCCCACATAATATGGTTGGGAGAATGAGGAGGGCTAATGGGGGTACACGGATCTTCCGCTTACAGGAGAGAAGTGCTATGTCAAAAGACATCAAAATGATGTTTCATTAATTGGAGTGCAGAATATAGTTTTTGTTGAAATTATTTATTCCAGGGTGGTTGTATATGGTTAGTCTTGCCCTAGGCTAAATAATTCAGTTAAAAAGGTACTGTTAATAACTTTGGTATTGATGAAGATAGTTTAAATTATTTTGGGATTTTAACCCTTTTAGAGTAAACAATTACATATTTTATTCATATGTAACTGTTTAGATATGTTAACTCATAAAATTGAGGTTGTATTGCTTCAGATTAGAATAAACAAAAACATAATTCTAGGAACTAGTTAGGTAATAATATATTTGTTTTAAGAAAAAAAAGAAAAAACTTCCATTACTTCTGGGTTATTGAACATATTTGTCCTAAAAAGTAATAAATCTATTGTTATTACCTGATAATATATAACTGAACAAGAATTTCCTTATTTCACTTATATATTCTAAGGCTATATGAATCAGAAGTAATAAGAAATATAACTGGAATGTAACATGATCCCACACAGTGTGTGACTATCAGAATGCAGTTACATTCAGTTATAAATATAGGTTTTTTATCGAGAACCATCTCTTAGTATAATAAATGAAGAGATATCAGGAATTAGGATGTCAGTCCATTGAATCTTCTTGGTCCATGGATGATGTGGCATAATGGCCTCTTTTGTGAGAATGATGATTCCCATTTTGTTCTGAAATTTTCTGGGTGCTGCCTGAAGGTGAAGATGATGCCATTCTTCTGCCTGTGGGAGTGTTGCTGCTTGTGGGTTCTGTCAGATTTAATTTTAAAAGGGTTTGTTGTAGTTCATCTGCTGATCTGCTTCTGTAAATTGTACCTTGGTAGTTAAATCTGACTGAAAAGGGGAAGCCCCATTGATACATAATGTTGTGGCGTTGCAGTTCCATTAGTTGGGGTTTCATGGATCGTCTTTTAGTAATAGTAAGTTGGGATAGGTCAGCAAAAATTTGATAATTGTGTCCTTGAAAATTAAGTTCCTTTTTTTCTCTTGCAGCAATTAGTATTTGTTCTTTCGTTCTGTAATAATGAAATTTTGTGATTATATCACGTGGGGGTCCATCTTTCTTTTTGGCTGTGAGGGCTCTGTGTACTCTGTCCAGTTCTAAACGTTCAATAGGGATATCTGGCTTTAGTTCTTGTAATAGAGCAGTAATAGTAGATTGCAGGTCTGTCACAGTTTCAGGTATTCCCCTTATGCGCAAGTTTGAACGTCTGGCTCTATTTTCGTAATCTTCGAGCTTAGTTTGAAGTATTAAATTCTCTTCTTTTAATTGTTCCAATTCTGTTATATTTTCTTGGGTTGTAATTTCAATTTCATCCATTTTTATTTCTAAGGCTGCGGTGCGGTTTCCCAGCTCTCTTATTTCTTTGGTTAGGCTTTTTGTTATTTGGTCTGAGGTTTGTTTTAAAGCCTTATGAAGCATCTTTTCAAATTGTAATAATATTACTGGGGATGCTGAGGAGTCTTGTGGAGAAGTTTGTGAGAGGATTTGTTCTGTATCTGACTCAAATGGAGAGTCTTGCTGTGACATTTTCTGTCTGTGAGAGCGCCCTGATGCTGTATCTTGTGAGGTGACTGGAGCTGCTTCAGCTGCAGTGAGTGCCTGTGAGCTCTTTGTGAGGTGATTTTTATTTCTGCCACGGTTTCCTCCCAGTACCATATTTCCTGCCCAAACTTTCACAGTTTGTTCCCTGGGGCAAAAAGGTTCAAATGGATACCTTTTGAGCCTGCAGGCTCCGCTTTGTCCTTCTCTTCTCTCCTCAGCGGTGTGGAGCTCTAACAATGCATGTCTGCTCCGCTAGGCTCCGCCTCCTGCCCCCCGTGTAGGTACTTTTTCATGATGTTAGCTTACTCTGTATAGCATCACTGTAAAGGGGAAAACAGAACTAGAAACCAATCTGGTCCTGCTACAATGCACATGTACTGACATTTAACTTGGCAATAGGAGGAGTGAAAACGTATTACTACACAGCTGCTCCTTTTTTTTTTTTCTAACCAAGAATTGATGTCTGTTAAGTGCTGCTGTCTTGTTTGATGACCACCTGACTGCTGCCTGGCAGGAGTGCCTGGATCACAGATGCTAAAGAATCACAAATCCTTTAGTACATAAAATGAAATTTCAACTGTGTATTTTTTCTGGAGGTCTTAAAAAAAAAATATTATTTTCAACTGGGTGTTGGCCCTGTCATAACAGTGAGTTGTTACCAGCTAAATGTTAAAGGCAAGCTTGTGGTAGCACTTTCCCTGAGAGCTGATAGGATGTTCATCACCAGAGTAGTCCTATTTGGTATATCCAATACAGCAGGCCAGAGGCAAGGCAGCAGCATGCCTACAGATGTCAGGTTTCTATGGTAGTGAGCCCTTGTAGAAAGCCAACTCAGTGTTCCCCAGTCTAAGCCCCAGCTTGCTTCTTCACCAGGCCCCCTGATGGTGGGGATGGACTTGCAGCAAACTGGAACCAGGTCAGGGCCCCCAGGTACTCTGCACTGACAATGCGGAGACCACTCGCGTTTGCAGAGTACAGGAGACAGAAGAAAATCCAGGAAACATGCCAAAGTCAGGGCAGGCGGCAGACAAGCGAAAATGGTAGATGAAGCTGGGTTCGGTACCCAGGTAGTCAGGCACAGAAAACAAGTAATACAAGGAAAACCGGGAACACAGAGAACTAGGAAGTTGCTCAGGTGACCTGGGCTGCACTGAGCATGTCTTATATAGAGAGGCAGACTGGGAGGCGGGCCAGGAAGTGATAGAAGAGAAAGGAATGTAAATTCGCAGTAAAACAGGTAATGCCCATAGGTGAACACAGAAGACAGCAGCACGTGTGAATGGAATCATAGATCTAGCAGAACCACTGCAGCAAGGAGGTAAGAATACACAAACAGAAAATTGCAGACTAGGCTGTGACAACAGAATAACTTTCTGTGACATTGTGCAGCCATACAACACAGGAGACATTGGCGGAGCATGATAATATATGCTTTACTTTACATATCATTTTTTTTAATATATTTTACATTTTTATTAGGTTTTTGACAGAGTAATTTCAAACACAAATGATTACAATTATTTGGTATTGCTTATCATGTTGCATAGAACAGTATATAACAGGTATTAAGAAATGAATAATAACAAAATTATAACAGTACCATACACTATCAGAGTTTTGATAACCTACTACTGCCTACCCCAAGTGGGAACAGACTGTAAACAGGACCTGGTTACCTAGAATTCAAATTCTTAGGGATGAGAAGAAGAAGGGTCTTTATGATATACAATATCTTCGTGTATCATATTACGCTATTCTTTAAATATTTGGAGGCTCTCGGGTTGTTTATCCAAGCTTGCCATTTTTTCTTAAAATTAATGATAGAGAAATTTCATTTTGTTTTTGGTCCATCGGAACAGCATACAGACGAGCGGTTTTCCCGATAGGAATTGGTTCCATCGGAAATATTTAGAACATATTCTATTTCTAGGTCCATCAGAATTTTTGGAAAAAAAAGTCCGATGAGGCATACAAACGATCGGAATATACGATGAAAAGCTCCCGTCTGACTTTTTCTGTTGGACATCACGCTCGTGTGTACGGGGCATAAGATCTGCAATAAAAGAGGAAACCAAGTTCCAAAAACTTGATAGGTTTTTGCATATCCAAAGAGTGTGGTAAAGGTTTCCTACTAATTCCTTACACCTCCAGCAGATAGGAGAGGTGGAAGGGAATATTTTTGACAATCTATAAGGCATCAGGTACCATCTGTTAAGAATTTTTTGTGAATTATCCCAGTATTCAATACATGAGGATGCTTTACTATTGATTGATAGTGCTTTCTGCCATTGTTCCCATGTATAGGTTTGTGAAATATCCTTTTCCCATTTTAATATGTTGGGGTTTTTACCTCCTGGAGAGGAAAGGCAAAGAAGGTTGTAGAAAAGTCGAATTCCTTATTTTTTTTGGAACTTGTGGTATGTGAAATATTGCCATACATTTGTTGGAATGTCAATGTCGTCAGAAAGGTTTATGTTTTTTAGACATGCACATTTACTGATTTTCACTTCCACTATGTTCTTGAAGTGTGATGGTAGGTATTTATCTATGGTATCCTTGTTTGGTCCACTCTTTTGTTGATTGCCTTATTTTACAGTAATCTATTATTCTTGAAGGTAATGCTATTTTAGTGTACAAGTTTCCCTTTTTACTTTTAGATAGAATATGTTTCCATGCTATGAAGGTTGCTTTAATAGAAAGGAGGTTCGGTATAATTACTTTTTTGGGTGTTGCGCGTTTTGCCATAGAAAGGGTGAATAGATCATGGCCTATAGTGGATTCTTTTTCAGTATTTAACCATAATTTATCATTAGGGGAGGTAAACCAAAATTTAATTTGGTCTAATAAAGATGCATAGTGATAATTTCTAATGTCTGGTAGTCCCATTCCTCCTAAGTCTTTGGTGGCGGTTAGTATTGAGAATGCTACTCTTGTTTTTTTTCCCATTCCATATGAATTTTTTAGATTTAGTGTTCATTTGTTTAAAGAATTTGGAGGGTAATGATATTGGGAATGAGAGGAAATAATACAATATCTTGGGTAGTGTTTGCATTTTTAATGTTGCTATATTACCGACCCATACTTTACATATCATTTGGTACATAAACTGATCGTTACATACAGTATGTTCTCAGTTGTCTATGAAGTTACCATTTGATGATGACAGCAGACTTTGTTAGCACCTAGTAAACGTATAAATTCACACTTACTCATTAATTCCTACACTGAACATATCTGTGTAAAATTAATTTGAACATGTGAAATATTGAACATAGCACATAACTAATGTTTTTTGGACTGAAACATGCAATTGTGTTAATGTAATTTAAAACTGGCAAATATCTATTAAATCCTAGTGTATGTAAAACAAAATAAACAACTGTCCTAATAGTAAGATTGAAGACATTTTCTGCTTTATCCTTTGATGTTTTTGACCCCCTCTTGAATCTCTAAAAGGAATACAATAATGGTTTTAGGTAAATTTTTTTTTTTTTTATTTTGGTCCCATAACACATGGGTTTTAAAGTAAGTCTGTTGAGCTTTCACATAAGAAAGCCCAGCACCTAGGTTTGCCACCTGTTTGGGATTCACCCAGACAGTCCGGGTTTTGAATCATGTGTCCAGGTTTCAGGTGGACTGAAACCCGGACACATGATTCAAAACCTGGCTTGTCCTGCAATATTCAGACAAGAATGTGGCTTGGAACAGGGCCTGAAAGGAGGGCGATGGGGCACTATGCGCACCACTTTACTATTCTCTTTGGAGCTCCCAGGTCTGTTACAATCCTATACTGTATACTATAAAAATTAAAAAATAAAAGTTGCTGTGCTCTGCTAAAGTGTTCGTGTTTAGCTTGAAGAAAAAGTGACAACTCTACCAGCACCACCTGTTTGCTTTTTAGCAGCTGAACATACTGTGATTGGATTGGTTGATATAGGTACATGTGTCTGCTAGGGAAGGAGAAGTCATATCTGCTATTCAGGTCTAATTTAGTAAAAGAACTATTGAAGATCCCTCTTATTATCTTTTCACATGTGCGGTTTGCAATCCGATCAGCAGGGGATCCGCTCACAGATCCCCTTCTGATTGGAGTAGAGTGGGGTGGATGACAGGTCCATGTCCACTCAGTTTGTGCAGAGTGGACACGGACAGGCCCCACTCTGTTCTATGGATGACCAGAGTAAACCGTTTACATCCAGCTGCCTGCAATCTGGTCTGCCCAAACAGTGGCTGATGCAGTCTTTCTCCATTTTTTAGTGGGCCTAATAGGACCTGGAGGTAGGCGGATGTAAACAGACACAAGTCTGTCTGTCCATAGGGATGCATAGACCTTCCCATCAGGTCCGCCTGAGAAACTGACAGGCGGACCTGATCTGATCGCCCGTGTGAAAGGACCCTTAAAGCTCCTGCTGGTTCCTAGAGCGCTAAATGTTACCTACAAATGGGAAATAGTTATATGCAATATCATTTATATTCTCTTTAAAAGGTGAAGCTGAACTCTAGGCAACACAAATGAATGCAGTTCTGTATTTCATAATGCATGCTTAATTTTTTTTTTCTTAAATACAAGCAGTCTTGGTGTCAACCTCTTGCATTCCATGCACAGCAGAGATCAGACTGGGGAAGAGAGAAGCAATATAATTAGCTAGCCAGTTGTATTTCAGTGCAAGGAGGACAGTTTAGAATGACTAAGAGATGAGCTCCTCAGTGTGCCACTTCTCTTTTCACTATACAATCAAAAGGTCAGATGGTACTGAATGGCAGAAGAAAAACACCAGATCTCCTCTCTTGCCAGATAGGGCTATGTGTTGTAGCAGAGCAGAGTAAATATCAAAAATGGATGGACAGAAATACAAATTCTTTGGCAGGAAAAACATCTCTCTTATATGTATTTCATCTGTTTGTTCAGCCTTTTGCCTGCTACTCAGTTTTAAAATTAAGAAATACTTATTTCTGCAGAATACCAGTGATTCATTTGTTTACTGTTTTACTGCCTAATGGCAGGCAGGCAGCCTGAGCCCACTAAGGTATATAATAGATTAGGCCATTCTTTTAATATTTCTGTTAACTGTGGTCTTTGCAAAACTTGTATTAAATAAATGAGAAAACTCTTTTATGGCTTTAAAAATAATGTGCTGTGAGAGAGAAGGCTAGGTGGGACAACGCCATTTCAGTAAAGAGCTACATGTAGGCAGGTGTAGTCTGTATTCTCCACTGTAAATATATATAGAAATGGTGTCGCACAAACTCAAAAATCAGTGAATCACCAAATTAAAATGATAGCATAACCTATGATAATCATCAAATAAAATCAATAAAGTGCATGCAAAAATACATATATAAGGTGCAAAAATATTCTCAAATCCATTTGACATAAAGTGCTAAACTGCATCAATATACAAAAGTGTGCAAAAGATTCCTTTTCCAACAGTGATGTACCAGAATCAATCACTTATATCAAAATGCAGTGCTTCTCATGTGAATATACAGAAACAACTTTGGTGTTGTTTCACCTCCTTGTGACACCTCTGTGTTCCCAAAACTCTCACCTTGAAAAGTAATCAAATGAGGCTTTTGATTACAATCTTTGGTGCAATGTTTCATCAGTCTCAGTCTGGCTCCAAATATCTCCATAAAAGGATCCTAGGTGGTGGCCCCTTTAAAGCTCACACTCCCACGCATCAGCCATATATTAGAATAAAGCAGAGTAATCTCCCATGGTGTAGTATTAAAATCAATGTATTTATTAAAACAATAGTATCTCTTACAGGATCTGGAGACTGCCATTAGTACACGGATTGTCACAAGACAAAGACTGTTACAAGTGTAATTTTCTCTCTACCTTTGTGAGTAGTTTTAAATTATGTTTTCTTCTTAATAAATATATCAAAGGATAATGCACAAAGCTGGTGCTCCCTCTTTTTTCAGTTTTTTTTTTTCAGAGTTTATTTAAGACTCCAGCTCCCAGGCTTGGCACGCTTTATGCGAGTGGCTTTTGTAGGGAATGGTTCCCTGTCTGGCGGGAACAGTGCTTGGAGACAGGGGAGGGTTTCTGAGGAGTAGAGTGCAGGGATTACTCTACCTTTTCTAGGAAGCCTTCCCTTTTGGGTGTGGACTGGCCAGGCTACATTTATGCTCCTTCGATTTCCTACTCACCATACACCTTATTGAGTCAAGGTTAGATATTGGTGATCAAGTCATTTGTACATAAGGCTCCAGACTGACCTTGTATTACATGCAGAACCGCAACTTATGGCTCTGGAGATATATTCTATGTTATTACAATTTTCATGACTTTGCCTCCCATGAGTATTCCCCTTGATTAGGTGTGTGAGTATGAATGGATGCATGATTGCAGCAGCTGCCTGGCTTGTGATGACAACGTTGTCATTTTAATCTTTTGTAATGGTGGAGGTATTTTTACATACAGTATCCCACAAGAGTGAGTACACACCTCAGATTTTTGTAAATATTTTATTACATCTTTTCAGGTGACAACACTGAAGAAATGGCACTTTGCTACAATGTAAATTAGTGAGTGTACAGCTTGTATAACAGTGTAAATTTGCTGTCCTCTCAAAATAACTCAACACACAGCCATTAATGTCTAAACCTCTGACAACAAAAGTGAGTACACCTCTAAGTGAAAATGTCCAAATTGGGCCCAAAGTGTCAATATTTTGTGAGGCCACCATTATTTTCCAGCACTGCCTTAACCCTCTTGATCATGGAGTTCACCAGAGCTTCACAGGTTGCCACTGGAGTCCCCTTCCACTCCTCCATGACGACATCACGGAGCTGGTGGATGTTAGAGACCTTGCGCTCCACCACCTTCCGCTTGAGGATGCCCCACAGATGCTCTATAGGGTTTAGGTCTGGAGACATGCTTGGTCAGTTTATCACCTTTACCCTCAGCAAGGCAGTGGTCATCTTGGAGGTGTGTTTGGGGTTGTTATCATGTTGGAATACCGCCCTGCGGTCCAGTCTCTGAATGGTGGGGATCGTACTCTGCTTCAGTATGTCACAGTACATGTTGGCATTCATGGTTCCCTCAATGAACTGTAGCTCCCCAATGTCGGCAGCACTCACGCAGCCCCAGACCATGACACTCCCACCACCATGCTTGACTGTAACATGAAAAGGAAGTTGGGACTTGGTCATAGGACATTGGACATGGTGACTTAATGAGTTTATTAACATAAAGAGGGTATAGAATCACACTCCGTATGGAATAAATTAATCACTGCATCTATTTATTATCTTTCTTATTACTTGTTTCCTTAAATGGACATCGGTACATTGGTAACTGGAATGTGCTGCTTTTTCGTTTTTAAGGTTGTATATATATGAATTATTTGGATTATGTATTTGTATTTTCCAGTTTTATGTGTTCATGAACTGTACTTTACTCAACATTCACATATATGTAGTGGCTTTTAATGCATTCCATACTAAGTGTGATTCTATACCCTCTTTATGTTAATAAACTCATTAAGTCACCATGTGTGCATTACCTTGTTCAATTGCCATTTGCCTCACACAAAGTCCCAACTTCCTTTTCCTATTTCATTGATCCAGGGATGGAGGCACATATTACCATATGTATGCCTCATTTAAAGTCACATTTTTCCTCCTTTCCCCTTTTTATGCATGCTTGACTGTAGGCAAGACACACTTGTCTTTGTACGCCTCACCTGGTTGCCGCCACACATGCTTGACATCATCTGAACCAAATATGTTTATCTTGGTCTCATCAGACCACAGCAAATGGTTCCAGTAATCCATGTCCTTAGTCTTATTCAGCAAACTGTTTGCGGGCTTTCTTGTGCATCATCTTTAGAAGAGGCTTCCTTCTGGGATGACGGCCATGCAGACCAATTTGATGCAGTGTGTGGCGTATGGTCTGAGCACTGACAGGCTGACCCCACACCCCTTTAACCTCTGCAGCAAAGCTGGCAGCACTCAAATGCCTATTTCCCAAAGACAACCTCTGGATATGATGTTGATCATGTGCACTCAACTTCTTTGGTCGACCATGGCGAGGCCTGTTCAGAGTGAAACCTGTCCTCTTAAACCACTGTATGGTTTTGGTCACCGTGCTGCAGCTCAGTTTAAGGGTCTTGGCAATCGTCTTATAGCCTAGGTCATCTTTATGTAGAGCAACAATTCTTTTTTTCAGATCAGAGTGAGAGCGATAACACCAAATTTAACACACCTGCTCCCCATTCACACCTGAGACCTTGTAACACTAACGAGTCACATGACACCGGGGAGGGAAAATGGCTAATTGGGCCCAATTTAGACATTTTCACATTTGAAAATCACTTTTGTTGCCAGTGGTTTAGACATTAATGGCTGTTTGTTGAGTTATTTTGAGGGGACAGCAAATTTACACTGTTATACAAGCTGTACACACACTACTTTACATTTTAGCAAAGTGTTATTTGTTCAGTGTTGTCACATGAAAAGATAGAATAAAATACTTTTGTGAGATACTGTATATTTTTTGGAATTTTGGATTATTAAAGCTGTTGAAATTTATTATGCAGATTGATTCCTCATTGAAGACACTCTTGTGGATCCATGTGTTCTCTGCCAACTGCACAACGCTGCACCTAGCCCACATACTGATAAGAGTAAAATTACATTATATTTAAATATTTAAAACAGAACTCCAAATACATTTTTTAAGTTTTAGACAGAGCAAGGAAAGGTTAAAACCTCTGCACCTCAATGGTGAGCTATTCCATCACTTCCTGTCCCTGTATCTATAGAACAGGAAGTGAGCTGAGTCTGTGCAGTGAGGACACAAGACACCTCTAAAACCTAACAAAGGTTCTAAGCTTTCTCTATTTTGTCCAAACAAAAAACAAAAAAGAAGGAAGTCTTTGGCTGGAATTTTACATTAACAATGTATAATACAAAGCAATGGTTTTAACAGTTTTATATTACTTGAAAACAGCACGCCAAAGCTGGAATTCACCTTTGAAAACTTAGTAGAAGGTCAGATAGAGGATTTTAGTGCTGTAACTAACAATCTAGAAACATGCTATTTAAAGCTTTCAGTTGTTTTTAACAGGCCTCTCTCCTGGTTTGTGACAATATGTCTTTCTTGTCTTTCTTGACAAGGTCAGGGCGATTTGTATTTAGATAAATTGTACATGGCTGACAAGCATGAGAAATGCTGTATTAAGACATTTTCTACTAAGTCTCGTGAACTAGCCACTGATGGAATTGTATGACTGCGTTCTAGTGGATATGATGAGTTATTTTGTAACACACACTGTATATAGTAAAATAAAATGTATCCCCAAGTTTGCAACTGGTTCATCCTGTGAATCAGAGGTGGATTAAAGTGTATTTCCTCTTTTGCAGCCCATTTGGGATAACACCTATATTTGTTACATGCCCCCATTGAGATAGAATAACGTTAAAACAATATTTAGAAATTGCAGCTTACCTTTTTTAGATGATCTATCCTGGACCCTCCAACAAGGAGAAATGCTACATAGTTCTCTTTGTTTTGTGAGAGGGGCAGCTGTTTTTTCCATAATTATCCCTGTTTGTTTTGTACATCATTAAAAATAGTACCTAGAATTGAACACTGTCCATCCTATCAAAGGGTTAAAGGTGTAGAGGCTGAGCTTCTTGGATTGTATGTTAATGAGGGCAGACTTGGGACAGACTCACTCTAAAGCCACGTACACACTATTCAATTTTTGTTTTCATTCAACCCCGGGGGGGTTCGGAGCCACTGTACTAACCATGCCAGGTTAGTTCAGTGATCTCCACCACTGAGCTGTTGTGTTCTGACAGGAGGATGCCCCCCCCCCACCAGAACACTCAAATCAGCGCTCTCTGCCATTGGCTGAAAGAGCTGATGTGGAGTCAGTCAGCTGCTGTTTTTCTAGCATACATGTCTGACATACACACGGGTAGAATGTCAGCCATTTTTCTTTTAAACTGAACAGGGTGTGTATGTTTGTACGGGGCTTTAAGCTGCCCATAAAAGTTGGTTCAACAGGAATCAGCTGAATTTTAATCCATTCTTGTTCTACAGAACGATTGACTTCTATCGAACAAGACTGCTCAGTCTTAGTGTATGCGGACGAAACAAAGCTAAGCATGACTAAATTTCTATGCAGGCTGTGGAAACCTTGCAAAAAGACCTAAACAAAACAATGGGGTGGGCAGCTACATGGCAAATTAGGTTTTATGTTGAAAAATGTAAGGTAATGCATTTGGGGGCCAAAAATACGAACACAGGTTACTGACTAGGGGGAGAAACTCTGGGGGGAATCTAGGATGGCAAAGGACCTGGGGGTCCTAGTAGATAACAGGCTCAGCAATGGCATGCAATGCCAAGCTGCTGCAAGCAAAGCCAACAGAATATTGGCATGCCTTAAAAAGAGGATTCACTCCAGAGATAAAACGATAATCCTCCCATTCTACAAGACTCTGGTCCGGCTGCATCTTGAGAATGCCATCCAGTTCTGGGCACCAGTCCTCAGGAAGGATGTACTGGAACTGGAGAGAGTCCAGAGAAGGGCAACAAAGCTAATTAAAGGAATGGAGGACCTTAGCTATGGGGAAAGACTACAAGCAATGAACTTATACTCTCTTGACGTTTGTGAGGGGATATGATATCAATATAAAAATAACGTACTGGTGACCCTACCATAGGGAAAAATTAAAAAAGACACATGGCCATTCACTAAAGTTGGAAGAGAAGAGGTTTAACCAAAAACTGCGTAGAGGGTTCTTACTGTTAGAGCACTAAGGATGTTCAATTCTCTTCCAGAAGCAGTGGTATCAGCAGGGGGTGTTGATAGTTTAAAAAACTATTAGATGGGCACTTCAATGACCACAACATACAGGGGTATACGATGTATTGACATAAACACGCACACATCATAGGTTAAAGTGGAAGTAAACCCTCCTATCCTCTGGGCCAGGTACATAGACGACATCCTCCTCCTATGGGATGGAGATCGCCAGTCCCTGGATGACTATATGACCATCCTAAACTCCAATGATAGGGGTATCTCCCTAAGCTATGAGGCCAGCTCCTCTTATGTTCATTTCCTTGATCTAGAGATTATGGCCATGGAGGACCACTTGGAATTCAAAACCTATTTCAAACCTACCGACCGGAATGGGTACATTCCGGTCGAGAGTTGCCATCAAGAACAATGGATTAAAGCAATCCCACGTGGCCAATTCTTTAGGCTACGCTGCAACTGTAGCAAAACATCCGATTTTTTAGTCCAATCACAGTTGCTCAAGAAAAGATTTCTTGAAAAGGGTTATGGACTAGACTATTTGGATGAGGAGATTAATGCCGTCTTGGCTGTGGAGAGAACGGCTACATTGACGGAGCGTCCCAAAAATACCTCAGACTCTTGTTTTAAGTGGGCTTTCACCACCATGCATTCTATACAGTCTAAACAGGTCAAAAACATCCTCAAGAAACATTGGAGGGTGCTTTTGAATGACAGACTATTGGGTCCCATTCTTCCGGAACGAGCACCAGTGATTTTTAGAGATGCACGATCCATTCAGGGGCAGATTGCCCCTAATGTTATCGATCCACCCAAAAAGATATCCTTCTTCCAAGACTGCAAGGGTTTTTACCCTTGCCGTAAGTGCAACATATGCCACCACAATAGTGCAAGCAGACAAAAGCTACTGACCTTTACATCCACAGTAACGTCTCGTGTATATCACATGAAGGAGTTTGCCACATGTGCATCTCAATATATTGTTTATTTGATAACATGTCCTTGTCATAAACAATATGTCGGACGTACCATCAGGACCTTCTCCATTCGTGTCAATGAGCATATCACCGGCATTAAAGGGGGAAAGAGCAAACATACGGTACCGAGACACTATTTGCAATAGTAGAGACCCTTCAGGCACCCTCTTCCAGGTCATAGACAAATTTGTCCCACACTGGAGGGGTGAATCGCGATTACGTGGCGTATCACGCCTCGAAACCTACTGGATCTACGAGTTGAGGTCCTTCTTTCCGTTTGGGATGAACGTCGAGTGGGACCTCAACTCGTTTATCAATACATCCTAGTAGTCATGTATTTTTCATGTACGATTTTTCCATTTCTGCTTGTTCATTTTTTATGTCCCTTTAAGGTATGGGGATTTCATTTTTTTTTTTTTTTTGCTGATTTATTATTGCGTTATTATCAGTGTCTTTTTTCATTTATTCCTTTTCCTTACAATACCAATTTGTTCTATGTTTTTATTTCCTAATTTTCCAATCTTATATTGGGAAATTACATTTATTATTTATTCATTTATTCAATTCAATATATTGATTATTTGTAATAGATTACCTAACAGCCATGTTAATATTTTTATAATTTTTTCTTTCATTGCTATGTATATTTTGTATGTACTGGTACAGATCTATTTGGGACATCTTGTGTCCGATTTAGGTAATGCTGCCTAGTATTGTTCAGTAATGCTTATTTTCTGTTTTGGTTTATCACCACTTGCTAGCACTATTTAACTTTAGTGCTGCCATCTAGTGTTTGCCATTATTATTGTTTATTTTCACATTGATGTTTTTAGCCATGTGACAGCACCAGATCCGATCATGTGATCGGGACTTGAGCTGAGGAGATTCGGTTTCCATGACTACCCTCTCCCATCCTGTGCACCTTTTGGTGGTTGTTGATTGGGTCAGAGAGCCAGGACACCGCCCCTTCACACCACATGACATGACCAGGAAGTGATGCATTACCAGGAAGTGATGTCCACTATTGTTTGCCATGTGGTGGGGAGGTCTCTAGGCGTCAGTCTCACTATTAGACTGCGCTATTGGGTCCTACACTCACCAGCTGTTTTATTCATGATTCTGATTGGCCTAGCGATCAATAGGATCCAGTTCCTGATTACTTGACCTTTGTAGCTCCACTGTGATTGGCTATAGGGGTTATCTTATTGGATTAGATATTTATATATAGGAGCAGCGTGAAGGGGGAAGCTCATGCCCCTGTTGAAGACCCTCTTGGTCGAAACGCGTCGGGTGATCTCCCCTTCCTTAGATTTTATTTCAATTGTGATCACTTTTATCCATTTTTTGTATGGTATTTTTAGAAATGAAAATCCCTGGTTTACCTGCACTATGCAGAAGCTTTTTATTTTTTATTTGCATATTACCCCAATGCAAGAAACTGCCTTCCAGTAGCCCTACTTCCATCACGGGGTCTGGATCAAATCTGTCCCCGGCTTCTCCTTGGAACACATCCTTGAGGTCTATTGGCTGATATCCAGTTGGCGGCCCTTCCTGATGTTTCTTCACCCCACCAGAGAAGTCGAGAAGTGAGACAGAGGTTCCACCGTTCCGGATATCGTTTTCCAGCCTAGGTTTGGCTCCATGCACCATTGACTCCATGTCATATGACAGTGGAGTCCACGTTATCTGGTAAGAGTACCCATCTTATCTTACTTCCTGATGTTTTCATTCTGATGCCCCATATCGAGATGTTGGTTTACAGCTACGGAAGTTCTGTACCCCGTTGTTGACTCACAGTCACAGATCCACACCGTGCACCATTGACTTTAATTTCCAGTCTCACATTATTTTTTGGTCCATACCAGTTCCTCTTATTAATTTGAGTTTGGAATCATCCATTTACCATATGTGGACACTTTATACTGTGTTTGTTCATTTCATTTCACTTATGGTTTTTGCACATATGCTTTACTGTTCAGTACAGCATCTCTTACTTAATTGTTTCACTACACCCTAACTTCCTAATATTTCTTAGCGCTGCATTTTTTTCCCAGAAACCCTCCTATCGTTTTCAGCCAAGAAAGCCGCCATCTTGGCCTCTGTTTAATCTAGAACTGCCATGATGCTGCACATGTGATCAGTTATGACACCGGCCATTGGATGGTTTCACAGTTTGGTTGAGAGCACAACCAATGGGAGTGTTACATTTCCGGCACGTGCCGGAAAGTTAACTGTCTTATGGATGGGTTTACTTCCGCTTTAAACTGGATGGACTGGTGTCTTTTTTCAACCTCACCAACTATGTATGTAACTATGCAACTGTTGGAAAACCTTGAGGTCAGCCATGACTCTTCCTCTTATCTAAAAGGTAAGAAATATATAAAAAAAAAAAAAATGTGAAGTATGCTTTATGAATGGGAGCACATAACAAAACATATAGTGGGGTTTTCTCAAATTTGGCTGCAAAAGTAGAACTACACTTTAAGGCAGAATTGGGCACTAGACAAAGAAACGGCTTTGACCCCACCATCCGTTTGACTGACATTGATAATGATTGGAAAAAGGTGATAACTGGAGAAGCCACTCCATTTGCAGTATACTGTATGCACTAGCATCCTTTACATCAGACACCAATGTCCTACAAGTTTCTTGAATAAACAAAATTAACCATACTCTACTAGTTTTTATATTTATAGAATACACTGTATTAGGTGTTGAAACATGCAGATTTTTAGCACCTGTTGAGAGGCTACTACAATATAGAAAGGAGCTGATAACTACACGTGGTTCACCAGCAGCTGGTTGTAAACCAAAGTTCTAGAGAAAGTTATAAGTGCCTTTAGGCTCTGACGATAGCTATCTGGCTGTGATGACAATGTAATGTTATTCATGTAGTATCCACACAAGCTGCAGCTGGGGCAATGCTCATTATAATCAGCCTCAATTATCATCATTGCTTTGTATGTTGGCCTACTGCACTGCAAACATCCTTACAAGCTGTCATGCTTGCAGTAAGATCAGAATCTGGAATGACATGTACACTGCCCATTTTACATCTATTCAAACTGATACATTAATACATAGCACTGACGTAAATATCACATAATGTTATCAGGGGTGAGATATGTTCAGCGTTTTCTTTGATTGCCATCAAAAATGAATTATTTGTTGTTGCCAAAAATATAATAGGCATGTATAGCAAATGCTATGGAAAATACATATATAATATAACGTCAACCATGCAGTCAATTGCATTTAAAAAAAAATACTGATATGCAAAAAGATAACGTTTAACCACTTCAGCCCCAGAAGATTTGGCTGCTCAATGACCGGGCCATTTTTCGTGATACGGCACTGAGTCGCTTTAACTGACAATTGCGCGGTTGTGCTATGCTGTACCCAAACAAAATTGACATCCTTTTTTCCCCACAAATAGAGCTTTCTTTTGGTGGTATTTTATCACCTCTACGGTTTTTATTTTTTTGCGCTATAAACAAAAGAATAGTGACAAATTTGAAAAAAGCACAATGGGAGTTATTTACTAAAGAAAAATCCACTTTGCACTACAAGTGCAAACTACAAGTGCAAAGTGCACTTGAAATTGCACTAAAAGTGCAGTCGCTGTAGATCCGAAGGGGACATGCAAATAAAAAACAGCATTTTAGCTTGCACATGATTGGATAATAAAATCATCAGAGCTTCCCCTCATTTCAGATCTACCCCTCAGATTTACAGCGACTGCACTTCCATGTGCATTTTCAAGTGCACTTTGCCCTTGTAGTACAAAGTGGATTTGTCTTTCGTAAATAACCCCCAATATCTTTTACTATTTGCTATAATTAATATCCCAAATTTAAAAAAAACAAAACAATTTTTTTCCTCAGTTTAGGCTGATATGTATTCTTCTACATATTTTTGGTAAAAAAAATCACAATAAACGAATATTGATTGGTTTGTGCAAAAGTTATAGCGTCTACAAAATAGGGGATAGATTTATGGCATTTTTATTATTATTATTTTTTACTAGTAATGGTAGTGTTCTGCGATTTGTATCAGGACTGCGATATTGCGGCGGACAAATTGGACACTTTTGACATATTTTTGAGACCAATGACAATTATACAGCAATCCGTGTTATAAAAATGCACTAACTACTGTATAAATATCACTGGCAGGGAAGGGGTTAACACTAGGGGTGATCAAGGGGTTAGCTGTGTTCCCTACGTGTCCCCTGTGTTCTAACTGTAGGGAGGATGGGACGGACTAGAGGAGGAGAGAGATCGGTGTTCATACTTAGTATAAACACACAATCTGTCTCCTCTCCCCTGAGAGAACCGGGTATGGGGGGGTATACACAAAGATCCCGGTTCTTGCCCTGTCACGAGTGATCGCGGGTATCCAGCGGTCATCGCGCCTGCCGGGCACTTACATTGGCTGCGGGCACACGCTGCGGGTGCTCGCGCTGCTGCTACAGCATCTTAAAGGGCCGACGTACAGTTACGGCAGTTCGCCCAGGGGAGCCTACCCTGCCGCAGTTATACTGTGGCGGCCGGTCTGCAACCGGTTAATGACAAACCCAGTTTTTCTCTTAAAAAGGGTCAGTATTGCCCCAAAACAGTAAAACCTTCCTAATAATTATAAAAATGTCTATTCATCTCTTAAAAAAACAAAAAACAAAAAAAAACTTTTGTTAAAAAAAAAAAATACCTGTTAGTTCTGGCACCCATTTTTTTTTCGTTTATGGTGGTATGTATCTGCGGGTTCATAAAGCCATCCTCCTGCTCTCTTTCATCTGCTAAGCAAGGCGTGTCTACTTACAAATTGCTGTGGAGGTAATCCTAGCTGTCCACATCAGCTCTGCCCAGATCGGGGACTGAGCTAAGCCAACGATGACATCACTTAAACTCTTTCAAGTCCCCCCTACCCAGGAACAATGCTTGTGGGGCAGATCAGGTGCTTGATCGACAGCTCTGCTGTGCATGACCTTGGAGTAAGGGCCTTAAAAAGTTGACCTGAGCCATGTTGAGATGAGGGGGAAAAAAATCACATGACCCTGAAATGACAGAATTAAAAAAAAGGTATTTATTACTTTTTAAAGTGTTTGCTCTATAAATGAATTGTTGTTGGTTTGCCCCATCTATTAGACATTGGAAAACTATCAGAGTTTACAATTTTAGTGCGTTAATCAACAGTAGTAATGAGCCAAATGTACCTGGGTTTGGTTTAAGCATGATTCGGAGAACATTAAATTAGTTTGGATACCAAGTGGTTGAAATCAATGGAAGCTGTAACATAAATAGATTTCTCAATTTAGATAGGAATTGTCAAACAAATAGCATGGGGAGCGGGGCACTGACCCAGGGGACATGTACTAATGCAAATGAAATTTAAAAAAATGTCTAGGAGTAGCAATTTTAATAATGGCCAAACTGAAATAAGATAAAAGCTCAATTTCTTTAGCCACTTCAATAGTTGGCACTTTCACCCCTTCTTGCCCAGGCCAATTTTCAGCTTTCAGTACTGTCAATGTTTGAATGACAATTGCATGGTCATGCAACACTTTACCCAAATTACATTTTTATCATTGTTATGAGACAGATAGAGCTTTCCTTTGGTGGTATTTAACCACCTCAATACAGTGCAATTACACCCTCTTCCTGCCCAGACCAATTTTCAACTTTCAGCGCTCTCACACTTTGAACGACAATTACTCAGTCATGCAACATTGTACCCATATGAAATTTGCGTCCTTTTTTCACACAAATAGAGCTTTCTTTTGGTGGTATTTAATTACTAGTGGGTTTTATATTGTTTTGTGCTATAAATAAAAAAAGATTGCAAATTTTGTGAAAAAAATGCCTTTTTGTTTGTTTCTGTCATAACATTTTGCTAATTGGTAATTTTTCTTCATAAATTTTGGCCAAAATTTATATTGCTACATATCTTTGGTAAAAATAACCTGAATTAGTGTATATTATTTGGTCTTTGTGAAAGTTATAGAGTCTACATACTATGGTGCCAATCACAGGACAATGGAATTACCCACAAAATGACCCCATTTTGGAAAGCAAAGACCCCAACGTATATTCTATGAGGCATGGGCTGCAAATAGGTACTCGGGTACTCTGATGGGCTGCAGATAGGTACTCGGGTACTCTGATGGGCTGGAGACAGGTACTCGGGTAACTTGATGAGCTGCAGACAGGCACTCGGGTACTCTGATGGGCTGGTAACAGGTACTTGGGTACTCTGATGGGCTGGTGACAGGTACTTGGGTACTCTGATGGCCTGGTGACAGGTACTCAGGTAATCTGATGGCCTGGTGACAGGTACTCGGGTACTTTGATGGGCTACAGATAGGTACTCGGGTACTCTGATGGGCTGGTGACTGGTATTCGGGTACTCTGAAGGGCGGTGATAGGTACTCATATGAACTGTGACAGGTACTTATATGGACTGTGACAGGTACTCGGGTACTCATATGAACTGTGACAGGTACTCGGGTACTCATATGAACTGTGACAGGTACTCTGGTACTCATATGAACTGTGACAGGTACTCTGGTACTCATATGAACTGTGACAGGTACTCAGGTACTCTGGTACTCATATGGACTGTGACAGGTACTCGGGTACTCATATGAACTGTGACAGGTACTCAGGTACTCTGGTACTCATATGGACTGTGACAGGTACTCGGGTACTCAGATGGACTGTGACAGGTACTCGGGTACTCAGATGGACTGTGACAGATACTCAGGTACTCGGGTACTCAGATGGAGTGAGAAAGGTACTCAGGTACTCAGATGGACTGTGACAGGTACTCGGGTACTCAGATGGAGTGAGACAGGTACTCAGGTACTCAGGTACTCAGACTGTGACAGGTACTCGGGTACTCAGATGGACTGACAGGTACTCAAGTACTCATATGGACTGTGACAGGTACTCATATGGACTGTGACAGGTACTCAGATGAACTGTGACAGGTACTCATATGGACTGTGACAGGTACTTTGATGGGTGGTGACAGGTCCTCTTTATTGGCGGGGCAATCAGTGTGATTGGAGTACACTGTAAGCAGTAATGGTTACCGCTCTATGTTTACATTTATTGATCGGCTGTGAAAGGATCACAGCCGATCACATGGTAAACAGCCGCCGGCCAATGTAAACCATGTAAATGATAACATCCTCAACCCCCAGTCTTGGCTGGTATGCAAAATGTAAAGGGCCTAAACATTTATTAACCATGGGTTGTATATGAACTGTATTACCTGATGACCTGTAAAAATATGAAATTGTTTCCACATATGCTTATCTACTGCAATGTGACATGATATATGTTTATGCTAATAAAAGTGTTAATATATTATTTACTTAGTCTCTATTTTAAAGTCCCAAACCGCTCCTCTTCCTTGTTAATGTACTCAATGTGCCCTGTCAGACTTGTCAGTTATCGGCTCTCCTTTCCTCACACAGAGACAGCATGTTAGGAAAGGAATGCTGATAACTGGTAAGTCTGCTTACATGTGACCAGCTGTGATTGGACGCACCCGTTGTGTGAGGACACTGTAACTGCACTGGTGACAGTATTTAAAAAAAAAAAAAACATTTCTTTATTATCCAAAAACTTATGACAAAAAATGACAACTTCAAAAAACTCACCATGCCTCTTACTAAATACCTTGGACTGTCTACTTTCCAAAAAGGGGTCAGTTAGGGGATATCTGTGCTGTCCTGACATTGTAGGGCCTCAAGAATTTAGAAAGGCAGCTAGCACATCAGGATTGAATTTTTAGATATATATACCATAGTTTGTGGACTTTATAATTTTCCCACTGACCAAATAATATACACTGATTTGGGTTATTTTCACCATAGAAATTCGTAGCAGAATACATTTTGGCCTACATTTTTTTTTCAAAATTTTCTGTATTTTTTTCATTTATTTATCAAAAAAATAAAAAAAAAACAGTGGTGATTAAATACCACTAAAAGCTCTATTTGTGTGAACAAAATGATAAACATTTTGTTTGGTTACAGTGTTGCATGACCATGCAATTGTCATTCAAAGTGCAACAGTGCTGAAAGCTGAAAAATGGCCTGGGCAGGAAGGGGGTAAAAGCTCTCATTATTCAAGTGGTTAAATTCTGGTAAATAACAGCTCCCTGCCAGCTTGTTTTTTGTTTGTGAAAACAAAACAACATGGAACCCCCCAACATACAGTATATAACAGACATTTAAGGGTCTGGTCAGTAGTTTGTTGAACTTTTTGGGTGTGCCCAGGCTGTTTTTAACAAAAAAGAAGCCCGCAGTAAAATTAAATTCACCAGTATTTTAAAAGTGTTTGCGGGGGTCGAATACAACCCCAAAAAATCTAAACTATCACGTGACCATGATAAAATGACTGTGAGAAAAGAAAAGTGCAGGTCCGAACCAAGCGCGGCACCCTTTGGGCTCCTTTTGCTAATCTCGTGTAAGGAAAAGTTTGGTGAGAGACGATTCGCGCTTTTTCAGACTCGTGGCTTTCAGATCGTTTTCTGCTGTTCAGTTTGTGCTTGTGGGTTTGTATCTACACTTTAGTGCGTGCAATGAGTTCGCATTGATTTATCATTGTGTTCTTGTTCGTTCGTTACTGATTTTCAGGTTGCTCTTCACAGGCCTTGCTGTTCTTCAGTGCATTCTGTTACTTCGTTCTGAGCAGCCAACCGTTTTCTAGCCATGTTGCATATACGTACTCCTCGTAGAGTTCGTGCTGTGCAGGGGCTTGGTGTTGGGGTCCTGACCTTGACACAAGTCCAGTCCATGAACAGGGTGGGGAGGAGTTCATGGACCAAGAATTGGTTGCTTCAGCGTGACCAGTTCTGTCATATGCCTTTGCTCCGTGAGATCCGTGAGAATAATCCTGATGATTTCCGCAACTTTCTCCGGATGACGGAACCCGTATTTCACCTTTTGTTGGCTTTGCTGACCCCTTATATTAGCAGGCAGGATACCTGCATGAGGCAAGCCATCACTCCGGAGCAGAGGCTAGTCGCCACCCTGCGGTACTTGACGATGGGGAGAACTTGAAGTTCTCGACAGGCATCTCCCCCCAGGCTCTGGGGGTCATTATCCCAGAGACCTGTTCTGCCATCATCCAGGTCCTGCAGAAGGAGTATATTAAGGTAAGATTTATCCTTTAACATCACATTTTATTGTATATAATGTTTGTTAATATATTGTATTTCTTTCCTCATTCCCTAATTACCATGATTGTAATATGCTGTGAATGTCTCCTTTGTCCTCATGCATGCTGGATTTTTCTTTAATTTTTTTTTTTGTCCTTCATACATATTTATGATGATAATAAAGTGATTTCGCGCTTCAAATCTATCACATCAAAGCATAGTTATAAATACAATATATAGGTAAAATGTGTTCTACAAGTGTAAATCCAGTGCAACATAGTGTACAGTGCTCAATATTAATATTAATGAGTGATCATCAAAAGTGCTGATGTGCATCAATAAATCAAAAGTTTATATTGTGCTTCTTCCACTGGGACCATATAATGGAGGAGGGAGGTGATAATGATGTTTTTATATTGTAGTGATCCGGTGAAACCGGGCTCTCTGGACTCTCACCTTAGATAGAATAAATATGGGCATCAAAACAAGTTCTTTATTGGATGTAGTGTAGTGCCATTCAGGTAGGGCTTCTCTGGTGGTGTAGCGGTTCTCCTGATGTAAAGCACCTATCAGATATGGGAAAGAAGGGGGTTGCCCACCTGGGCTCCACCAGTCCGGTGGAATAAACAGGGAAGGGAGAGAGAGAGGCCTCCAGTGGTGTAGTATGTTAAATAAAATTGCTATTTATTGAAAGTTAAAGTGGTCTCTTACATTGCAAATGATTAAAAACAGCATAAAAGTAAAAACAAGTTGAGGAGCGGCGTCTGAGGCGCCTCCTTACTGACTTCCGATTTCGTCTGCTCTCGGCCACGCCCTTATAGTGGCCGAGAGCAGACGAAAGCGGAAGTCAGTAAGGAGGCGCCTCAGAAGCGTTTGCGCTGGGGGACCATCTTATGCGGCCATTCCCGATGAGGACCCTCACCCCGGACCAGAGGGTTTTTAATTACCGGCTGGCCAGAGCCAGAAGAGTGGTGGAGAACACGTTGGGAATCATGGCCAGCCGGTTCCGCCCATTTCTTACACCTATACACATGGCGGAGTACAAACTGAATCATATCATCCTGGCATGCTGTGTTCTGCACAACTTTTTACAGCAACATTCTGCCAACTATGCTGGCTCAGTTGGGCCTGAGGCCGGAATTCTAAATGAAACAACCCTGACGGCGCTTGAAAGTGGCCATCCTGGCTTGCCCCCCCTGAGTGCCTGTGATGTCCGGCTAAAAAAAAACAAGGAAAATGGGGTGCCTCTGAGTATGTATCAATAAACATTTATTATAAAAAATAATATCCACTCACATGGAAGATAGCATATCTGCATTCAGGCATGTCTCTGGATGAGAGGAGAGGGACTGCAAGCTTCAGCATGTCCACAAACGGCTGACGAATCCACATAGGATGATGTGAGGTGGTGGGGCACAGCGGTTCTTCTCTATGGCACACAGAACTGAGATGTGATGGTATGTAGAAGCATCCAGGCATGTGTGGGTTCCAGTGGAGGGGGAAGGAGGACACCGGGTCCTGTCACAAATAGTGCCGTGATGTTGTCAGTTTCCTCTGGTAGCACGGGCGTGGAGAGGGAACCAGAAAGAGGCTTGGCGCGCACAGCAAAGCGTGGCGCGGAGCCGTGACATCACCAATGTGCGACACATTTCCGAGTATACAGGCTATGGATGGTAGGCATAGCAGCACTCCTTTGTCAAGCATGTCAAAATGCTTGACAAAGGAGGGCTGCTATGCCGACCATCCATAGCCTGTATACTCGGAAACGCGTCACACATTGGTGACGTCACGGCTCCGCGCCACGCTTTTGTTGTGCGTGCCAAGCCTCTTTCTATCAATTTTTTCTCAGCCTGTTTGGACCTTGCTTCTGGTCATCAGTGGCAGCCCTGACAGACCAGTCTCTCTCTCTCTCTCTCTCTCTCTCTCTATATATCTATATCTATATCTATATATATATATATATATATATATATATATATATATATATATAAAATCATGTATAGTTTCTGACCCCCCTGGACTATCAAGGTATACTCTATAGAGGTACTGTTGCGCTGCGCCTGTTTTACTTGTAAAGTGATGTCCGGCTAAGATACCTTGATTACTTTGCGGGTAGGGGGGCTATCAATATGCCAGACAATGTCTGAAACCTTTTTCAAATAATAAAAAAAATAACTACTAAAATCTTTGTTGAAATTTACTGCTTGTGTTTCTTTTAGCTGACCCTGACAGAAATGTGGTGAGTTCTGAAAATGGCTAGATTGTGTAACATTACAAAGCACTGTTGGGTGTTATTTACTAAAGGCAAAGACTCTTTGCACTACAAGTGCACTTGAAACGGCACTTGTAGTGCCAATTGGATTTTCGCTTAGGAAATAACCCCCATTGTCACTGAAAACACCAATTAGGGCACAGCAAAAGTTTGGGAGCGTTGAAACAATAATCCACACATTGTTGATTAACAATCTTTTTAATACCAGCACAATCACATGTGCATTTAGAAAAGGTTTTTAAAACAAACCAACATGTTTGTTGTATAACAATTTTTGGGGTCACATTAGAAAAAGTAGCAATGTCCATTTAAGATAAAACAGGCATGTTTAAAACCAAGAAGAAAGACACAAATCTTGAACTTACAAAGTTGACATTTGATAGAACTTGAAGGCAATATCAGACATGAGTATTTACAAACTGTGTTTAATATTGCGTTCAGATGGGGTGAAGTCACATTTTGAAGATGCACACAAATTGCCGAATGTCAACATTTGCTACCTGCCATCACGGGGGATCAAGGGACGTGTTTTTTGGGGTGCAACCCCTTCCTCACAGCTACTTTATTATTTAGGAAGGGGTTGCACCCCCAAAACGCGTCCATTGATCTCCCGTGATGGCAGACAACACATGTTGACACACTGTGTGCATCTTCAAAATTTGGCTTTTCGCAAATATGTCAAAAAATGGTATACATTTTTAGCTCACAAAAAAACAAAGGGATTTGGATTTGTTTTAAACTCTCCCTAAAACATCAATGATGTTCTTCATTTTTTTTTGAACATCACTGATGTTTTTCTGGATGTTTTCCAAGTCCCTATTACACCCCATGATCTCCCCGATCAGGATCTGTGCACTTTCAGAGGTGAAATGCCCTGGATCCACAACATCACGATCACCTAAAAAGATAGAAACAAAAACATACCATGTATTATAAATATGCCGGCATCCATCTCTTACCTGAGCCTGTGGTTGCAGACACTCTTTCTTAATCTATTTCAGAAAGTTCAAACACGGATCTGATAGCCAGAGTCCCACCAATAAATAATCAAGATGTATTCTGTGAGGGTAGTAATCCTTTCACCAAGCGATACACCACGTGCTGGGGTCCCCAATGAAAACTCACTCACCAGAAATCAGATCAATAAAAGCCTTGATTAATAGTAGTAAATCTGCATCAATATCCAAAGCGACCACCAGATGTCAGTATTATTCCCAGTAGTTCCAATAGGATATGTAGAAGAAACAAAAATGCTCACATAGCGTGATACTGCTAAACATCTTTATTTGAACCATCCAAACATCCCCTTAAAACCATGCGTACCAAAATTTAATAAACATTGAGCAAAGATAACAAAGTACACTGTGCCTGATTGCGTCCTCCAGTTGTGAAAACCTGTCAGGAGCGCTCCCTGTGTGTAACTACAGTCACACGCTTCCTGGTTCCTCGGTTGGTGGAGCACATGCGTCACTTCCTGTGCGACACGTCCCTAACGTTTCTTCACTTCCTGGACTTCTTCTGAGCACGCAAGCACTGGAGGACGTAATCGGGCACAGTGCACTTTGTTATCTTTGCTCAATGTTTATTAAATTTTGGTACGCATGGTTTTAAGGGGATGTTTGAATGGTTCAAACAAAGATGTTTAGCAGTATCACGCTATGTGAGCATTTTTGTTTCTTCTACATATCCTATTGGAACTACTGGGAATAATACTGACATCTGGTGGTCGCTTTGGATATTGATGCAGATTTACTACTATTAATCAAGGCTTTTATTGATCTGATTTCTGGTGAGTGAGTTTTCATTGGGGACCCCAGCACGTGGTGTATCGCTTGGTGAAAGGATTACTACCCTCACAGAATACATCTTGATTATTTATTGGTGGGACTCTGGCTATCAGATCCGTGTTTGAACTTTCTGAAATAGATTAAGAAAGAGACCCTGTTTAATTGGGGTGCACAGCGCTGCTGCAATACTGAAGAGACACTTTATATATTTATATATTTATAATTGTGTATTTATATATTTATCTAATTTAATTGATTCATTATTGCCTATATACATGTTCTACTATTTAAGCAGCTGCTACTAGTCATATAATTATTCATGTGCCGCACATACACCGTTAGAATATTGTACTAAGCGCAGAGCATTGTTGTTTTTTTGGGACGGGCATATACAACATACATTCATTCAGGTCGCAGACACTCACCTGTTGTGGTGACAATTTCCACTACGTCTTCCTCCTCCTGCTCTGCTTGGCTTGGGTGGATTTCCCCTTCTTCCAGAGATGGGGGGTCTGTTGTCTCCTCGGATGAGGGGTGTCCTCCGAGTCTTTTCTCCCCTATGTAAAAACAAATAGGTATACTTAGCACACAGATATTTGATGGCAGAACTATAAATATGAAACATTGCTTGGAAGTGGGGTACAATTGTCTATTTTGGCTGAGTTCCAAGATGTTGAAATTTTATTGTCCTTTGTCAAGCTTGAATACTTACCTGTTTTGTGCAAGCTTCACAGATGGAGTCACCCCTATAGCATACACTGGAGCACCTGTGTGGCCCCCTAATAAAAAGGGTGTTCTTGTGTCCCACACTAGTGCTCCAGAGTCCAGATGTGAAAACTGCTGCAGAGTGTCCTATCCTTACACAGAATCTAGTTTGCATTTCATTCTAGTTACAAACCCATCTACACAACCAAATTATTTTCAGACAAGTAGGCCATAAAAATGTTTTAAAATGCATATGGCCAAAACAATGGTGTGTTCTAGGCCGAACGAACAATGTTTCATATGAACGAATAATGTGCCCATGAACATGAAAGTTGCCCTTTTAAACTGTACAACGGTAAAGAAAAGCACATGGAGCAGCACGAACGTAATAAACATAAAGAAATGGAAAACAGCACAACTACTTACTTTTTTGCAGCACTCTCCAGATCCTTCTGTACTGCTCATGCTCCCTTAATTTGAGGATCTGACCACCGCTTCCTGAGCTGATCTTTCGATTGTCATACCCCGAAAATTCCGGTGCAGACTTTTGACCACTTTCGCCATGATCTCGGCCTTTCTGACATTGATGATGGGGTAAGGTCCATACTTCCCGTCATAGTCGGCCTTCTTCAGGATGTCCACCATCTCCAACATCTCCCCAAAGGACAAATTCGATGCCTTAAATCGTCTCCTTCTGGATCGGGACGTTTCTGGCTTCGGGCTTTCCTCCTCCTCCTCCTCGTTGCTGTAATTATCTGACACCTGCTGTGTCTCCGCCTTGTGCTCTTCACCCACTGCGCCGAACGAGAAGGGGCGGGGAATAGACTAGAAAGAACGTCAGGGGCAGACGGAGTTTCACGCATGCACAGTGTCTATAAAGTGTAACACGCATGCGTAGTATGTACGATCTGTGAGCGGAGGAAGGAGTAACGGAGGCGCCGATCGTGATAGCAAAGGTAAGATTTAACATTGGGCCTATACAGCTTCTAGATTGAGGCCTGTATTTGCACAACTTTAGAAGACTTTAGACTGACATTAGTGTTTGTCTTTGTTTGTGTTATGTCTTGTAGTGAAAATGGATATCTTGAAAGATAAGGACTTTATGCCAATCTTCATTGATATGTTCAGGGAGCTGCCCTGTCTGTGGCAGATAAACCACCCTGAATATAAGAACCAAACAAAGAGGAAGGCAGCGCTGGATAAGTTGATGCAATTTGTGAAGTCGATGATCCCCACCGCAGACATCATTTATTTGAAGATCCTAATTGGTGGCCTGAGGAGCACTTATCTAAGGGAGCGCAAGAAGGTCCAGGACTCCCAGAGATCAGGAGCTGCAGATGACATTTATGTCCCCAGGCTGTGGTACTATGACAGGCTGCATTTTCTGGCAGGTCAGACTGAACCCAGGCCAGCACTCTCCACTCTTCCTTCCACGCTTCCTCCCCCCCCAGCTGAGGCTTCTGACGCCCAACCTGGGCCTTCCAGGCAGCAACATGTGGAGGAGTCCAGCTTGAGCCAGGTATAGCATTCTTCTAAATATTTCTGGTTGTCCAATCAATGATGTTAAACAGATGTTAGTTAGGAGTACTAATTTATGATTGTGATTGATGATGCAAATACTAAAACCATGTCCCTTTTTCATACACAGGGAAGTCTCAGCCAAGAGGTGGCTGGGCCAAGCAGGCTTCCCGATACCCAGGTCCCTACCCTATACCTTCAAAGAAAAAGTGGCAGGAAGAGGAGTAACCTGGAGGAGGCTGCCATAGGCCTCTTTTGGAAGGCTACTGAGGCCCTAAGAACACCCCACAGTGTGGAGGAGGACTTTGCTGGCATAACTGCATACAAAATGATGCAGATGGAGGAGGGCCAACGACTCCTATGTGAGTTTTTAATTTTGGAAGCTCTAAATAAGGGGTTGAGGGGCCAACTCACATGTGCAACCCACATTTATCCCGTGACCACGTCCTGTTGTGACGAAACGGCGTAGGGAGGAGGAGCTACGTCCCGACGACACCGCGATCCATATACCCGGAAGACACGGGTTACTTTGAAGCTGGCCGGCTTTTTCTTACGTGTTTTACTTCTATACTTCTGTAAGTGCAACCTTTAATTTTTATATTCAATAAAACGCTGGTTTTATGCTATGTGGAGCACTTCTGTTTTTTGCATGGTGACATTTCCTTGTTTGCGGAGGCTGGTGGGAGAGAGTCCCTGGATCTGGATGCTGAGCGCCTGCCTTTAAGATCCCTGGCTGGGGTTGCAGCCATGCGCTCCCTGGGTCTCCTGTAATTAAGAGACCATTTTTGTCTGGTAAGAGGCAGCAATTTTTCCAAGAGGTGAAGGTCTGTCTACGCACTCTAATTTTTACCACAGCAAGATTTTGTTACATTATTTCACAGAGCACTGGGAGACAAGTTATTTTCTTTGCATATCAATCTAGCACGGATGGACTTCCATTATTATTGTTTTTGTTGAGTCACGGACTTATTTTGGGTTTATTGTATTTTTATATTTTTTTATTCATTTATATTTTATTTTTTTCTTCATTCATCACGGTTCAGTTTTTTAGTCACAGATTTGTCACATTATTATCCCTACAGTTATTTGAGATATTCACTTGTCACCTATTGGGTCATGCAATATTGATCTTTTCATACGGACATAGTCAATGATTTCTGTGTCCCATTTAATCAACTGCATTTATTTTTAAAGCGTGTATTTACATTGCTCAGCACTCTTTTGAAACTCATCTACCTAATGATCACTATTCACCTTCATATCTTTATGAAGTTTTTTACCTCTAATTTTTAGCGCGACTTTTTGATATATATATGATTTATGGTTTACTACTTTTAGTCGCTGCTTATATATATTAGTGTAAGCGCAATTTTTGTTTTTAACCCACATTTATCACCTCACCCATGGTCCTCCTCCTCCTCCTCTAGGACCTACTCCTCATCCTCCTCTTTCTCCAGGTCCTACTCCTCCTCCTGCCACATCTCCAACACCAGAGCCACAGCCGGGAAGGAAGCGTGGAAGGAAGACCAGAGAGTGATGACCTGGGTTCAGTCTGGTCTGGCAAAATATGCAGGCTCTTGTAGTACCACAGCCTGGGGACATAGATGTCATCTGCTGCTTTCCGGATCTCTGGGACTTCTGGACCAGACTGCACTCCCTTAGATATGGACTCCTCAGGCCACCAATTTTGCTGTAAAATAATTGAGGTCTGCCCTGGGGTCCAAGGCTTCGCCAATTTCTGCTGTTTCTCCAGCGTTGCCTCCCTCTTTGTTTGGTTCTGAGCCCTTAATAAAGGAATTTTTGTTTCAATTATACTCACCTATGTGTGTTTCCTTTCAAAAAGGACAGTTTGTTTGTGAGGATTCAGGTACATTTCAAAAATACAATGTGAAATTAACAAGGGACACCAACACCAAATAATCTCCTTGAGATTAAATAATACAAGATAATAATGGTGTTATGGTAACTTGACACACAAAACACACACAAAAATATTCTGGAGTAAAACAAAAAAAAAAAAAAAAATAACATCAGCCTTGAAACAAATACAGACCCAACAAAAAAAATAAATAAAAATAAAAATCAGCCTTGAAAAAAATACAAAACCAAAAAAAAATAACCAAAAAATAATTTTTTCAGATGTGACAAATCAAAATATATTGAGGGGATCACGATAAATGATAAAGAAATAAGTTTGTAAGAACTCTGTGTGAATATGAGCAGCAAAACTACTTCATTCTTCTAGCATTATAAAGAAGAAGAGAGTGCGCTGCATTAAACAATTTTTAACATTGCAGCCTGACGAAAGTGCTCTATCCATTCCGAACGCTAATTTTACCAGACCGAGCTGTTCCGTCTCGGAATTTCTTCTGAGCATGCGTGGCACTTTGTGCGTCAGAATTGTCCACACACGGTTGGAATTGACGCGATCGGATTTTGTTGTTGGAAAATATTATAGCCTGCTCTCAAACTTTGTGTGTTGGAAAATCCAATGGAAAAAGTCAGATGGAGCCCACACACGGTCCGATCACACATTTTCCGTGGGAAAATCCGACCGTGTGTACGGGGCATAAGAATAGTTTTTTACATTTTAGAATGGGCTGCCTTGAGGTTGTCCATAATTTTAAAGGGTGCCTTGAGGTTGTCCATAATTTTAAAAGGTGCCTTGAGGTTGTCCATAATTTTAAAAGGTGCTTTGACTGAAAAAGAGGTTGAGAAACACTGCTCTATTCCTCCTAGTCTCACTCAGGGCCACAGCTATGTACACAATATTTCTAGACATACTCCTTCCATCTGTCATTCATGTCTATATGGAAGCGGCTGACTTTCATCCTGTGTCTTTTGGCTTTTGGTGCACTGGCTTTAAACTGTTCTTTACTACATAAGTCAATAATAATAATAATAATAATAATAATGCCTGAAAAAATATCAGGTCCATGACACTAAATAATAAAAAAAAAAAAACCCTTTGCCTTTTTCTTAGTCTTGGTCTCCATCCCAAAATATGTTTTTTTATTGATTTTCCTCATCCCTGTGATCCTGCTTCTCTCTTTTCTGCCCATATGGATCTTGGCGTCTTTCTATCTGACTTTAAGCAGCCATTTATTTATAGATGTTTCTGACATACAGAAGAAACTACTTCAAGAGTGAGGTTCTTGCTCTAATATGCGAAGAAGGATCCAACGATCGTGTGATTGAAAACAAACATCCTTCTTGAATCTTCCTTTGAAGTAAGATCAGAGTGACAGTCAGTGTAGGAAAATGATGATATTGGCCCTGTGCCCAGTATGCTATCAGAATTAGCTAACTTGGGCTCAAACAAGGAGCATGAATCAAAAAACATCGTTAATTAGCTTGCAGAAGCTCCAGCAGTAAAGTACACTATTTTGTCAAAGATATATGTCTGCCAAAAGTTTTTTTTATATATATCATACAGAGTCTGTGTTTTCAAATAAACAAAGAGCTCAGATTGTAACTAGAAGAAAGTTGTGATTTTGGTTGGCAAACAATTATTTTGTTTTAGCAATGAGATATCATCAGATCAAGGCCTCATGCACACTGGGCGTCAAAAACACCACTTTTAAGGGCATTTTGATGTTTTTCTTTCTGCCTCTAAATACCCCTCCATGTTAGCCTCTGTGTCCATGCAGACACAGGTGTTTACAGGCATTTAGAGGTAGGGTTGTTTAATGTCAGAAAAAACCCAGAGCCAACGCATTCAGGAGAGGAGCGCTTTGCCGCTAAAAACTGCATGGAATGTCTAGACTCATACAAAAGTATTTAAATGCACGTTAACACTAGGCAAATCAAGCAGTTGAGCATTCATTCATTTCAATGAATGAACGCTTAGCGTTGTTTCCATGTCCTATCCACAAAAAACGTAGGAACTGGGGTGCAGAAAAATGGCAGCAGGTGCTCTGGACTGATGAGTAGGATGAGCTTCGCGTTCAAGTTGAACCCATGTTCGACTCGAACATCGTCTGTTCACCCGTTCACCGAATTGCGAACGATATAGGCCGCTCGCGCCCAATTCGTATGGCGCGTCACATCCCGTAATTCACTGCGGCATCGCAGTGCATTGCTGGCTGATGATTGGCCAAGCATGCACTATGACCCGCATGCTTAGCCAATCACAGCGCCATCTGCAGAGAGAGCTGTAATTGGCCAAAGCCAGGGTGGCTTTGGCCAATTATGGCTCAGGGGGTTTAGTACACGCCCCACACTATATAAGGCCGCCTGCACGGCGGCCCTGTGTAGTGTTTGTTCCGGCGTTGAGAGACAGAGAGACAGTGTCATTTGATTTAAGTTAGATTAGGCAGGACAGTCAGTAAGTTAGCTGCACTTACAGTGTATTGTGTATATATATATATGCATCCCAGGTGTTGTATATGTATATGTATATATATATATATATATATATATATATATATATATATACACTGTATTCAGTTTAGCTAGATCCGTTCCTGTTATTATCTTCCTACTGACAGGCAGGCGTGTGTTGTTACAGTATTTACAGCTACCTAAAGAAAATTGCTGGTGTTCTTCTGATCCTATTAATACCACAGTCAGGCAGCTAGACTATTTACAGTTAGTGTAGTGCGTCCTCTGAACAGTGTTCAGCTAAAGCTACAAGTTAGTGTAGTGTGTCCTCCTCACAGTGTTCAGCTAAAGCTACAAGTTAGTGTAGTGTGCCCTCCTCACAGTGTTCAGCTAAAGCTACAAGTTAGTGTAGTGCGTCCTCCTCACAGTGTTCAGCTAAAGCTACAAGTTAGTGTAGTGTGTCCTCTGAACAGTGTTCAGCTAAAGCTACAAGTTAGTGTAGTGCAACCTCTGCACAGTGTTCAGCTAAAGCTACCTATAGAAGGTCGGTGGTGTTTTCCTGATCGTATCACTACAGCAGATAGCTACATTATTTTAACATTAGTGTAGTGCGTCCTCTTCACAGTGTTCAGCTAAAGCTACCTGTAGAAGGTTGGTGGTGTTTTCCTGATCCTATCACTACCGCAGGCAGCTACATTATTTACACGTTAGTGTAGTGTGACCTCTGCACAGTGTTCAGCTAAAGCTACCTGTAGAAGGTTGGTGGTGTTTTCCTGATCCTATCACTACCGCAGGCAGCTACATTATTTACACGTTAGTGTAGTGCGTCCTCTTCACAGTGTTCAGCTAAAGCTACCTGTAGAAGGTTGGTGGTGTTTTCCTGATCCTATCACTTCCGCAGGCAGTTACATTATTTTAAAATTAGTGTGGTGCGACCTCTGCACAGTGTTCAGCTAAAGCTACCTGTAGAAGGTTGGTGGTGTTTTCCTGATCCTATCACTACCGCAGGCAGCTACATTATTTTAATGTTAGTGTAGTGCGTCCTCTGCACAGTGTTCAGCTAAAGCTATCTGTAGAAGGTTGGTGGTGTTTTCCTGATCCTATCACTACCCCAGGCAGCTACATTATTTACACGTTAGTGTAGTGCGTCCTCTGCACAATGTTCAGCTAAAGCTACCTGTAGAAGGTGGGTGGTGTTTTCCTGATCCTATCACTACCGCAGGCAGCTACATTATTTTAACGTTAGTGTAGTGCGTCCTCTGCACAGTGTTCAGCTAAAGCTATCTGTAGAAGGTTGGTGGTGTTTTCCTGATCCCATCACTACCGCAGGTAGCTACATTATTTACACATTAGTGTAGTGCGACCTCTGCACAGTGTTCAGCTAAAGCTACCCCTGTAGAAGATTGGTGGTGTTCTCATACTACAGACAGGCAAGCAGGCTCTGTTTCTAGAGGCAACAGTGCTGGTCGTGGAGACTGTGCATCCTCATCAGCATGTGGCCGTGGGACACGCTTGGCCTTTTTTTCAGCAGCTGGCCGTGTTGAGCCGCCACATGCGGAAGACTTGGTCGAGTGGATGACCAAGCCGTCCTCATCCTCCTCATCCTCTCTCACCCATGCTCAGGTACTTTGTCTGGCAAAGCAGCTGCCAACGCGGCCTCTTCCCTCGGCTCAATGGCATCACTGACTCCTTCCACAGCCCCACCATGTTCTCCTGAGGAGTCCTTCGAACTGTTTGACCACAGTGTTGGGTACATACTCCAGGAGGATGCCAAGCATTTAGAAGGCTCTGATGATGATATTGAGCTAGATGAAAGCAGTAACGTGAGCACGGACAGAGGGGGTGCCCAAGAAGGACAGCAATCTGGCAGTCATGCTCCCCCTGCTGCAGCATACTGCCAGGTTTGCTCCAGTGATGAGGAGGGAGGGGAAGATGAGGTCACTAACTCAACGTGGGTGCCTGATAGGAGAGAGGAGGAGGAGGAGGAGGAGGCACATCACCAACGAGGCAGGATGCCCTCCAGGGGCCAGCCTAAGGGCAGCACACTGACTGCATCACACCGCAAAGCTCCGCATGTGCAGGGTGCTGCTCACTCTGAGCGTTATTCCAAAAGTTCTTTGGTGTGGGCCTTTTTTGATCGCACCGCTGCTATTTGCAACATATGTCTCAAGCGTATCTCGCGTGTCCAAAACATCTCCCGCTTGGGCACCACATGCTTGACCAGACATACGTTGACCTGCCATGCAGTTCGTTGGCAAGCGTATCTAAAAGACTCACACCAAAGAACAAAGAGGACCTCTCCTTGCTCCTCATCAGCTGAGATCTCCAACCCCACTATACCTTCAGTCCTCTCTGAGACCTGCACTGAGAGGAATGAAGGTGTAGAATTAGGTGTGTCACAGCCAAGTACTTGTGGGCAATCTGCTTTTGGTACACCGACGTCAGATTGTACCAGGCAAATTTCCCTACCCCAGCTGCTGCATCGCCGAAAGAAGTTCGCTCCCAGCCATCCACATGCCCAGCGGTTGAATGCTAGCTTGGCAAAATTGCTGGCACATCAACTGCTACCATTTCAGTTGGTAGATTCTGCCCCCTTCCGTGAGTTTGTGGAATGTGCAGTTCCTCAGTGGCAGGTACCCAAACGCCACTTTTTCTCACGGAAGGTGATTCCGGCTCTCTACCAGCATGTGGAAAGCAATGCCCATGCCTCGCTGGACAGGGCGGTCAGCGGTAAGGTGCATATTACCGCTGACTCATGGTCCAGCAGACAGGGACGTTACCTAAGTTTCACGGTGCATTGGGTGACTCTGCTGGCAGCTGGGAAGGATGCAGGACAAGGTGCAGTAGTGTTGGAGGTTGTTCCGCCACCACGCCTCCAAAATGCCACTACTAATGATTCTGACACACCTCTCTCCTCCACCCCCTTCTCTTCTTCTTCCTCCATGGCCTCTTCCTGTGCTTTGTCCTCGGAACCAGCGGTGCTCCGTAGGCGTTCAAGGGGCTACTCAAGTATGCAGGCCAAAAGATGCCATGCGGTGCTTGAGCTGGTGTGCTTGGGGGACAGCTCTGCAGGGGCAGGTTCAGAGGTGGTTGACACCATGCCAACTTAAGGCAGGAATGGTGGTTTGCGACAATGGCACCAACCTCCTCTCCGCTCTCCGACAGGGACAAATGACCCATGTGCCCTGTTTGGCTCATGTCCTTAACTTGGTGGTGCAGCTGTTCTTGGGCAGGTACCCGGGCATACAGGATGTCCTGAGGCAGGCCAGGAAAGTCTGTGTGCATTTCCGCCGGTCATATAATGCCAGTGCTCAGCTGGCAGACCTCCAAAAGGAATTTAACCTGCCAAAGAACCGCCTAATCTGTGACATGCCCACCAGGTGGAATTCAACGTTGGCCATGCTGCATCAGCTGCACATGCAGCAGAGGGCCATCAATGAGTACCTGTGCAACTATGGCACCAGGACAGGGTCAGGGGAGCTTGTTTTTTTTCCCCATGCCAGTGGGCCATGATCAGGGATGCATGCACTGTCCTGTCACCATTTGAGGAGGCCACGAGGATGGTAAGCAGTGACAGTGCATGCATCAGTGACACTGTCCCCCTTGTCCACCTGTTGGAGCAAACGCTGCGTGGAATAATAGACAGGGCACTTGAGGCAGAACAGAGGCAGGAAGAGGAGGACTTCCTTAGCTCTCAAGGCCCCCTTTATCCAGACAGTGTTCCTGCATGTCCGCCGATCACACAGGAAGAGGAGGAGGAGGATTGTGTCAGTATGGAGGTGGAGCCTGGCACTAAGCATCAGCAGCAGTCTTTAAGGGATCATTTACAGTCCCAAGAAACACATGGACTTGTACATGGCTGGGAGGAGGTGGCTGCAGATCATGTCGTCCTTAGTGACCCAGAGGACTCCGGACCGAATGCCTCAGCAAACCTACGCTGCATGGCCTCCCTGATCCTGCAAAGTCTGCGGAAGGATCTTCGTATTCGTGGTATCAAGGAGAAGGATCAATACTGGCTGGCAACCCTCCTTGATCCACATTACAAGGGTAAGGTTGCAGACCTTATCTTGCCATCACAGAGGGAGCAGAGGGTGAAACATCTTCGGGAGGCCTTGCAGAAAGGTCTGTGCAATGCGTTCCCAGAGACTGGGAGGTTACAAACTCCGGTTTCTGGACAACGTGTTGCTGAGGCTTCGGTCAGTCAAAGAAGGAGCGGTGGAGAAGGTGGCCATCTGACTGAAGCATTCAGACAATTTTTTAGTCCGCAGCCCCAAGGTATGATCGGTTCCAGCAACCATCGTCAGCGTCTGTTTTACATGGTGCAGGAATACCTAGGGGCAAGATCTGACTTGGACACCTTTTCCACCGAAAATCCTCTGGGTTACTGGGTCTTGAGGATGGATCACTGGCCAGAGCTTGCACAGTATGCAATTGAGCTACTGGCCTGTCCTACATCCAGCGTTCTTTCAGAACGCACATTCAGTGCTGCTGGAGGCTTTGTAAGGGTGCGTCTGTCCACCGACTCGGTCGATCAACTGACCTTCATAAAAATTAATCAGTCTTGGATCACCACCAGCTACCAAGCCCCTGATGCTGATGTAACCGAATACATTTTTTTGAAATGTCAGATCCCTTCAAAGACTGCCTATGCTGATGCTGAGTGACTATACTGTTATACTGAGTAATTATCCTCTTCCTCCTCAATGATCATGATGATAGCTTGTAAGAACATTTTTGGTTCTGGGCACCACCAGTCCCGCCACCAGTGCCTAAGGCCCAATTTTTCAGCCCCTGTTTAACATGGGCATGTAATTACAATTTTTCATGCAATTCTTTGCAACAGAGCTAGTTCCTGCGATCCAACTAGAGTATCTGTGAGGGGTTGCAGTGTTGTGGCACCAGCACCAGTGCCTAAGGCCCAATTTTTCAGCCCCTGTTTAACAGGGGCGTGTAATTACAATTTTTGATGCAATTCTTTGCAGCAGGGCTAGTTCCTACGCTCCAACTTGAGTATCTGTGAGGGGTTGCAGTGTTGTGGCACCAGCACCAGTGCCTAAGGCCCAATTTTTCAACCCCTGTTCAACAGGGACATGTAATTAGAATTCTTGATCTAATATTTCACAGAAGGGCCCGTTTCTGCGCCCACCAAGAGTATCTGTGAGAACTTACAGCGTTGTAGCACCAGCACCACCACCACCACCAAAGGCCCAACTTTTCTGCCCCTGTTCAATAGGGATGAGCTTCGTGTTTGAGTCGAACCCATGTTCGACTCAAACATCGTCTGTTCACCCGTTCGCCGAATTGCGAACGATATGGGCCATTCGCCGAATTGCGAACGATATAGGCCGTTCGCGCCAAATTCGTGTGGCGCGTCACGGCCCATAATTCACTGCGGCATCGCAGTGCATTGCTGGCTGATGATTGGCCAAGCATGCACTATGACCCGCATGCTTGGCCAATCACAGCGCCGTCTGAACAGAGAGCCGTAATTGGCCAAAGCCAAGGAGGCTTTGGCCAATTATGGCTCAGGGGATTTAGCACACGCCCCACACTATATAAGGCCGCCTGCACGGCGGCCCTGTGTAGTGTGTGTTCCGGCGTTCATAGATAGAGAGAGAGAGAGACAGACAGTGTCGTTTGATTTGAGTTAGATAGATTAGGCAGAACAGTCAGTCAGTTAGCTGCACTTACAGTGTATTGTGTATATATATATATGCATCCCAGGTGTTGCATATCTATATATACACTGTATTCAGTTTAGCTAGATCCGTTCCTGTTATCTTCTTACTGACAGGCAGGCTTGTCTTGTTACAGTATTTACAGCTACCTGAAGAAAATTGCTGGTGTTCTTTTGATCCTATTAGTACCACAGTCAGGCAGCTAGACTATTTACAGTTAGTGCAGTGCGTCCTGCTCACAGTGTTCAGCTAAACCTACAAGTTAGTGGGGTGTGTCCTGCTTACAGTGTTCAGCTAAACCTACAAGTTAGTGTGGTGCGTCCACCTCACAGTGTTCAGCTAAACCTACAAGTTAGTGCGGTGCGTCCTGCTCACAGTGTTAAGCTAAAACTACAAGTTAGTGCGGTGCGTCCACCTCAAAGTGTTCAGCTAAAACTACAAGTTAGTGCGGTGCGTCCACCTCACAGTGTTCAGCTAAACCTAGAAGTTAGTGCGGTGCGTCCTGCTCACAGTGTTCGGCTAAAACTACAAGTTAGTGTGGTGCGTCCACCTCACAGTGTTCAGCTAAAACTACAAGTTAGTGCGGTGCGTCCACCTCACAGTGTTCAGCTAAACCTAGAAGTTAGTGCGGTGCGTCCTCCTCACAGTGTTCAGCTAAACCTACAAGTTAGCGTAGTGAGACCTCTGCACAGTGTTCATCTAAAGCTACAAGTTAGTGCAGTGCATCCTGCTCACAGTGTTCGGCTAGATCCGTTCCTGTTATCTTCTTACTGACAGGCAGGCTTGTCTTGTTACAGTATTTACAGCTACCTGAAGAAAATTGCTGGTGTTCTTTTGATCCTATTAGTAACACAGTCAGGCAGCTAGACTATTTACAGTTAGTGCAGTGCGTCCTGCTCACAGTGTTCAGCTAAAACTACAAGTTAGTGTGGTGCGTCCACCTCAGTGTTCAGCTAAACCTACAAGTTAGTGCGGTGCGTCCTGCTCACAGTGTACAGCTAAAACTACAAGTTAGTGCTGTGCGTCCTGCTCACAGTGTTCAGCTAAAACTACAAGTTAGTGTGGTGCGTCCTGCTCACAGTGTTCAGCTAAAACTACAAGTTAGTGCGGTGCGTCCACCTCGCAGTGTTCAGCTAAACCTACAAGTTAGTGTGGTGCGTCCTGCTCACAGTGTTCAGCTAAAACTACAAGTTAGTGTGGTGCGTCCTCCTCACAGTGTCCAGCTAAACCTACAAGTTATTTTTTTGCGAGCTCTGCACAGTGTTCAGCTAAAGCTACCTGTAGAAGGTTGGTGGTGTTTTCCTGATCCTATCACTACCGCAGGCAGCTAAAAAAGCTACAAGTTAGTTTTTTGCGAGCACTGCACAGTGTTCAGCTAAAGATACCTGTAGAAGGTTGGTGGTGTTCTCATACTACAGGCAGGCAGTTGATTTTGCTAGCTGCAGTATCAGTACATATATATATATCCCAGCTTAGTGCAGCTACAGGCCATCAGTATGTCTGGAAGGCCAAGAAGGAGAGGCAGACAGTCACAAGCCAATAAGAGAGGGCAAGCAGGCTCTGTGTCTAGTGCTGGTCGTGGAGACGGTGCATCCTCATCAGCACGTGGCCGTGGGACACGCTTGGCCTTTTTTTCGGCAGCTGGCCGTGTTGAGCCGCAACATGCGGAAGACTTGGTCGAGAGGATGACCAAGTCGTCCTCATCCTCCTCATCCTCTCTCACCCATGCTCAGGGTACTTTGTCTGGCAAAGCAGCGGCCTCTTCCCTCAGCTCAATGTCATCAGTGACTCCTTCCCTAGCCCCACCATGTCCTCCTGAGGAGTCCCTCGAACTGTTTGACCACAGTGTTGGGTACATGCTCCAGGAGGATGCCCAGCGTCTGGAAGGCTCTGATAATGATACTGAGCTTGATGAAGGCAGTAACATGAGCACGGACAGAGGGGGTGCCCAAGAAGGACAGCAATCTGGCAGTCATGCTCCCCCTGCTGCAGCATACTGCCAGGTTTGCTCCCGTGATGAGGAGGGAGGGGATGATGAGGTCACTGACTCAACGTGGGTGCCTGATAGGAGAGAGGAGGAGGAGGAGGAGGCGGCACATCACCAACGAGGCGGGATGCCCTCCAGGGGCCAGCCTAAGGGCAGCACATTGACTGCATCACATCCCAAAGGTCCACATGTGCAGGGCGCTGCAGTCTCTGCGTGTTACTCTAAAAGTTCTTTGGTGTGGGCCTTTTTTGAGACGAGTGCATCAGATCGCACCGCTGCTATTTGCAACATATGTCTCAAGCGTATCTCGCGTGGCCAAAACATCTCCCGCTTGGGTACCACATGCTTGACCAGACATGTGTTGACCTGCCATGCAGTTCGTTGGCAAGCATATCTAAAAGACCCACACCAAAGAACAAAGAGGACCTCTCCTTGCTCCTCATCAGCTGAGATCTCCAACCCCACTATACCTTCAGTCCTCTCTGAGACCTGCACTCAGAGGAATAAAGGTGTAGAATTAGGTGTGTCACAGCCAAGTACTTGTGGGCAATCTGCTTTTGGTACACCAACGTCAGATTGTACCAGGCAAATTTCCCTGCCCCAGCTGCTGCACCACTGAAAGAAGTTTGCTCCCAGCCATCCACATGCCCAGCGGTTGAATGCTAGCTTGGCAAAATTGCTAGCACTTCAACTGCTGCCTTTTCAGTTGGTAGACTCTGCCCCCTTCCGTGAGTTTGTGGAATGTGCGGTTCCTCAGTGGCAGGTACCCAAACGCCACTTTTTCTCACGGAAGGCGATTCCGGCTCTCTACCGGCATGTGGAAGGCAATGTCCATGCTTCGCTGGACAGGGCGGTCAGCGGTAAGGTGCATATTACCGCTGACTCATGGTCCAGCAGGCATGGACAGGGACGTTACCTAAGTTTCACGGCGCATTGGGTGACTCTGCTGGCAGCTGGGAAGGATGCAGGACAGGGTGCAGTAGTGTTGGAGGTTGTTCCGCCAAAATGCTAATGATTGTGACACACCTCTCTCCTCCACCCCCTCCTCTTCTTCTTCCTCCATGGCCTCTTCCTGTGCTTTGTCCTCGGAACCAGCGGTGCTCCGTAGCCATTCAAGGGGCTACGCAAGTACGCAGGCCAAAAGATGCCATGCGGTGCTGGAGCTGGTGTGCTTGGGGGACAGGAGCCACACTGGGGCAGAGGTTCTGTCAGCTCTGCAGGGGCAGGTTCAGAGGTGGTTGACGCCACGCCAACTTAAGGCAGGAATGGTGGTTTGTGACAATGGCACCAACCTCCTCTCTGCCCTCCGACAGGGACAAATGACCCATGTGCCCTGTTTGGCTCACGTCCTTAACTTGGTGGTGCAGCGGTTCTTGGGCAGGTACCCGGGCTTACAGGATGTCCTGAGGCAGGCCAGGAAAGTCTGTATGCATTTCTGCCGGTCATATAATGCCAGTGCTCGGCTGACGGACCTCCAAAAGGAGTTTAACCTGCCCAAGAACCGCCTAATCTGTGACATGCCCACCAGGTGGAACTCAACGTTGGCCATGCTGCAGCGGCTGCACACGCAGCAGAGGGCCATCAATGAGTACCTGTGCGACTATGGCACCAGGACAGGGTCAGGGGAGCTTGTTTTTTTCCCCACGCCAGTGGGCCATGATCAGGGATGCATGCACTGTCCTGTCACCATTTGAGGAGGCCACGAGGATGGCGAGCAGTGACAGTGCATGCATCAGTGACACTGTCCCCCTTGTCCACCTGTTGGAGCAAACGCTGCGTGGAATAATGGACAGGGCACTTGAGGCAGAACAGAGGCAGGAAGAGGAGGACTTCCTTAGCTCTCAAGGCCCCCTTTATCCAGACAGTGTTCCTGCATGTCCGCCGATCACACAGGAAGAGGAGGAGGAGGATTGTGTCAGTATGGAGGTGGAGCCTGGCACTAAGCATCAGCAGCAGTCTTTAAGGGATCATTTACAGTCCCAAGAAACACATGGACTTGTACATGGCTGGGAGGAGGTGGCTGCGGACCATGTCGTCCTTAGTGACCCAGAGGACTCCGGACCGAATGCCTCAGCAAACCTACGCTGCATGGCCTCCCTGATCCTGCAAAGCCTGCGGAAGGATCCTCGTATTTGTGGTATCAAGGAGAAGGATCAATACTGGCTGGCAACCCTCCTTGATCCACGTTACAAGGGTAAGGTTGCGGACCTTATCTTGCCATCGCAGAGGGAGCAGAGGATGAAACATCTTCGGGAGGCCTTGCAGAAAGGTCTGTGCAACGCGTTCCCAGAGACTGGGAGGTTACAAACTCCTGTTTCTGGACAACGTGTTGCTGAGGCTTCGGTCAGTCAAAGAAGGAGCGGTGGAGAAGGTGGCTGCCTGACCGATGCGTTCAGACAATTTTTTGGTCCGCAGCCCCAAGGTATGATCGGTTCCAGCAACCATCGCCAGCGTCTGTTTTACATGGTGCAGGAATACCTAGGGGCAAGATCTGACTTGGACACCTTTCCCACCGAAAATCCTCTGGGTTACTGGGTCTTGAGGATGGATCACTGGCCAGAGCTTGCACAGTATGCAATTGAGCTACTGGCCTGTCCTGCATCCAGCGTTCTTTCGGAACGCACATTCAGTGCTGCTGGAGGCTTTGTAACCGATCACAGGGTGCGTCTGTCCACCGACTCGGTCGATCGACTGACCTTCATAAAAATGAATCAGTCTTGGATCACCACCAGCTACCAAGCACCTGATGCTGATGTAACCGAATAATTTTTTTGAAATCTCAGATCCCTTCAAAGACTGCCTATGCTGATGCTGAGTGACTATCCCTGAGTAATTATCCTCTTCCTCCTCAATCATCATGCTGATAGCTTGTAAGAACATTTTTGGTTCTGGGCGCCACCACCAGTGCCTAAGGCCCAATTTTTCAGCCCCTGTTTAACAGGGGCGTGTAATTACAATTTTTGATGCAATACTTTGCAGCAGGGCTCGTTTCTGCGTTACAACTAGAGTATCTGTGAGGGCTTGCAGTGTTGTGGCACCAGCACCAGTGCCTAAGGCCCAATTTTTCAGCCCCTGTTTAACAGGGGCATGCAATTACAATTTTTGATGCAATACTTTGCAGCAGGGCTCATTTCTGCGTTCCAACTAGAGTATCTGTGAGAGGTTGCAGTGTTGTGGCACCAGCACCAGTGCCTAAGGCCTAATTTTTCAGCCCCTGTTCAACAGGGGCATGTAATCACAATTCTTGATCTAATATTTCACAGCAGGGCCAATTTCTGCACCCACAAAGAGCGAGTGAGGACTTACAGTGTTGTGGCACCACCACCACCAAAGGCCCAATTTTTCTGCCCTTGTTCAACAGGGGCATGTAATTACAATTCTTGATCTAATATTTCACAGCAGGGCCCTGTGAGGGCTTACAGTGTTGTGGCCACAACAACACCTAAGGCCCAAATTTCTGCTGAGTATATAGGGCAGGCCCCTACTTTCAAACATCTAACTTACAAACGACTCCTACTTGCAAACGGAAGGAGACAACAGGAAGTGAGATGAAATCTACCCCTAGGAAGGGAAATTCTCTCCTGTAAGAGTTAATATGGGAAAAACGTTTCTCCTTTCCACTGGTGCTTTATCACCAATCCTTGTTTCACAAAAAAACCCAAATTTTCAAAAAACATTTGTCATTGGGACAAAAAGTGAGGTGAAAGGTGGGCGCCACCACCAGTGCCTAAGGCCCAATTTTTCAGCCCCTGTTTAACAGGGGCATGTAATTACAATTTTTGATGCAATACTTTGCAGCAGGGCTCGTTTCTGCGTTACAACTAGAGTATCTGTGAGGGGTTGCAGTGTTGTGGCACCAGCACCAGTGCCTAAGGCCCAATTTTTCAGCCCCTGTTTAACAGGGGCATGTAATTACAATTTTTGATGCAATACTTTGCAGCAGGGCTCATTTCTGCGTTCCAACTAGAGTATCTGTGAGAGGTTGCAGTGTTGTGGCACCAGCACCAGTGCCTAAGGCTTAATTTTTCAGCCCCTGTTCAACAGGGGCATGTAATCACAATTCTTGATCTAATATTTCACAGCAGGGCCAATTTCTGCACCCACAAAGAGCGAGTGAGGACTTACAGTGTTGTGGCACCACCACCACCAAAGGCCCAATTTTTCTGCCCTTGTTCAACAGGGGCATGTAATTACAATTCTTGATCTAATATTTCACAGCAGGGCCCTGTGAGGGCTTACAGTGTTGTGGCCACAACAACACCTAAGGCCCAAATTTCTGCTGAGTATATAGGGCAGGCCCCTACTTTCAAACATCTAACTTACAAACGACTCCTACTTGCAAACGGAAGGAGACAACAGGAAGTGAGATGAAATCTACCCCTAGGAAGGGAAATTCTCTCCTGTAAGAGTTAATATGGGAAAAACATTTCTCCTTTCCCATTGATGCTTTCCAATCCTTGTTCCACAAAAAAACCCAAATTTTCAAAAAACATTTGTCATTGGGACAAAAAGTGAGGTGAAATCTTCTGAAGAGGAGGAAAGACAGCAAAACAAATGTCACAGGGGTGATAACCCTTCCCTATGTTTTTCAAAAAGCTTAAATAAGATTTTTTGGCTGGAGCTAAACACGTTAAAAATGTACCCGTTAAAAATTACAAACAGATTCTACTTAACAACAAACCTACAGTCCCTGTCTTGTTTGCACCGCCTGTATACTGCTGTTCAGAGTATATAGGGCCTGGTGGCCCCACACCTTTCCTTATTTTAATTTGGGTGCGGGGTACCCTTTAATATCCATACAAGACCCAAAGGGCCTGGTAATGGTCTGGGGGGTACCCATGCCCTTTGTCTCACTGATTTTCATCCATATTGCCAGGACCCGACATTACATTAAACCCGCAAGCAGTTTTAAATGAGATTTTTTCCTTTAAAAATGACATTTTGTGCAGGGACTGTTCTAAACACGGGAAACACGCGCCACTTTACAGGCATACTATAGACACACCCCAGGTATGATATTTAAAGGAATATTTCACTTTTTTTTTTTTACTTTAAGCATCATTAAAATCACTGCTCCCGAAAAAACGGACGTTTTTAAAAGTTTTTTTTGCATCGATACAAGTCCCCTGGGGTAGGACCCGGGTCCCCAAACCCTTTTTAGGACAATACCATGCAAATTAGCCTTTAAAATGAGCACTTTTGATTTCGAACGTTCGAGTCCCATAGACGTCAATGGGGTTCTAACGTTCGTGCGAATTTTCGGTCCGTTCGCAGGTTCTGGTGCGAACCAAACCAGGGAGTGTTCGGCTCATCCCTACTGTTCAACAGGGGCATGTAATTACAATTCTTGATCTAATATTTCACAGCAGGGCCCTGTGAGGGCTTACAGTGTTGTGGCCACAACAACACCTAAGGCCCAAATTTCTGCTGAGTATATAGGGCAGGCCCCTACTTTCAAACATCTAACTTACAAACGACTCCTACTTGCAAACGGAAGGAGACAACAGGAAGTGAGATGAAATCTACCCCTAGGAAGGGAAATTCTCTCCTGTAAGAGTTAATATGGGAAAAACGTTTCTCCTTTCCACTGGTGCTTTATCACCAATCCTTGTTTCACAAAAAAACCCAAATTTTCAAAAAACATTTGTCATTGGGACAAAAAGTGAGGTGAAATCTTCTGAAGAGGAGCACAGACAGCAAAACAAATGTCACAGGGGTGATAACCCTTCCCTAGGTTTTCCAAAAAGCTTAAAATAGATTTTTTGGCTGGAGCTAAACACATTAAAAATGTACCAGTTCAAAATTACAAACAGATTCTACTTAACAACAAACCTACAGTCCCTGTCTTGTTTGTACCGCCTGTATACTGCTGTTCAGAGAATATAGGGCCTGGGGGCCCCACACCTTTCCTTTTTTAATTTGAGTGCGGGGTTCCCCTTAATATCCATACAAGACCCAAAGGGCCTGGTAATGGACTTGGGGGTACCCATGCCGTTTGTCTCACTGATTTTCATCCATATTGCCAGGACCCGACATTACATTAAAGCCGCAAGCAGTTTTAAATGACTTTTTTTCCTTTAAAAATGATATTTTGTGCAGGGACTGTTCTAAGCACGGTAAACACACGCCACTTTACAGGCATACTATAGACACCCCCCAGGTACGATATTTAAATGAATATTTCACTTTTTTTTTTTTTACTTTAAGCTTCATTAAAATCACTGCTCCCGAAAAAACGGCCATTTTTTTAAAAACTTTTTTTGCATTGATACATGTCCCCTGGGGCAGGACCCGGGTCCCCAAACCCTTTTTAGGACAATACCATGCACATTAGCCTTTAAAATGAGCACTTTTAATTTCGAACCTTCGAGTCCCATAGACGTCAATGGGGTTCTAACGTTCGTGCGAATTTTCGGTCAGTTCGCAGGTTCTGATGCAAACCGAACCGAGGGGGGGGGGTGTTCGGCTCATCCCTACTGATGAGTCAAAATTTGAAATGTTTGGGTTTAGCAGGAGGCAGTCTGTTCAAGGGTGATATCTGTACAAAAATGAGTGTCTGCAGCCAACAGCGAAGCAAAGTTGAGGCTACAATCCTGCAAATGAAGTTGGAGATCTGGTCAGGATCAATGTTGTCGTTAATGCTGAGAAAAACAGGCAGATACTTTTTCATCATGCCATACCATTAGGGAAAGTGTGATTGGCCTCAAATGTATTCTGGAGCAGGACAATGACCCCAAACATACAGCCAATGTCATTAAGAACTATCTTCATTATAAAGAAGAACAAGGAGTCCTGGAAGGCATGGTTTGGCTCCCACAGGGCCCTCATCTCATCATCAAGTCTTTCTAGGATTACATGAAGAGACAAAAGGATTTGAGGCAGCCTACATCCACAGAATATCTGCGGTTAGTTCTCCGAGATGTTTGGAACAACCTACCTGCTAAGTTCCTTAAAAAATAGTGTGCAAGTGTACCTAGAAGAATTGCTACTGTTTTGAAGGCAAAGGGTGGTTACACCAAATTTTAATTTGATATGGATTTCTCTTCTGTTCATTTACTTTCCATTTTGTTAATTGAGAAAAAAAAACTATTAACCTTACTATTTCTGAAAGCTTTCTTAATTGACAGCATTTTTTCACACCTGCCTATAGCCTCGTACACACAATCGGATTTTCCGATGGGAGTTGTGTGATGACAGGCTGTTGGCGGAAAATCCGACAGTCTCTGCGCTCCATCAGACAATTTTTGGCCAACTTTCTGCAGACATATTTTGGATGGCAGGTTTATACATTTTCTGCGGACAAATGTCTGTTGTCGGATTTTCCGAACGTGTATACACAAGTCCGTCGGACAAAAGTCCAAAGCACAAACACGCATGCTCGGAAGTGGACATTCGTGACGCGGAAAATTATGAAATCTAGAAATGCAGCGCCCAATTCTCTTCTTCTTTAATGTGATAATAATGAAGCTGCTTTGCTGGTGATGCTGATGGAGTCCTGCCAAACGTACTTTAAAAGGCTTTTTTTTTCTAGTAATATCAAGAATAATATTATTATGCTTGTTATTTTTTTTTTTTGGTGCAAGTTACCATAATACCATTATCCCGTAGTTTTTAAGATCAAAGACACAACTATGTTGGAGTCCCTTGTTAATTTTACATTGTATTTTCTAAAATGTAACTGCCTGCTCCCAAACTGTAATTTGAAGTAAAACACATAGCCAAGTAATATTCTGCACAATTTTTTTTATTGTGCAATAAAAAAAAAATAAAAAAAATTAGACATGCTATCTGCCAATAGAACTTAACTAAAAAGTGCATTCTGTGCATCCAAAAATATATCAAATCATTATTATTCAACTAAAAAATAAAATAAAAGCCTCATGCATTTGTCCTGCTTTTTAATATAGGGGATCAACAATGCCAAGAGTTGTTCAAAGCAGGGGTCCATCACCCAGAGATAATTCTGAAAATCATCCGGATTATTCTCCTGGAGCTCCCGCAGCAAAGGCATATGAAATAATTGGTCACGATTAATAAAGCAACCAATTTTTGGTCCAAGAAATCCTCCTCTTCCTGTTCCTGGACTGGACTTGGGTCAAAGCAATAACTCCAAGGCCAATAATAACACGTTATCCGCAACATGGCTGGTTGACGAATGGCCGTTCAGAAACAAACTGAAAAGCACGAAATGAAAAGCGTGAAATTAAAAGCGCAAAATGAAAAGCATGAATCAACACTCACTTTACTTCTACTAACACAAAAATAGCAGAAGGAGCCCAAAGGGTGGTGCATGACAATTGAACTTTCTCTTTGTAGTCTCATAGTACATCTAATATGTCACTACATTCGTTTGTTGGCCGACAATTTCTTGCCGTTTGTATGCAAGACAAGTTTCTGGCCAATGCCCTTTCGGACAAAAGTCTGATGTTTTGTCTGTGGAAAATCCGATCGTGTGTATGAGGCTTAAGACTTTTGCACAGTAGTGTATATTTTAATACGAAGCTGCTCTGCCGTCTTCTATCAAACGGTGGAGGCTGGACGGAGACATGGCAGCTAAATCAAACAACGTGACTACAGGCATGCCTTTCATTGGCACTGTGTGCTGTATCGTCCAAGTTAGGAAAAGCAATGCAAACAAACTAATCAGGCTAGGATGTATCTGCTTCTGTGCCTAGCATGGTCAGTTGGAAACAAAAAAAATCAGGATCACATAGCATTGACAATGAGGTCCATACAGCTACATATAAAAGGAGCTATATATAAAACACATATTATTTTTTGGGGTAGGTAATTAAATTATTTGGGGAAACACTTTAAGTAGGGAATGACTTGAAGATATATACATTTGCTTATAACTTTTACCCTGACTTGAGTTCTCCTTTAATAACAAGAAGAAAATAGTGATGAATAATAACTGTTAGCAAACATCTAAGATAATGAAAAACAATGTAGGCCATTTGCTATGGGCTACAATAGTTTGCATCTAACATAAGTTGAGAATTGTTGATCATCTACACGCTGTTTGTTTCCCAAAGAGAACAAAACCACATATAACTTTAAACTGTGTGAGCCAAAAATATTAACATAAGTATCACTTGGCTTTATGTAAATATCAGCATTCCTTTAGGGGTCTACAATTTGATTGATATCCTTGTTGAAGCCAGCGCCACTTGACTTAAGTCCTGCCATTTCTAGACACTGATCTGACGTTTGTACCCAAGTGGTCTCCTAAGATGTCTCATAAAGGCATTGCTGCAAGTTCAGTGCAATCTGCATGGCTCATACAGGAAAGTTTGGTCTTCTCAGCTCAAAAGTGCTCATTAATCTAACCTGTATAAAAAGTCTCCAGACATTTCTCAAGCAACCCACAGGCTAGGCTCCTCTGCCAAGATATGATACATTGATTAATATGCTGTGCACTGTAAAGTTGAAATCTTTGTATAATTCAGCTCCACAAAGATGCACCTGCAGGTGTGCTTACTACACAGTTTTAATTAACAGATTTCTTTTTTTACTAAGAAACGTAACAAATCAAACCAGTCTCTAATCAGCATGATAACATCAATAGGTCTGGGCATTTTGCCCCTGCCTGTGCCTCCTTGCTCAGTGAATTCATGCTATTTCACACGTGGTTTTGTGGCAGCTTAAAAAAGTTACATCAGCTCTAAATTGCAGTTATTTACAGAAGAATATATGTACAGCATCGGAACAATACATTAGTGGGGAGGACAACTGGCAGCTCTGCAGCTGTTATTTCACTGAGAATCCCTGGCATGGGGAAAACAAGTAGTTATCCAGGCTTGCTATGCTGTTTAGAATGGTCCAGGGCTGTTCAAAGCTATTTTCTACATTTGCTTTAAAGTCTAAATCAGCCTTAAGTATATACTAATTGCTATAAGTAGCAGCAAAAGAGGATCAGCTACAAGGGGGATTTTTTTTCATATCCATAATGTTTTTACAGTAAAACCTTGGTTTGAGAGCGTTTTGCAAGACAAGCAAAATTTGTAAATAAAATTTGACTTGATATACAAGTGATGTCTTGATATTCAAGTAGCGTCATGTCACAACTGGGTATAAAAGAGAAGAGAGGCACCTCTTAGTGTAGCAATGTGGTTCCGTTTAACCACTTGCCGACTGCCTCACGACGATATACGTTGGCAGAATGGCACGGGCAGGTAAAATCACGTACCTGGTACGTGATCTGCCTCCCGCAGGCGGGAGATCCAATCGGACCCCCCCCGGTGCCCGAGGCGGTCGGCATTTCTCCCCTGGCGATCGGAGGTGAGGGGGAGGCCATCCATTCGTGGCCCCCCCCTCGCGATTGCTCCCGGCCAATGGGATCATTCCTCTGCTGCTGTATAGTAAACAGCAGCAGAAGAAGTGATGTCATCGCTCCTCGGCTCGGTATTTTCCGTTCCGGCGCCGAGGAGAGAAGACATCAATGTGAGTGTAAAACACAACACACACACAGTAGAACATGCCAGGCACACATTACACCCCCGATCACCCCCTAATCACCCCTCACCCCCCCCCCCCGTCACACTGACACCAAGCAGTTTTTTTTTTTCTGATTACTGCATTGGTGTCAGTTTGTGACAGTTAGTGTGGTAGGGCAGTTAGTGTTAGCCCCCTTTAGGTCTAGGATACCCCCCTAACCCCCCCAATAAAGTTTTAACCCCTTGATCACCCCCCGTCGCCAGTGTCACTAAGCGATCATTTTTCTGATCGCTGTATTAGTGTCATTGGTGACGCTAATTAGGGAGGTAAATATATAGGTTCGCCGTCAGCGTTTTATAGCGTCAGGGACCCCCATATACTATCTAATAAATGTTTTAACCCCTTGATTGCCCCCTAGTTAACCCTTTCACCAGTGATCACCGTATAACTGTTACGGGTGACGCTGGTTAGTTAGTTTATTTTTTATAGTGTCAGGGCACCCGCCGTTTATTACCGAATAAAGGTTTAGCCCCCTGATCGCCCGGCGGTGATATGCGTCGCCCCAGGCAGCGTCAGGTTAGCGCCAGTACCGCTAACACCCACGCACGCAGCATACGCCTCCCTTAGTGGTATATAGGGATGAGCCGAACACCCCCTCTTCGGTTCGCACCAGAACATGCGAACAGGAAAAAAGTTTGTTCGAACACGCGAACACCGTTAAAGTCTATGGGACACGAACATGAATAATCAAAAGTGCTAATTTTAAAGGCTTATATACAAGTTATTGTCATAAAAAGTGTTTAGGGACCTGGGTCCTGCCCCAGGGGACATGTATCAATGCAAAAAAAAGTTTTAAAAATGGCCGTTTTTTCAGGAGCAGTGATTTTAATAATGCTTAAAGTCAAACAATAAAAGTGTAATATCCCTTTAAATTTCGTAGCTGGGGGTGTCTATAGTATGCCTGTAAAGGGGCGCATGTTTCCCGTGTTTAGAACAGTCTGACAGCAAAATGACATTTCAAAGAAAAAAAGTAATTTAAACTACTTGCGGCTATTGCATTGCTGGTCCGACAATATGCATAAAAGTTCATTGATAAAAACGGCATAGCAATTCCCCACAGGGGAACCCCGAACCAAAAAAAAAAATGACGTGGGGGTCCCCCTAAATTCCATACCAGGCCCTTCAGGTCTGGTATGGATATTAAGGGGAACCCCGGCCAAGATAAAAAAAAAAATGACATGGGGGTCCCCCTAAATTCCATACCAGGCCCTTCAGGTCTGGTATGGATATTAAGGGGAACCCCGGCCAAGATAAAAAAAAAATGACGTGGGGGTCCCCCTAAATTCCATACCAGACCCTTCAGGTCTGGTATGGATTTTAAGGGGAACCCCGCACCAAAATTTAAAAAAAAAAAACAGCGTGGGGTCCTCCCAAAAATCCATACGAGACCCTTATCCGAGCACGCAACCTGGCAGGCCGCAGGAAAAGAGGGGGGGACGAGAGAGCGCCCCCCCTCCTGAACAGTACCAGGCCACATGCCCTCAACATTGGGAGGGTGCTTTGGGGTAGCCCCCCAAAACAGCTTGTCCCCATGTTGATGAGGACAAGGGCCTCATCCCCACAACCCTGGCCGGTGGTTGTGGGGGTCTGCAGGCGGGGGGCTTATCGGAATCTGGAAGCCCCCTTTAACAAGGGGACCCCCAGATCCCACCCCCCCATGTGAAATGGTAAGGGGGTACAAAAATACCCCCACCATTTCACTAAAAAACTGTCAGAAATGTTAAAAATGACAAGAGACAGTTTTTGACAATTCCTTTATTTAAATGCTTCTTCTTTCTTCTATCTTCCTTCATCTTCTTCTTCTTCTGGTTCTTCTGGCTCTTCTGGTTCTTCCTCCGGTGTTCTCGTCCAGCATCTCCTCCACGGCGTCTTCTATCCTCTTCTCCTCGGGCCGATCCGCACCCATGGCATGGGGGGAGGCTCCCACTCTTCTCTTCATCTTCTTCTCTTTTTGATCTTCCTCTCTTCTTCATCTTCTTCTCCGGGCCGCTCCGCATCCATGCTGGCATGGAGGGAGGTTCCCGCTGTGTGACGCATCTCCTCTTCTGACGGTTCTTAAATAACGGGGGGCGGGGCCTCCCTGTGACCCCGCCCCCTCTGACGCACGGTGACTTGACGGGACTTCCCTGTGACGTCACGGGGAATGCCACAGGGAAGTCCCATCATGTCCCGTGTGGCAAAGGGGGGCAGGGTCATCAGGTGGCCCCGCCCCCCGTTATTTAAGAACAGTCAGAAGAGGAGACGCGTCACACAGCGGGAGCCTACCTCCATGCCAGCATGGATGCGGAGCGGCCCAGAGAAGAAGATGAAGAGAAGAGTGGGAGCCTCCCCCCATGCCATGGGTGTGGAGCGGCCCGAGGAGAAGAAGATAGAAGACGCCGCGGAGGAGATGCTGGACGAGAACACCGGAGGAAGAACCAGAAGAGCCAGAAGAACCAGAAGAAGAAGAAGAAGATGAAGGAAGATAAAAGAAAGAAGACGCATTTAAATAAAGGAATTGTCAAAAACTGTCTCTTGTCATTTTTAACATTTTTGACAGTTTTTTAGTGAAATGGTAGGGGTACTTTTACCCCCCTTACCATTTCACACAGGGGGGGGTGGGATCTGGGGGTCCCCTTGTCAAAGGGGGCTTCCAGATTCCCATAAGCCCCCCGCCCGCAGACCCCCACAACCACCGGCTAGAGTTGTGGGGATGAGGCCCTTGTCCTCATCAACATGGGGACAAGCTGTTTTGGGGGGCTACCCCAAAGCACCCTCCCAATGTTGAGGGCATGTGGCCTGGTACGGTTCAGGAGGGGGGGCCCTCTCTCATCCCCCCTCTTTTCCTGCGGCCTGCCAGGTTGCGTGCTCGGATAAGGGTCTGGTATGGAATTTAGGGGGACCCCCACGTCATTTTTTTTTTAAATTTTGGCCGGGGTTACCCTTAATATCCATACCAGACCTGAAGGGCCTGGTATGGAATTTAGGGGGACCCCCACGTCATTTTTTTTTTAAATTTTGGTTCGGGGTTCCCCTGTGGGGAATTCCCATACCATTTTTATTAATGACCTTTTATGTGTATTGTCGGACTGGCAATGCAATAGCCGCGAGTAGTTTTAAATGACTTTTTTTCCTTTGAAATGTCATTTTGCTGTCAGACTGTTCTAAACATGGGAAACATGCGCCCCTTTACAGGCATACTATAGACACCCCCCAGCTACGAAATTTAAAGGGATATTACACTTTTATTGTTTGAATTTAAGCATTATTAAAATCACTGCTCCTGAAAAAACGTCCGTTTTTAAAACTTTTTTTAGCATTGATCCATGTCCCCTGGGGCAGGACCCAGGTCCCCAAACACTTTTTTATGACAATAACTTGCATATAAGCCTTTAAAATTAGCACCTTTGATTTCTCCCATAGACTTTTAAAAGGTGTTCCGTGGCATTCGAATTTGCCGCGAACACCCCAAATTGTTCGCTGTTCGGCGAACTTGTGAACAGCCGATGTTCGAGTCGAACATGAGTTCGACTCGAACTTGAAGCTCATCCCTAGTGGTATAGTATCTGAACGGATCAATATCTGATCCGATCAGATCTATACTAGCGTCCCCAGGAGTTTAGGGTTCCCAAAAAACGCAGTGTTAGGGGGATCAGCCCAGATACCTGCTAGCACCTGCGTTTTGCCCCTCCGCCCGGCCCAGCCCAGCCCACCCAAGTGAAGTATCGATCGATCACTGTCACTTACAAAACACTAAACGCATAACTGCAGCGTTCGCAGAGTCAGGCCTGATCCCTGCGATCACTAACAGTTTTTTTGGTAGCATTTTGGTGAACTGGCAAGCACCAGCCCCAAGCAGCGTCAGGTTAGCGCCAGTACCGCTAACACCCACGCATGCACCGTACACCTCCCTTAGTGGTATAGTATCTGAACGGATCAATATCTGATCCGATCAGATCTATACTAGCATCCCCAGCAGTTTAGGGTTCCCAAAAACGCAGTGTTAGCGGGATCAGCCCAGATACCTGCTAGCACCTGCGTTTTGCCCCTCCGCCCGGCCCAGCCCAGCCCACCCAACTGCAGTATCGATCGATCACTGTCACTTACAAAACACTAAACACATAACTGCAGCGTTCGCAGAGTCAGGCCTGATCCCTGCGATCGCTAACAGTTTTTTTGGTAGCGTTATGGTGAACTGGCAAGCACCAGCGGCCTAGTACACCCCGGTCATAGTCAAACCAGCACTGCAGTAACACTTGGTGACGTGGCGAGTCCCATAAGTGCAGTTCAAGCTTGTGAGGTGGCAAGCACAAGTAGTGTCCTGCTGCCACCAAGAAGAAGACAAACACAGGCCCGTCGTGCCCATAATGCCCCTCCTGCTGCATTCGCCAATCCTAATTGGAAACGCACCGCTTCTGCAGCACCCGTACTTCCCCCATTCACATCCCCAACCAAATGCAGTCGGCTGCATTAGAGGCATTTTTATATCCTCCCGAGTACCCCTACTCAAGGAACCCCCCCAAAAAAGATGTCGTGTCTGCAGCAAGTGCGGATATAGGCGTGACACCCGCTATTATTGTCCCTTCTGTCCTGACAATCCTGGTCTTTGCATTGGTGAATGTTTTGAACGCTACCATACACTAGTTGAGTATTAGTGTAGGGTACAGCATTGCACAGACTAGGCACACTTTCACAGTGTCTCCCAAGATGCCATCGCATTTTGAGAGACCCGAACCTGGAACCGGTTACAGTTATAAAAGTTACAGTTACAAAAAAAAGTGTAAAAAAAAAACCACAAAAAAATATATGAAATAAAAAAAAATAGTTGTCGTTTCATTGTTCTCTCTCTCTATTCTCTCTCTATCGTTCTGCTCTTTTTTACTGTATTCTATTCTGCAACGTTTTATTGTTATTATGTTTTATCATGTTTGCTTTTCAGGTATGCAATTTTTTATACTTTACCGTTTACTGTGTTTTATTGTTAGCCATGTTTTTGTTTTCAGGTATGCCATTCACGACTTTGAATGGTTATACCAGAATGACGCCTGCAGGTTTAGGTATCATCTTGGTATCATTCTTTTCAGCCAGCGGTTGGCTTTCATGTAAAAGCAATCCTAGCGGGTAATTAGCCTCTAGACTGCTTTTACAAGCAGTGGGAGGGAATGCCCCCCCCCCACCGTCTTCCGTGTTTTTCCCTGGCTCTCCTGTCTCAACAGGGAACCTGAGAATGCAGCCAGTGACTCAGCCAGCTGACCATAGAGCTGATCAGAGACCAGAGTGGCTCCAAACATCTCTATGGCCTAAGAAACTGGAAGCTATGAGCATTTCATGACTTAGATTTCGCCGTATGTAAACAGCGCCATTGGGAAATTGGGAAAGCATTTTATCACACCGATCTTGGTGTGGTCAGATGCTTTGAGGGCAGAGGAGAGATCTAGGGTCTAATTTTTTACAAAAAAAGAGTACCTGTCACTACCTATTGCTATCATAGGGGATATTTACATTCCCTGAGAAAACAAAATGATTAAAAAAAAAAAAAAATGAAAGGAACAGTTTAAAAATAAGATAAAAAAGCAAAAAAATAATAAAAAAAAAAAAAAAGGGCACCCCTGTCCCCCCCTGCTCTTGTGCTAAGGCGAACGCAAGCGTCGGTCTGGTGTCAAATGTAAACAGCAATTGCACCATGCATGTGAGGTATCACCGCGAAGGTCAGATTGAGGGCAGTAATTTTAGTAGTAGACCTCCTCTGTAAGTCTAAAGTGGTAACCTGTAAAGGCTTTTTAAAATGTATCTATTTTGTTGCAATTTTAAAGCATGTCATGTTTGGTATCCATGTACTCGGCCTAAGATCATCTTTTTTATTTCATCAAACATTTGGCAATATAGTGTGTTTTAATGCATCAAAATTTTAAAAAGTGTGTTTTTTCCCCAAAAAATGCGTTTGAAAAAACGCTGCGCAAATACTGTGTGAAAAAAAAATGAAACACCCACCATTTTAATCTGTAGGGCATTTGCTTTAAAAAAATATATAATGTTTGTGGGTTCAAAGTCATTTTCTTGCAAAAAAAAAAATAATTTTTTCATATAAACAAAAAGTGTCAGAAAGGGCTTTGTGTTCAAGTGGTTAGAAGAGTGGGTGATGTGTGACATAAGCTTCTAAATGTTGTGCATAAAATGCCAGGACAGTTCAAACCCCCCCCAAATTACCCCATTTTGGAAAGTAGACACCCCAAGCTATTTGCTGAGAGGCATGTCGAGTCTATGGAATATTTTATATTGTGACACAAGTTGCGGGAAAAAGACAATTTTTTTTTTTTTGTTGCACAAAGTTGTCACTAAATGATATATTGCTCAACCATGCTATGGGAATATGTGAAATTACACCCCAAAATACATTTAGCTGCTTCTCTTGAGTATGGGGATACCACATGGAGCCTAGCCGCGTACGGGACCCCGAAAACCAAGCACCGCCTTCAGGATTTCTAAGGGCATACATTTTTGATTTCACTCTTCACTGCCTATCACAGTTTCAGAGGCCATGGAATGCCTAGGTGGCACAACCCCCCCCCCCAAATTACCCTATTTTGGAAAGTAGACACCCCAAGCTATTTGCTGAGAGGTATAGTGAGTATTTTGCAGACCTCACTTTTTGTGACAAAGTTTTAAAAATTGAAAAAAGAAAAAAAAAAATTTTTCTTGTCTTTCTTCATTTTCAAAAACAAATGAGAGCTGCAAAATACTCACCATGCCTCTCAGCAAATAGCTTGGGGTGTCTACTTTCCAAAATGGGGTCATTTGGGGGGGTTGTGCCACCCGGGCATTCCATGGCCTCCGAAACTGTGATAGGCAGTGAAGCGTGAAATCAAAAATTTACACCCTTAGAAATCCTGAAGGCGGTTATTGGTTTTCGGGGCCCCGTACGCGGCTAGGCTCCCAAAAAGTCCCACACATGTGGTATCCCCATACTCAGGAGAAGCAGCTAAATGTATTTTGGGGGGCAATTCCACATATGCCCATGGCCTGTGTGAGCAATATATCATTTAGTGACAACTTTTTGTAATTTTTTTTTTTTTGTCATTATTCAATCACTTGGGACAAAAAAAATTAATATTCAATGGGCTCAACATGCCTCTCAGCAATTTCTTTGGGGTGTCTACTTTCCAAAATGGGGTCATTTGGGGGGGTTTTGTACTGCCCTGCCATTTTAGCACCTCAAGAAATTACATAGGCAGTCATAAACTAAAAGCTGTGTAAATTCCAGAAAATGTACCCTAGTTTGTAGACGCTATAACTTTTGCGCAAACCAATAAATATACGCTTATTGACATTTTTTTTACCAAAGACATGTGGCCGAATACATTTTGGCCTAAATGTATGACTAAAATTGAGTTTATTGGATTTTTTTTATAACAAAAAGTAGAAAATATCATTTTTTTTCAAAATATTCGGTCTTTTTCCGTTTATAGCGCAAAAAATAAAAACCGCAGAGGTGATGAAATACCATCAAAAGAAAGCTCTATTTGTGGGAAGAAAAGGACGCAAATTTAGTTTGGGTACAGCATTGCATGACCGCGCAATTAGCAGTTAAAGCGACGCAGTGCCAAATTGTAAAAAGTGCTCTGGTCAGGAAGGGGGTAAATCCTTCTGGGGCTGAAGTGGTTAATGAAGGTACAACATTTAGCAACTCACATGGTTGATGATTAAAACAGGCACATCTAAGTATGAAGGCATCCAGGGTAAAGCTGTTCACCTAGACCATCCTCCGTAACGCCATCAATGTCATCCCTTTCATGCTGCTACAAAAAAGGTTTCCTCTATTGGGACTTTGGGGGGTGGTAACTTCTCAAAAATCAAAGTGTTGAAAAATTGTTACATTTTATTAGAAAAGTTAAAAGGCAGATAGGAGAAACGTGATAATAAAATCACAATGGATGCATATACAGATGTAGATACAGACGCATGACATACAACAGACCACTGACTCTGTTGGGTAATGTATACAACAGAGGGTTCCCTTCCACGCTGCACTCCACAAGCTGTTCAAGCCTCACTTTCAGATTGCTGTAATGCAGGGCAGTCTTCCCGGTCACGATTGCAGACTGATAACGTTGAGAGCTAGCAGTGAGGAGGATGGTCTATGTGGACAGCTTTACCCCATATGCCTGCATACTTAGATGTGCAATCATCAACCATGTGATTTGCTAAATGTTGTACCTTCATTCAATGTAACCATATTGCTACACTTAGAGGCGCCTCTCTTCTTTTTTATACACTGTAGCTCCTGCTCGATTTTGCTTCTAATCCCTTCGTGGAGGCGGCCATTTGTGGATGGATATACAAGTCCTTTGGAATACAAGCATTTTTCTGGAACGAATTATGCTCGCAATCCAAGGTTTTACTGTATTGGGTTTTTGACATACATACACTCATTGAAGATACATGTATATATAAAGTCCCTTCAGTTTTTAAACAAAAATAATATGAAAGTAACAATCAACCAACCCAACTACATTATAATTATTTATATATAGGATTGCGACACCTCGACATGACTGGAGCAAAGGATAGCCAATAGTTTGGCCCCATTTCTCCCACTGTAGTGGAGCAAAGGAGGTCCTGTTTTATGATGATTTTCCAATGAAGATTAAGGCCTGGTTCACATTTATGCAGCTCTGCGAGCCACATTTGCGAAGGCACAGCAGTTCATTCATTTAAAAAAGGCTGCTGGACCATTTTTAAAATGCAGCTGGAAGTAAATCACATGGTGCTTTTGCACCTGGTGATTTCTTGTAACCAAAAACATGCTGCAGTTTCAGAAGCATGGGGGTGCCATTAAGAATGAATGGCAATCCTGCATATCTAAAAAGTAGCAGCGCAGTTTGGCTGCAGGTGGTTGCGAGTGAAGGAACAGGTATGATTTACACACTGTCCCACACCTACAACCACCTACACAGGTGTGAATCTAACTTTAGGGTGCTGATCAATGATGGCTGGTGAAGGTCATTCTACAGATGCAGTCGGTAAGACATTTCTCTTTCTGATAAAGACACCAAGGTCTATCATGTTAACACTTGACAGAGTTCAACTGTCCTACAGTGAACATGAGGCAGGGACAGTGTTACCCAAGAACCCCTGTCCCATAAGGATGCTAAAAAGACTCTTGAAGAGAAAACTGCTTCATAGTGCAAGATGTATTAACTAAAGCCAAAGCAACATTATTGCTGTTCAAGTGTGTAGGATGCTGTGCAACATTAAGAAGATTTCAGTAAATGTTTGTAGTATGAAGTGTATGTGTACCCCTTTTATCTGGTGGAGCTATAAAAAATGCATGCTCTAAGAGCAGAAGTAAATGGCAGTTGGGGGATAGAAGTTGGTCAAGAAGTACAGTAGTAGGCAAAGAAAAGTAGCTGCATCTATTGGGTCTTTCACAATACCAAAGAAATAGATTCCTAGAAAAAGAGATCAGAGGGCTCCTCTTGAGACCAAAGGGTAAAAGCTGGTCCATGCCTGTAGAGTACTGAGTCACTGGGTTCAGCAAAACACTGGCTAATTGTGTGGTGACTCAGATTTAATTGCCTTTTAAAGTTAATATGTGATAATTCCCTGGACATGGAAGTCTCCCACCTTTAGAAATGGGACATATCTATCTATAATCTCAATGGCAACATGTCAGGAAAGAGAGCAGCATGGCTAATTTGTTTTCAATCTATTGGACAAGTATGGATTGATTAGTACCAGTGCGTGTTTATAACACCATGTAAGCTGTTGTGCTGTGTTACTTATATTATAGGAAGGATCCAAGCTTACAAAGACTATGTGTGTGTGTATATATATATATATATATATATATATATATATATATATATATACATATATATAATATATGTATATATATATATATAATATATGTATATATATATATATATATATATATATATATATATATATATAATTTATATATACATTTCTTTTCTATGCACATACTATATTAGGAAAAAAATGAAATGAAACTACTGTTACCAGTAGTGTGGTATCATTTTAATTCAGGAAATCACACAATTGCTCGAAGGTTCTTTGAATGGAGGACAGGCAGATGATTGAAAAGTCTACACCCTTCATTCATAGACCATGTTTCATTCATAGAAGCTATAGTATCCCCACTTCCCAACTATGTATTTTTGAAAGCAGAGTAGCTACTGTAGAATTGAATAATATAAATCTTCTTTTTTCTCAAATATTTCTCAAATCTCAATATTTATAGGGTACAGAAATGGTGTTAATGCAATTGTAAAGGAAAACTTTTTTTTTAAATAAAAATAACAAACATCCCTAAACTTAGCCTGCACAGAGCAGCCCCAAACCTCCTCTTCTCGGGTCCCCTGTCGACGTTGCTGGCTTCTCCTCTCTGTCCAGTGCCCCCATGGAAGCTGCTTCCCATGGGGGTACTCGTGCATGCTCGCTCCTGAGCCCCACCGCTGCGTCCATTGTCACAGACAGCGGACTCACCCCCCCTCCCCCCATCCCCACTCATCCCCGCTCCCCCACTGGCTTTGATTGACAGCACTGGGAGTCAATGGCTCCTTTGTGCCCCAGCAAAGCCAGTGAGACACGGAAGTGAGGGGAGAGAAAAGCTGCAGACGTGCCCAGCACTGAATCGAATGAGGGCTCGTGTAAGTATAAGGCGGGGCGGGGGGGTGGGTGGAAAAAGGAATACATTAAGGTAAAAAACTGTTTATGCTTTAGAACCACTTTAACTTAATGAATAAAAATTTTGCTAGGCTAAAAATCTTATGCACTATGTTGACAAATGCAGATACACAATTTTTTTTTAAATAAGCGGTGTATACAACTAAAAATATGTTTATCACTGGCATGTGTGGGGAAACCTAATGTGTAGTGTTAGGTGTTTATGTACAAATGGATGCATAACTGCATGTACATTAATGTTTGGTCTTTAAAAATGTATTTTTTGATTTTTTTTAAAATGTATGATTTTTTTAAAATTAATTTTCTTTTTATACATTTATACTGTCACGAGGGGACAGACCTACCCCTATGTGATAGTGATAGTTGATGTCAGGTACTCATTAGAAGACAGTGGGAATCTAAATAGACTCCCTAATGTGTCCTTTAGCCTCTGCCAAAGTGGGTAGTGGACAGACACCCCCCCCATCTTTAACCCACCCTGCCAGTGCTACCGATGCTGTAAAACTCCAAACTAAAAATGATAAACTGGTTCAGTCAACACAGAAGACTGTTTAACTTGAATTTACTGTTCTCCATCTACTCTCTAATTTCCTTGCAATAATATCCAGCACAGGTAGGAGCCAAGAGAGCCCCATGATCGGGAATGGGGAGCAGCATGTCTTTCCACTCGCCCAAGACTCTTCTGTACTACAAACAGAAGCCACATGTTAAACTTTTATGCCGCGTACACACAATCGGAAATGCAGCCAGCAAAACTCAGATGAGAGCTTTTTGTTGGAATATGCGACCGTGTGTATGCGCCATCAGTCTTTGGCTGACGGAATTCCAGCCAGCAAAAGATTCAGAGCATGTTCTCTATTTTTCGGTCAGGAAAGGTTCCTATCCGAAAATGCGTTTGTCTGTATGCAATTCGGACACGCAAAAAATCACGCATGCTCGGAAACAATTCGACGCATGCTCGGAAGCAGTGAACTTCATTTTCTTGGCTCGTTGTAGTGTTGTACGTCACCGCGTTCTTGACGGTCGAAAGTTCAGTGAACTTTTGTGACCGTGTGTATGCAAGGCAAGCTTGAGCGGAAATCCGTCGGAAAAACCATCCAAGCTTTTTCTGACAGAATTTCTGATCATGTGTATGGGGCATAAGGGTCCTTTCACATGGGTGTTCTGTCTTGCTATTTTTCATCCATCTGTTGATGGATGAAAAACGGACAGCAACGCACTCCTATGGGCAAACGGATGTAAACGGATAATCATCCATTTATTTCCATAAGCCAATTGATTGGTACTATTGCATGCCCTTGACTGTCCTACTTTTACATCATGCTGATTGACTGCCCAATTTGCACAAATCAGTTTCCTATTGCATCAGTGTAGCTGGAACTTTTGCCTTTTCAGAAAACATTTCAGTTTTTCTAAAACTTTAAAAAGAGCAATGTTTATTTGGGTGCTTTAAATACAGCTATTTTTTCAATTTGCAGCATTTGTGAATGGAGGCAATATGTTTTTTGAAACTTTATTTATATGGAATCTATTTTGCAGAAAAGTACTTTAACCAATTTCCTTTGTCGCAATAAATAATTGGTAATATTATTTATAAAGTAGGCATCTCTGGCACTCTGCATGAATCATGCTTTTCTATCCTTTTGTCATTTGTGAAAATGAGGCTTTTATGTATTTTAGAAATGCAATAAAGCATTTTGCTGGCTTAATTCAACAGCAGAGTCTGTGCTCTTCCTTTCCGAGAGTGTGACAAACAAATGCCTGAATGGGAAACCAATTTCCTATGTTGGCTTTGCAGGTGGGAATGAACAAAATACATTACAGCATACCAAAAGTGTTTCTAAAGTAACTGGGAGGTGACTCATCCTTAAATGAAATTTCTCTTGAATCAGCTAGCAGGAGAGAAGTTTGTTGTTGCTTTAGTCATTTTGTAATAATTGTTGAGCCTTCCATGTATAAAACTATTGGGAAACATTCTGAGGATGGACTGATGTTAAAGTGGATGTAAACCCTCTCCTATACCCAGTGAAGTGAACAGCCTCAGATGATACACGGAGATTAAACTAATCTCCCTACATAAGTTGTACATGTATATCTGCTGTCTTTAGCTTTTTATACTGTTTAGAAAGTGCACATAATGTTAGAATTTTCACTTCCTCATTCTGCACTGTGAGAAAAGTCTTGCATTACATTGGGAGACAACTGATTGGAGGAAAGGAACACCCCCCCCCCCACACCTAGGCAGAGACTTTCAGAGCTGTGCTGTGAGTAGAGCAGCTTTCTGCTAATCTATTTATTGCACCCAACCCGAAACAAAATTCAGGCTGGTTTTATCACGTTTCGGAGAACCTGTCAAAAGTTATCATGCTAATAACAGAAGAACGGGGCAGGAGAAAGCCACAGGACTTGGTGCTTTGAAGAGAGATAAGAAAACACTGCAGATATATCTGCCCAGCTCAAATTTCATGAATCGGGTTTACAACCACTTTAAGCCAAAGACATGGATATAAGTATTACAAATAAAGAATGCTGTTTACAGATTGCTTCAGAGACTCAGGGGACACACCTACCTGTGTGGTTCCACTGAGCAGAGATCATTATTGGGTACTGGACACAGGGGAGAGAACATACAATTACCCAACAGCAATGCCAAACCTTCTGTGTACAGCCCCCCCCCCCCCCTTATACTTACCTGAGCCCAATGTTGATCCAGCTGTGCACAAGAGCAGCATTGCTGCTCTTTCTCTTTCTCCTGGCTGGCCCAGAAGCAGCAGCGGGAGCCATTGGCTCCCGCTGCTGTCAATCACAGCCAGTGAGAATGGAGCAGGGACTGGGGCCGATCTGCACTGTGTGTGTGTTAATGGACACACAGAGCACAGCTGGGGAATGAGCCCACATGAGTGCCTCCATAGCAATCAGTTTGCTATGGGAACAATGAGACAGATCGCTCCTCCAGGTGAGTTTGATGATCCACCAAAAAGGAGGGGCTGGGTGCTAGGTCCGGCTCGCAACCATAAACATGTAGACAAAATGAGAGAAAATTAGCTGCACACCAACATCTGTCCAACAGGTTTATTAAAAGACTGCCACCAGGACTATCACAACGGACCAAGGGATGATGACGTTTCACACATACACTGTTTGCTATGGGGGCGCTCAGCAAGGAAGGGTGGAGCCAGGAATGCCATCAGGGGTAAATTTAACATGTTTGTTATTTTTAAAAAATCCCTTTACAATTGCTTTTAAGGACTAAGTCAATAGCACTCTGGCTTTTTCTTAAAAGCAATCCAAAGGCCATTCAAAAAGATCTCGTAACACCACTGGCTCCACCACATCTTTATCTGAATTTCTCTAAATAAAACCTATGACCAAAAGACAGTTTTGCCTTCCATGTGCTTAAAAAAAAACCTCCATGCAAACAGATAAATACATCACACAGTACATATATTGAGCTGTTCCTAAAGCCAAAAGATTTGTATTTCTGGCCATGCAAGTCCTGAGATTTACACAGCAATCAAAGCCAGCCAAGTACCTGAATTTTCTCTGCTGCAGTTATGCAACACAGCTGGGTTACCTTCCTGCCCCAGTCTGTTATTGGACAGTAAAAAAGCAGCAAAAGGGTAGTGAGGCCATCACTTTGCTCGATCCTTCTGTGAGCATGTTTCTTGTCAGTACAACTACATGAAGTGTATTTGATTGGTTCCTACACTATAAAGTTTGTCCTTCTTAGACAAGGTTGAGTAAAAAATATTGTGTCATTTACATTTTTGACTCATGCACATCAAATAAATTATTTTAAGTGAGCTTTCTAAATTCAAACTAGTTCCCAGTAAATTTAACTATATATTTAGGTTTCTGGATCTTGGAATTAATGGCTTTCAAAATGTTATATGGTCTTCATATAAGTCATAGGAATAAAGAGTCTCTAACAAACTCACAAAAAATATTTTAATGCCATATCTGTGAAGGGTCACTCTACTCAAAACTGCTCTTTTATTTATATTATCCTGTTTTTTTTTTAATTAGCTGAAATTTAGCTTTAACAAAATATTAGACCTTTTAATATAAAGAGTGAATATGTTTTTATTTGTGCAGTTCAACATAGCAAACATGGCGGGAGCCAGCGTCGGAGGAGGACCGGGTCCACAGCAGAGAAGACAGCAGCAGCAGCGAAGACAGCATCGGAGGAAGAAGACCGGAGTAAGAGCACATCGGTGGCGGAACCAGAGAAAGAAGATATGTTGGAGCTACGACGGGGGACTTTTTTCATTTTTAATAAAGGACTTGTCAAAACCATCTCTTGGTTTTATTTACACTACACTGCTTTTTTTGGGGGTGAATGGGTGGGGCCAGGATCTGGGGGCCCCCTTTTTAAAAGGGGCTTCAAGATTCAGATAAGTCCCCTGCCCACAGACCACCACAACCACTGGCCAGGGTTGTTGGGAAGAGGCCCTTGTCCCCATCAACATGGGGTGGGGGGGGTGCAGAGCCTCCCCCCCGCCCCAAAGCACCCACCCCCCATGTTGAGGGCATGTGGTCTGGTATGGTCAAGGAGGGGGTGCACTCAATCATCCTCCCCTTTCCTGACCCACCGGGCTGCATGCTCAGATAAAGGGTCTGGTATGGGTTTTGGGGTGGACCCCACAACGTTTTTTTTCAGGGTGTGGGGGTTTCCCCTCAAAATCTTTAGTCTGGTATGGTCATGGGTGGGACCTCAGACATTTTTTTTTTTTATTTGGCGTGGGGTTCCCCCTTAAGATTCATAGCAGACTCAAAGGCCCTGGTATGGTCAGATCACAGTCAGATCCCGTTCATTGAAGTCGCATGGAAGTCGGACATGAAGTCGCAGGTCAGATTGGAAGTCGTCTGACTTCCATGTCAGAGCAGTGTGAACCCGGCCTGAAGCTGCTTGGTTACTATGCACAGCTGCACCAGATTCTGTGTGCACCCATTTTAGTAAATATCCCCTATTGTGACATTATTTACCTTTTTTGGCTCATATCCATCAAATTTATTATTTTAAGTATGCTTAAGTTTCTAACCTCAACAGTTTACACAACAGCACCCAGGTAAAGTACTTCCCCTATATATTTAAGTTTCTGGATTTTGGAACAAATGGCTTCTGAAATGGGATATGGTCCTCCAATAGGTCATAATAGTAAAAGGAAGGCTCTAGCAAAAGCACACAAAATGCCGTATTGCCATATTTTGGAGGGTCCCTCTATTCAAAAGTGATACTTTATTTATATTCTCTTGTTTTTTTTTTCTCCATGATTTGAAACAGACAAACATTTAATAGGGAGAGCTGGAATCCTCAGAATGGCCACAGCAGGTCTACAGAGCCAAGAGCTAAGGTACTGAAGATCTCACCAACACAATCACTGCGAAATATACAAATGTCAATAATTTAAAATAGTTGTAAACCCTTACATATACTAGAATCAGGTGATACACAGAGTTGAAACAAATCCTCCTACCTAAGTTGTACTTGTTTATCTGTAATCTTCTCTTCTCTAAATCTGTTCAAAGTGAAGAATTTAAACACCTTCTCTGAGCTTTCAGAAATCAGGGGGCAGGGATCTTAAATTACACTCTGCAGAGCTCAGTGAGGAGAGCTGAGAGCTATACACAGCTCACCGGAACAAAGCTGAAGCTGAGTGCTAGAGCTCCCTCCCCTGTCACCCTTTTTTCCTCTTGGTGCCAGTAAAACTTGTCAGAAGTGACTCATACAGATACCAGAGGAACACGACAGCAGAGAGAAAGAACACTTAGTGCTCTGGATTGAGAAAAGTACACCCTATACAGGGCTATGCTTTATTTACAACCACTTTAACTCTTCAGCTTCTACCAAAATCTGAAATATTAATCTTGGGTGGAGAAATGCTTTAATTTACAAATAACTAAGTGTATCTAAATCCAACAACAAAAATGTAATATACTGTAGTTTTTCAGTTCTTAGATTAGGTGGCAGCGTTAGTTTTGCTGGTTAGGGTTTTTTTTTCTTTATTTCACCTGTTGGTCCTGCTAGTAACACACTTCCTATCCTCACCAATGCTCACTCACTGTACTGTGTCCATGTCCTGTACAGCTTTGTCATCCTAGGCTACTGCTTCTTATTTGGACTACAGAAGAGGAGAGTGGGATGTAGTAGAGGTGAACTAGACAGGGATGAAACATTGCTTAATATTAGCACAGTAAGTTACAAGCTCACTAGATTTCTGGTAGGATCAATAGGTTTCTTTTTGTTAGTTTGTTTGTTTGTTTTTTTGCATTTATTGAACAGATACAACAAGATGCCTAAAATGATTTTCCATACACTTTAAATAATCAAACTGACACTGTGCAAAGAGAAATTGGAGACAGGCATTCCAATCAACGCTTCAGGTGCTTTTATCAGTTTAGTTGTGAACTTGACCAATTCTGTCGGCGCTCAGCTGCCGGTAGAGCGTCCCTGGACGTCTTCCTATTTACTTCCTCTCTGCGTGCCGCTGCGGGCACGCATCAGGGAAATTCTGTGTTGGCCATGTCCCTTGGATACAGCCAATCACAGATTGTGGTAAATGGCCAATCACAGCGGCCATTTAGCACTCAATCGGAGCGTCCAATGAGAGATGATCTCAAGTGTAAACATATGAGATCATCCCTCATTGCCGGTGTTCTGCCGAGAAAGTTCCCCTCGGCGGATAAGGACCCCCTGTACTGCGCAGGCACAGCGCTTGCGCAGTACGAGCCGGCGGAAATAGCCGAAACCGAATAGTTGTAAATCAGCTGTACACGGCGCCTGTAAGAGGGCCCCTCGCCACGCTTTAGGCACGGCCTTGATGCGCTCTGCACTTTTTTTTTTCTACCTCTAGGTCCACTTGGATTGTGGGGCTTGAACCTGGACTCAGGGCGCAGGCGCCGTGTACAGCTGACTGAAGGTTTTCAGCTTCAGCTATTTTCGGCGGCTCCTTAGTCATTCGTACTGCGTAAGCGCTGCGCCTGCGCAGTACAGGGGGGTCCTTATCCGCTGGGGGAACTTTCTCGGCAAGACACCGGCTCTCCCTCCCCACACAGAGAGCGCGTGTGAGGAGGGAGAGTGACCTGTGCTGCAGATCTGTGAGTGGCAACCGTTTAGGAGTGATTTCAGTGAAAACACAGTAACATCAGAGCCCAAATAGTGCCCATACAGTGCCACATCAGTGCCACTGGTGCTACAGTGCTCATCACTGTTAGTGTCACAGTGCTATCTGTCATCAGTGCCATCAGTCATCAGTGCCATCTATCAGTGCCATCAGTCATCAGTGCCCTCTGTCAGTGCCATCTGTCATCAGTGCCATCTGTCAGTGCCATCAGTCATCAGAGCCGCCTGTCAGTGTCACCTGCCACATCAGTGCCACGTGTCATCAGAACCACGTGTCATCAGTGCCACATCAGTGCCATGTTTCATCAGTGCCACGTATCAGTGCCATCTGTCACCAGTGCCACGTATTAGTGCCATCTGCTAGTGTCACGTATCAACAGTGCCATGTATCAGTGCCATCTGTCACCAGTGCCATCTATCAGTGCCATCTTGTCAGTGCCATCTGTCATCAGTGCCATCTGTCAGTGCCATCAGTCATCAGTGCCACCTGTCAGTGTCAACTGCCACATCAGTGCCACCTGTCAGTGTCACCTGCCACATCAGTGCCACATGTCATCAGTGCCACGTGTCATCAGTGCCACATCAGTGCCATGTTTCATCAGTGCCACATGAGTGCCACGTGTCATCAGTGCCACGTGTCATCAGTGCCACGTATCAGTTCTGTCACCAGTGCCACATCAGTGCCATGTATTAGTGCCATCTGCCAGTGTCACATGTCAACAGTGCCATGTATCAGTGTCATCTGTCACCAGTGCCACATCAGTGTCACGTGTCATCAGTGCCACGTATCAGTGCCATTTGTCATCACCAAGAATGTCTAAAAGATTATTTTCAGCAACGGGGAGCTCTCCGCTTCGGATTTCTCCTCATATTCAGATTCTGAATCGGACGTTCACTACGAGCCTGTCCTAAGCAGTGAAACACTGACAGCCTCAGAGGAGGATGAGAGTCCGCCCGCCAGACGAAGGCGCTCTGGTGAGGAGGCAGTGCCATCCACCAGCACTGCATTGCCATCCACCAGCACCACAGTGCCATCCACCAGCACTGCAGTACCTCGGCAAAGGCCACATACCAGTGGGGTGTCACCTCAGTCCCAAATGGTTAGGTCCCATGCCAACCTTCCCTATTCCCTTCAGAACCCCTTGTGGCTTCCTCCTAATTCAGGAGAAGCTATCATTCCCCCTTTCACTGCCCAGCCAGGAGTCCAGGTGGACACAGACATTTTTTCCCTGTATGGGATTTTTTTCTGTATGGGACTAACCAAAAAAAATGTATTACGTTCATATTGGTCAACCCTCCCCATCCACCACATGCCCATCTTTTCCTCATTAATGCCCAGAACCAGATATCTCATGATTATGAGATTCATACACTATAATGACAATACCCAGTGCCCTTCCCGAAATGACCCAAATTTTGGCAAGCTTTATAAAATTTGGCCACTACTAAATTATTTTTCTGAAATGTTTACCCCAGACTAACACATATGCATGGATGAGTCCCTTGTCAAATTTACTGGCAGGCTGGGCATAAAACAATTTATTCCCACCAAAAGGGCCCGCTATGGGGTGAAGCATTATAAATTGTGCGACCGAGCCACAGGGTATACATATGCCTTCATGGTATACGAAGGGAAGGACACCTAGCTGCATCCCCCTAATTGCCCAGACTACATCGGATCAAGTGGAAAAGTCGTTTGGGAACTCATAAACCCACTCCTGGAGAAAGGCTACCATTTGTATGTGGACAACTTTTATACTAGTTTGTCCCTGTTCCGCAACCTTCACAAAAAAGAACACTCCAGCATGTGGCACCGTAAGGATGAACCAGAAGGGCTTTCCTCAAAGCCTTATCAACAAGAAGCTAAGAAGAGGGGAGACGGTGAGTTTACGGAATGAGGAAATTCTGGCTGTGAAGTGGAGGGACAGAAGGGATGTCTACCTGCTTTCTTTGATCCACAACAATACATTTGTTGAGATCACCAGGAGGAATGGCCCAATCCAAAAACCAACATGTATCCACAAATACAATATGTTCATGGGGGGTGTCAACTTCAACGACCAAATGCTCAAACCCTACCTTGCCACAAGATGAACATACCAGTGGTATAAAAAAGTTTCAATTTATTTGTTTAATTTGGCCATATACAACAGCTACGTTATCTATCACACATCCACTGAAAGCCCCAAATCCTTCCTTGGCTACCAGGAGGAAATCACCACTGCCCTTGTATTCCTGAACGGCCCACCAGAAAACTTTCGATCCAATGTGATTAGCAGACTCACTGAACGCCACTTTCCCGATAAAATCCCTCCCAGACCAACAGGCCAAAAACGTCAGAAATAATGCCGGGTGTGCACCAGAGGAGAAGAGACACCACTTATTATTGTCCCCAATGTCCTTCCCAACCAGGCCTCTGCATAGTTGATTGTTTCCGCCGTTACCATACTTCATTCAATTACTAGTGAAGTATGGTAAACATAACCCTCACTTACTGCCATTTACCTTCACATCCCTTATGCCTCTACTTGCTGTGTAACTGACCCTGGCTTGTTATTACACCACGCTTCTGCCTATCGATTCTGTTTATACCTCTGCCTGATCTGGAACTGACCCTGGCTTGTTATTCGACCATGCTTCTGCCTACCGATTCTGTTCATACCTCTGCCTGATCTGGAACTGATTCTGGCTTGTTATTCGACCACGCTTCTGCCTACCGATTCTGTACATACCTCTGCCTGATCTGGAACTGACCCTGGACTGTTTGACCATCCTTTTTGCCTGCCTCTTGGACTGATCTTGTACCCTACCACTGGACTAGTTGGATTCATAACACAGGGGTCTCACATATGTGAGGGGCTCCAGAATTGTTTTTCTGGATGAAGGAAACAATTTTTTTTGTTTTCTCATTCCTAGATTAGGGTCTGGAGACTCGGAGGCTTCAAAGAGATTTGGGTGGGAGAAGCCTCTACCACTGTCCCCATTCTGTCCTGAACGAGGCCCTACTTCTGCCTGCTGCCTGTAGGACCTATGCCATCATGCCTCTGCCAGTCGCATGAACTGACCACACGACATGGACCATGTTCCTGCCTACTACCAGGACCAATTTTTTGGCACTGCTGACAACCTCTGCCTGCACTGACCCTGGACTGTATATGGACAGTATCCCTGCCTGCTGCCTGTACTGACTATGGACAGTATTCCTGCCTGTTGCCTGGACAATTGCGTTCACTTTTGCTGACCAAGTCCCTGCCTGCTGCCTGGACCAGTACTATCCTCCTGTGGACAACTGCGATACTAAAACCACAGGTAATCTTTTGTTTACCCTTTGCTCAGCAGAATGTATTTTGGGGTGTAATTCTTGGTATGTGCATGCTATGTGTCCCTAGAACACCTGACGGTGTTCCTTGTATGTGGCCAGGCTGTGTAAAAGTCTCACACATGTGGTATTGCCATACTCAGGAGGAGTAGCAGAATGTATTTTGGGGTGTAATTTTTGGACATGTGTTAGAAATATCTTATAAATGGACAACCTTGTGTAAAAAAAAATGCGTTTTCATTTTTTTCCCACATTTTACAAAAACTTCTGGAAAAAAATGAACCGTTCAAAAGACTCATCATGCCACATAGATTATACGTTGGGGTGTTAGCTTTCCAAAATGGGGTCATTTTGTGGGCGTTTCCATTGTCCTGGTGCTCCAGGGCCTTCAAAATTGTAATAGGTGGTTGAGAAATGAGATGTGTAATCTATGCTCCTAGAATGCTTGAAGGTGCTATTTCAATGTTTGGCCTCTGTATGTGGCCAGGCTGTGTAAACGTCTCACACATGTGGTATGGCCACACTCAGGAGTAGTAGCAGAATGTATTTTGGGGTTGTAATCATTTGCTTTGTACATGCTATGTGTTGGAAATAGCTTAAAAATGGACAACTTTGTGTAAAAGAAATGCGTTTTAATTTTTTTCGCACATTTTCCAAAAACTTCTGGAAAAAAATGAACCGTTCAAAAGACTCATTATGTCTCATAGATTATACATTGGGGTGTTAGCTTTCCAAAATGGGGTCACTTTGTGGGCGTTTCCATTGTCCTGGTGCTCCAGGTACTTCAAAATTGTAATAGGTAGTCAACATTTTAGATGTGTCATTTATGCTCCTAGAACACCTGATGGTGCTCCCTGCATTTTGGGCCTCTCTATGTGGCTAGACTGTGAAAAAGTCCCATACATGTGGTATTGCCATACTTAGGAGGAGTAGCATAATGTATTTTGGGGCGTCATTTGTGGTATACACATGCCATGTGAGAGAAATAACCTATTACAATGACAATTTTGTGGGGAAAAAATCTTCATTTTGCAAAGAATTGTGGGAAAAAATGACAACATCAAAAACCTCACCATGCATCTTGCTAAATATGTTCTGAATTAGAATGGTGGGCCACTGGATTTGAAACCCACTGGCTGTCAACTCTTGATAAGCCCCCATTATTATCACAAATGAAAAATTAATATCCCCACCAACGACATCTAAGACAAAATTTAAGGGAAACCTAATAAAAGAAAACCATGGAGGCTGTGATTGCTGAAAATTCTAGTTTTCCAACTGTCATTTGGACTCAGCAAAAATATTCATCTAGTTAAGATGTCCTTTGTGGGTATAGAAAACAATCACCCCCTGTTTGCTATGTTTCACATATTGTTTGCTTTGCAGACTGAAAGATAGACACAGTTTTTGTTTTATTCAGCTGTATTTACTCAGTGCAACTTATAATATCCAAGTGAAAAGAGAAAAAATGTTTCCAAAAAATCACTGAGTTGGAAAAAGGATCACCCCCTTGTGTCAATATTTTGTTGAACCACCTTTTGCTTTAATTACAATATTTAGTCTGTTTGAGATATGTCTCTACTAACTTTGCACATCTAGACATTGCAATATTTGCCCACTCTTCTATGCAGAACTGCGCAAGTTCAGTAAAATGTGATGGTGACCATTTGTGGACTGCAGTCTTCAATTCATTCCACAGATATTCAATGAGCTTTAAGTCGGGGCTCTGACTAAGTCATGCAAGGATATTCACCCCTTTCTCCTTCAACCACTGTGTGGTAATTTTTGCTGTGTGCTTTGGTTCATTGTCATGTTGGAGGGTAAACCTTCTTCTCATTGACAACTTTCTGGCAGAGAGCAGCAGATTTTCCTCAAGAATTTGATGGTATTTTGCCCCATCCATTTTTCCTTCTAGTCTGACAAGTGCTCCAGTGCCTGCTGCAGAGAAACATCCCCATAACAGGATATTAACACCTCCATGCTTCACTGTACAAATGGTGTTATTTGGATGGTGAGTTGTCTGGTGTTGAGGCCAAATAATTTAATTTTGGTCTTATCTGACCATAACACCTTTTTCTATGTGGCCTCAGAGTCTTCAAGGTGTGTTTTGATAAAGCTTAGTCATGACTGCATGTGGCCTTTCTTGAGGAGTGTTTTTTTTTCTTACAACCCTCCCATACAAGCCACACTTGTGGAGAATTTGTGATGTTGTTTCAAATGCATGCAATTGACACTCTGTCATAAATTCCCGCAACTGCTTCAGAGTTGCTGTAGGCCTCTTGGTAGTCTCTCTGACCAGTTTTTTTCCTGGGTCTTTCATCCAGTTTGGAGTGATGTCCTGATCCAAGGAGGATCTGTGTTGTATCAAATACCTTCCACTTCTTAATAAGAGACTCCACTGTGCCTCTAGGCATTGATAAAGCCTTTGACTTTTTTTTATCCATCTTCGGACTTGTGCCTGTCCACCACGTTATCCCAGAGATCTTTTGACAGTGCCTTGCCACCCATAGTTGACCGTTTGTTTGCTTCAGTTGCACTACCGGGGGGCTGAAAAACTCCAGGAAAGCTTTTTTCATGCTGAGCTAATCAAAATGACTACAGCTGATCACAGCTTCAAAGTCAAATGGCAATTGAGAAGGTGATTAGCTACACCTGATTAAGTTTACAAGTCATTATTAGGAGGTGGTGATCCTTTTTCCAACTCAGTGATTCTTATATTTTTCAGTGCCTACAAAAACAGAAAGCAGATACCTTTTATTCATTACTAAATGGGAAGTTCTCTTTTAGTACATCCCCTTCGTTAATCAGATATTTGGATAAAAAGGTAGTATGAATAATTAACACCATGCTTAATAACTGTTCTCACTAAGAGAAACTGTGATATGTAATTGTAGTAGAATCTCTGACCTTTTCCAGTCTAATGAGAACCTTCAAGGCCAAAGATAGCTGACATTCTTCAATATGTGGTGGGTTGTGAGGCATAGTGGGTGCAAAGGTGGTAAAAGTCATTGGGTGCCAGACTCTTCTTGAATGTAAAGAGATTTTATTTCTTTGACAGTCCTTTTTATATTTTGAAAGGGAAAGAGGTTTAGGGCCAGGACACCCTTAAGTAGTTGTAATTTCAATGGTGGACTCCGAGACTTTAACAGGAGGACAGCCGTACAGGGAAAGGCCCCAGCAAGGTGCCACTTCTGCACATGCAGGATTGCTGTCTCCTATGGTAACAGTACTTGAGTTCTCAAAGTAACAGTTCTTTCAGCTCTACTACAACTTCTCCTTGTAGTTCTTCAGCCCCATGAGCTCCCGGTCTCTCACTAGACCCTCTGATTCACCGACTCTGAATTCTGTGAGCTCCTCAAGGCCTTTGGGATTGAATCTTCCTCAAGCGTCACCCATGCTTCCCTGCTGGGTCCCTAGCTTGGCACTTCGGATACCTTTAAGCTTCTCCCCTGCTGACCGGCTCGGTCCCTATCTTGGCATACAAGGCTGCTCTGCAAGCATCACTTCTGCTGGTTGGGTCCCTGACTTGATCACCGCCTGAAGTTTCCCGATTCTCCACCATGCCCATTGGAGTAGAATACTGCTCCGGTACTTGCTTCAGTTACTCACTGTGGTCCCTGGTAAAGGCAATTGGTCCCTTATTGTCGACAGCTTCCCTTCTACCTCTGACCACAACAGGTTGTCTGGCCGGCAGAACCATCACTTCTGGTTGGACAACCCTGCGCTGCCCTCTTATGCCCCGTACACACGGTCGGATTTTCCGATGGAAAATGTCCGATCGGAGCGTGTTGTCGGAAATTCCGACTGTGTGTGGGCTCCATCGGACATTTTCCATTGGATTTTCCGACACACAAAGTTGGAGAGCAGGAGATAACATTTTCCGACAACAAAATCCGATCGCTTCAATTCCGACCGTGTGTGGCCTGTTCCGACGCACAAAGTGCCACACATGCTCAGAAGAAATTCCGACACGGAACAGCTCATTCTGGTAAACTTAGCGTTCGCAATGGATACAGCACTTTCGTCACGCTGCAGTGTTAAAAATGGTTTAATACAGCGCACTCTCTTCTTCTTTATAATGTGACAAGAATTAAGTAGTTTTGCTGCTCATATACACACACACTTCTCACAAACTTATTTCTTTACTATTTATCAGGATTCCCTCAATATATTTTGATTTCTCACATCTGACAACATAATTTTGTTGTATTTTTTTTTTGGTTTGGCTTTAATGTAGATTCTTTTTTTGTGTTTGTATTTTTTTGAAGGGTGTTATTTTTTGGGGGGGATTTTTATTTGTACTCCCGAAAATGTTTGTGTTTGTTTTTTGTGTCAAGTTACCACAACACCATTGATATGTTGTTCTATTTAATCTGTAGGAGATTGTTTGGTTTTGGTGTCCCTTGTTAATTTCACATTTTATGTTAGAAATGTACCTGAATCGTCACCAACAAACTGTCCTTTTTGGATTAAAACACACACAGGAGAGTAGAATTTCCCTAAAAAAATTTTATTAAAAGGGGTCACAACTAAACAAAGAGGGAGGCAACGCTGGAGAAACAGCAGAAGTGGGTGAAGCCTTGGACCCCCAGTGCAGACATCACTAATTTTCAAGCTAAATTGGTGGCCTGAGGAGTCCTTATCTAAGGGAGGGCAGTCTGGTCCAGAAGTCCCTGAGATCCGGAAAGCAGCAGATGACATCTGTGTCCTCAGGCTGTGGTCATACGAGAGACTGCAGCTTTTGTCAGTGCAGAATGAACCCAGGGCCATCACTCTCTTGTCTTCCTTCCACGCTTCCTTCCACGCGGTGGCTCTGGTGGTGGAGTTGTGGCAGCAGGAGGAGGATGGTCCAACTCAATCACGTCGGTCTTGGGTGTTAGTTCCCCACTCACCCCCTTACTTAGGACTTTATACAGAAGGTCCTCACAGAGCTTTCTTTGACCCTCCTGCATGCCCTGCAGTTTTGTGGCAGCCATGCAGGCAAAGGCCTCTTCAGGAGTGGGTAAGGCTCGGAGGGATGCAGAAGCCTCCTGAATCAGCCTGAGCGCAGAATCATGCACGGGAGTCGTCTTCCTCGCCCTTTTATATGGAAGGCGGAGGGGAGGAACCTGAGATTCAGTCGGGCTGCGACTGGTCCCAGGCTTCTCTTGGCTCACACTTAGCCCCGCCTCCTCCTGGCTACCACTAATCCCTGCCTCCTCCTGGCTGCCACATTCCACAACTTCCTCCTGGCTGAGGTCTTCCTGTGTATGAAAAAGGGACATATTTTTAGTTTTTTATTCATCAATCACACACAATTTTCATCTCATGACTGATGCAAATTGACTGTTACCAAATATAACAGACTATCCTTCTGAGCCCAGCATTTTTCATTTTTGTCCCAATTTTGGGTGCCCACTACTGTCTATTGATATGTAAAACACTTTTTGCAATCAGCAATTAGTGATCAATAATAACATCTAATAAACATAATTTATTTATTGACCAGAAATCTGTGGAACAATGCTATACCTGACTCCAGCTGGGCTCCTCCACTTCTTCCTGGCTGGAAGGCCCAGGTTGGACATCGGAAGCCTCAGCTGGGGTGGAAGGAAGAGTGGAAGGAAGAGTGGAGAGGGATTCCCTGACTTCAATGTGGTCTGACAGAAATCGCAGTCTCTCATAGTACCACAGCCTGGGGACATAAACGTCATCTGCTGCAGCTCCGGACCTCTGGGAATCCGTGACCTTCTTGCGCTCCCTAAGATAAGTGCTCCTCAGGCCACCAATTTTGGTTTTTAAATAGGGGATGGTTGCTGTGGGGACCGCCGGCTTCACCAACTCCAGCAGTGTCTCCAGCGCTGCCTGCCTCTTTTGTTTATGATTATAATGGGGATGTCTCACCTGCCACAGACAGGGCAGCTCCCTGTATTTGTCTATGAACAGGGGGAGGAAATTGTGGTCGTTGAACCCATCCATTTTCTCTGCAAGACACAACACAAGACAAACCCTAATGTCAGGCCAAACTCCCCTAATCTTGTTACAATATAGGCTTCCATTTCGAAGCAGTATAGGCCCAAGTTTAGATCCTACCTTCGTTATCACGATCGGCGCCTCCGATGCTCCTTCCTCCGCTCACAGATCGTACGTAAGACGCACGTGTGTTACGCTTTATACACACTGCGCATGCGTGTAACTCCGCCCGCCCCTGATGTTCTTTCTAGTCTATTCCCTGCCCCTTTTTGTTCGGCGCAGTGGGGGAAGAGCACATGGTGGAGACACAGCAGGATCGTGATAATTGTAGCAACAAGGAGGAGGAGGAGGAGGAAAGCCCGGATCCGGAGATGTCCCGATCCAGAAGGAGATTTAAGGCCTCAGATATGTCCTTTGGGGAGATGTTGGAGATGGTGGACATCCTGAAGAGGGCCGACTATGATGGAAAGTATGGGCCTTACCCCAACCCCAATGTCAGAAAGGCCAAGATCATGGCGAAAGTGGTCAGGAGTCTGCACCGGAAATTCGGGGTACGACGATCGAAAGATCAGCTCAGGAAGCGGTGGTTGTACCTCAAATTAAGAGAACATGAGCAGTACAGAAAGATCCGGAGAGTGCTGCAAAAAAGTAAGTAGTAGTAGTAGTAGTAGTAAGTAGTAAGTTATTACGTTCGTGCTGCTCCATGTGCTTTTAGGAACTGTTGTACAGTTTAAAAAGGCAACTTTCATGTTCATGGGCACATTATTCGTTCGTATCAAACATTTTTCTTTAGGACTATAAAACACCATTGTTTAGACCATATGCAGTTGGCCACCATTATTACGCCCTATACTTGTCTTAAAAGAATTTGGTTGTGTAGATGGCTTTGTTACTAGAATGAAATGCAAACTAGATTCTGTATAAGGAGAGGACACTCAGCAGCTGTTTTCACATCTGGACACTGGAGCACTAGTGTGGGACACAAGAACACCATTTTTATTAGGGGGCCACACAGGTGCTCCAGTGTATACTATAGGGGGAGTGCTACATCTGTGAAGCTTGTACCAAACAGGTAAAGTATTGCAGCTTGACAAAGGACACTGAAAATGCTACATTTTGGAACTCTGCTAAACTTGCCCATTGTACCCCACCTTCCAAGCAATGTTTCCTATTTATAGTTCTGCCATCAAATATCTGTGTGCGAATTATACCTTTTTGTTTTACATAGGGGAGAAAAGACTCGGAGGACACCCCTCATCCGAGGAGACCAGAGCCTACCCCCCTCTGGAAGAAGGGGAAATCCCCCCAACACAAGCTGAGCAGGAGGAAGAAGACGTGGTGGAACTAGTCACCACAACAGGTGAGTGTCTGCGACCACAGGCTCAGGTAAGAGATGGATGCCGGCAGATTTTTGAGACCTAATTTTTTTTTGGGGTTGTTCTCTTTTTAGGTGATCGTGATGTTGTGGATCCAGATCCTTTCACATCTGAAAGTGCCCAGATCCTGATCGGGGAGATCATGGGGTGTAATTTACAATTGGAAAACATCAAGAAAAACATCAATGATGTTATTGGAAAAACTAAAAACATCATTGATGTTTTGGGGCGAGTTTAAAGCCCCTCCAAATCCCTTTGTTTTTTGGTGTGCTACAATGTGCAAAATGTTTTTGTGATTTTTCCAAAAGACAAATTTGGAGGATGCACACAGTGTGTCAACATGTGCTATCTGCCATCACGGGAGATCAATGGATGCGTTTTGGGGGTGCAACCCCTTCCTCAATAATAAAGTAGCTGAGAGGAAGGGGTTTCTCATCCCAAACACGTCCCTTGATCCCCCGTGATGGCAGCTAGCACATGCTGAAATTCGTAAATTGCTGTGCATCTTCCAAATTTGGCTTTTCCTGGGGTGACTTCACACCATGTGAACGCAATATCAAACACAGTTCCTAAATACTCATGTGTGATATTGCCTTCAAGTTCTACAGTTTGTAAGTTCAAGATTTGTGTCTTTCTTGTTGGTTTTACACAGGCCTGTTTTATCGTAAATGGACATTTCTATTCTTGATAATGCTACCCTAAAAATTGGTATACAACAAACATGTTGGTTTGTTTGAAAAACCTTTGGTAAATGCACATGTGATTGTGCAGGTTTAAAAAAGTTTGTTAATCAAGAATGTGTGGATTATTGTCTCAACGCTACAACACTTTTTGGGTGATGTCATTGCTGTTTTCAGAGAAAATGGGGGTTATTTACTAAGGGCAAATCCTCTTGGCACTACAAGTGCAGTTTCAGTGCAGTTGCAAGTGCACTTGTAGTGAAATGTGTCTTTGCATTTAGTAAATAACAGCCAACAGTGCTTTGTATAAGGTTACACAATCACGCCATTTTCTGGAATAAACACATTTCTGTCAGGGTCAGCTAAAACAAACACAAGCAGTAAATATCCACAAAGAATGTTTTTTTTTTTTTTTTTATTATAAAAAGGCTTCACATATTTGCTGGCATATTGATGGCCCCCCTACCCACAAAGAACTCCAGGTATCGTAACCGGACATCACGGGCACTCAGGGAGGGCAAGCCAGGATGGCCGCTTTCAAGCGCCGTCAGTGTGGTTTCATGTATCATTCCGGCCTCAGGCCCAACTGAGCCAGCATAGTTGGCCGAATGTTTCCTTAAAAAGTTATGGAGAATACAGCACGCCAGTATAATATGGTTCAGTTTATACTCCGCCATATGGATAGGTGTCAGAAATAGGCAGAACCGGCTGGCCAGGATCCCAAATGTGTTCTCCACCACTCTTCGGGCTCTGGCCAGCCGGTGATTAAAAACCCTCTGTTCCGGGGTGAGTGTCCTCATCGGGAATGGCCGCATCAGGTGGTCCCCCAGCGCAAACGCTTCATCAGCCACGAACACAAATGGGAGTCCTTCCACATTGTCCTCTGGAGCTGGCAAGTCCAAGCTGCCATTCTGGAGATGCCTGTGGAACTCCGTGTGGGCGATGACTCCACCATCGGACATCCGGCCATTCTTCCCCACGTCCACATACAAGAAGTCGTAATTAGCCGACACCACCACCAACATCACAATACTATTGAACCCCTTATAATTATAATAGTACGACCCCGAGTTGGGTGGTGGGATGATGTGGATGTGTTTCCCATCAATTGCCCCTCCGCAGTTAGGAAAGTCCCACCACTGGGCAAAGTGGGAGGCCACAGTCTGCCATTCCTGTGGCGTGGAAGGAAACTGTTGAGGAAAACAAAAAAAAAATTAGTCTTTTTGCACATTAAAACATGGAAAGCAGATTAGACACAAACATTCTTGGCCAACATCAAGATAACATTTATTAATGGGAATTTTTAAACACCAAAGTATAAGGTACATCTATCATATTCCCCCTCTCCCCCCTCTCCTGGGCCATTTCTAACATTATAGGGGGGAGCTTTTGGACAGGTTACCCTCTCCACTTCATTGAGAGATGAATATAAAGAGAAGAAAAGAGGAACACCTTATATTCATCCAAGGTAGGTTTGGGGTATAGTCAGGATTAATTTTACCGCCTATAGTTGCCTACCTGAATAATTGTACCCTTTATACCACTAGTCCATTGTTGATTGGAATGGCAATAAATGATCGACAATCAAAAATGGTTGTTCTAGGGACCAAATTAACATATGTAAAAAGAAGGGGAGGAGGGGAGAACCTCCAAAAGACAGTCCACTCAAGAACATACGGGTATTAACCTAAATATCTTTATTGATTATCCCAATTAAAACAGTATATCTATCCAAAAACCATTAATTAAAAATTAAAAATAGGACAAGGGTCCTACACAGCACTGGTGGCCACCGATGTTATCCACATACATAAATCACTCATGCATCCGTACACACGTCAACTTCTAGGGAAGACCCGGGTCTGATCTATATTTCATCTACTTCCCAAATAAAGTTTATAAATAGATTAGTTATTGCCATTTCGGTCCTCACTAAGTGAAGTGCAGGTGCTGGTGATTGAAAAGATATCTGTCCGGATATTAATGATGAGCAAAAACAAACTTCAATACATAGCAGGTTGATGAATAAAGTGTCCCCGTATTACCGGCTGTATAGCAGCAGTTGGAGGGCAAGATTATATTATATACTCGGTAAGGAAACAAACGGCAGATGGCAATAAATAGTGTGCCTCCGTGTATGTTGGGGCACTACATAGCTCACCGTTTGACGTCTTCAACCAGAGAGTTCCAGGGCCCATAGAGGACAGTAGTAACCGCGTTGACTTGGTGTGGGGGAGCAGACATGCGGTGTGCTCGCCTGTGCTGACAGGAGCTGTTGCTTCCGGGTCTTTCCTTGGGAAAGTACGGTGTGTCACAGGGTTCAAAAGTGTTCCGCGCTTGGTCTATCAGTTTACCAGGGGAAGCGTTTAATCCCAGTGTTCACCGCAGGGCTAAACCCGATGTCCTGAAAATTTCTCAGATCGCTTCTGTATATTCAAAGTTGATTCCTCATCTGTGTGTGGAGATCCATGTCCCACCAGTGCATAGGTTAGACGTTTACGCGTTTCACTTGTTGCCAAGCAGTTGAAATAGTACGACCCCGAGTTGGGTGGTGGGACGATGTGGACGTGTTTCCCATCAATTGCCCCTCCGCAGTTAGGAAAGTCCCACCGCTGGGCAAAGTGGGAGGCCACAGTCTGCCATTCCTGTGGCGTGAAAGGAAACTGTTGAGGGAAAAAAAAATAATTACTATTTTTGCTCAGAAACATGGCAAACAGATTAGGCACAAACATTATGGGGCAACCTCCAGATAGCATTTATTAAGGGGAATTTAACAACGCCAAAGTATAAGGTACACCTAACATATTCCCCCTCTCCCCCTCTCATGGGCCATTTCTACCTTTATGGGGTGTGTGGAAATCTTGGACAGGTAACCCTCTTCACTTCATTGAGAGATGAATGCCTAAATACAGGGTATTACTTGGAACAGGCCCTCCTTAGTTACATTATTGGCAGCCCACTGGACAGGTAAGAAGTGTCATAATACAAAGATATAATTACACACTGTACACATTTGAGGACATTTGGACATTATGCTATTACCTGTCAAGATAATAATAGGATACAAAAACTTGAAACAGTACCATTGGAAAGTATACAGGCAGGCCCTTGCACTACATGCTTTGGGTAATTCATCCATAAATCAGAGCAAAAAACAGATAGGTATAGTGTGTATGGGTTTGGCAAAGTCAGCAGATAGATGATTGAGGAGAGATAGAGAATTGGGATCAGCTGACTTACCAGTTGGGGGAGGGAGGGTTACTAAAAATGATTTAGGGACACCACAAAAAAAGCCTCTGGCACTCTGCCTGAATTTAAAGCTAAAATAGCATTTCTAAACATTTTAGGGGGTGTTTGGGGTAAAGCACTACTATGGAGCTGATAAAATACATTGTTAAGTGACTACATGAGGTGAATATAGGGCCAGGAGAGAACATGTTGGGGAGGTTATTGAAGGCCAATCTGTATGAAGGACCTAAAAAATAATGACATAAAAATCCAGCATGCATGAGAACAAAGGGGACATTCACAGCAGATTCCAATCATGGTAATTAGGGAATGAGGAAAGAAATACAATATATTATCAAACATTCAATACAATAAAATGTGATATTAAAGGATAAAACTCTTACCTTCATATACTCCTTCTGCAGGACCTGTATGATGGCAGAGCAGGTCTCTGGGATAATGATCCCCAGAGCCTGGGGGGAGATGCCTGTCGAGAACTTCAAGTCCTGCAGACTTCTCCCTGTCGCCAAATACCGCAGGGTAGTGACGAGCCTCTGCTCCGGAGTGATGGCTTGCCTCATGCAGGTATCCTGCCTGCTAATATAAGGGGTCAGCGAAGCCAACAGACGGTGAAACACGGGGTCCGTCATCCTGCGAAAGTTCCTGAAATCATCAGGATTATTCTCATGGATCTCACGGAGCAAAGGCATATGAGAGAACTGGTCACGCTGAAGCAACCAATTCTTGGTTCATGAACTCCTCCCCACCCTGTTCATGGACTGGACTTGTGTCAAGGTCAGGACCCCAACACCAAGCCCCTGCACAGCACGAACTCTATGAGGAGTACGCATACGCAACATGGCTAGAAAACGGTCGGCTGCTCAGAACGAAGTAACAGAACGCACTGAAGAACAGCAAGGCCTGTGAAGAGCGACCTGAAAAACAGTAACGAACAAACAAGAATACAATGACTAATTAAAGTCACGCGGAACTTGCTTGCACGCACTGAAGAGCAGATACAAACCCACAAGCACAAACTGAACGGCAGAAAACGTTCTGAAAGCCACGAGTCTGAAAAAGCGCGAATCGTCTCTCACCAAACTTTTACTAACACGAGATTAGCAAAAGGAGCCCAAAGGGTGCCGCGCTTGGTTCTGAACTGGCCTTTTCTAGTCTCGTTGTACGTGCTTGACGTCACCGCGTTCTTAGCGATCGGAAATTCCGACAACTTTGTGCGACCGTGTGTACGCAAAACAAGTTTGAGCCAACATCCGTCGGAAAAAATCCTAGGATTTTGTTGTCGGAATGTCCGAACAAAGTCCGACCGTGCGTACGGGGCATTACTCTGGATAGGTCCTCACATAGCCTGGCAGCCTGACCCTGGGATAGGCCCAATCTCCACCCTAGCAACCTGCGGCAGACAACACCTTTCCACCCAGATGGCGGTGTGGGTGGCACTCAAGAACCTGGATCACCTGACCTCATTCAAATATATAGGCTCTCCCAGCAGGCCAAGGGATTCAACAAAATCCCTGCCCATTGGCTGAGATACCCTATAACCATAACATGACCTTGAGTGGACATTCTCAATATAATACCTCCAAGTGCCCGGCAACTTGGTGGTAGGAGAGGAAAGTACAACCAGGCCAAACTTAGGGAGAAGTCAATGGATCCCTAATAATTAACTACAGTAGCTACTTCTGACAAGGAATCTGGCGAGAAGCTCCTTGACCAAACCCCAGGGAGCTACATAATCATGGGAATTATTTGGGAATTCTTTTGTATTCTCGTATCCGTTTTCCTGTATGCTTAATTAATTCAGAGGAAGACACCCCTCTGGTTGATCACCTGTGTTTCCCTGGGGTGACAGTATAGAGGGTCGTAGGAAGGGTTCAATTATCTGAATAGATATCCCCCATGTTGGGCCCTTATGGATGAAGTCATAGTGTCAATTTTAAATCGTGCTTTTTTGAGCTACATAATCATAGTAAGGCATTAAATCTATGATGTTTACAATACAGTTTCAAACAGTAAACCAGATGTGGTGTGTAAATGGATAATGCCTATGGTTCCACTATAATCCATACTTAGAAATGCTAATTAGAAACTATGATTTCCTATTTGTCTTCACTACCACTTAACAGTAGTGTAGCAATACAAGACTAATGACATCCTGTACTGACATACTGAACAATACTTCACACAAAAGCTCAATCTTTGAGAGAAAAGGGAATTGATTTCAACTGGATACAGATAAATAACATTTAGCACAGTGCCTGAAACAAACAACTATCTCCTAACTGTAACAATGTCACGGAATTCAATAAAACTCCAATTCATTGGGACAGGCCGGGATTTGCATTGTGACAAAGCAACTGCAGGTTTGACTCTCACAAGGAGAATAGTGATTAAAGCAATTTCAAAAGAGCTGTGCCTAGAGAAATGGAGCTAATTGCACATGGGGAGAACAATGAGACATTTATTCTGTAAGGGTCAATACCTGTTGAAAGAAAGCGACTGAAATCACAAGGCAGCGGAAGGTCATTGTGTAGCCAATTAGCAAGAGAAAAGTTATAACTAAACTACTTACAAACTTGAATGGGAAGTAAAGTTACTGTAGCTCAGGACTTTAGCGAGCAAAACTAATCACAGAAATATTACTATTGCTGTACTAATGTTGTTGCTGATATTGTTAGTATTATATTGTATGAGGGACACATTTAGTGCTAAAAAATGTAGACAAAAGGTACTCCCTATATAATGTTAAATGAAAAAACACACAAAAAACAAAACAGCATATAGACTCTAAAAAAAAAGTAAAGTTATATGCATTTACAGATAGCTTTAATTATCAACATCATCAAATAGAAAAAAAGCTACTACAAAAAACATAAAACACATAAAGGGATATTATAAAGGTTTGGGGTCTATTTTATTTTGTAGGTTTCTTCATTTTTAAGTTGATATTTTATCTGTTTTACCATGTATTTAAAATATTCATTTACAGGTAAAAGTTAAATGCAATGGGGGGTTTAATTGGTGTGGTTGTTCTAAAAATAGAGTATAGCAGTAGATGTTTGGTTTTAGACTCTCTTTCTTTTCTCTACTTGGAATTCTGTACTCTGTACAGGAAAGAGAGGAAGATGGCAAGATAGAATTCCTGGAACTCGTTCAGCTGTGTGTACTGTATAGTTTGACCTTGAGCTGTGGAGCTCTGTATACAGGCTTTTTTTTTTTTTGATTTTTTTTTTTTTTTTTAGCAAAGCAGGTCAAATAGCTTGATAAAGAACTCTAAAACTCTAACTATAATACATTTTCAATATATTTGAAAGTCATATTCCATATTTACCTATGGCCTCATTTGCACTGGGCATACTAAATTGAATGCTTGTAGAGAGCTGTTTTTACCTGAACGGGTTTTCCATGCACCTCTGTGCAGGCAGACCCATCTATGTCGATTGGGACGCAGCCGCTGCATGGACTGAGCCACTATTTCCAAAAAGATATCTACATGGGTGCAGGTGTGTGTCCCCAAACAAAGTGTGCATTTGGGAACACGCAACCGCGCACACCCGCACACACATGGATGTCACATTGGGAGTGGCAGCTGTGTCCATGTAGCTGCTGCATCCCATTTGACATCAATGGGACTGCAGTCAAACAAAATCATCTGCTGCAATAGGTCAGAAGTTTTTCAAAATCTGAATTAGGGTAACCTCTAAGATTAGGGCTAAAACCAGATTTGTACAAATAAGTTTTCACATTGCAAGCTTATATGTAAAGATGTAATGTTTTCTTTTTCTACTCTAATAAAAAGAAGATAATATAAAAGTTTCAGTGAAAAAGGAAAACTCTTTTGAACTAGCCCATCAAGTGCAGATTCATCAAGTTGTATATCATCGGAGAGCAATCACTCTGATGATGTATAATGTTGAATGTCATGGCTTTGATGATGGATAAGGCAATGCACCATTACCTTGCTGATATGCTCTTGTCTGGGAGAGTCTGCTTGTAAAATTCCTTATTAGGATAAGTTGCTCTAAATGATTAATTGTCTGAGCAATGGTGCATTGTGCTACAAATCTTCATAATAAGGTGCAATTGGGTAAGATATATATAACCTCTTACAGTTTTAGATTAATTGATATCGGTAAGTGCTCATCCCTAGAGAATGTCAACCTATCATATGTCTATCTGTAAGTTCATTTTACTTATGCAATACCTAGAGTAATGCTGAGATAAAATATATCCCTGTTATGACAAACTCTTTAGAAAAAATAACTGAATTAAAACCTGTATAATAAAATAATATACTGCTTATATACACCCTCTAAATAGGCAGTTACAGCTAAACTCCAGGCAGAAATAAAAGACACAAGTTAATGCAACTCTGTATTTGCATTTTTTTTTATATATAAGCATAATCGCAGTGCCCCTAATTTGACTTAGTATCAGCCTCTTGCAGTCCCTGTACAGCAGAACTGAGAGACGGGGAGGGAGAAGCATCATGAACAGCCAATCAAGTGTGTATCAGTAAAAGTATGCTGATAGGAGGAGATAGAAACGTGATGGAGAGATGAGCTTATTAGTATGCTGTTTCTCCTTTCACTGTACCAAAAAAAGAGTGTGGGTGGGGAGGGGTCCTGAAGGAAAACATAAAACTGCGTCAGTGAAAAATCAGGTCTATTTCATTGCTGGGTAAGGCCTGGATGAACAGAAATACAAATATTTTGGCAGGTAAAACAGCTCTCCTATATGTATTTTATCTCTCCTATATGTATTTTATTTAGCTACATTCTTGGAGTTCAGCTTTAAAGTTTACCTAAACGAAAAGAAACAATGGGGTGGATTTACTAAATGCAAATAGACGGTGCACTCTGCAAGTGCAGTTGCTCCAGAGCTTAGTAAATGAGCAGAAACTCTGCTGACTTCTCTGCTCTGCTGACTTCCATCATCCAATCATGTGCAAGCAAAAATGCACTCTTTTTTATTCTCCTTGCATATGATTGGTTATTCTTTGCAAAGTGAAGCTTTACCTCATTTACTAAGCTTTGGAGGAACTGCACTTACAGAGTGCAACTACACTTTGTGAATCCACAGTCTATTTGCCTTTAGTAAATCAACCCCATTATATTTTCCAGCTTACCTGCTCTTTGATTTGGTGACTGTATTAGTTATATTTTTTTCAGGTTAAGATATTCTGCAAATACAGAAAAAAATCTTGTTGATACCACTGGGAACTCACCATTGTGCTTGTAGCTTCTTGTGCACTGAACTGTAATATTAAATAATGATAGCAGTCTTTTTAGTTTTCTTCTGTGAACTGTAAAATACCCCCCCCCCCCCCCAGGGGCGTACCTATAGAATTTGGCACCCGGGGCGGATCTTATATCTGGCACCCCCCCCCCCCCCCCCCATGTAAAAACACCTACAAAAAACACCCTCCTCTGCCAAGATCAGTGTTCTTGAATTCAGACATTTAAAACCGGAAAACCGGAAGTGACACTGTGCTGTTGCTTCCAGTTTTCTACGTCTACATGGCTCAGGTCTCCGGGTGGGATGGAAAACCTGGGCGGAGCAGTGGGGGGATGGGGACGTCCCCTCCCGCTCCTTGTAATTAACAGTCGATGCTGTTCATCCATGGCAGCCAGTGACAATGGATGGGACAGGCAAGAAGTGTCAGTCACTCAGGTGTGAGCAGATCCCACATTTTTGTACAGATTGTGCCATGGTCAGGGAAGTGGAGAGCTGGACTGGAGCTGCTATGAGGGAGACATCAGAGTGAAATGGGGATGGTGTCAGACAGTGTCACCCGACCCGGTGCGGAGTGCACCTCATAGCAATGCCACTCGGCCACTGACACCCCCCCAATGTGTGGCACCCAGGTCAGACCACCCCCCTGCCCCCCCTTGGTATGCCCCCCCTCTATGTTATAAATATGAGAAAGAATGGGGGAGCAAGCAATCTAGGGTAACAATGCCTGCAAGCAGCATCTTTGGGGCGCTTTAGGAGCGGTGTATACACCGCTCCTAAAGCGCCCTTGTCCATTGAAATCAATGGCCAGCTCCGCTGAAGTGCCTGCAAAATGCCTAGGCAGCGCCGCTTTGCGGGCGCTTTTAACCCTTTATTCTGCCGCTAGCGGGGTTAAAAGTCTCTAAAGTGACAGTAAAGCAGCACTAAAAATAGCCCCGTTTACTGTTAACACAGCTGCGCTGTCAGTGTGAAAGCGCTCTTAGAGAAGAGGTGAGTATCTGTAGCTTTAGCACTATTTTAAATTTAGTGGCTGCATTCATTTTTTTTTTTCTTTTATACCTTTTTCTCTTTATTTTTACATAGTTATTCTAATACTAAGTCTGTTTTTTTCACCTTCTTTTAACAAACCAAGCTGTCCAGCAAAAGTGGCACCTAGAGGGTTGAGACAAACCATTTAACACTGACAGAGGTGCATACAATGGTCATCTTTTGGTCAGCCATTTAACGTTACCTATTTTGGCCTATAGCTTTCACCCAATTGAAAGCTTTAGGCTTAAATAGATTACGGTTAATTGGGGTGTTAGGAATTCTGTATAAAGTCCTATAGAACAGACAGTGTGCAGTCCACATGTGGTTTGTTTGATGCTTAACTGCAAACAGGAAACAAATTTTATTATATAGAGAAAAGACATACTGTAGAGTTTAACCATAGAACAGCTACAAACGTATAAACAGTGCCATCTACTGGCTGATGTAGTTGTTGTACAAAAATACATGAACAATGTATTTCAACAGGGGGTATACATCTTTTATAAGTAGATTTACACAACCATATTAAATATACACTGCACATTCAGACTCCTGCAAAGCCCATCTTGACATTTTATAAAAAGTTCATAAACCGCAAACATTTACTTTTCATCGCAAATTAATTGGCCAACTTAGACACCTACATTATGGAGTAGTGGAGATATTTGGTCATGAAAAATACTTTATTAACTGAGCGCAGATTGCAGAGTGTCATAATTGAAATTTCATATCGACACAGCCGGAGTTTTTATATTATCTTAATATTTGTGTGCTGCGATAAAACCATTCATGTTTCAGATAATTATTCTCCTATATGCTAGAAAGCAATCACTGAGCCGGCTCCCCATCAACATTTAACAGACATGCAGAACACAGCGCCAATTATTTATGAGTATAAAGGAAATAAAATAACACTATAGCCAGTTATGTTGTGTCTCCAAAGGAACTCCGAATAATATTATGCATTTCATAATAAAGGCCATTTGTTAAAGTTAAAATATTTGTGGCTATGTTGGTACTGATGAGCATTATATTATATGTACTGCTTTTTATCCAGATGTTTCCTAAGTGCAACATATAAAATAAAAGAGCATTTTGAAGCAGTGCTGTCTTTTGGGGTGTATGCCAAACTTTTATTGACCATTGTTGTGAACTGGTCCTTTTAAAGCGTTATGGTCAGTGAAACATAACAGATTTATTTTTTAATTTACTGCTGGAAAAGGCTGAGCATTATACCTAGAAATGCTTTGTGCTGCATCTATCTAATTGGTTTGGAAGTGCTGAAAACAGTGTGAAATTAAATGAATTTTACAGCCCAATACACAGTAGCAGCTGTATTGTCATTTTTCTCATTTATGGGTTTATGATTTCTTTCTGCGATTTACTAAAGGAAATGAAGGTATGGACTCACAAAAATAACAACAATACTTTCAAAGAGCACGTATAATGAACTAAACTCACCCTTGCTATAATAAACCCATAGGTGTGCACAGCCTATTGCATTAGGGTGTGCACCTCAGGGCTCAAAACACATTTGTGTGTGCATTTGTATACATACACACTGACAATATCAGTAGAGTAGTGGCTGGTGTCAGTAGGGCAGTGAATGGTGTCTATAGTTTGTATTATATTATTTTTTACATTTTTCTTTCCAAATTTTTAGGACCCCCATTAGGGGGCTTTGGTGAAATATCAGGGGTTTTAACAGGGGGAATCTGCACCACACAGGGTGATTAGGATGTGCCCAGGCACACCTGGCACACCCTGTGCGCACACCTATGAATAAACCTTATATTGCAATGACATATATAATGAAAATGGCAAGCTCCAAGTCTCCCTTTTCACAATTTATGTAATGAGGTGCGTGCTTGTCAACTGCTGTTTACAGAGGCATTGATGCAACAACTATTCTCATATGGTGTGCTGTGTTAGTAGTTCTTCCACTAGGTGGCAGTGTAATTGTAATGCATTCTCCCTTGTTGGTATGATGTCATTTCTTGTCTCATTCTGCTCCTGTTTTAATGCAGAAAAATTCTCATTAGCCATGTGCCAGTGTTCTTTATTTTCTCAATCAAATATTGCTGGTGAATTTGCAAACTGGAGAGATTGAAAAACGAATATAATGAGCAGGTTTCAAAAATCTGTCAGGCTTTTTTTGCTCTCTATGGCTTCTAGCCTTGCAGCACCAATGCCGCGTACACACGATCACACATTCCAACAACAAAATCCATGTTTTTTTCCGAAGGATGTTGGCTTAAATTTGTCTTGCATACACATAAATCTTGTCGAATGCGGTGACGTACAACACGTACGACGTGCCGAGAAAAATGAAGTTCAATAGCTCTTTTGCTTGATTCTGAGCATGCGCGGAACTTTGTGAGTCGGAATTGTGTACACACGATCGGAATTTACTACAACGGATTTCATTGTCGGAAAATTTGAGATCCAGATCTCAAATTTTGTTTGTTGGAAATTCCGATGGAAAATGTCCAATGAAGCCTATACATGGTCGGAATTTCCGACAACAAGCTCCCATCGAACATTTCCCATTGGAAAATCTAACCGTGTGTACGCGGCATAACACCCTCCTGCTTCTTGTCCTGGTGTCACATGGACAGAAAGTGTGGTGACACAGACAGCAATAAAAACGTCATGATAATTCTGACTCATACCCACTGTATTGCATACAAAAAGATTAACCACGTGCTTACTGGGCACCTAAACCCCCCTCCTGCCCAGACCAATTTTCAGCTTTCAGTGCTGTCACACTTTGAATGATAATTGCATGGTCATACAACACTGTACCCAAATGAAATTTTTATCATTTTTTTCCCTCAAATAGAGCTTTTTTTGATCACCTCCTGGGGTTTTTATTTTTTGTTAAAAAAATGAAAAAAGACCGAAAATTTTGAATAAAAATACAAAACAAATTTATATTTTGTTATAAAATTTTGCAAACAAGTAATTTTTCTCCTTCATTGATGTACGCTGATGAGGCTGCACTGATGGGCACTGATAGGCTGCACTGATGGGCACCGATAGGCTGCATTAATGGGCACTAATAAGGTGTCACTGGTGGGCACTGATAGGCGGCCCTGGTGGGCACTGATGAGGCATCACTGGTGGGCACTGATGAGGTGGCACTGGTGGGCACTGAGAGGTGGCAGTGATGGGTGGCACTGATGGGCGGCACTGAAGGGCATCGATAGGTGGCACTGAAGGGCACTAATAGGTGACACTTATAGGTTGCACTGATAGCTGGCACTGATGGGCACTGATAGATGGCAGTGATAGGCGGCAGTGATGAACAGTGATGGGCACTGGTAAGTGACACTGATAGGCAGCACTCCATGGTGGTACTGATGAGACATTGATTGGCACCACTGGTGGGCATTGATAGGTGGCACTCGTAGGCATTGATAGTTGGCACTGATTGGTGGCACTAATATACACTGGTGGACACTGACATGCACTGTGTGGGCACTGGCAGGGGCCACTGGCAGGTGGTACTGGTTTGCACAGATGAGGCGGCTGTGCCTCTTCCTCTTTGGGACCAATGTCTCTTACACAGAAGATGGTCATCGGCTTTTGTTTCTCCTCACGCTGTCAGCGTGAGGAGAAAAAAAAAAGATTACCGATCTTCTGTTTACATGACGAGATCAGCTGTCATTGGCTGGCAGCTGATCACTTGGTAAGGGGCCAGGATCGGCCCCTTACTCCAATCTGTGATCACCCGAGTCTCATTGACTGATGTAGACATGCGGAGCATGCAAAGGGAGCACGTCTATTGACGGCCTCCTGGCAATGTGGGTCCGCGCTGTAGCCGTCATTTGGCTATAGCAAGGATGGGAACAGGTTAAAGTGTAACTCCAGCCCAAAAAATTTGTTTTTGATAGAGTAGGGAGGGTTTTATAGCTGCCTGTTCCTTCATTGGGGAGATTTAGGCTGGGTTCACACTGATACTACACAATAGGGATGAGCCGAACACCCCCCAACATCCAGAACACGCAAACGGATCAAAAGTTTGCACAAACTTTCTAACACCGTTAAAGTCTATGGGACTCGAACGTGAGAAATCAAAAGTGCGAATTTTAAAGACTAATATGCAAGTTATTGTCCTAAAAAGGGTTTGGGGACCCGGGTCCTGCCCCAGGGGACATGTATCAATGCAAAAAAAAGTTTTAAAAATGTCTGTTTTTTCAGGAGCAGTGATTTTAATGATGCTTAAAGTGAAAAAATAAAAGTGATATATTCCTTTAAATATTGTACCTGGGGGGTGTCTATAGTATGCCTGTAAAATGGCGCGTGTTTCCCGTGTTTAGAACAGTCCCTGCACAAAATGACATTTCTAAAGGAATAAAAGTAATTTAAAACTGCTTGCGACTGTAATGTAATGTCGGGTCCCGGCAATATGGATGAAAATTATTGAGAAAAATGGCATGGGTAACCCCACAGCCCATTACCAGGCACTTTGGGTCTTGTACGGATATTAAGGGGAACCCTGCACCCAAATTAAAAAAAGAAAAGGCATGGGGCCCCCAGGCCCTATATACTCTGAACACCAGGATACAGGCGGTCCCAAGAAAGACAGGGACTGTAGGTTTGTTCTTAAGTTGAATCTGTTTGTAATTTGGAACAGGTACATTTTGTAAGTGTAGCTCCAGCCAAAAAATCTATTTTTAAGCTTTTTGGAAAACATAGGGAAGGGTTATCACCCCTGTAACATTTGTTTTGCTGTCTGTGCCCCTATTCAGAAGATTTCACCTCACTTTCTGTCCCAATGACAGTTGTATTTTGAAAATTTGGGTTTTTTAGGGAAACCAGGATTGGTGATAAAGTATCAGTGAAGGATTTCCGTTTTCCCATATTAACTCTTACAGGAGAGAATTTCCCTTCCTAGGGGTAGATTTCCTCTCACTTCTTGTTGTCTCCCTCCGTTTGTAAGTAGGAGTCGTTTGTAAGTCTGATGTTTGAAAGTAGGGGCCTGCCCTATATACTCTGCAGAAATTTGGGCCTTAGGTGTTGGTGGTACCAGAACACTGTACGCCCTCACAGTTACTCTTGGTGGGCGCTGGAACGGGCCCTGCTGTGAAATATTATACCAAGAATTGTAATTATGTGCCGCTGTTGAACAGGGTCAGAAAAATTGGGCCTTTGGTGGTGGTGAGGTGGTGTTGCCACAACACTGTAAGCCCTCACAGTTTCTCTTGGTGGGCGCAGGAACAGGCCCTGCTGTGAAATATTAGATCAAAAATTGTAATTACACGCCCCTGTTGAACAAGGGCAGAAAAATTTGGCCTTAGGCACTGGTGTTAGTGCCACAACACTGCAACCCCTCACAGATACTCTAGTTGAGCGCAGGAACAAGCCTTGCTGCAAAATATTACAGCAAAAATTGTAATTACACGCCCCTGTTGAACAGGGGCAGAAAAATTGGGCCTTAGGCACTGGTGGTTGTGCCACAACACTGCAACCCCTCACAGATACTTTAGTTGAGCGCAGGAACAAGCCCTGCTGCAAAATATTACAGCAAAAATTGTAATTACAGGCCCCTGTTAAACAGGGGCAAAAAAATTGGGCCTTAGCCACTGGTGGTGGTGCCCAGAACCAAAAATGTTCTTACAAGCTATGAACATAAACAATGAGAAGGAATAGGATAGTCACTTAGTATAACAGGATAGTCACTCAGCATCAGCATAGGCAGTCTTCAAGGGATCTCACATTCATAAAAAAATTAGTCGGTTGCATCAGCATCAGGTGCTTGGTAGCTGGTGATCCAAGACTGATTCATTTTTATGAAGGTGAGCCGATCAACTAAGTCGGTGGACAGGCGCACTCTGTGATTGCTTACAAAGCCTCCAGCAGCACTGAATGTGCGGTCCGAAGGAACGCTGGATGTAGGACAGGCCAGTAGCTCAACTGCATACTGTGCAAGCTCTGGCCAGTGATCCATCCTCAAGACCCAGTAACCCGGAAGATTTTTGGTTGGAAAGGTCTCCAAGTCTGATCTTGCCACTAGGTATTCCTGCACCATGTAAATCAGACGCTGCCGATGATTGCTGGAACCGATCAGACCTTGGGGCTGCGGACTAAAAAATTGTCTGAACGCATCTGTCAGACGGCCACCTTCTCCACTGCTCCTTCTGTGACTGACCGAAGCCTCAGCAACACGTTGTCCAGGACCAGGAATTTTTAACCTCCCAGGCTCTGGAAACGCTTGCACAAACCTTTCTGCAAGGCCTCCCGAAGATGTTTCATCCTCTGCTCCCTCTGCGACGGCTGGATAAGTTCTGCAACCTTACCCTTGTAACATGGATCAAGGAGGGTTGCCACCCAGTACTGATCCCTCTCCTTGATACCACAAATCCGAGGGTCCTTTCGCAGGCTTTGCAGGATCAGGGAGGCCATGCAGCGTAGGTTTGCTGAGGCATTCGGTCCGGAGTCCTCTGGGTCACTAAAGACGACCTGATCCGCAGCCACCTCCTCCCAGCCACGTACAAGTCCATGGGTTTCTGGGGACTGTAAACGATCCCTTGAAGACTGCTGCTGATGCTGAGTGCTAGGCTCCACCTCCATGCTGACACAACCCTCCTCCTCCTCTTCCTGTGTGATCGGCAGGCACACAGGAACACTGTCTGGATAAAGGGGGCCTTGAGAGGTAAGGAAGTCCTCCTCTTCCTCCCTCTGTTCTGCCTCAAGTGCCCTGTCCATTATTCCACACAGCGTGTGCTCCAACAGGTAGTCAAGAGGGACATTATCACTGATGCATGCACTGTCACTGCTCACCATCCTCGTGGCCTCCTCAAATGGTGACAGGACAGTGCATGCATCCTTGATCATGAGCCACTGGTGTGGAGAAAAAAATCCAAGCTCCCCTGACCCTGTCCTGGTGCCATAGTCGCACAGGTACTCATTGATGGACCTCTGCTGCATGTGCAGCTGCTGCAGCATGGCCAACATTGAGTTCCATCTGGTGGGCATGTCACAGATTAGGCGGTTCTCGGGCAGGTTGTATTCCTTTTGGAGGTCAGCCAGCCGAGCACTGGCATTATATTACTGGTGGAAATGCACACAGACTTTCCTGGCCTGCCTCAAGAGATCCTGTAAGCCCGGGTATCTGCACAAGGACCGCTGCATCACCAAATTAAGGACGTGAGCCAAACAGGGAACATGGGTGAAGTGTCCCTGTCGGAGGGTGGAGAGGGGGTTGGTGCCATTGTCGCAAACCACCATTCCTGCCTGAAGCTGGCGTGGCGTCAACCACCTCTGAGTCTGCCCCTTCAGAGCTGACAGAATCTCTGCCCCAGTGTGGCTCCTGCCCCTAAGCACACCAGCTCAAGCACCACATAGCATCTTTTTGGCTGAGTGCTTGCGTAGCCCCTTGAACGTCTACGGAGCACCGCTGGTTCCGAGGACAAATCTATAGAGGAAGAGGCCATGGAGGAAGAAGAAGAAGAGGGGGTGGAGGAGAGAGGTGTGTCAGAATCACCACTAGTAGCATTTTGGAGGCGTGGTGGTGGAACAAGCTCCAACAATACTGCTCCCTGCCCTGCATCCTTCCCAGCTGCCAGCAGGGTCACCCAGTGCGCCGTGAAAGATAGGTAACATCCCTGTCCATGCCTGCTGGACCATGAGTCAGTGGTAATATGCACCTTACCGCTGACTGCCTGGTACGATCTGCTAAACACGTCTCAAAAAAGGCCCATGCCAAAGAACTTTTGGAAAAAAGCATGGAGTCAGCAGCACCTTGCACATGCAGAGCCCTGGAGGGCATCCTGCCTCGTTGGAGATGTGCCTCCTCCTCCTCCCCTCTCCAATCAGGCACCCACGTAGAGTCAGTGACCTCATCATCCCCTCCCTCCTCGTCACTAGAGCAAACCTGGCAGTATGCTGCAGCTGGGGGAACATGACTGCCAGATTGTTGTCCTTTTTGGGCATCCCCTCTCTCTGGGCTGATGTTACTGCCTTCCTCAATCATCGGAGCCTTCAAAAAGCTGTGCATCCTCCTACAGCATGTACCCAACACTGTGGTCGAACAGTTCGGGGGACTCCTCAGGGCATGATGGTGGGGCTAGGGAAGGAGTGACTGATGACATTGAGCTGATTGAAGAGGCCACGTTGGCAGCTGCATTGGCAGCCAAAGTACTCTGAGGCTGGGTGACAGAGGATGAGGAGGATGAGGACGGCTTGGTCATCCACTCTACCAACTCTTCTGCATGTTGTGGCGCAACACGGCCAGCTGCCCAAAAAAAAGGACAAACGTGCCCCACGGCCACATGCTGAGGATGGACCGTGTCCACAACCAGCAGTGTTGGCTGTAGACACAGAGCCTGCTTGCCCTCTTTTAGTGGCCTGTGAGCATCTGCCTCTCCTTGTTGGATTCCAGACATACTGTATTTGATGTATTTGTAATGTATTTGAATAGGTACACCAGGAATGGCCTACAGTGAGATGTAGCTGCACAAAGCTGGGATGTATATATATATATATATATACTGAATATACTGCAGCTAACTGAATGAACTGCCTGCCTGTAGTATATTAGAAACAGAACAACAGGAACGGTCTGCTGTGAGATCTAGCTGCACAGGATACAGCACCGAATATACTGCAGCTAACTGAATGAACTGCCTGCCTGTGGTATATTAGGGAGAGAACAACAGGAACGGTCTGCAGTGAGATCTAGCTGCACAGGATACAGCACTGAATATACTGCAGCTAACTGAATGAACTGCCTGCCTGCAGTATATTAGGAACAGAACAACAGGAACGGTCTGCAGCGAGATCTAGCTGCACAGGATACAGTACTGAATATACTGCAGATAACTGAATGAACTGCCTGCCTGTAGTGTATTAGGAAAAGAACAACAGGAACAGTCTGCAGCGAGATTTAGCTGCACAGGATACAGTACTGAATATACTGCAGATAACTGAATGAACTGCCTGCCTGTAGTATATAAGGAAAGAACAACAGGAACGGTCTGCAGCAAGATCTAGCTTCACAGGATACAGTACTGAATATACTGCAGCTAACTGAATGAACTGCCTGCCTGTAGTATATTAGGAACAGAACAACAGGAATGGTCTGCAGTGAGATCTAGCTAAACTGGATACAGTATATATATATATATATATATATATATATATATATATATATATATATATATATATATATACACACACATACAAAGCCTGGAATGTATATACTGTATATACTAAATATACTGGAGCTAACTGATTCAACTGTCTGCTCAATCTATCTAAATTAAATTAAACGACACTCTCTCTCTCTCTCTGAACGCCGGAACACACTACACACGGCCGACATGCAGGTGGCCTTATATAGTGTGGGGCGTGTACTTAATCCCCTGAGCCATAATTGGCCAAAGGCACCCCGCCTTTGGCCAATTATGGCTCTGTTTGCTTACGGCGCTGTGATTGGCCAAAGCATGCCGGTCATAGTGCATGCTTGGCCAATCATAAGCCAGCAAATCACTGCGATGACACAGTAAATTATGGGCCATGACACGCCGCTCGAATTTGGCGCAAACGGCCCATAATGTTCGATCTTCGTCGAACGATCGAACAGCTGATGTTTGAGTCGAACTCATGTTCGACTCGAAAACTCGAAGCTCGTTCCTACTACACAACAGTCAGCCTGGGTTTGCACTGGTGCGTCACGACAGCCATCCTACTTTGGATCCGATGTTGCTCTGCGACTTGAAGCCGACATACGTCCAACTTTCAATGAACAGGGATCAGACTTGGATCCCCGCCAATACCAGGCACTGTGTTTAGAATGAAACTTGAGGGGGAACTCCGCGCCAAATTTTAAATAAAAAACCGGCATGGGTTCCCCCTCCAAGAGCATACCAGGTCCTTCGGTCTGATATGGATTTTAAGGGGAACCCCCTACACTCTCCGGCCTCTTCTCCCGGTCTCCGGTTCTTCTCCTACTCTCCGGTGAGGGACCTCAGGTCTCAGACTGCTCAGGTCTCAGGCTGCTTACACACAGAAGGCTTTTTATCTTAATGCATAGAATGCATTAAGATGAAAAAAACCTCTGACTTTACAACCACTTTAAGGATCAAGTTGAAAAGCTTCCTTCCAAATCCTTGTTCTCCCTAGCAGGCCTTGACTTACAACTTGTTATTGCTGCTTTGTCCATTTTCCAGACTTTGCCAGAATTTAAGCTGGAGCTTATGCTTGCTGCATTACAAAAGTGTGTTGACTGCTTGGTGGATATTGTCAATCTCATACCCAGAATGGATCTTGTATCTATTATTATTTTGAGAACTCCTAGGCTAAAATGCTGGTCTGCAGAGCAGCATTGTAAAAAATGTTTTATAAAAATTTCATTGGCAGAAAAAGTACTCTTTTATCAAAATAAAAGAATCCAAAGCCTCATACTTGAAAATTTTCTTTGGCCTCTGATGCCAAAATGAGTCTCTAAATCTAGGCCCAAATCTTTGCCCAAACCCAGTTCATTCATAAATCCTGGACTCCTAGCTCCAAAAAGTCAAGCGGATATGGGGATACGGTACAAACCTCCTTGGCTCACAAAAAAAATTAAAGGGAACGAAAAACAATTGGAGAACTACAGCTGAAAAACACAATTCTTACACTCACTGTCAAATCCTTTTCTTGGAGTTCATCATGGCACACAGGCCCCACCTCTCTATGTTTATGATCTACTCCTAACACTGCTTTTTTTTAATTCGAAAAAATTAGGGATCATGGGGGTTGGAGGGGTTATATCCTTAATTGAGTCCTAATGGCCTTTTGTTCCCTTTTTTTCATTTTGCTTCTTGCCATTGGTGATTAGTAAGCACGGGGACACCTATGTAAAAAACAAGAACCCTCTAGACTCAGTCTGATTGTCTTAGACCAATTGTATACTACACACAGGTAAGACTAAAGAAAATATTTCAGTGTTTGTTGAAATTCCTTACTAGAAAAACATTTATGGGGCTGTATTTTGCTCATTCTTGCTGTTTGTCTAATTCTTGCAGTAAAGCCAAGGAACCAACCCAGAAGTATTCATAATTTGCCTTTACTAAGCAAAAATGCTGCCTATATAACCTATTTACAGTTATAGAGAAACAATACAAGTTATACAGAGTGCTACAAATAGCAGACATATGCACATGCATATACTACCTATCCTTTCTTAGCAAAATGCAAATACACTAGTCTGTATGCAATAGGGATGCACTAAAAGTAACTTAAGTAGTACACAAAAAAAGCACTCCCAGGTTACAAACAAATGATAGCTCTAAGGTATACAGGTTAAAAGTTATTACATGCTGGTGTAATCCATGTTAATTCTGAAAATGTTTGGCTTATATGGTACCCGGTGTCATAACAGGTGTAAAGTTGGGAGATGGAACTAGCAGCAGAATTATACACCACAGCGATATCCTTGTGTTGGAATAGTGGTCCTGATTCCTGGTGCTGATGTTAAGTGTAGCTGTCAAGCCATCTACAAGGGAGCGGAAGATGACCACCGACGTCTGTGTCAGCCAAGGAACCCACATTACCGGAAACCTGAAGTGGCCAGAAGCATACCAAGGAGACACGCATAGGAGCACCAGGAGAAGGAGATGGCGTAACCGGGAACCTTGACAATGTGTTTCAGAGTATGGCCGCTTTCTCAAGTCATAGGGCGGAAACCGGCAAGGTGATTTTTGTACCATTAAACCGGGATTTGGTTTATTTAAAGGCATATATATACAGTGACCGTTGTATTGCACAATAACCAATCTAATTGCAGTACAGATAACATAATCAGTGCAATTTGCAATATAACCAATAAATAATAAAGGCAAGATAATCAGATTAATAAAAAAACTGTTAAAAATTAAATACATTTAAAAAAATTTGCACACACAATCCATGATGATATACTACAAGTAAGTGACACTGTGATAAATCTAAAACCATATAACCAAAAAGTATTATTAAATACTAAAAATATAGTCAAATAAAATAGAGGTATAAAACATTTAGGTGATTCGTCTGTACAATTAAACATTATACAAACATCATTAATAAAAAAAGGTAAAAAAAAGGTTGTTTACTTTAATGCAGAGAATGCATCAGGTTAAAAAAACTTCAGCCTTTACTACCACTTTAACACTTGATAGGGCATTGCTAAACTGTGGATTCATAGTTTGTGAATATTTTAAAACAGATGATAGTTCAGTTAAGCTAGTCATCCAACATTCATTTTGAATAAAAAGAAGAGAGGAAAGATCCCTGGTGCCGCACATCCACAAAGTCCTATAGTGGTATGCAGGGGTGATGCTAGGTCTGCAAAAGATCTGGGGATAGAGCCCATAGCAGCGGTCACCAACCATTTTGCATGCCAAGCAGGGGGGGGGGGGGGGCACGCCGGTGGTAAGCAATTTTTTGCGGGCAAAGGTTGGTATTGGCGTTTTAATCATCATGGGCACATGATTGATATGGTGTCAGGGTGATCGAAGCGCATTGTTTCTATTGTTACATTCTAATATATAATGAAGTGGTTCAATTCACCATAATGAAGAATCAGTGGGAGCCCTGGGCGTGTCACTTGTCACATCTCCTGCCACCAGATGCAGCATGTCACCTGCCACTGTCGCCTGTCACCAGATGCAGCTTTTTAACTTGCCACTTGAGGGCAGGAGAGCGGAGATGCGGGGCAGGCAGTGAGAGATGATGTCATCTTTCTGCTCCCCACCGCACCTCCGACATTGAAGAGCCTGCGCTGTAAAAGCGGAAGAGTGCTTATGTGTGGCGGGCAGTGAGAGATTTTGTCATGTCTCTGCTCCCGCCGCACATCGCTCCCACATTGAAGTGGCCCGGCTGTGAGGGCGGAAGAGTGGTGACGTGGAGCGGGTGGAGAGAGATGATGTAATCTCTGCTCATCCGCCTGCTCGTCTCTCTCCTCCACTAAGGCAGCCTGCCCGCCGCAGCCGCGACCCTGCGGCAAGAGACTCAGGATTATGGGCTCCAGATTCGGGGCTACAGCCTCGATAGCCACCCCCTGGTGACACCTATGGTGGTATGAGAGGGACAACCTCATGCCTGGGTTCCCACCAGGCCACACCCCCAACGTGTTTCACTCAGCCCCCTGGAGCTTAGTCATGGGAATCATGATTTATTTTGAGTAATAAGGGCAGGGTATGACTAAGATGGCATCTTCAGAGCAGTAGAAATCATGGGGGACAACTTTTCATGTAACATCCCCAGACGAACGGCCAAACGGAGAGAAACAATCAAACTTTGGAGCGGAGTTCTCTTATAACAACTCTCTGCATTCTGCCATCAAACGCCATTCTTCGCCAACTATGGTTTTCATCCATCCTTTTTACCCAGTTCAATACCCGATTGCACCACCCCTGCAGCTTCCGAAATTATGGAGTTCTTCTCTGCTAATAACAAACTTCTACAAGAAACCATGGCCAAATCCCAGGCCTATTACAAGAAGATTTTTGACAAAAAGACGTGGGGAACTCATTTTGGAACCTGCCAACCAAGTGTGATTGCCCACAGCTAACTTGAGGATGGCCTGCCCTTCTAGAAAACTGAGGCCTAAATTCATGGGTCCTTTTCCGGTGAGGAGGAAGGTTAACGATGTTACATATGAACTTGATTTGCCTGACTCTTTTAAAGTGCACCCGGTTTTCCATGTGTCTCTACTGAAACCGGTTGCCTCTAATCCCTTTACAGGCCACATAGTACCGGCCCGCCCGAACCTGTCATGATCAACAACGAGGAAGAATTTGAAATTGAAGCAATTCTGGATTGCAGAAAAAGGCGCAACCAAACCCAATACCTTATCAAATGGAAGGGGTATGGACCTGAGGATAACTCCTGGGAGCCCGAGAGTAACCTTCATGCCAAGGAACTGTTTGTCAAAAGTAAGTTGTGCTTTTTAAGGACAGGTTTCCCGCACAATAATTATTATTGAGTAATTTTTAACGAGGATATTTTTAAGATACAAAATCAATCTATATGACACAGTCTATGCATATGAAACTTATTCACGGAGACATGTGATCATACGAAATAGTTACATTTATTGGTTGACAAAAACAAATACTTACATGAAACTAAAATACCAATTGCGTTACATGAACGTCTTGAAAATCAATAAAAACACTTGCAAAAATGGGCGTGCAGTCCCTTTGACATGATACCACCATGATAACTTCTCGGTAGAATCAATAACCTTGTGAACTTGACAATGAAACAGAACGTCTGTATGTCACACGTCCAACCATTACTATACTGCAGGTAAGTAAGTGGTTAACAATGTGAAATAAATTAGACGTTTGTTTTGTCAATAAAAGTGGCAACTGTGCAAAAAGAAAAATATAATGAAAAATTTGAATCTTTAGAGAAAAATCTACAAGGCGGTTATTGATTCGGGAGAACGATTATCAATAGTATAATATTCAATACATCAATATTTGAGAGAACATATCAATATTTGAGAGAACATACAAGATAAAATCAACATGACATAATTACCCATTCCAAAATGGCTATTGTTCCTAATGGCTGGTTACCAGGCTTAAGATGGCTGCCGTAGCTTTCAAAAATGGATACTCTTAAAGAGGATTTACTTCTTGTGACCTCCGAGTTCCAAGGATCAGGGTTCAGGAATCTTCATGAATGTCAAAATATGTATTCATGCATGGTGCATGAGTGTCAGTCTGTCTGGGAGTGTGGGTATTTTCCCAGTGTCCGCCCTCAGGGTGGATCCCTCAGTATGTGTCAGGGTGGGTCCCTGAGCCCCCTGAGCTCTCTCCTCTTTTTCTCCATGGCATCTTACTTGCCTCTAAATACCATTTCAGATAATGAGACCATAAAAATTATAATGGCTCTGCCCAAAAGGATGTGGCTTCTGTTCTATTGGTTAATAAAAAACGTAATCATTTACCTTTCCCGGAAATTTAGTGAGTTCAAATAATACCACCTTTAACCACCAGGTGTCTCACATGTGTTTTGAGTTTATCTTTTTAAGTTAATACGTTCTATTTTCATGTGTATAATGTTGAGAAGAGTATATACCTTTAAATATTCTGGTAATCGGTCTAATGTAAAATACACTCAGTATAAGTTTGATTAGTCACCATTACATAACTTGATTATATTATATATATATATAAAAACTGGTCTATATATGAAAGACACATGTTGTTATATATACTAATCAATACTACCTAAAAAGGATTATCTATATGGATACCTGTATAATTCTGGTATCTCCAATGAATATTTGTTTATCTAAACATAGGCTACAGTCTTATATAGTTATAATCATAATGATATGTTTTTTATAATACCAATTCGTTTCTTAAAACACTTCTACGTATAAAATCACACTTTCATATATATTTTCTTTATACCAAAGTCGTTGGGTCCGCATATACTAAAATTATAATTGTCTCTGTGACCTACACTATCATATATAGATTGAAATGACTTATCATAACCTTATAGGTACTTTTAAAATATTTTTGACTTGCACAAACTTCAAATCTTTCCCACCGTGTGTTGAATTGACCTTAGTTCAAGGGATGTTTAGATAGTTTAGCTCAGTTTGTCCAAATAGTTCCTAAAAATTCACACAATAGGTTTTGTTGGCCAAAGTGTTAGCTATTTAAACAGTTCCTCACTCGAACACAATGGTTTAGGCCAGGTGAGGTAATTTCTATGCGATAACAGTCTGTATAACCTTGTTTCCTATGGCCGTGAGGGTAGTTTTTGTTTATCCACTAAAACCATGTAAATATCTCCTTGTTTTTTGACTGAGAACTATCATTGTTCCATCGAGTTTTTGTCTCAAAGCAGGCTTGTAAAACTTTAAGAGATGGATGATGCATTAAGCTTTGTAAAGTGTGTGAGTTCACCTATTTTGCATTAAAGGGTTCCAATAGATGAACAGTTCAATTATTGCAACATCACAGTTCATCTACTTTTTGAGGCCTGAGCAACTCTCATATTTCTGACAGTAAATATAAAATGTATTTCTTCATGAATTCACAACATTTTACAAACATTCAAAAATTCCCATGCAACCAGATTGGCCCAACTGGGCATCCAGACGCTGCCCTTGAGGAGGGGGCACTGTCAGAGAGGTTACCTCGGTGGACATGGTGTTGTTCGCCGTGGTGTGCGTCGGGGTGCGCCGGTGCAGGCTGGCGCGCGTTTCTGTTCGTCCTGGTGTGCGCGCTCCTGTAGGCACTGGTGTGTGCGACTCGGCTGGCCCTGGTGTGTGCGTCGGTGTTCAGGCACGTGTGCGTGTGTTCCTTTGGGCACTGGTTCGCATTATCCAGTGGATGCTGGTGTGCGCGCCGGTGTGTGGGTGCGTGCGTGGGCATGTGCGGGTGCACGCGCCGCGTGGCGCCAATCTGCCTATTTAGGCTGGCTGCACTCTCTGCTCGGTGCTGCCTGATCAACAGCTCTTCCGTTCCCCCTGTTCCTGTTTACTGTGCCTGTACTTTGATCTCCTGACAAACCCGGCTTGCTTCTTGGACTCCTCTGAACTCTGCCCGCACCTGACCTCTGGCCTGTTTGACTACTCTTCTGCTTGCTCCTTTGTACCTTGTTGCCTGCCTGTTACCGGCACTTATTCAAAACACCCACCACCAGCCCACAATCCACACCCACATACATTGGTGACCATGTTCTGCTGGAAGCTGCATTTCTGTGTACATGATTAAGCAATGAGATCAAAAAGTAGAAGGTCAGCACATGCTTCCAAACCATGTTTGCATGGTCAGACAGGAACAATACACACATAACATTGACAGCATGGCCACATAAACCCACTTTTGATGGAAAAAATGCACACGCAAAACAACCCTAGTTGGGCATTTGTCATTAGCACAATATCACTCCTTCTTCCCCCACAAATCACAACAAAAAACCTGACCTTCTCAGGCCAAACGAACCCCCCCTACTGCAGTCCTTTATATAAGGTAGGTTGTATTGTTAGCACACTGACACACGCCCAATAGAAGTACACGCCCACCAGTATCTTTCAATCTGTCTCTTCATGTATGTCTAAAGTGATTGCACCTGATGAGCAGGAACACATAATACTATTTGCAACTGTGTTAGCCCTTGGCTATGTGCATCAAATCTCCAACTACAGACCAAAAAGGTCGAAGTCTATTTTCATCCACATAAACAAAGCAACAGTTTTCTAAGCATATGTACCTGTGCATTGTAAACTCTACAATTGTAAATGTCCAAGTCCCTAGGCATGATTAGTGCTAACAAACATTGGAGGTTATTTACGAAAGGAAAATCCACTTTGCACTACAAGTGCAAACTGCACTTGAAAATGCACTAAAAGTGCACTTGGAAGTGCAGTCGCTGTAGAGCTGAGGGGGACATGCAAGGAAAATAAAAAACAGCATTTTAGCTTGCACATGATTGGATGATACAATCAGCAGAGCTTCCCTCATTTCAGATCTTCCCCTCAGATCTACAGTGATTGCACTTTCAAGTGCACTTTGAACTTGTAGTGCAAAGTGGATTTGCCTTTCGTAAATAACCCTATATAACATCAGTCCCTGGCTGTAATGAGCTTCCAATCTAAAGTCCAAAACTAACTTACATCTAACATTAGAGACTATTTCGACAGGAGACAAATAGAATGCCAGCATGTCTTTGGATTGTGGTCAGAAAACCACACAGGGAGAACATATAAACTTCAACACAAGCATTAGCATGTTGGGGAATTGAACCAGCAACCCCAGTGCTGCTAGACAGAATCACTACCCACTTAGGCAGCAGGCAGCCTCACACATGTTCTCTGCATCTCTGTGGTGTGAACCAACACTAAGTCCATAGCAATGCTTAGTGTCACAAGCAATATACAATATCTTGGCCTAAGTATTGGGACGCCTGCCTTTAAACGCAACTGTAATGGCATCTGAGTCTTAGTCCATAGGGTTCAATATTGAGTTGGCCCACCCTTTGCAGTTACAACAGCTTCAACTCTTCTGGGAAGGCTGTCCACAAGGTTTAGGAGTGTGTCTATGGGAATGTTTGACCATTCTTCCAAGTGCATTTGTGAGGTCAGGCACTGATGTTGGACGAGAAGGCCTGGCTTACAGTCTCCACTCTAATTCATCCCCAAGGTGTTCTGTTGTATTGAGGTCAGGACTCTGTACAGGCCAGTCAAGTTCCTCCACCTCAAACTCTCTCATCCATGTCTTTATGGACCTTGCTTTGTGCACTGGTCCAAATCATTTGGTGGAGGGGGGATTATAGTGTGGTGTTGTTTTTCAACTCTTAATGCTTCAGCATACCAAGACATTTTGGACAATTTCATGCTCCCAACTTTGTGGGAACAGTTTGAGGATGGCCCTTCCTATTCCAACATGACTGCTCACCAGTGCACAAAGCAAGGTCCATAAAGACATGGATGAGCGAGTTTGGGGTGGAGGAACTTGACTGACCTGCACAGAGCCCTGACCTCAACCCAATAGAACACCTTTTGGCTAAATTAGTGTAGAGACTGTGAGCCAGGCCTTCTCATCCAACATCAGTGCCTGGCCTCACAAATGCACTTCTGGAAGAATGGTCAAACATTCCCAAAGACACACTAAACCTTATGGACAGCCTTCCTAGCCTTCCCAGAAGCTGTTCTAGCTGCAAAGGGTGGGCCAAATCAAATTTTAACCCTACAGACTAAGACTGGGCTGCCATTAAAGGTCATGTGGGTGTAAAGGCAGGCGCCCCATAGTGTATCTGGCAAGATTTACAATGGTGGTGGAACCCTCCTACACATAAATACTACATTTAGACATAGTTTTAGGATCTGGGAGACGAGACAACTTCTCTACATGAAGTGGCATACTTGGGACTCGAACCCAGACATACTCAGGGATGCTAAGCAGAAGTTCTAACCTCTAAGCCACAGAGCTGCCACATGTGAGAACCTCCTACACATAAATACACATAAATACTGCATTTCTTTGGACATTCAGGTGATGGAATTACATTACTCAGGAGTTATTCTTCTTGATTTATTCAGTGATATTTGATGGTTCTTTGTGGGTGAGTGTATAGTGATATTCGTAGTGAATATTGATATTATCCTCAAATTTTGGGGAATTACATTTTGATTTCTGATGTTGGTACACATATCACATTTTTTGGGCTCAAATTATGATTTTTTGGAAATAATAAAAAGCACAAAAAATTGTGACTCATTTTAAATTTGCATCAGCAATGGTATTGTTTGTGCTTTGTAAAGACACCTGTGTGAGTTTGGGGTAAAGATTGTTGTGAGATGGAGAGTAACAAGTGAAAGTGACAGAGAAAAATATATTTTACCAAATCAAAACATTCCACATTCTAGTATTCTTAAAAACAAAATAGATGAGAAAAAACAAAATAGAAGCAGCAACTTTGTTGCAAGGAACATTTATTTTAGAGAAAGATACATTTCATTTCAACATAAAAGTATTTATTTATTGTACCATAAGGCCCCTTTCACACTGTCGGACACAGGCGCTCCATGCTAGTCTATGGAGCGACGGATGTCAGCGATGACATGCCTGCTGACATCCGACCCGCTAAAAGCAGATGGATGTCCCTACATTCGTATCCGTCCCTGGCGGATCGGATCGGGTGAGATCTGATGAAAACGGATATGTTGTCCGTTTTCGTCCGATCTCTCCATAGGCAGCATTGGTGCTCGACAAGCCCCTCCCTGCTCAGTGAGCAGAGAGGGACCTGTCATCCGCCGGCTCAGCAGAGATCAACGGAGAGATCTCCCGCTGAGCTGGTGGACAGAGGCGGACTCCGAGGCAGCGGATCAACCTCGTGGGAATGATGCCTTAGAATCAAGGGCTGAAACTTGTATTGGACTATAACAGCGCCGATTTTCATTCTCAAAAACGCATTTTAGCCAAGCGATCAATTTGGTATTTACTATAACGCCTGGTAAAAAAGACACTTGAGCTAAAATCAGAGCTATTTGCAGGTCTGAGCATGCTCAGTTGTGTTGGCACCTAGTTGTACAAAAACGGGGAATAATTTATCTCTTCTCAGACTTTTAAAGATATTTCAGTGTAGAAATCAGTTTTTCACACAGTTTAAAAACAGATTATCTTTAAATAATATATCGCATATTTCAGTATTATTTAGGCAATTATATCATGCTCTAAACATTATTTCCATGTGCAATTCTCCAGATTTTAGCAGAGTAAGGATTTGGGCGCTATTTAGTTTCAGGGAACTATAGTAAATTCGATTTTAAGAGTACTTTCTCACCAGCGCTATAGTGAATACCGTTTTAGCACTAATTGCTGTGAATTAGCGCTAATTCACTGCAATTAGCGCCGCGGCGCTATAGTTAATGACCCCCTATATGTGCTATTGATAACTCAAAAAACGTAATATTTGTCTTTTCAATACATTTTATTTTTACATTAGGTAGTCAAAACATTCAACTTTTGAATTTTACAGTAAACAAATGTAAAAACATTTTACAATTACACTCCTTTGTAACAGATGTTTTTAACGAGAGTAAAAAATAAAGTATGTATGTACTGTACAGTCAAGTGGTTGTACCTGTACATAGTGTGCAACCACACAGAACCTAGATACACTCATAGTTAGTAGTAAAAAGTTCATAACATATGGACATTCACAAAGCTTATCAGGAGAATCTATATTGATAGCTGTGTTTTTTACCACCATCAGTCTACAATAGAACGTTACTATTTGCACCGCCCTGTGAGTGCAAATTCGCAACAACTTGAAAAATACTGTATCTCATTATATTTAAGTCCTACTGGACATGCTTTAGTGTCTAACAAACATTCCTTACAAGATAGGTAATTTTGTTGCTCTCTCAAAATAATAATTTACGGGTGGAATTATGAGAGTTTCAACATATTTGGACTATATTTTTCTGTTAAAGCTATACTGGACTGTTATTCTGAACCACCAAAAGGGTATTAAATAGATAAAACATAAAGTAAAACAATCACAGCTATCTTTTTCAACTTGTGAATGCAATCTTATGGAGTACATTATGTGTAATGCTATCTAATTTAATGCACTAAACTGCAATGATCAGCAATGATACAAAAAACACAGTCACTTCCAGCGCTAATAGGTCTTCCAAGGTGTGGAGTAACAGATGTCAGATAAAATGGTGGTGTGAAAGGTATATATGGTATAAAAACTGGGTGGATGCTGCCTTCCTCAGAAGGGGGAATCCGAAAGGAACTACAAGAAAAACAGAAATGAAAGGCGCGCACACCTAGTGCATTACCAGAGATAATTTAATAATAAAAATGCTTTATATAAAAGTGGGTACTCACAAAATGCAACTGACAAAAGGCCAAAAAACAGGACACAGGTGGAGCCGGTGGAGCCAGGTGGAGCCTGTGACGGTGACGTCATTACATTTCTCTAGGTGATTGATGGGACACACACACAGTAAGCTGGAGGAAGCTCGTGGAGACGCCGTGATCTTAACCTTGATATATCACTGCTGTTACGCTTTTAAAGGATGGAACTTCTTGTAAGTACAATTCATTCAGCTTATTAAATTACGTTGTTTGAACTATTACACTATGGGAGCATTCTTTGTTTTTGTTTTCTGAGTACCACGATCTGTGGATGTCAGTATAGGTTAGTGGGAGACCTGAATTTCCCATATGCCTGGTGAGACTACTTGTATGGTGGTCATCTATAGTTGGTAAGGAGTCTCAATTCTCACTTGGGTGTGAACTACCTTGGATGCTGTACTTGTCTTTCACTACATTTCCTTTGGAGCATTATTTTCACATTTTATATGGACTTTTCTTAGCTTGAAATTTTCCTTGCACCATTTGATATTGGGACTCTTTTTGCACAATTTGTAATTGGGATTTTTATATTTTTATTTTTCTCCTCCCTCTAGTGTTTGGTTTATGAGAGTTCTCACTGTTTTTCATTTCTTTTATTTTCAATTATAATATTTTTTGTGATATTTATTGAATTATTTTTTTTTTTAGATATCTGCCTTAGTTTTCTATGTGAGACTTGTTTTCACCATTACTTTTATCAACATTTTAGTTTCATTTATGTGTTTGTTGTGTTAAAGTTTGTTGGGCTATCACCCTTAGTCACTTTTGGTGTGCTAATTGTCTCAGCTTATAAATTTACTTTATTTTTTGAGAGTTTGTTCACCATCAGTCTTTTCGCATTTATAATTTTATATTAATTTTCTAGGGCTGCACCCTTATTTTATTTTACTATTAGATAAATCAAAAAAATCATCCATGCGATTCAGTGTTGCATCCATGCAATTCAGTGCTGCATCTATGCAATTCGGTGCTAGTGCAATGTTCAAACAATATTAGATACAAATTTAAAAAAAAAATCATCCATGCGATTCAGTGCTGCATTAATGTAATTCAGTGTTGCATCTATGCAATTCGGTGCTGTGTTGCTTTGTGCAATGATCAAATTAACAATCCATAAACATTCCAAAATCTATTCATGTGTTTCAGTGAACACACACAAAAGTGCTGTGTGCTCATACAAGTGCTCCCCCCAGGTGATAGCCCCTCACCTTAGGGCGTGTGACCTTACAACTAAGCTTGGTCAAAATGCGCCTTAGAACCTCTATGGGTTCGGTGTTATATGCAGGGTCCTGGATAGATACACTGGTGCCTCTGTTCCTCACAGCAGTCCCGTTTATACCTTGGTATATCAATACAAAAAGAACTTAATGGTGCAGTATGTACTATATTTATTAAAATCACAATAAAAATCCCACAATGGGTACTCACAATAGCAAGGCGCTTACAGGGTGCCACACTAAAATAGCGGTAATGAACAGGTGACAGCGGCCGGTAATGGGGTGGCGTACTAATCGTTCCCAACAGGTTGTGTGTGTAGCGTTCCGTCCTGTCCCCTTCCCCAACGCGTGTCGATACAAGGGGTAAATGGGGAAGGGGACAGGATGGAACGCTACACACACACAACCTGTTGGGAACGATTAGTACACCACCCCATTAACGGCCACCGTCACCTGTTCGTTACCGCTATTTTCTTGTGGCGCCTTGCTATTGTGAGTACCCATTGTGGGATTTTTATTGTGATTTTAATAAATATAGTACATACTTCACCATGAAGTTCTTTTTGTATTGATATACCAAGGTATAAACGGGACTGCTGTAAGGAACAGAGGCACCAGTGTATCTATCCAGGACCCTGCATATAACACCGAACCCATAGAGCAGGGATATGCAATTAGCGGACCTCCAGCTGTTGCAAAACTACAAGTCCCATCATGCCTCTGCCTCTGGGTGTCATGCTTGTGGCTGTCAGAGTCTTGCTATGCCTCATGGGACTTGTAGTTCTGCAACAGCTGGAGGTCCGCTAATTGCATATCCCTGCCATAGAGATTCTAAGGCGGATTTTGACCATGCTTAATTGCAAGGTCACATGACCTAAGGTGAGGGGCTATCACCTGGGGGGGAGCACGTATATGAGCACACAGCACTTTTGTTTGTGTTCACTGAAACACATGAATGGATTTTGGAATGTTTATGGACTGTTAATTTGACAATCGCACAAAGCAACACAGCACCGAATTGCATAGATGCAACACTGAATTACATGGATGCAGCACTGAATCGCATGCATTATTTTTTTGGAATATTTATCTAATATTGTTTGAACATTGCACTAGCACCGAATTGCCTAGATGCAGCACTGAATTGCATGGATGCAACACTGAATCGCATGGATGATTTTTTTTAATTATTTATCTAATAGTGTTTGAATATTGCACAAGCTTTTTGAAATATTTATTTTTTGTATTGCACAGGCTTATTGGAGCACTTCCATCAATTTATTTAGTTATTGAAGTTTATTGCACATTAATGTATATTATAAACATATTTTATATTTTGGACGTTTTTTACATGTTATGAGCAAGCACAGTATCACTTTATTAACAATTCAGTACAAAATGATATATTTATCAATTTTATAGCGCAGCGTTTTTAAAACTTGGCTGATCCAATGTGTACTGCACCAGCTCCCAATCATTACAATGCGTCTATCTGCTAGTGAGAAGGCTGCTGTGCTTTCCATAGTGGGAAAGATTGGATCTCAGGGCAGTGCTCTGGGCTCTGAGGCTTTGACCAGGTAAGGTTCTTTTATTCTTGGTTATATTTTATATAGCTAAATACAGTGTGCAATTTCAACTGGATGTATAATATAACAGCACAGGAATTCTTAGGTTAATATAATACGTTAAACTGACAAATATTTATTAATTACATGGGTTATGTCATTGCAGTTCTATGATCCATGTGTAAGTATACCCTTTTTAAAAAGCTAAGATGCTATTAATGACATTTATAACCTGTCCTCTCTCTAAGAAAAAAAGATTTCAGGGGAGATCAAAGTTAAGTGAAACTTAAGAGATAGATATAAGTAATTAGTGATTGCTACTACTGATATTTTTTGCATTACAAATTACATAGCATTTGTTTGCAAATAGTTAAAATATGGAGATCATTTTGTTTTAGGTCAATTTTTTTTGAAGGACAGCAATGTTTCTTTCTCTGCTAGCTTTAAAGCAGTAGTAAAGTCTCTTAAAAAAAAAAAAAAAAAAAAAGGTCCCCCTGCAGGTTGATGTCATAATATGCTAGTATGCACCACATACTAGCACATTATGACAGACTTATCTGTCACCACTGACAGGGCTCCCATCTTCACATGGTCTTTCTCTGAGTTGGCAGGCTCCGCCCATTTGAATGGCCAGGCCGCGATGATGTCACTCCTGTACTTGTGCACAGGAATCACGTTCGCGGAACAGCACTCTGAATGGCACATTTGAGTCATGTGACCAGCCGCTGCAAATGTGAATAATATACTAAACAGTTTACATTTTGGAAATATTCACTGTGCCTACAGGCCTTATTATAGGCTTACATGTAGGTACAAAAGAATAAGTAGAATTTACTACTGCTTTAACACCAAGGAAGGAATACAAGATTGAGCAATTTGCTTTGCCGGTGTCTATACAAACAGTGACTAAAGGAAAAATTTGCATACTAAATGCTTACAGTTCAACAGGGAATTTGTTATTTCTGCAACATATCATATCAACCACAGAATCATAAGTGTGTGTGTTTATTAATATCTGTTTCTTCATTTTCTTTTAGGCTTTTCCTTAGCTTCCCCCAAACCAAAATTTATTTCACCAACTTTGACCTGACCCCTGGCTCTGCTGACCTCAACACACATGGTGGAAAGATTATTAATGTTCTTGCAGGTGCAGCCAATCACCTGGATGACCTTGCTGGCAACTTGTCCTCCCTCAGTGACCTGCATGCCTACAACCTAATGGTGAATCCACAAAACTTTTCTGTAAGTACTACTGAATATTTCTATACAATAATATGATACCTTGATTCAGGTGAACAAAATGCACTGGGTTTAAATGTGTATGCAGCATTGTATAGTATTGAAACTTGGGTGCTGTCACGTGTGTTTATGTACAAAAAAATATTATATCTTCTTTTTCTCATTGTAGCTGCTGTCTCATGTTATGCTGGTGGTCTTGGCTACTCACTTCCCTGATGATTTCACTGCTGAGGTTCAGGCTGCCTGGGAAAAATTCCTTGCTCTAGTCTCTGCAGTCCTCACCTCCAAGTACAGAGACCTTCATCCTGCATAACAGGCTACATCAGAAATTAAAGCAAATAAAACAACATGTGATGAGAAGTTGTTTGGGCCCATTTCAATTACAACACAGTTGCAATGATCTTTGAAGAGTACTTACTTGTGTATATTGTTTATCAAATATAAATCTGGTGTACCATTGAATAAAGTCCAGCATACTTTTCATTTCTGCCTCAACTGTTTCATTATGTTTTGTTCTATGATGGTTTGATATTCTTACAAGTATTGATGTAGTCTCTTGTAATCCATTTTTATTAATGTGTCCCTTTAAAAAAAAAAAAAAAAAGTAAAACCAGGTTTTGGGTTGATTAAAAAATATGATTTCTGTCTAATCTGATCACAAATTTAGGTGAACATGGGTTTGCACTGCAGCACAATTATTTATTTGATTCAGTTTAGTAACACCTCAATTCTCCACAAGCATTCAATGAATTAAAGTAAATGTATAGCCAAAATTAATTTTCTTCTTGTCAACACTTGCCAAGTTTGTGTTACTGTCTGTGTACCCAACTAGTAGAGTCCCTCGCTATTTGTCGATAACCATTATCAGCAGAACAAAAAATAATGGAAAATCCAAACTTTTTGAGCTGTCACCAGAGAAGAAGTGAGGAAATATCCTCCAATGGAGACACTTGTTCTGTTGACAGCTGTCTTAGATGGGAATTATTTTCTTTCATCTCGGAGACATTTTAAGAAAAATCTCTTCAATAGAATGCAGACATCTGACAAAAAGAAACTGATATTTATTTTAAACAACTCAAAAATGGCTTTACATACACTTTAATTGTAAAGTAGGCAGTATAAAACATGAGTGTATATAAAACTCCCATTTGCTTTAGTGTAAGCCATATATGAAAATTATAACAATCCACAGATATAAATGAAATCATGTAAGCGAAAAAAAAATCCTAATATGTGATTGTCAATTTTTTTTTTTTATTATTTATTTATTCATCCAACTTTCCCATGTGAGATATTGTACATTCACAACACCACTGTCTAACTTCCAACTTAGTGAAAACTTCCACCTTCAGTGCCCCTTTAAGGTATGTCGCTCACCTCTATAGTTGGACGCCTGTTTCCAGGTATGAATGGAATAGGTTCTACTTTTTCATGATTAGGCCAACATATAGGTCATTTCATACAACCTCTGGCACAAAAGATAGAAGCCTACCTGCAAGATACAAACCATCTGTTTCAGATTAGGTATGGAGAATTGCATATTTGCCACGGCAGAGTTTAATTCTCTATATTAGGGGTTTTTCATTTAAAATTGATGGAGGTCCGATCAGTAAAATGTTCTACCAGCGGTCTGAATCACGTTTTTGTGCGATGACCCAAATTATTCACATCACAGCCCTCTCCGCCTATTTCACAATCCTTTTCTTAACATCAGTGTCCTCAGTCCCCAGCACATTACAGTCCCCTACTTCATATCACAGTTTACGCTTCAGAGTACTGTTCTCAGGCCCCCTTCACATCACTCTCTACCCCTTCACAGTAGTGTACTGAACCCCCTTCACATCCCACACCCTCTTTATTCACAGCTGTGCCATCAACCCCTTTCAAATCATCATCCCCCCCCCCCCTCCACCACAGTACTGTCCTGTGCCCCTTTACATCACCCCTCCATAACACTACCCCTTCACATTTCCCCACAGCACTGGCCCCCTTAACACCCCTCACAGCACTGCCCACCCTTTACATCATTCCCCACAGCATTCCACCCCCTTTATGTCACCCCCTTTTCACATCACAGATCCCCCATAATAGTGTGCTTTTCCCATCACCCCCCCCCCCACAGTGCTGCTCTGCCCTGTTCACATCACCTCCCCCACAGCACTGTCCCCCTTTACATCACCCCCTACCTCACTGCCTTCATATCACCTGCTCCCCTTTAGACCTTTAGATCACCCTCCCATAGCACGCCCCCCCCTCCACAATAGTGTGAGCTGCCCTCTTCACATCAGCCCTCCAGAGCACTGCCCCACTTCACATCACCCTCCTACAGGAGGCCCACTCTTACATCACAGACCCCCCCACAACAGTGCATACTGCTCTCTTCACATCACTGCTCTCCCTTCAGATCCCCCACAGCATTACTCCCCTTTACAACAACCTCCCCACAGCACTTCCAACCCTGTACATCACCTCCTCCACTGCACAATCACCCCTCTCCCACAGCACTGCACCCCTTTCACTACCCTCTTAACATCCAGCCACTACATCTTTCTCATAACCCTCCCCCACAGTAATGTCTTCTGCCCCTTCACTCATCTACCTTAGAAAGAGCAGCCAGCAGGATAGTAATGAATGTGCTGTGACTACGGCACTCAGTTCATTATTATCCTACCACCTGCATTTCGCTCTGTCTTGAGAATGACAGCCAGGGAGGCTGGGGAAAGAAGCACATACTTACCAACTGTGCAGAATTTCCCGGGACATTCCCAGGATTTGTACCTTTTTCCCGATTTCAGCATTTCCCAGGAAATTCTTTTTTCCTGATTTTTCATGGCTCCCCGCCGCCTCCGCTAGAGGTCCACGGCCGTAGAAGACAATGTCTCCACCGGCCGCCATTTTACCAAAGACCAAGAACAAGAGGCGGAGCAGGCCGACAATAGAAATTGAGCTGCGGCACCGCCCGCCCCGCTGCCGGTCTGTTTGAGTCCTGCTGTGGAAAGGGGCGGGGGGTGGGCGGCGCCGCAGCTCAATTTCTATTGAAGCCAACCGGCCAGCTCCGCCTCTATCTTGATTACGGTAATGGCTGCGGAAACTCCGCTGCAGGCACACAAGAAGCAGCTCCGCTGGGAACACCAGATGTAAGCAGGGGCTTCACTGGGGACACCAGATGTAAGAAGGGGCTCCGCTGGGGACACCAGATGTAAGGAGGAGTTCTGCTGGGGACACAGATGTAAGGAGAGGCTCCGCTGGGGACACAGGATGTAAGGAGGGGCTCCACTGGGGACACCGGATGTATGGAGGGGCTCTGCTGGGGGCACAGATATATGCAGAGGCTCCGCTGGGGACACCTGATGTATGGAGGAGCTCTGCTGGGGACACCGGATGTAAGGAGGGGCTCTGCTGGGGACACCTGATGTATGGAGGGGCTCCGCTGGGGACACAGATGTAAGTAGGGGCTCTGCTGGGGACACCTGATGTATGGAGGGGCTCCGCTGGGTACACCTGATGTATGGAGGGGTTCTGCTGGGGACACCTGATGTAAGGAGGGGCTCCACTGGGAACACCTGATGTATGGAGGGGCTCCGCTGGGGGCACAGATATATGCAGAGGCTCCGCTGGGGACACCTGATGTATGGAGGAGTTCGGCTGGGGACACCAGATGTAAGGAGGGGCTCTGCTGGGGACACCTGATGTATGAAGGGGCTCCGCTGGGGACACAGATTAAGTAGGGGCTCTGCTGCGGACACCTGATGTATGGAGGGGCTCCGCTGGGGACACCTGATGTAAGGAGGGGTTCTGCTGGGAACACCTGATGTAAGGAGGGGCTCCGCTGGGGACACCTGATGTATGGAGGGGCTCCGCTGGAGACACCTGATGTATGCAGAAGCTCCGCTGGGGACACCTGATGTATGGAGGAGCTCCGCTGGGGACACCTGATGTATGGAGGGGCTCCGCTGGAGACACCTGATGTATGAAGGGGCTCTGCTGGGGACACAGATGTAAGTAGGGGCTCCGCTGGGGACACCTGATGTATGGAGGGGCTCCGCTGGGGACACCTGATGTAAGGAGGGGTTCTGCTGGGGACACCTGATGTAAGGAGGGGGTCCGCTGGGAACACCTGATGTAAGGAGGGGCTCCGCTGGGGACATCTGATGTAAGGAGGGGCTCCGCTGGGGACACCAGATGTAAGGAGGGGCTCTGCTGGGGACACCAGATGTAAGGAGGGGCTCCGCTGCGGACACCTGATGTAAGCAGGGGCTCCACTGGGAACACCTGATGTAAGGAGGGGCTCCGCTGGGAACACCTGATGTAAGGAGGGGCTCCGCTGGGGACACCTGATGTAAGGAGGAGCTCCGCTGGGGACACCTGATGTAAGAAGAAGCTCCACTGGGGACACCAGATGTAAGGAGGGGCTCAACTGGGGACACCTGATGTAAGGAGGGGCTCCGCTGGGGACACCTGATATAAGGAGGGGCTCTGCTGGGGACACCTGATGTAAGGAGGGGCTCCGCTGGGGACACCTGCTGTATGGAGGAGCTCTGCTGGGGACACCAGATGTAAGGATGGGCTCCGCTGACTCCACTTTCCTGCACAGATGTCTAGTGAACTCACATAGGTCCCAACTGTCCCTGATTTGGAACAAAGTCCCTCTGTCCCTCTTTCCTCCTCATTTGTCCCTCATTTAGTTCTGATCTGTATAGTTGTATATGAAATGCACTTTTTATCTTTTAAAAAGGGTTTCCCAGTGCTAAACCTTTCATTTCTTTTCTAAATTGCTTTGTTTGTAAATTTTCAAAGCCAATCTAAAGGAATATTATTGGTAAAAAAAAAAAAAATCACTTAGAGGTTTAACTAATATTTTTTTTTTTTGAATAATTCTCCTTTAACCACTTCAGCCCCGGAAGGATTTACCCCCTTCCTTACCAGTGCACTTTTTACAATTTGGCACTGCGTTGCTTTAACTGCTAATTGCGCGGTCATGCAATGCTGTACCTAAACAAAATTTGCGTCCTTTTCTTCCCACAAATAGAGCTTTCTTTTGATGGTATTTGTTCACCTCTGCGGTTTTGATTTTTTGCGCTATAAATGGAAAAAGACCGAAAATTCTACATTTTGTTATTAAACAAATCCAATAAACTCAATTTTAGTCATACACTTAGGCCAAAATGTATTCGGCCACATGTCTTTGGTAAAAAAAATGTCAATAAGCGTATATTTATTGATTTGCGCAAAAGTTATAGCATCTAAAAACTAGGGTACATTTTCTGGAATTTACACAGCTTTTAGTTTATAACTGCCTATGTCATTTCTTGAGGTGCTAAAATGGCAGGGCAGTACAAAACCCCCCAAATGACCCCATTTTGGAAAGTAGACACTCCAAGGAAATTGCTGAGAGGCATGTTGAGCCCATTGAATATTAATTTTTTTGTCCCAAGTGATTGAATAATGAAAAAAAAAAAAAAAACAAAAAAAAAAAAAGTTGTCACTAAATGATATATTGCCATAGGTGTGCGCAGCCTCTTGCATTAGGGTGTGCACCTCAAAGCTCAAATACATATGCATGTGTATATGTACTGATGGTGTCAGTAGGGCAGTGGACAGTGTAATTTTGTTAATTTTCTTTTCCCAAAAATGTTTGGCTTGTGTAACATTTTTTGGGGGGTGAAATATCAGTGGTCTAAACAGGGGGGAATATTGCTCACACAGGCCATGGGCATATGTGGAATTGCACCACAAAATACATTCAGCTGCTTCTCCTGAGTATGGGGATACCACAAGTGTGGGTCTTTTTTGGGAGCCTAGCCGTGTACGGGGCCCCGAAACCAAGCACTGCCTTCAGGCTTTCTAAGGGCGTAAATTTTTTATTTCACTCCTCACTACCTATCACAGTTTTGAAGGCCATAAAATGCCAAGATGGCATAACCCCCCCCAAATGACCCCATTTTGGAAAGTAGACGCCCCAAGCTATTTTCTGAGAGGCATGTTGAGTCCATGGAATATTTTATATTTTGCCACAAGTTGCAGAAAATTTACAAACTTTTTTTTTTGTGTACAAAGTTGTCACTAAATGATACAGTATATTGCTCACACAGGCCATCAGCATATGTGGAATTGCACCCCAAAATACATTTTGCTGATTCTCCTGAGCACGGGGATACCACATGTGTGGGACTTTTTGGGAGCCTGGCTGCGTTCGGGGCCCCGAAAACCAAGCACCGCCATCAGGATTTCTAAGGGCATACATTTTTGATTCACTCCTCACTACCTATCACAGTTTCAAAGGCCATAAAATGCCAAGATAGCACAACCCCCCCCCCCCCATGACCCCATTTTGGAAAGTAGACACCCTAAGCTATTTGCTGAGAGGCATGTTGAGTCCATGGAATATTTTATATTTTGACACAAGTTGCGGGAAAGTGACAAATGTTTTTTATTTTTTTTTGCACAAAGTTGTCACTAAATGATATATTGCTCAAACATGCCATGGGAATATGTGGAATTACACCCCAAAATATATTCTGTTGCTTCTCCTGAGTATGGGGGTACCACATATGTGGGACTTTTTGGGAGCCTAGCTGCATACGGGGCACCGAAAACCAATCACCGCCTTCAGGATTTCTAAGGGCGTAAATTTTTGATTCACTCCTCACTACCTATCACAGTTTCGAAGGCCATAAAATGCCAAGATAGCAAACCCCCCCCCCCCAAATGACCCCATTTTGGAAAGTAGACACCCCAAGCTATTTGCTGAGAGGCATGGTGAATATTTTGCAGCTGTCATTTGTTTTTGAAAATGAAGAAAGACAAGAAAAAAATGTTTTTTTTTTTCTTTTTTCAATTTTCAAAACTTTGTGACAAAAAGTGAGGTCTGCAAAATACTCACTATACCTCTCAGCAAATAGCTTGGGGTGTCTATTTTCCAAAATAGGGTCATTTGGGGGGGGGGGGGGGGGGTTGTGCCACCTGGGCATTCCATGGCCTCCGAAACTGTGATAGGCAGTGAAGAGTGAAATCAAAAAATTGGTTTTCAGGGTCCCGTACGCGGCTAGGCTCCCAAAAAGTCTCACACATGTGGTATCCCCATACTCAGGAGAAGCAACAGAATGCATTTTGGGGTGTAATTTCACATATTCCCATGGCATGTTCGAGCAATATATCATTTAGTGACAACTTTGTGCAAAAAAGAAAAAAAAAAAATTGTCTTTTTCCAGCAACTTGTGTCACAATATAAAATAATTTTCATGGACTCGACATGCCTCTCAGCAAATAGCTTGGGGTGTCTACTTTCCAAAATGGGGTCATTTGGGGGGGGGTTTGAACTGTCCTGGCATTTTAAGCACAACATGTAGAAGCTTATGTCACACATCACCCCCTCTTCTAACCACTTGAAGACAAAGCCCTTTCTGACACTTTTTGTTTACATGAAAATTTTTTTTTTTTTTGCAAGAAAATTACTTTGAACCCCCAAACATTATGTATTTTTTTAAAGCAATTGCCCTACAGATTAAAATGGTGGGTGTTTCATTTTTTTTCACACAGTATTTGCGCAGGAATTTTTCAAATGCATTTTTTTTGGGGGAAAAAACACACTTTTTAAAATTTTAATGCACTAAAACACACTATATTGCCCAAATGTTTGATGAAATAAAAAAGATGATCTTAGGCAGAGTACATGGATACCAAACATGACATGCTTTAAAATTGCGCACAAACGTGCAGTGGCAACAAACTAAATACATTTTTAAAAGCCTTTAAAAGCCTTTACAGGTTACCACTTTAGATTTACAGAGGAGGTCTACTGCTAAAATTACTGCCCTCGATCTGACCTTCGCGGTGATACCTCACATGCATGGTGCAATTGCTGTTTACATTTGACGCCAGACCGATGCTTGCGTTCGCCTTTACGCGAGAGCAGGGGGGGACAGGTGTGCTTTTTTTTTTCTTTATTATTTTTTTGCTTTTTTATTTTGTTTTTAAACTGTTCCTTTATTTTTTTTAATCATTTTTATTGTTATCTCAGGGAATGTAAATATCCCCTATGATAGCAATAGGTAGTGACAGGTACTCTTTTTTGAAAAAATTGGGGTCTATTAGACCCTATGCTCTTTTTTTTTAACTGTGGTGGTGAAATCACCTCTGACAGCGCTGGAGTCACGGCTTTATGCATCGTGGGAGCAAACGCTGTTGCTGTCAAGATAAATAAATCCACGCTGCATCTGAATGGCGTACCTGAAAACAAAAAAATGGTTAACAAGAAAACACAGTAAACAGTAAAGTATAAAAAAATGACATACCTGAAAAGCAAACATGATAAAACAAAATAATAAAACATTGCAGAATAGAATACAGTAAAAAATAGCAGAACAATAGAGAGAGAATAGAGAGAGAGAGAGCACAATAAAACGACAACTATTTTTGTTTTTTTTATTTTATTTTTTTGTGTTTTTTTTTATTTTTTACTTTTTTTTAAATTTTTTTTACACTTTTATTTGTAACTGTAATGCCCTGTACACACGGTCGGATTTTCCGACGGAAAAAATGCGATCGGATTGTGTTGTCGGAAATTACGATCGTGTGTGGGCTCCATCTGACTTTTCCCGTCAGAATTTCCGACACACAAAGTTTGAGAGCAGGATATAACATTTTCCACCAACAAAATCCGATCGGTTAAATTCCGATTGTGTGTACACAAATCCGACGCACAAAGTGCCACGTATGCTCAAAATAAATTAAGAGACTATTGGCTACTGCCCCGTTTGTAGTCCTGACGTACGTGTTTTACGTCACTGCGTTCAGAACGATCGGATTTTCTGACAACTTTGTGTGACTGTGTGTATGCAAGGCAAGTTTGAGCCAACATCCATTGGAAAAAATTCCTGGATTTTGTTGTCGGACTGTCCGATCAATGTCCGATCATGTGTACAGGGCATCACTATAACTGTAACGGTTCGGTTCCAAGTTCGGGTCTCTCAAAATGTGATGGCATCTTGGGAGACCCTGTGAAAGTGTGCCTAGTCTGAGCAATGCTGTACCCTACACTAAAACTCCACTAGTGTATGGTAGCGTTCAAAACATTCACCAATGCAAAGACCAGGACTGTCAGTACAGGAGGGACAAAAATAGCGGGTGTCACGCCTATATCCACGCTTTCTACAGATACGACATCTTCTTTGGGGGGCTTGTTGGGTAGGGATACTCGGGAGGACATACAGAAAATGCCTCTCATTCAGCCGGCTTACTGCATTTGGATTGGGAAGGTGAGTTGGAGCACCGTCTGGAAGCAAAAGGGCTCTGACGATCTCTTCCTGGAATTTAAGGAAGGATCCAGTCCATCCTGAAGCTCTGTATAGCACATGAGCGTTCAGCAAAGCCAATTGAAATAAATAAACAGACCCTTTTTTATACCAGTGTCTGGCCTTACGGGCAACTAGGTACGGAGCCAACAACTGGTCGTTGAGGTCCACCCCTCCCATATTTTGGTTATATTTGTGGACCCAGAGGGGTTTCTCCACAACACCAGTCACTGTAGTAATTTGGACCATCGTGTCTGCATGAAGGGAGGTTAGAACGAAAACATTCTTATTATCCCTCCACTTCATAGCAAGCAAGTTATTACACTTCAAGCAGGCTCTCTCCCCCCAGCCTAAGACGAGAATCTACAAGCCGCTGGTCAAAGCCCCGGCGATTAGATCGCACGGTGCCACATGCTCCAATCTGCTGATCAAACAAGTGACTAGGGATGAGCCGAACACCCCCCGGTTTGGTTCACAGAACCTGCGAACGGACCGAAAATTTGCATGAACGTTAGAACCCCATTGACGTCTATGGGACTCGAACGTTCAAAATCAAAAGTGCTAATTTTAAAGGCTAATTTGCATGGTATTGTCCTAAAAAGGGTTTGGGGAACTGGGTCCTGCCCCAGGGGACATGTATCAATGCAAAAAAAAGTTTTAAAAACGGCCGTTTTTTCGGGAGTAGTGATTTTAATGATGCTTAAAGTAAAAAAAAAAAAAAAAAATGAAATATTCCTTTAAATATCATACCTGGGGGGTGTCTATAGTATGTCTGTAAAGTGGCGCGTGTTTCCTGTGCTTAGAACAGTCCCTGCACAAAATGACATTTTTAAAGGAATAAAAGTCATTTAAAACTGCTTGCAGCTTTAATGTAATGTTGGGTCCTGGCAATATGGATGAAAATAAGTGAGACAAACAGCATGGGTACCCCCCCCCCCCCCCCAGTCCATTACCAGGCCCTTTGGGTCTTGTATGGATATTAAGGGGAACCCCGCACCCAAATTATAAAAAGGAAAGGCGTGGGGCCCTCCGGCCCTATATACTCTGAACAGCAGTATACAGGCGGTGCAAACAAGACAGGGACTGTAGGTTTGTTGTTAAGTATAATCTGTTTGTAATTTTGAACTGGTACATTTTTAACGTAAAAAAAAAAAAAAAATCTATTTTAAGCTTTTTGGAAAAAATAGGGAAGGGTTATCACCCCTGTGACATTTGTTTTGCTGTCTGTGCTCCTCTTCAGAAGATTTCACCTCACTTTCTGTCCCAATGACAAATGTTTTTAGAAAATGTTTTTAGTGAAACAAGGATTGGTGATAAAGTATCAGTGGAAAGGAGAAATGTTTTTCCCATATTAACTCTTACAGGAGAGAATTTCCCTTCCTAGGGGTAGATTTCATCTCACTTCCTGTTGTCTCCTTCCATTTGCAAGTAGGAGTCGTTTGTAAGTTGGATGTTTGAAAGTAGGGGCCTGCCCTATATACTCTGCAGAAATTGTGGCCTTAGGTGTTGGTGTTGCCACAACACTGTAAGCCCTCACAGGGCCCTGCTGTGAAATATTATATCAAGAATTGTAATTACATGCCCCTGTTGAACAGGGGCTGAAAAATTGGGCCTTTGTTGATGGTGGTGGTGCTGGTGCCACAACACTGTAAGTCCTCACAGTTACTCTTGGTGGGCGCTGGAAAGGGCCCTGCTGTGGAATATTAGATCAAGAATTGTAATTACATGTCCCTGTTGAACAGGGGCAGAAAAACTGGGCCTTAGGCACTGGTGCTGGTACCACAACACTGTAACCCCTCACAGATACTCTAGTTGGAGCGCAGGAATGAGCCCTGCTGCAAAGTATTGCATCAAAAATTGTAATTACACGCCCCTGTTAAACAGGGGCTGAAAAATTGGGCCTTAGGCACTGGTGCTGGTGCCACAACACTGCAACCCCTCACAGATACTCTAGTTGAGCGCAGCAATGAACCCTCCTGCAAAATATTGCATCAAAAATTGTAATTATACGCCCCTGTTAAACAGGGACTGAAAAATTGGGCCTTAGGCACTGGTGCTGGTGCCACAACACTGTAAGTCCTCACAGTTACTCTTGGTGGGCGGTGGAAAGGGCCCTGCTGCAAAGTATTGCATCAAAAATTGTAATTACACGCCCCTGTTAAACAGGGGCTGAAAAATTGGGCCTTAGGCACTGGTGCTGGTGCCACAACACTGCAACCCCTCACAGATACTCTAGTTGGAGCGCAGGAAGGAGCCCTGCTGCAAAATATTGCATCAAAAATTGGTGGTGAACCAGAACCACAAATGTTCTTACAAGCTATCAGCATGATCATTGAGGAGGAAAAGGATAATCACTCAGCATAACAGGATAGTCACTCAGCATCAGCATAGGCAGTCTTGAAGGGATCTGACATTTCAAAAAAAATTATTCGGTTACATCAGCATCAGGTGCTCAGTAGCTGGTGGTGATCCGAGACTGATTCATTTTTATGAAGGTCAGTTGATCGACTGAGTCGGTGGACAGATGCACCCTGTGATCGGTTACAAAGCCTCCAGCAGCACTGAATGTGCGTTCCGAAAACGCTGGATGCAGGACAGGCCAGTGGCTCAATTGCATACTGTGCAAGCTCTGGCCAGTGATCTATCCTCAAGACCCAGTACCCCAGAGGATTTTCGGTGGGAAAGGTGTCCAAGTCAGATTTTCGGTGGGAAAGGTGTCCACGTCAGATCTTGCCCCTAGGTATTCCTGCACCATGTAAAACATATGCTGGCGATGGTTGCTGGAACCAATCATACCTTGGGGCGGCGGACTAAAAAAATTGTCTGAACGCATCGGTCAGATGGCCACCTTCTCCCCTGCTCCTTCTGTGACTGACCGAAGCCTCAGCAACATGTTGTCCAGGAACAGGAGTTTGTAACCTCCCAGTCTCTGAGAACGGGTTGCACAGACCTTTCTGCAAGGCCTCCCGAAGATGTTTCATCCTCTGCTCCCTCTGCGACGGCAAGATAAGATCCGCAACCTTACCCTTGTAACATGGATCAAAGAGGGTTGCCAACCAGTATTGATCCCTCTCCTTGATACCACGAATATGAGGATCCTTCTGCAGGCTTTGCGGGATCAGGGAGGCCATGCAGCGTAGGTTTGCTGAGGCATTCGGTCCAGAGTCCTCTGGGTCACTAAGGATGACATGATCCGCAGCCACCTCCTCCCAGTCACGTACAAGTCCATGGGTTTCTTGGGACTGTAAATGATCCCTTAAAGACTGCTGCTGATGCTGAGTGCCAGGCTCCACCTCCATGCTGACACAATCCTCCTCCTCCTCCTCATCCTCTTCCTGTGTGATCGGCGGGCACGCAGGAACAGTGCCTGGATAAAGGGGGCCTTGAGAGCTAAGGAAGTCCTCCTCTTCCTGCCTCTGTTCTGCCTCAAGTGCCCTGTCCATTATTTCATGCAGAGTGTGCTCCAACAGATGGACAAGGGGGACAGTGTCACTGATGCATGCACTGTCACTGCTCACCATCCTCGTGGCCTCCTCAAATGGTGACAGGACAGTGCATGCATCCCTGATCATGGCCCACTGGCGTGGGGGAAAAAAAAACAAGCTCCTCTGACCCTGTCCTGGTGCCATAGTCGCACAGGTACTCATTGATGGCCCTCTGCTGCGTGTGCAGCTGCTGCAGCATGGCCAACATTGAGTTCCACCTGGTGGGCATGTCACAGATCAGGCGGTTCTTGGGCAGGTTAAATTCCTTTTGGAGGACCGCCAGCCAAGCACTGGCATTGCATGACCTGCAGAAATGCACACAGACTTTCCTGGCCTGCCTCAGGACATCCTGTAAGCCCGGGTACCTGCCCAAGAACCGCTGTACCACCAAGTTAAGGATGTGAGCCAAACAGGGCACATGGGTCAGTTGTCCCTGTCGGAGGGCAGAGAGGAGGTTGGTGCCATTGTCGCAAACCACCATACCTGCCTTAAGCTGGCGTGGCGTCAACCATCTCTGAACCTGCCCCTGCAGAGCTGACAGAATATCTGCCCCAGTGTGGCTCCTGTCCTCCAAGCACACCAGCTCAAGCACCGCATGGCATCTTTTGGCCTGCATGCTTGAGTAGCCCCTTGAACGCCTACGGAGCATCGCTGGTTCCGAAGACAAATCAGCACAGGAAGAGGCCAAGGAGGAGGAAGAAGAGTAGGGGGTGGAGGAGAGAGGTGTGACAGAATCACTAATAGTAGTATTTTGGAGGCGTGGTGGCGGAACAACCTCCAACACTATTGCACCCTGTCCTGCATCCTTCCCAGCTGCCAGAAGAGTCACCCAGTGCGCGATGTAAGATAAGTAATGTCTCTGTCCATGCCTGCTGGACCATGAGTGAGCGGTAATATGCACCTTACCACTGACCGCCCTGTCCAGCGAGGCCAAGACATTGCCTTCCACATGACGGTAGAGAGCCGTAATCACCTTCCATGAGAAAAAGTGGCGTTTGGGAACTTGCCACTGAGGAACCGCACATTCCACAAAATCACGGAAGGGGGCAGAGTCTACCAACTGAAAAGGCAGCAGTTGAAGTGCTAGCAATTTAGCCAAGCTAGCATTCAACCGCTGGGCATGCGGATGGCTGGAAGCGAACTTCTTTCAGCAGTGCAGCAGCTGGGGCAGGGAAATTTGCCTGGTACAATCTGACATTGGTGTATCGATAGCAGATTGCCCCCAAGTACTTGGCTGTGACACACCTAATTCTACACCTTCATTCCTCTCAGTGCAGGTCTCAGAGAGGACTGAAGGTATAGTGCGGTTGGAGATCCCAGCTGATGAGGAGCAAGGAGAGGTCCTCTTTGTTCTTTGGTGTAGGTCTTTTAGATACGCTTGGCAACGAACTGCATGGCAGGTCAACATATGTCTGGTCAAGCATGTGGTGCCCAAGCGGGAGATGTTTTGGCAACGCGAGATACGCTTGAGACATATGTTGCAAATAGCAGCGGTGGGATCTGATGCACTCGTCTCAAAAAAGGCCCACACCAAAGAACTTTTGGAATAACGCGCAGAGACAGCAGCGCCCTGCACATGCGGAGCTCTGCAGTGTGATGCAGTCAGTGTGCTGCCCTTAAGCTGGCCCCTGGAGGGCATCCTGCCTCGTTGGTGCTGTGCCTCCTCCTCCTCTCTCCTATCAGGCACACACGTGGAGTCAGTGACCTCATCATCCCCTCCCTTTTCATCACTGGAGCAAAGCTGGCAGTATGCTGCAGCTGGGGGAACATGACTGCCAGATTGCTGTCCTTCTTGGGCACCCCCTCTCTCTGGGCTCACGTTACTTCCTTCCTCTAGCTGGGTACCATCATCGGAGCCTTCAAAATGCTGGGCATCCTCCTGGAGCATGTACCCAACACTGTGGTCAAACAGTTCTGGGGACTCCTCAGGAGGACATGGTGGGGCTAGGGAAGCAGTGACTGATGCCATTAAGTGACTGATGCCATTAAGCCAAGGGAAGAGGCCGCGTTGGCAGCTGCTTTGCCAGACAAAGTATCCTGAGCCTGGGTGAGAGAGGATGAGGAGGATGAGGACAGAAGTCTTCCGCATGTTGCGGCTCAACACGGCCAGCTGTCGAAAAAAAGGACAAGCGTGTCCCACGGCCACGTGCTGATGAGGATGCTCCACAACCAGCACTGTTGCCTCTAGACACACAGTGACTGTCTGCCTCTCCTTGTTGGCCTTCCAGATATACTAATTGCCTGCAGTGAGGTGTAGCTGCACAATATTGCAGCCATTTGCTAAAATCATCAATAAAATTCATTTTTTTCCTCATTAATGTACACACAGCACCCCATATTGACAGAAAAACACAGAATCGTTGACATTTTTGCAGATTTAATAAAAAAGAAACACTGAAATATCACATGGTCCTAAGTATTCAGACCCTTTGCTGTGACACTCATATTTAACGCAGGTGTTTTTCATTTCTTCAGATCATCCTTGAGATGGTTCTACACCTTCATTTGAGTCCAGCTGTGTTTGATTATACTGATTGGACTCGATTAGGAAAGCCACACACCTGTCTATATAAGACCTTACAGCTCACAGTGCATGTCAGAGCAAATGAGAATCATGAGGTCAAAAGGAACTGCCTGAAGAGCACAGAGACAGAATTATGGCAAGGCACAGATCTGGCCAAGGTTACAAAAAAATTTCTGCTGCACTTAAGGTTCCCAAGAGCGCAGTGGCCTCCATAATCCTTAAATGGAAGACGTTTGGGATGACCAGAACCCTTCCTAGAGCTGGCCATCTGGCCAAACTGAGCTACTGGGGGAGAAGAGTCTTGGTGAGAGAGGTAAAGAATAACCCAAAGATCACTGTGGCTGAGCTCCAGAGATGCAGTCGGGAGATGGGAGAAAATTGTAGAAAGTCAACCATCACTGCAGCCCTATACCAGCCGGGGCTTTGTGGCAGAGTGGCCCGACGGAAGCCTCTCCTCAGTGCAAGACACATGAAAGCCCGCATGGAGTTTGCTAAAAAACACCTGAAGGCCTCCAAGATGGTGAGAAAAAAGATTCTCTGGTCTGATGAGACCAAGATAGAACTTTTTGGCCTTAATTCTAAGCGGTATGTGTGGAGAAAACCAGACACTGCTCATCACCTGTCCAATACAGTCCCAACAGTGAAGCATGGTGGTGGCAGCATCATGCTGTGGGGGTGTTTTTCAGCTGCAGGGACAGGACGACTGGTTGCAATATCATGGACGTAAACCTTCTCCAGAGTGCTCAGGACCTCAGACTGGGCCGAAGGTTTACCTTCCAACAAGACAATGACCCTAAGCACACAGCTAAAATAACGAAGGGGTGGCTTCACAACAACTCCGTGACTGTTCTTGAATGGCTCAGCCAGAGCCCTGACTTAAACCCAATTGAGCATCTCTCGAGAGACCTAAAAATGGCTGTCCACCAACGTTTACCATCCAACCTGACAGAACTGGAGAGGATCTGCAAGGAGGAATGTCAGAGGATCCCCAAATACAGATGTGAAAAACTTGTTGCATCTTTCCCAAAAAGACTCATGGCTGTATTAGCTCAAAAGGGTGCTTCTACTAAATACTGAGCAAAGGGTCTGAATACTTAGGACCATGTGATATTTCAGTTTTTCTTGTTTAATAAATCTGCAAAAATGTCAACAATTCTGTGTTTTTCTGTCAATACGGGTTGCTGCGTGTACATTAATGAGGACAAAAATTAACTTAAATGATTTTAGCAAATAGCTGCAATATAACAAAGAGTGAAAAATTTAAGGGGGTCTGAATACTTTCCGTCCTCACTGTATATACTGATACTGCCTGCCTGTAGTATTATTAGTATGAGAACACCAGCAATTGTCTTCAGGTAGCTTTAGGTGCACACTGTGCAGAGGATGCAGTACACTAACTTTAAATACTGTAACTGTCTACCTGTGGTATTAATAGGAGCAGAACAACAGCAATTGTCTTCAGGTAGCTTTAGGTGCATACTGTGCAGAGGACACAGTACACTAACTGTAAATACTGTAGCTGCCTGCCTGTGGTATTAATATAGGATCAGAAGAACACCACCAATTATATTCAGGTAGCTTTAGGTGCACACTGTGCAGAGGACACAGTACACTAACTGTAAATACTGTAGCTGCCTGCCTGTGGCATTAATATAGGATCAGAAGAATACCACCAATTTTATTCAGGTAGCTTTAGGTGCACACTGTGCAGAGGACGCAGTACACTAACTGTAAATACTGTAGCTTCCTGCCTGTGGTATTAATATAGGATCAGAAGAACACCATCAATTTTATTCAGGTAGCTTTAGGTGCACACTGTGCAGAGGACACAGTAAACTAACTGTAAATACTGTAGCTGCCTGCCTGTGGTATTAATATAGGATCGGAATAACACCACCATTTTTATTCAGGTAGCTTTAGGTGCACACTGTGCAGAGGACACAGTACACTAACTGTAAATACTGTAACTGCCTGCCTGTGGTATTTATAGGAGCAGAACAACAGCAATTGTCTTCAGGATCTTTAGGTGCACACTGTGCAGAGGACACAGTACACTAACTGTAAATACTGTAGCTGCCTGCCTGTAGTATTAATATAGGATCAGAAGAACACCACCAATTTTATTCAGGTCGCTTTAGGTGCACACTGTGCAGAGGACACAGTACACTAACTGTAAATACTGTAACTGCCTGCGGTATTAATAGGAGCAGAACAACAGCAATTGTCTTCAGGTAGCTTTAGCTGCACACTGTGCAGAGGGCACAGTACACTAACTGTAAATACTGTAGCTGCCAGCCTATGGTATTAATTTAGGATCAGAAGAACATCCCCAATTTTATTCCGGTAGCTTTAGGTGCACATTGTGCAGAAGACATAGTACACTAACTGTAAATACTGTAGCTGCCTGCCTGCGGTATTAATAGGATCAGAAGAACACCACAAATTTTCTTCAGGTAGCTTTAGGTGCACACTGTGCAGAGTACGCACTACACTAACTGTACATCCTGTAGCTGCCTGCCTGTGGAATTAATAGGAGCAGAACAACAGCAATTGTCTCCAGGTAGCTTTAGGTGCACACTGTATTGCCCCTGTTGAAGACCCCCTTGGTCGAAACGCGTCGGTCGATCTCCCCTTCCTTACGCTGCTTAGATTTTATTTTAATTGTGATCACTTTTATCCATTTTTTGTATGGTATTTTTAGAAATAAAAATCCCTGGTTTACCTGCACTATGCAGAAGCTTTTTATTTTTTATTTGCATATTATCCCGATGCAAGAAACTGCCTTCCAGTAGCCCTACTTCCATCACGGGGTCTGGATCAAATCTGTCCCCGGCTTCTCCTTGGAACACATCCTTGAGGTCTATTGGCTGATATCCAGTTGGCGGCCCTTCCTGATGTTTCTTCACCCCACCAGAGAAGTCGAGAAGTGAGACAGAGGTTCCACCGTTCCGGATATCGTTTTCCAGCCTAGGTTTGGCTCCATGCACCATTGACTCCATGTCATATGACAGTGGAGTCCACGTCATCTGGTAAGAGTACCCATCTTATCTTACTTCCTGATGTTTTCATTCTGATGCCCCATATCGAGATGTTGGTTTACAGCTACGGAAGTTCTGTACCCCGTTGTTGACTCAGTCACAGATCCACACCGTGCACCATTGACTTTATTTTCTAGTTTCACATCATTTTTTGGTCCATACCAGTTCCTCTTAATAATTTGAGTTTGGAATCATCCATTTACCATATGTGGACACTTTATACTGTGTTTGTTCATTTCATTTCACTTATGGTTTTTGCACATATGCTTTACTGTTCAGTACAGCATCTCTTATTTAATTGTTTCACTACACCCTAACTTCCTATTACTTCTTAGCGCTGCATTTTTTTCCCACGCACTACACTAACTGTAAATACTGTAGCTGCCTGCCTGTGGTATTAATAGGATCAGAACACCACCATTAATTTTCTTCGGGTAGCTATAGGTGCACACTGTGCAGAGGACGCACTACACTAACTTGTAAATGCTACAGCTGCCTGTGGTACTGTACTAATAGGATCAGAAGAACACCACTAATTTTCTTCAGGTAACTTTAGGTGCACACTGTGCAGAGGACGCACTAAACTAACTTGTAAATACTGCAGCTGCCTGCGGTACTGTACTAATAGGATCAGAAGAACACCACTAATTTTCTTCAGGTAGCTTCAGGTGCACACTGTGCAGAGGACACACTACACTAACTTGTAAATACTGCAGCTGCCTGTGGTACTGTACTAATGGGATCAGAAGAACACCACTCATTTTCTTCAGGTAGCTTTAGGTGCACACTGTGCAGAAGACGCACTACATTAAGTTGTAAATACTACAGCTGCCTGCGGTACTGTACTAATAGGATCAGAAGAACACCACTAGGGGGCGTGGCTTGCCCGCGATCGAGATGGCCGTTTAAGCCGTTAGCTCTGCACGCTAGCCGGGGACTAATAGACACTGCCGCAAGACACTAGCCCATCCGAAGCCGAACGAATCTCCAGCTGCCCACCGGAGCCTGCTCCAATGCTTTCCCGCAAAAGGAAAGAAGAACGCAGCCCTAAAAAGCTCACAGACTTTTTTACCATGCCAGCGACTGACAGCGAGAAGCTAAAAGATGGCGCCACCAGCGCGAACACGCAGATATCATCCTCCTACACAGACCTTCCTGATGAATATGATGGTGACTGGGATGCTGATCCACGAGCCCCACTACCCCAAAGACCATCTCCTCACAGCCCGACTCCTAACAGCCCTGCTAAAGCAAGGATGCGGATGGATCCCTCCGTGCAGGCCTCAGGCACAGTGAGTAATAATGAATGCCCAGAAAACTTAGGCCTTAACCTGCAATTATCTATTGCAGCCTTCCCCACCTCAGGACAGCCCGTCCCGGATACAACCATGAAAAACATGCTTCTTTCCCTGCAATCATCCCTTATGATAAACTTTTCCACACTGATACACAAATTCACATCTGAAATACAGGGAGTGGGAGAGAGAGTACAATACATTGAGCATAAGATGGATGAATGCACTACTACAGTGAACGATTTCATTGATGCATATAAAGACCAGATGAAAACGATTGGATAAAAGGCAAAACTCGCAGATCTCGAGGATCGCTCGAGAAGAAACAATGTCAAAATTAGGGGGGTACCTGAATCCATTCCCCCATCAGACCTGCACAAATATGCCAATGATATAATCGCCAAATTGCTCCCTGACGTATCACCGATCGAACGCACTATCGATCGTATACACCGCATTCCCAAACCAAAACACCTAGATGCTTCAGTACCTAGGGATATCCTCATGAAAATCCACTTCTTCCCTACTAAAGAGCAGCTTCTGGCCAAAGCCAGAGCCTCTCCTGATCTCACAGCACCTTACAATGGAGTGCACCTATATGCCGATCTCTCTCAATGCACCCTCAACCTCAGAAGGCAAATGAAAACGATCACCAAAGCGCTAAACGACCACAAAATTCAATATAAATGGTGCCATCTTGCCACGGTGGTGATAACCCGGGAGGGAAAAACCTACAAGATTTCCAAACCCAACGATGGCATTCGACTCCTACACTCATGGAACATAATACCAGAGCTACCAAAGAGCAACATGGCTTCCAACTCAGGCCCTCAGCACAAGGGCCACCCACATGGGGAGTTTTACAACCCCAAAGTAAAATAAATCAGCAGGCAATATTACTTTGCACTACAACCAACATCCCCGGTCTGGCTCTCAGCTGAAAGTTACCTGTTATTTTTTTTAACTATACCCCTTCGATCGGTCAGTATTCAATGGTTATACACTGACCTTTGTGTTTTGTTAGTTTTGTTCTTTCGTTTTTTTTTTTTTGACTGTTCTATATCTCCGATTTCGACCAATTCCTGTACGACTGATATCCTGCTACTCCACCAGTAGCTGTCAATTGGTCATTCGGCAGACTTGGTCTGACTCGACAGTCAAGCACTTTCCTAACAGCTAGGACTAACCATCTCTTATCCTCCCACCATCACAGACTTTATTACAGAGGAGAAGCAACAACAATCGACTCTACCTCCAGGCTACCGATAATCAGATCCGGACATCATCATCTGGGAATATACAACAGAACAGACTACATTCATCTAACTGTGAGTCTTTCACCAACACACCCGACATACTTCACCCCACAATGGCTATTAACATTCTATCTATAAATGCAAAGGGACTTAATCACCCTGCCAAACGTGCATCCCTATGGAAAACTGCACTATCACAGCATAGCGATATATTATGCATCCAGGAAACGCACTTCGCTCAAGCAGCTATCCCTTACTGCCATCACAAATCCTTTCCGCACGTCTTCAATGCGTGCCACTCAAAAAAGCAACGAGGAGTAATGAGTGCAATCCGAGATACAATCTCCTTCCAACTTCAAAAATGCTACCATTGACTCTGAAGGGAGATTTATCATCCTCATCTGCACAATTAACAGGTCACCTGCTAATATGTGGGGACTTCAACTTAGTGCCCGATAACAATCTGGATTCCTCATCAGGACCCAAGAGACTTGCCTCACCACTGAACTCTTTTCTTACAGCCAATGACTTATATGACATATGGAGGTGTTGTCACGCGGATGAGAGGGACTATACGTTCCTTTCTCCGCACCACAATACATATTTGCGCATTGATCTTTTTATATCTGATAAATGGCTATTGCAAAATGTCCAGGCTTCCCAGATCCACACCATCACCTGGTCAGACCACGTACTTGTAAGCATCAAAATTGCAAACAAGCCGGTAATCCCATACTCCTACTCATGGAGGGTAAAACTGTATCCATCAAAATCCATCTAATATAACCCTGCTACAACACAAATTGGAAGAATTCTTCTCTACTAATACAGGCTCAGTGGCTGACCCGGCGGTCCTGTGGAACGCTCACAAATCATATATAAGAGATTTCTTTATACAACTTCTAAGCTAAGGAAAAGGAGGACACAGTGCCTAGATGAATTGATGGCAGCTATAGCTACCGCAGATCTCCAAAACAAAGCACTTTTCTCACCACACTTGTAAACCCGAATATTTAAGTTACGTCACGAACTGCGTTCTTTGTTACTAGAGAGCTTTGAAACCAAACAAAGGAGAATAAAGGCTAGCTCATATGTGACAAACAACAAAGCAGGAAAAGCAATGGCCGCCCGTATCAAAGAACAATGGGTAAAATCCAAAATCGCATAGCTTCACCACCCAATCTCTCAGGACAAATTACTCAATCCCCAATCCATCACTGATGCTTTTAGCACGTATTATGGTAATCTATATAATTATAATGCAGACAAATCCACACATAATCTTGATCAAGACGAGATTCAATCTTTCCTCAACCACATAAATCTCCCAGCACTCTCACCCGAACAAATCTCATATCATGACACCCCTTTTACTGAGGAAGAAGTTCAAAAAACTATCGAAAAACTACCACTCTCCAAATCTCCAGGACCAGACGGGTTTACTGGCAAATATTTTAAAACCTTCCAACTATTATTAACGCCACACTTATGTGAAATATTCAACCACGCTGCCTCCTCCTCTTTTCCACACAAAATGCTTTCTGCACTAGTGATAACCCCGCCAAAGCCAGGTAAAGAACCTACAGTACCCCAAAACTTCCATCCCATATCATTTTTAAACCTACACCTTAAGATATATGCAAAAACGATAGCGAATAGATTGATAGATATCCTCCCAACTCTAATCCACACGGATCAGACAGGATTTACTAAAGGTCGCCAAACCTCAGACGCAACTAGGCGACTAATAAATATTAATCATACAAACACGACTGGGACGCCTTCTCTGCTTCTGTCTTTAGATGCAGAGAAGGCGTTTGATAGAGTCAACTGGAAATACCTCACCCTGGTACTGAAAAAATTTGGCTTTGAAGGCCATATTCTCCAAGCCATATTAGCCCTCTACACCAAACCTTCAGCAAGAGTGTATACATCCAACCTCCTTTCCACACCATTCCACATCATGAATGGTACAAGGCAGGAGTGACCTCTGTCCCCCTTTATTTTTAATTTTGTCATGGAACCCTTAGCTGAACATATTAGATCCAACACCAACATAACGGGTATTCGCATAGGTACCCAAGAACACAAAATCTGCCTGTTTGCCGATGATGTCATATTAATGATATCCAATCCCTCATCATCATTAGTCCAAAAAATACTGACTTGGTTCGGTAAAGTCTCCTACTACAAGGCAAACGACACAAAATCACACATCTTAGACTTGGGAATTGACGCGACTATAAAAAACCTTCTACAACACCAATTCCCATTCACTTGGGAAGACACCAGCATATCCTATCTAGGTATACAGCTCACAAGATCCGTAAAATCATTATTTACACACAACTACCTTCCTCTATGCACAAAACTCCAACAAAACCTCCAAAATATAGCCCACTGCGAATTCTCATGGATGGGTAGATTAGCAGCGTTAAAAATGATACAACTCCCTCAAATTCTTTACTTCTTTAGAACACTTCCAATCCAGATCCCTATTAGCTACTTTAAGTCCCTACAAACTCTGCACCTAAATGAGGAGGGTGCAGATCTGCTGGGAATGAAGATGGCCAAAAAGTTAGAGGGGTTTTTAAACTAGGCGATGGGGGGGGAGGGTCCAGAGACAGTGATAGCCAGCGCGGAAGATATTCCAGAGGGTAGTATTGGGGGCATTAGTGGTAGGTTAACCAAAGCACAAAAACACAAGGTGAGTATAGTAGCAAGTCCAAGTTGCAATCTTGAAACACCCAATACGAGGACAATATGCGACCGGTCTAAACTATGTGGCATGTTCACCAATGCCAGGAGCCTGGCGGACAAGATGGGTGAACTAGAGATACTGTTGTACAAGGAGGATTTGGATTTTGTGGGAATTTCAGAGACCTGGTTCAACAGCTCTCATGATTGGCTGGCAAACATTCAAGGGTATACCCTATACCGCAAGGACAGAGAGGGTAAAAAAGGGGGAGGGGTATGCCTATATATCAAGAATAATGTACAAGTGAATGTGAGAGATGACATCACTGAGGGGGCTAGGGAGGAGGTGGAATCTTTGTGGGTAGAGCTCCAAAGGGATGAAGCTAAGGGGAAAATAATACTGGGAGTATGCTATAGGCCCCCTAACCTGAGGGAGGAAGTGGAGATGGATCTCCTATCACAAATTGGATTAGCAGCAAGGATGGGAAGTGTTATCATAATGGGGGATTTTAATTATCCAGACATAGACTGGGCGGAGGGAACCGCGTATTCATTTAAGGCTCGCCAGTTCCTTAGTGTCTTGCAGGACAATTTTATGGGTCAGATGGTAGACGCACCAACTAGAAATAAAACATTACTAGATCTACTGATTACCAACAATACAGACCTGATAACAGATGTGGAAATACGGGGCAATTTAGGTAACAGCGATCACAGGTCAATTAGTTTCAGTATAAATCACACAAATAGGAGACATGAAGGGAACACAAAGACAGTGAATTTCAAAAGAGCCAACTTCCCTAAACTACAAACCTTGCTAAAAGGCATAAATTGGGATAAAATATTAGGAACAAAGAATACGGAGGAGAGATGGGTTTGCTTTAAGAGCATATTAAATAAGGGCATTAGCCAATGTATCCTATTGGGTAATAAATTTAAAAGAGCGAACAAACATCCTGGATGGCTTAACTCCAATGTAAAAATGCATATAAAAGCAAAGGAGAAGGCCTTAAAAAAAATACAAGGTTGAGGGATCATCCACAGCATTCAGAATTTATAAAGAATGTAATAAGAAATGTAAGGGTGCAATTAGGTTGGCTAAGATAGAACATGAAAGACACATAGCGGAGGAGAGCAAAAAAAATCCCAAGAAATTCTTTAAGTATGTAAACAGTAAAAAAGGGGGGACAGACCATATTGGCCCCATAAAGAATGAGGAAGGACATCTGGTTGCAAAGGATGGGGAGATGGCAAAGGTATTGAATGTATTCTTCTCCTCAGTCTTCACGAGTGAATCGGGGGGCTTCAGTAACCAAAACTGCAGTGTTTATCCTCATGACACAACACAGGAAGCACCTACATGGTTAACAGAGGACGGAATTAAAATTAGACTTGAGAAACTTAACATTAATAAATCACCGGGACCAGATGGCTTGCATCCGAGGGTACTTAGGGAACTCAGTCAGGTGATTGCCAGACCGTTGTTCCTAATTTTTACAGACAGTCTATTGACTGGAATGGTACCAGCTGATTGGAGAAAAGCCAATGTAGCACCAATATTTAAAAAGGGCCCAAAAAACATCCCTGGGAATTACAGACCAGTTAGCCTAACATCAATAGTATGTAAACTCTTGGAGGGGATGATAAGGGACTATATACAAGATTTTAGTAATAAGAATGATATCATTAGCAGTAATCAGCATGGATTCATGAAGAATCGTTCTTGCCAAACCAATCTATTAACCTTCTATGAGGAGGTGAGTTGCCATCTAGATAAAGGAAGGCCCGTAGACGTGGTGTATCTGGATTTTGCAAAAGCATTTGACACAGTTCCCCATAAACGTTTACTGTACAAAATAAGGTGCATTGGCATGGACCATAGGGTGAGTACATGGATTGAAAACTGGCTACAAGGGCGTGTTCAGAGGTTGGTGATAAATGGGGAGTACTCAGAATGGTCAGGGGTGGGTAGTGGGGTTCCCCAGGGTTCTGTGCTGGGACCAATCCTATTTAATTTGTTCATAAACGACCTGGAGGATGGGATAAACAGTTCAATCTCTGTATGGGAAGATACTGTTTGAATGACAAGCGGCCAGAAAACTTAATCAGGGACTCGTCAACGCAGACAACTTGATGGGGAGTAAACAAGTCTGCAATACCTTGGTTGAAGTGGTTTAAGAGGGACCGAATTTTGTAGAGCTGATCGTATCCAGGGTCTCCATGAGGACGACAGAGTTCATTGTCGTTGAAGTGCATGAACCGCAAGATCTGCTCGTATCGTGCCATGGCCATGGATGCAGAGAACATGGGTATATGGTAAATTGGGTCAGTGGACCAATATGACCGCAACATACTCATTTTAACTATGCCCATGTCAAGGGATAGGCCCAGAAAGGTCTTAAATTCGGAAACCGTAATTGGTTTCCAATCTCTGGCAAGGGAGGACTGGGGATTAGCGGCGATGAATTGACCAGCATACAAATTACTTTGGTCCACAATGGATCTATAGAGATCTTCTGTGAAAAACAGTGAATAAAAATTAAGTGACGTAAAATCAACTGTTTCCACCTGAATGCCGGGTTGGCTAGTGAATGGGGGAAGTACGGGTGCTGCAGAAGTGGTGGGCTCCCAATTAGGATTGGCAAATTCTGCAGGAAGGACACTATGGGCACGACGGGCTTGTCTTTGTCTTCTTCTTGGTGGTAGCGGGACACTACTTGTGCTTGCCACCTCGCCAGCTTGAACTGCACTTATGGGACTCGACACATCACCAAGTGTTACTGTAGTTCTGGATGTACGACTAGGGCGTACTAGGCCGCTGGTGCTTGCCAGGTCACCAGAAGGAATAGCGGCGCTAGTACTTCTCTGCTCCATACTAGAGCCCTGCGGTTCTTGCACCTCAACAGCAGAAGAAGATCGGGGTCTGGTACACCTGACCTTGGCAGGGACCACAACTCCGTCATCAGAGCTATCTGTCATGGAGCCGCTGTCGTCTACAGGATTGTATTCTGAGCCTGAATCTGACAGATGAGTGACTTCCTCTTCACTATCTGTCATGCTCAGAAACGTGTAGGCCTCTTCACTACTGTACCTTCGATTTGCCATTTTGGGCTCTAAATTTACTAGTACAGTAGTGAGTATGGATGAGCTTCGTGTTCGAATCGAATGCATGTTCGACTCGAACATCGGCTGTTCGATCGTTCGTCGAATTGTGAATGATATGGGCCGTTCGCGCCAAATTCGTGTGGCGCGTCACGGCCCATAATTCACTGCGGCATCGCAGTGCATTGCTGGCTGATGATTGGCCAAGCATGCACTATGACCCGCATGCTTGGCCAATCACAGCGCCGTCGGTAGAGAGAGCTGTAATTGGCCAAAGCCAGGGTGGCTTTGGCCAATTATGGCTCAGGGGATTTAGAACACGCCCCACACTATAAAAGGCCGCCTGCACGGCGGCTCACTGTAGTGTGTTCCGGCGTGCTTAGAGAGAAAGAGAGACAGTGTCATTTCATTTGAGTTAGCTAGATTAGGCAGGACAGTCAGTGAGTTAGCTGCACTTACAGTGTATTGTGTATATATATATATACAGTATATGCATCCCAGGTGTTGCATATATAATATATATATATATATATATATATATATATATATATATATATATATATATATATATATATATATCAATCACTGTATTCAGTTTAGCTAGATCCGTTCCTGTTATCTTCCTACTTCCTACTGACAGGCAGGCTTGTCTTGTTACAGTATTTACAGCTACCTGAAGAAAATTGCTGGTGTTCTTTTGATCCAATTAGTACCACAGTCAGGCAGCTAGACTATTTACAGTTAGTGTAGTGCGTCCTCCTCACAGTGTTCAGTTAAAGCTACAAGTTAGTTTAGTGTGACCTCTGGACAGTGTTCAGCTAAAACTACAAGTTAGTGTAGTGCACAGTGTTCAGCTAAAGCTACAAGTTAGGGTAGTGCGTCCTCCTCACAGTGTTCAGCTAAAGCTACAAGTTAGTTTAGTGTGACCTCTGCACAGTGTTCAGCTAAAGCTACAAGTAAGGGTAGTGCGTTCTCCTCACGGTGTTCAGCTAAAACTACAAGTTAGTGTAGTGAGACCTCTGTACAGTGTTCAGCTAAAGCTACAAGTTAGTGTAGTGGGTCTTCCTCACAGTTTTCAGCTAAAACTACAAGTTAGTGTAGTGCACAGTGTTCAGCTAAAGCTACAAGTTAGGGTAGTGCGTCCTCCTCACAGTGTTCAGCTAAAACTACAAGTTAGTGTAGTGAGACCTCTGCACAGTGTTCAGCTAAAGCTACAAGTTAGTGTAGTGCGTCTTCCTCACAGTGTTCAGCTAAAACTACAAGTTAGTGTAGTGAGACCTCTGCACAGTGTTCAGCTAAAGCTACAAGTTAGTGTAGTGCGTCCTCCTCACAGTGTTCAGCTAAAGCTACAAGTTGGTGTAGTGTGTCCTCCTCACAGTGTTCAGCTAAAACTACAAGTTAGTGTAGTGCGACCTGTGCACAGTGTTCAGCTAAAGCTACAAGTTAGTGTAGTGCGTCCTCCTCACAGTGTTCAGCTAAAACTACAAGTTAGTGTAGTGCGACCTCTGCACAGTGTTCAGCTAAAGCTACAAGTTAGTGTAGTGCGTCCTCCTCACAGTGTTCAGCTAAACCTACAAGTTATTTTTTTGCGAGCTCTGCACAGTGTTCACCTAAAGCTACCTGTAGAAGGTTGGTGGTGTTTTCCTGATCCTATTACTACCGCAGGCAGCTAAATAAGCTACAAGTTAGTGTAGTGCGAGCTCTGCACAGTGTTCAGCTAAAGCTACCTGTAGAAGGTTGGTGGTGTTTTCTTGATCCTATCACTACCGCAGGCAGCTAAATAAGCTAAAGGTTATTTTTTTACTCTGCACAGTATTCAGAAGCTACCTGTAGAAGGTTGGTGGTGGCAGGCAGGCAGTTGATTTTCCTAGCTGCAGTAACAGAACTATATATATATATATATATATATATATATACATATATATATATATATATATATATATATATATAGAGAGAGAGAGAGAGAGAGAGAGAGAGAGAGAGAGAGAGAAACTGCTCTCCTAAAACTAACAAACGATCTACTAACGGCCAAAGCCAATCGACACTATTCTGTACTCCTACTCCTGGACCTCTCTGCTGCCTTTGATAGGGTTGACCACCCCCTCCTCCTCAAAAAACTACACGCCTTTGGTCTCCGTGACTGTACACTTCGCTGGTTCTCTTCCTACTTATCCAACCGCACCTTTAGCGTTTCTTATAACTCTACTTCCTCCTCTCCTCTTCCTTTCTCTGTTGGGGTCCCTCAGGGTTCTGTTCTTGGACCTCTACTATTTTCAATCTACACTGCCTCCCTGGGTCAACTGATAGCCTCCCATGGCTTCCAATACCACCTCTACGCTGACGACACCCAAATCTATTTCTCTACCCCTCAGCTCACTCCCTGTCTCCTCACGTATCAGTAATTTACTCTCAGATATATCAGTCTGGATGTCTCACCACTTCCTTAAACTCAATCTAGCCAAAACCGAACTTATAATTTTTCCTCCCCCATATGCCTCTTCCCCTGATCTCTCTGTCAAAATCGATGGCACAACTATAAGCCCATCCCCACATGCCAAGGTTCTAGGTGTAGTCCTAGACTCTGAACTCTCCTTCAAGCAACACATCCAATCACTGTCCAAATCCTGCCGCCTCAACCTCCGCAACATCTCCAAAATACGCCCCTTTCTAACCAATGACACAACAAAGCTCTTAATTCACTCGCTGGTCATCTCTCGCCTCGACTACTGCAACTCCCTTCTCATTGGCTTACCTCTACATAGTCTATCACCTCTTTAATCCGTTATGAATGCCGCTGCCAGACTCATCCACCTTACCAATCGTTCTGTGTCTGCCACTCCTCTCTGTCAATCCCTCCACTGGCTTCCGCTCGGCCAAAGAATTAAATTCAAAATTCTAACAACTACGTACAAAGCCATCCACAATTTCGCCCCCAGCTACATCACTAGCTTAGTCTCTAAATACCAACCTACTCGCTCTCTTCTTTCCTCTCAAGACCTCCTGCTCTCTAGCTCCCTTGTCACCTCCTCCCATGCTCGCCTCCAGGCCTTTTCCAAAGCCTCTCCAATCCTATGGAACTCCTTACCCCAATCTGTTTGCTTATCTCCTACTTTATTAGCTTTCAGAAGATCCCTGAAAACCCTTCTCTTCAGAGAAGCCTATCCTACCCACACCTAACAACTGTATTTTAATTTTTTCCATCAGCTCATCCCCCACAGTTATTACCTTTTGTTTCCACTTGACCCTCCCTTCCAGATTGTAAGCTCTAACGAGCAGGGCCCTCTGATCCCTCCTGTATTGATTTGTATTGTAAGTGTACTGTCTGCCCCATGTTGTAAAGCGCTGCGCAAACTGTTGGCGCTATATAAATCCTGTATATAATAATAATAATAATAATAATAATAATAATAAATAAATATATATATATATATATATATATATATATATATATATATATATATATATATATATATATATATATATATATCCCAGCTTAGTGCAGCTACAGGCTATTAGTATGTCTGGAAGGCCAACAAGGAGAGGCAGACAGACACAAGCCAATAAAAGAGGGCAAGCAGGCTCTGTGTCTAGAGGCAACAGTGCTGGTCGTGGAGACGGTGCATCCTCATCAGCACGTGGCCGTGGGACACGCTTGGCCTTTTTTTCGGCAGCTGGCCATGTTGAGCAGCAACATGCGGAAGACTTGGTCGAGTGGATGACCAAGCCGTCCTCATCCTCCTCATCCTCTCTCACCCATGCTCAGGGTACTTTGTCTAGCAAAGCAGCTGCCTCTTCCCTCGGCTCAATGTCATCAGTGACTCCTTCCCTAGCCCCACCATGTCCTCCTGAGGAGTCCCTCGAACTGTTTGACCACAGTGTTGGGTACATGCTCCAGGCGGATGCCCAGCGTTTGGAAGGCTCTGATGATGATACTGAGCTAGATGAAGGCAGTAACATGAGCACGGACACAGGGGGTGCCCAAGAAGGACAGCAATCTGGCAGTCATGCTCCCCCTGCTGCAGCATACTGCCAGGTTTGCTCCAGTGATGAGGAGGGAGGGGATGATGAGGTCACTGACTCACTGTGGGTGCCTGATAGGAGAGAGAAGGAGGAGGAGGCACATCACCAACGAGGCAGGATGCAATCCAGGGGCCAGCCTAAGGGCAGCACACTGACTGCATCACACCCCAAAGCTCCGCATGTGCAGGGCGCTGCAGTCTCTGCGCATTATTCAAAAAGTTCTTTGGTGTGGGCCTTTTTTGAGACGAGTGCATCAGATCCCACCGCTGCTATTTGCAACATATGTCTCAAGCGTATCTCGCGTGGCCAAAACATCTTCCGCTTGGGCACCACATGCTTGACCAGACATATGTTGACCTGCCATGCAGGTTGTTGGCAAGCGTATCTAAAAGACCCACACCAAAGAACAAAGAGGACCTCTCCTTGCTCCTCATCAGCTGAGATCTCCAACCCCACTATACCTTCAGTCCTCTCTGAGACCTGCACTGAGAGGAATGAAGGTGTAGAATTAGGTGTGTCACAGCCAAGTACTTGTGGGCAATCTGCTTTCGGTACATTGACGTCAGATTGTACCAGACAAATTTCCCTGCCCCAGCTGCTGCACCGCCGAAAGAAGTTCGCTCCCAGCCATCCACATGCCCAGCGGTTGAATGCTAGCTTGGCAAAATTGCTAGCACTTCAACTGCTGCCTTTTCAGTTGGTAGACTCTGCCCCCTTCCGTGAGTTTGTGGAATGTGCGGTTCCTCAGTGGCAGGTACCCAAACGCCACTTTTTCTCACGGAAGGCGATTCCGGCTCTCTACCGGCATGTGGAAGGCAATGTCCATGCCTCGCTGGACAGGGCGGTCAGTGGTAAGGTGCATATTACCGCTGACTCATGGTCCAGTAGGCATGGACAGGGACGTTACCTAAGTTTCAACGTGCATCGGGTGACTCTGCTGGCAGCTGGGAAGGATGCAGGACAAGGTGCAGTAGTGTTGGAGATTGTTCCGCCACCACGCCTCCAAAATGCCACTACTAATGATTGTGACACACCTCCCTCCTCCACCCCCTTCTTTTCTTCTTCCTCCATGGCCTCTTCCTTTGATTTGTCCTCGGAACCAGCGGTGCTCCGTAGGCGTTCAAGGGGCTACGCAAGTACGCAGGCCAAAAGATGCCATGCGGTGCTTGAGCTGGTGTGCTTGGGGGACAGGAGCCACACTGGGGCAGAGGTTCTGTCAGCTCTGCACGGGCAGGTTCAGAGGTGGTTGACGCCACGCCAACTTAAGGCAGGAATGGTGGTTTGTGACAATGGCACCAACCTCCTCTCTGCCCTCCGACAGGGACAAATGACCCATGTGCCCTGTTTGGCGCACATCTTTAACTTGGTGGTGCAGCGGTTCTTGGGCAGGTACCCGGGCTTACAGGATGTCCTGAGGCAGGCCAGGAAAGTCTGTGTGCATTTCCGCCGGTCATACAATGCCAGTGCTCGGCTGGCGGACCTCCAAAAGGAGTTTAACCTGCCCAAGAACCGCCTAATCTGTGACATGCCCACCAGGTGGAACTCAACGTTGGCCATGCTGCAGTGGCTGTACATGCAGCAGAGGGCCATCAATGAGTACCTGTGCGACTATGGCACCAGGACAGGGTCAGGGGAGCTTGTTTTTTTTCCCCACGTCAGTGGGCCATGATCAGGGATGCATGCACTGTCCTGTCACCATTTGAGGAGGCCACGAGGATGGTGAGCAGTGACAGTGCATGCATCACTGACACTGTCCCCCTTATCCACCTGTTGGAGCATAAGCTGCGTGGAATAATTGACAGGGCACTTGAGGCAGAACAGAGGCAGGAAGAGGAGGACTTCCTTAGCTCTCAAGGCCCCTTTTATCCAGACAGTGTCCCTGCGTGCCTGCCGATCACACAGGAAGAGGACGAAGAGGAGGAGGATTGTGTCAGTATGGAGGTGGAGCCTGGCACTCAGCATCAGCAGCAGTCTTTAAGGGATCAGTCCCAAGAAACACATGGACTTGTACGTGGCTGGGAGGAGGTGGCTGCGGACCATGTCGTCCTTAGTGACCCAGAAGACTCCGGACCGAATGCCTCAGCAAACCTATGCTGCATGGCCTCCCTGATCCTGCAAAGCCTGCAGAAGGATCCTCGTATTCGTGGTATCAAGAAGGACCAATACTGGCTGGCAACCCTCCTTGATCCACGTTACAAGGCTAAGGTTGCGGACCTTATCTTGCCGTCGCAGAGGGAGCAGAGGATGAAATATCTTCAGAAGGCCTTGCAGAAAGGTCTGTGCAATGCGTTCCCAGAGACTGGGAGGTTACAAACTCCTGTTTCTGGACAACATGTTGCTGAGGCTTCGGTCAATCAAAGAAGGAGCAGTGGAGAATGTGGCCGCCTGACCGATGCGTTCAGACAATTTTTTAGTCCGCAGCCCCAAGGTATGATCGGTTCCAGCAACCATCGCCAGCGTCTGTTTTACATGGTGCAGGAATACCTAGGGGCAAGATCTGACCTGGACACCTTTCCCACTGAAAATCCTTTGGGTTTCTGGGTCTTGAGGATGGATCACTGGCCAGAGCTTGCACAGTACGCAATTGAGCTACTGGCCTGTCCTGCATCCAGCGTTCTTTCTGAACGCACATTCAGTGCTGCTGGAGGCTTTGTAACAGATCACAGGGTGCGTCTGTCCACCAACTCGGTCGATCGACTGACCTTCATAAAGATGAATCAGTCTTGGATCACCACCAGCTACCAAACACCTGATGCTGATGTAACCGAATAATTTTTTTTTAAATCTCAGATCCCTTCAAAGACTGCCTATGCTGATGCTGAGTGACTATCCTGAGTAATTATCCTCACCTCCTCAATGATCACGCTGATAGCTTGTAAGAACATTTTTGGTTCTGGGCGCTGCCACCAGTGCCTAAGGCCCAATTTTTCAGCCCCTGTTTAACAGGGGCATGTAATTACAATTTTTGATGCAATACTTTGCAGCAGGGCTCGTTCCTTTGTTCCAACTAGAGTTTCTGTGAGAAGTTGCAGTGTTGTGGCACCAGCACCAGTGCCTAAGGCCCAATTTTTCAGCCCCTGTTTAACAGGGGCATGTAATTACAATTCTTGATCTAATATTTCACAGCAGGGCCCTGTGAGGGCTTACAGTGTTGTGGCCACAACAACACCTAAGGCCCAAATTTCTGCTGAGTATATAGGGCAGGCCCCTACCTTCAAACATCCAACTTACAAACGACTCCTACTTGCAAACGGAAGGAGACAACAGGAAGTGAGATGAAATCTACCCCTAGGAAGGGAAATTCTCTCCTGTAAGAGTTTATATGGGAAAAACATTTCTCCTTTCCACTGATGCTTTATCACCAATCCTTGTTTCACAAAAAACCCCAAATTTTCAAAAAACATTGGTCATTAGGACAAAAAGTGAGGTGAAATCTTCTGAAGAGGAGCACAGACAACAAAACAAATATCCCTATGTTTTCCAAAAAGCTTAAAAAAGATTTTTTGGCTGGAGCTAAACACATTAAAAATGTACCCGTTCGAAAGGGCAGGAGGCGGAGCCTAGCGGAGCAGACATGCATTGTTAGAGCTCCACACCGCTGAGGAGAGAAGAGAAGGACAAAGCGGAGCCTGCAGGCTCAAAAGGTATCCATTTGAACCTTTTTGCCCCAGAGAACAAACTGTGAAAGTTTGGGTAGGAAATATGGTACTGGGAGGAAACCGTGGCAGAAATAAAAATCACCTCACAAAGAGCTCACAGGCACTCACTGCAGCTGAAGCAGCTCCAGTCACCTCACAAGATACAGCATCAGGGTGCTCTCACAGACAGAAAATGTCACAGCAAGACTCTCCATTTGAGTCAGATACAGAACAAATCCTCTCACAAACTTCTCCACAAGCCTCCTCAGTATCCCCAGTAATATTATTACAATTTGAAAAGATGCTTCATAAGGGTTTAAAACAAACCTCAGACCAAATAACAAACAGCCTAACCAAAGAAATAAGAGAGCTGGGAAACCGCACCGCAGCCTTAGAAATGAAAATGGATGAAATTGAAATTACAACCCAAGAAAATATAACAGAATTGGAACAATTAAAAAAAGAGAATTTAATACTTCAAACTAAGCTCGAAGATTACGAAAATAGAGCCAGACGTTCAAACTTGCGCATAAGGGGAATACCTGAAACTGTGACAGACCTGCAATCTACTATTACTGCTCTATTACAAGAACTAAAGCCAGATATCCCTATTGAACGTTTAGAACTGGACAGAGTACACAGAGCCCTCACAGCCAAAAAGAAAGATGGACCCCCACGTGATATAATCACAAAATTTCATTATTACAGAACGAAAGAACAAATACTAATTGCTGCAAGAGAAAAAAAGGAACTTAATTTTCAAGGACACAATTATCAAATTTTTGCTGACCTATCCCAACTTACTATTACTAAAAGACGATCCATGAAACCCCAACTAATGGAACTGCAACGCCACAACATTATGTATCAATGGGGCTTCCCCTTTTCAGTCAGATTTAACTACCAAGGTACAATTTACAGAAGCAGATCAGCAGATGAACTACAACAAACCCTTTTAAAATTAAATCTGACAGAACCCACAAGCAGCAACACTCCCACACGCAGAAGAATGGCATCATCTTCACCTTCAGGCAGCACCCAGAAAATTTCAGAACAAAATGGGAATCAGCATTCTCACAAAAGAGGCCGTTATGCCACATCATCCATGGACCAAGAAGATTCAATGGACTGACATCCTAATTCCTGATATCTCTTCATTTATTATACTAAGAGATGGTTCTCTATAAAAAACCTATATTTATAACTGAATGTAACTGTGGGATCATGTTACATTCCAGTTATATTTCTTATTACTTCTGATTCATATAGCCTTAGAATATATAAGTGAAATAAGGAAATTCTTGTTCAGTTATATATTATCAGGTAATAACAATAGATTTATTACTTTTTAGGACAAATATGTTCAATAATCCAGAAGTAATGGAAGCTTTTTTTTTTTTTTTTTCTTTCTTTTCTTAAAACAAATATATTATTACCTAACTAGTTCCTAGAATTATGTTTTTGTTTATTCTAATCTGAAGCAATACAACCTCAATTTTATGAGTTTCATATCTAAACAGTTACATATGAATAAAATATGTAATTGTTTACTCTAAAAGGGTTAAAATCCCAAAATAATTCAAACTATCTTCATCAATACCAAAGTTATTAACAGTACCTTTCTAACTGAATTATTTAGCCTAGGGCAAGACTAACCATATACAACCACCCTGGAATAAATAATTTCAACAAAAACTATATTCTGCACTCCAATTAATGAAACATCATTTTGATGTCTTTTGACATAGCACTTCTCTCCTGTAAGCGGAAGATCCGTGTACCCCCATTAGCCCTCCTCATTCTCCCAACCATATTATGTGGGAGTGTGACGAAGGCACTTATTCCCCTGAGAGAGATATTTATTCTCTTTCACGGGTAAATTGTGATTACTTGCAAAAAATAATTTATACAATGTATCATCTAATCTCATATGTTTTTTGTTTACTCTTTACTCCAGAATTCACTGGTTTCTTTTCTATCTATTCATCTCTTCAGTCCACACAGGTTGATCTGCGCAGTCAGCTCTGCATAACAAAAAGTAAGTCAAAACTATTTGATCTATTGCCATGGCACCACTGAATATACTTTCCCTGAATGTTCAGGGAATAAATGTCCCTCAAAAAAGGACCAAAGCCTTCCCTACTTTCCATAACAAGAAGGCTCACATAGTATGCCTCCAAGAAACACACTTCACCAAAGATTCTACTCCAAAATATATTTCTCCTTTTTATCAACAAATTTACACGGCTTCTGCCTGTACCAAGCAAAGGGGAACTCTAATTGCATTTCACCGATCCACACCATTCACCTTATAATCAGAAATTAAAGACCCAGAAGGTAGATACCTGATACTCATGGATTATATAATGGATACAGCAATCACGGGGATTTCCTACTACGCTCCTAACAAACAACCTACACCATTCCTCTCACATATATTACAAGTGATTAACACACACAAAATAGGAACAGTGATAATGTGTGGGGATTCGAACCAGGTCCTCCTCCCATTTCTAGATAAATCACCTTTTACACCATCCAAAATAACCTCTAGATTACCTTTTTCTCAACTTCTTTCCAAATACAATCTGGTAGATTCATGGAGAGAAAGTAACCCAATGAAAAAGAAATTCACTTATTTCTCGCACCCTCATCAAACCTTCACCAGAATAGATCATATTTTTCTAACAATAGGAATGATACCAGAAATTATTGCATCAGATATAATTCCGATTACGTGGTCTGACCATAATGCAGTATACACTACTATAGCCTCAGCCATACCAAAAGCGCATGACCCAACGTGGTACTTACCGGACATAATGCTCAAACACCCACTACATCAGATGGCCATTGAACAAGCTTTAAAGGAATACATATCAATTAATAATACAACAGACATCTCCCCAATAACACTGTGGGAAGCTCATAAGCCTGTCTTGCGTGGTACAATACAAAGACAAATGGCACTATTTAAACGGGAACGCAAAAATCTAGCAAAAAAACTAGAACTCAATTTTAATGCAGCCTACATATCATTTCAAGATAATCCATCTCAGAGTACAAAATCTCATCTGGAAAAATCTAGATTGGAATACGATCTATTTCTCACTGAGTCAGTTGATAAATCCCTCAAACGCTCCAAACACAATTTCTACATGAATACAAACAAACCAGGTACATATTTGGCTCGGGCATTAAATTCAACTAACAAATCTTTCAAACCAATACGTTTGAAATTATCAAAAAATGTTTACACTTGTAATCCAGTTAAAATAGTCCATAAATTTCACTCACATTTCGCAACTTTATACAAGACAAACAATGAATTTAATCCTACAGAGGCTGAATCCTTCTTCTCAAAAATAACCTTACCTGAGTTATCTCAGAATCAAAAAAGCAGTTTGGATGAGCCTATAACTATAGATGAAGTTGCTAACGCCATAAAAGACCTAAAACTTAACAAAAGACCAGGCCCAGACGGCTACTCGGCTTTATACTATAAAACATTCTCAGAAATACTTGTTTGTATGATCCCAAAACCCCTTTCTGATGATACTTCCTGTGTGAATTATCGGCCTATCTCTCTGTTAAACCTCGATATTAAATTATTAGCAAAAATAATAGCAAAACGCCTCAATAGCATTATAGGAAAATTAATACATAGAGATCAAGTAGGCTTCATGCCAAATAGACAGGCAGGCGATAATATACGCAGGGCAGTGTTATTGGCACATATTGCTAAAAAACGGAAAATCCCTTTATGTTTTCTATCTCTCGATATTAAGAGGGCATTTGACACAGTATCCTGGCAATATATGCAATATTCATTACAAAAATGGGGTTTTGGACCCCACTTTTTAACATGGATCAAAACATTATATAATAAACCCAAAGCCTATATAAAATATGCTGGATACAAATCTGAAGCCTTTAATATCAAAAGAGGTACCCGACAGGGTTGCCCATTATCTCCCTTATTATTTGCCCTTATACTCGAACCCATGGCCCAATACATCAGAACAAACCAAACTATAACTGGCATTGAAGTAGGAGGTATTACACACAAATTATGTATATTTGCAGACGATATATTACTTTTTCTATCATCACCACAGGTCTCTGGTCCTAACTTAATACCAGCTCTTGATGGATTTGCGGCCCTATCCGGCCTTATGATTAATCCTAAGAAATGCCTAGTGCTTAATATTTCACTCACAAACATGGAATTGATCCCGGCTAGGGCTGCACTCCCATTCACATGGGCAGAAAAATCAATCCCATATCTTGGAATTTATTTAACAGCATCTCATTCTGACTTATTCTCAACCAATTATCCTCCTGTATTAAGACAGATCACAAATCTAATAAAACAATGGTCGCAACTTCCTTTATCCTGGATGGGGAAGATTAATGCAATCAAAATGACTATTCTACCCAAATTGCTTTATCTATGCAGAGTCCTCCCTATTCCAATTCCTTCCTATTTTTTGAGAATAGTACAAAAAAGAGCAACTTCGTTTATATGGGGCTCTTCTAAACCACGTATACCTATACACACACTACATCTTCCCAAAAATAAAGGAGGCCTGGGATACCCTAATTTTACTAACTACTACAGAGCAGCACATTTGGCCAGTCTGTCCAAATACCATGCAAAACAGGAAATCCCATTATGGGTATTTATAGAGGCTTCAGAAAATGACCCTCTATTAATATCAAATTTATTATGGCTTGATCCTAAAGACCGCTTTAAAATTCATAATCCCATAACTAAACACTTCTTATCTCTCTGGGATAAACTAAAAACCAAATATCAGTTACAATCTCCACACAATCCTCTCCTTTCTTTTATCAGAAATCCGGCCTTTTATCCGGCATGGATCTACCCAAATTCTTTTAAAGCTTGGACAACATCAGGCATTCAGACACTAAATGACTTCATAGCATCTAAATCATTCCTTTCATTCCCATCGCTTAGAGAAAAATATGATCTACCAAACTCTGAGATATTTAGATATCTCCAAATCAAAAATTTCTATACACCATTCCTAAAGGGGGATACACCATTATCCCAATTATCCATTTTTGAATCAATCTGTACAAAAGATCCATTTGCTAAAGGTACAATTTCATCACTTTATAATCAATTATATGGAGTAGCAAATCTTAATAGACCCTCTTACGTTCAGAGGTGGGAGGAGGACCTGGGACGAACTTTAGAAGACACGGACTGGTCTAACATATGGCTCACATCTAAGTCATCTTCACCCAACATCTTAGCACTGGAGACAAATTATAAAGTCCTAACTCGCTGGTACCTTGTACCCGCTAGAGTGGCAAAATATTCACCTAATACCTCAGCTCTTTGTTTTCGAGGATGCCCAGAAATAGGCACATATTTACACATATGGTGGACGTGCCCAGTAATCCAAACCTTCTGGAAGGAAGTCTTCGTGATTGCATCTAAAATATTTAAAAAAATAATACAACCAGATCCATATTTAACTTTACTTAATCTAAAACCGGAATGGTTAACACTCTCTCAATTCAAACTTATGATCCAACTAATAACGGCTGCAAAACAAACAGTGGCCAAGGCATGGAAATCTCCTACATTGGTACTAGCAGAAACAATTCACAGAATGAATAATACAATGTCCCATGCTAAGATGGTAGCCATCGATCAAAATCAAATTCCAAAATTTGAAAAACTTTGGCATCCTTGGATAAAACAACAGTTCCTGTCAAACTTCAATGACTCTGTCCTGTTGCCATGGTAACAGATTAAATGACTTACAGAGACACCCAATTGAAGGCTTCAAAGAGAACTAAAAAGAATAATAAACTGACGAGCGGGACAACCTTGTGGACCATACCTCTACCTTTCAACCCTTTTTCTTCTTTCTCTTTCCTTTTCTCCACCTTACGATTAAAGCTCATTATCAGAATTTATTTGACCTATATACACTCTACTTGTAAACAATATGTATAGTAGGTATAAATCATTTAAATACCTACAAAAGTAACTAAGGAAATGATATATATCTTTAATTTAGGTTTACGTGAACCCAATGTTTAATATTTGAAATTTCATGATATTTACCTATATAAACCCTACTGTAAAACAATGAGCTTACTTTATAGATCCTTGTAAACTTACTTTATGTATCTTTATAACATTGTATACTCAATAAACTTCTTTTGACAGGGAAAAATGTACCCGTTCAAAATTACAAACAGCAATGTAGTGTGATTGATAGAAGTACCCTTCACCATATACCGAATGGCCTCTCACCTGATGACCAGGACCCTTGAATAAAGAGTCAAGAAAGCATTCCCATAGGGATCATAAAAGTGAAGGTTCAGTCCAGTGACAAGAGACTCCTCCAGATAACCACGTAGCAGGGGGTCAGCATAGTTCATATAAATAGAAAGGGACAAACATAGTGCTCTCCGTATGCCATACTTTATTATAAGATAAAGAAAAACACTTACATAACAGGCACTTCACAAGTGCAAGGACGGTAACAGTGCATAAAAACAGCAGAGTGTGTGCAAGCGGTGGAGCATGCGCGGTAGCCGCGGATGACGTCACAACGTCAAAGGGTCCCCAAACCCTTTTTAGGACAATACCAGAAAATTAGCCTTTAAAATGAGCACTTTTGATTTCGAACATTCGAGCCCCATAGACGTCAATGGGGTTCTAACGTTTGTGCGAATTTTCGGCCAGTTCACAGGTTCTGGTGCGAACCGAACCGAGGGGTGTTCGGCTCATCCCTAGTAGTGAGACTCACAGGTAAAAAAGCTCCTAGACTGTCAGCAAATGTAACAAACGCTACTAAAAAAAAAATTAGCGACCGCAGGGATCAGGCCTGACGCTGCAGTGAAGTGTGTTTTGTAAGTGACAGTGATCGATCGATCTGCATTTGGGTGGGCTGGGCTGGATGGAGGGGCAAAACCCAGGTGCTAGTAGGTATCTGGGCTGATCCCGCTAACACTGCATTTTTGGGAACCCTAAACTGCTGGGGACGCTAGTATAGATCTGATCAGATATCGATCCGTTCAGATACTACTAAGGGAGGTGTATGCTGCGTGCATGGGTGTTAGCGGTACTGGCACTAACCTGACACTGCCTGGGGCGACGCAAACCCTATCTGACACTAAAACCTAACTTATATCACCCGCCTGGTGATCAGGGGGTTACACCTTTATTGGGTAATAAACGGCGGGTATAAAAAACAAACTAACCAGCGTCACCCGTAACACTTATACGGCGATCACTGGTGAAAGGGTTAACTAGGGGGCAATCAGGGGTTAAAACCTTTATTAGGTAGTATATGGGGGTACCTGACGCTATAAAAAGCTGACAGTGAACCTAAATACTTACCTGGCTAACTAGCGGCATCTGTGACACTAATACGGCGATCAGAAAAAAGATTGCTTAATGACACTGGCGACAGGGGGTGATCAAGGGGTTAAACCTTTATTAGGAGGGTTAGGGGGGTACTCTAGACCTAAAGGGGCCTACCACTAACTGCCCTAACGCTTATAACAGTCACAAATGACACCAATGCAGTAATCAGTAAAAAAATAAAAACTGCTATTGGTATCACTGTGACAGGGGGTGCGGAGGGTGATCGGGGGTGATTTGGGGGTGATTTGTGTGCCTACGTGTTCTACTGTTAGTATAGTGTTGGTGCAGACTTACTTGATGTCTTCTCTCCTCGGCGCCGGAACGAAAAGGCCGACACGAGGAGAGATGACATCACTTCCTCTGCTTCTGTTTACATTACATTCGTCATGAGCGTTCGTGAGGGGGTGGCCATGAATCGGTGGCCTCCCCCTTAGCACGGATCGTGGCGGTCTGCAACTGGTTAAGTAACTGTGTTGGATCAAAGCAGGTAAATAATTGTAATGGAAATTTGTAAGTTCTGTATATAATTGTATTGTATTTTGTATGTATTGCACACTGCCCTCATTGTGCACACAGCTCTAATAATGTTTTCAGTAAATGTTTACATTCTTTCGAGTCCTGATTAGAATTAGCCTGACTATGTAACGCCCCTTATTACCATAAACGTACAATTGTAATATTAATGTGATACCTACGTAATCATGTGCATAAAAACCTTCAATTGCGTCATAATAAAGCAGAACAGTTATTTGGAAAGATGCTGAGCGTATCTTTTGTGTCTGTTCCCTACTGCAGTAGTTATTATTAATTTGGAACCACTAATCAATATGAGGATAGGAGTTGCCTATCATCAATTTAACCGAGTCAGTATGGCGAGCTTTGCCTTAGGAGGGGATTCCAGGTGACCCTGAGTATCCGAAACGAGGAGCTTGAGATGATCCGGGAATTTCTGATAATCAGCCGGCTGAGGTAAGCCTTTTGCTTACATTTGAGTTATCAGACTTCCTTGATCGGTAAGGCATTTTTGGGACAAAGGGTACCTATTTTACTCCCCTTAATCGAACTGTATTGATTGGTGGTTATATGTTATGTTGTCCCTGTCTATTGTCCATCGGAGTGTTATAGATAAGAAAGGGAAGAATAGTACTGTTCACAGGTATATGTACTACATCTGCTAGATAAAGTAGTTTAGAGGCAAGAGGGTATAGGCACACGTAGAGAAGAGAGAAGACTGGCCAGTCATTATGGGCATTGAATTAAGTAAGGGAATGAAGGGTAAGAGACCCTCAAAAATGCCCAGCGCAAGAGGAGCGCTATATATGAACCGAAGGTGCGGTTCCACCTATACTGAGCCCCTAGATTAATGGTTAAAGTGTACAGGGATCCACATGGGTAACTGGATTACCAAGGTCCACAGGGACTAAGAATCATGCAGAGTAAACAGCTAGAGAAACAGTTATTTATGTGAGCAGGATGGATCAAGGGTGACATTAACACTAGACAGAAAGGGACATTTTCATGTTAAGTTGTGGGATGAATTTGGGGTCAGGCACTACAACTAGGAAAGTCAAAACAGAGAAATGAGAGGTAAAACAGAATACTTTATATGTTGTCAGAGAGGGAAGATGGGATACACTCTGGCTGCCCGTCTGATCATAGAATCATAGAAGCTAGATGTAAAAGTGATCTGAACAAAATAAGGAATGCAGAATTTAAGGCAGGGAAATATTAATGAGAGCTAAAAGAAAGTGAAAGAATGATATGCATGTGTTGTGTACAAATGGGAAAAATGTAAGCGATTTTAGAGAGATATTGGTGTATGCGTGTGCGAATGCTGGGAGCTTTAGTTCTATCCCTTGTGTGTGTCATGTACGCAGATGTGACCCCCTCCTTTGTGCTCTCATGAACGAATGTGGCTGAGATGAGAGGTCAGTGATAAGCTGGAAGGACACCATGCCAATTCCAGTTTTTTAGACAAAACATTTATAACAAAATGTGCCGGGTTAACGAATCTAATGGTAAACAATGTGATCACAATTATTTTGAATCTGTTTTCCAAACATGGTAAAATGAAGGTTACATTTAACCGTGTATTACACAAATTAAATATCCTTTGATAGTGGAAACAGTGCATTTAAAAAAGGGAAATTAAGTAAAATTAAGTAATAATGAGTATTAATTTCTAATATGAGTTTAACAATTTTATTAATAATATAGATATATTGAAACTGGTTTAGACAACCTTTGGTTGGAAATGAAATCCAGGTTATTGGGGAAATTTGTAATGAATGGCATTAGTTTAGATTAAGATAACAATTTTGCCATTTTACATTTATACAATAAGCCCTTATTGAGAGAAAAAAAATATTCAGATGAGGTTGTTGTTTGGAATAAAGCTGCCATAATATTTAACAAAGCCAAGATGGATGGGATACATAAGAAGTTTTTTCTACAAAAATGACATTTTAAGATTTTTGATAACTTGATGTGCGGTCCATGATGTGAGAGTAATAATAAATAAAATTTAAATATAACAGACCCATCACATCAAGTCCACACACCCTGTTAGAATAGATGCCACCTGCAGCCAGTTGTTTTATAGTTTTTGATGCTTTCTGGTCCATCATACAGATTGCTTTGTTTTATTTATTTTTATTTTTGAAATCCAAAGCAGAATGTGTGGATTGTGAAATGACGTGCCCCTTTTCCCTGTAAGTGCCGTGGTATAAGCAGAAGAATATTTTTGGATTTATGGGCATATCTGCATGACCGCAGGGTATCATGTTATCATTTATTATAATATTGCCAGGAAAAAGTTGTCTTTTGAAACATGAAACTGAAGTTCTTACACAAACAGCGTGATAGAAAACAAGCCATTGTAATATATTTATGCAAGCTGGACCCAGTAATGAAGGGTTCACTCCGATATATCAGAGCTGCAGCTTTTATGCAAAGGTGCTATTAGACAAAGTTAGATATTGTTTTGGTCAGACATTTAATTTTTAATGGTCCGACATTCTGTGCAGCAATTATACAGCTATCTAAATGTTTGTCTAATGAAAGGTTTAAAATATGAGTTTGTTTATGTACAAATCTAACAATGAAAAATGCTTACATTTGAATCCAGCCATCTTATTGCCTCTATTGGAGGAGGCTGGAGACAAAGGAAGACACGTGTGTTAAATTGATGGTGTAGGAATCAGCTGCTGTGAGCCCAGTGCAGGACACACTCCCTGAAGACCCAGATATTAAATTTTTTGTAGATTTGAGTATGCAGTTTATCACCCAGAAGGATACTCTGTATTCAAAGTCATTGGATCCTTTTTGCCCAGCTCATGAAGCAGAGCTCCATGTTTTAGCAAAGCCTGTGAGCTACAAAAAGAGTGTATATTTATATAGATAGTCGAGATATAGAGAGCTTTTGGTTTCATTTGAAGGGCCAGAAGTTTGTTTTTACTTCGGCAGGTAAACCAATAAAGCATGCCAAGTTAATTTGATTGGCTGTTTTCAGCCTACCAGGTTCTTGCTGAGGTAGCCATATTAACTTTAACACATAGAAGCAGACCAGGTGACTAAGGATGCTGCATTTACAGCCCCGGACACTTGATGGGTCTGTGCAACTCACAGATTCCACCCTAGTTCTGGCCCAGTATAGCTGGGATTAATAATTCAACTTTAAGGACCCCAGAACGAGAAGAACAAGTGGTCCACAGGGGGCAACTTCTTATGAAACAGGACTTTGGAAAAGGTGATCATTTATGTCTGCCAGCCACTCTTTTTCCTCCAGCTTGACACATGAACCGAGTCATCAGTCACAAGAAGTTATGGCTGCCTTAGTAAATGAGCGTGGGATAGAGCCAGGGTTCTCCACAGTTATTTTTATAACATACCACTTCTTGTTTTACCTGTTACCAAAAGTGTTACCAAAAGCTGAACATCCCTTCCAGAGATTACAAAAAAGATATATCCAGATGCCCAAGTCAGGATCTTACAAGTATGCATTTTGTCTGTATGGACATGTTTTTTGGATGTCCAGTGGCAAATGCTACTGCAAAGGTCACAGTAAAAAGTGTTATCAGAAGTAGTTTGTAAATATAGAGTGCAGAAACTACAGAGAGTAACATAGGAAATCATTTTTATAGGAGAGTCCTTACTAGAAGTTTTGAGGTTTTATTATTACACCCCCTACTGTCTACAATGTAGTGGGCAAAGTAGAGTAAGAAACAAGAAAACTTTTGCCTGAATGTTTTCTTATATTTTATGAAGCCCCTGAAGGGGATATTGGTCTCTCTCCCTATGGGATTTGGTTTGGGAGTGTGTTACTCACTTGCTTATACTTTGTCTCAACAGCTGAAGCCCTTCAATCGGATCTCACAGAGAACGTTGCTGATCTTTTAAGGTTTTTGACAAACTCATGTATGTGTTTTTTCCCCAATTCCAGTTCCTAAAAGTTTGGAAGGATCTAAAACTAAAGCCAGGTGACTTGTGGATTGTTAAGAGACATTTATATAAAGTCACCTGGATCCACACCAGACACTGCAAAAATGACTTAATTAAAGAAATCTCTGTGTTTGATTTGTTTCCCTCTTGTCATCACAGTCTAGGGTACTTTTTGATTCAATTACTTTAATTGTAAGGGATATATATATTTGAAAAGTAGTTTAGCCATGTTGAAGTCATATTTGTCTTTTGTTTGTCTTCCATTTTATGTAGAATTGTCTGTGTTTACATATGCTGATAAGTCAGCATGCCAACAATTCAGCTAGAAGGTCATTCTGGCCACAGGAGTGTACAGCCAGTACTCTGTAAATATGTCTTATAAATCATTTGTTTTTCACAATGAAAAGTCATTTGGTAATGAAAAAAGTTGCTCAGCTATTATTTTCTCCACAATGGAGTTTTTTGCCTCTTTGGCCAGGACTACCTCCACCTAAGCGTGTGGAGGTTGCAGGTTAAAGGTGATAGCAGGTATGGTTAGTGATCAAAATATTGATCAAAAGAGGGGAGACTGTAATGGAAATTTGTAAGTTCTGTATATAATTGTATTGTATTTTGTATGTATTGCACACTGCCCTCACTGTGCACACAGCTCTAATAATGTTTTCAGTAAATGTTTACATTCTTTCGAGTCCTGATTAGAATTAGCCTGACTATGTAACGCCCCTTATTACCATAAACGTACAATTGTAATATTAATGTGATACCTACGTAATCATGTGCATAAAAACCTTCAATTGCGTCATAATAAAGCAGAACAGTTATTTGGAAAGATGCTGAGCGTATCTTTTGTGTCTGTTCCCTACTGCAGTAGTTATTATTAATTTGGAACCACTAATCAATATGAGGATAGGAGTTGCCTATCATCAATTTAACCGAGTCAATAATACAAGACTTCAGTGGCGTCACTAGGGTTGGTGTCACCTGGTGCTGTAAAACATGGCGTCACCCCCCCTGTCTAGGCTGCCCAGCACCATTCACGTAGCACACGGTCACGAGGCGCACCCCAAACCAGCCCCTGTAAATGAGAGTATAGGGTGGTATAGTGGCAGGTTAGGGTAAAATAGGGTGGTATAGTGGCAGGTTGGGGTGGTATATGACAGGTTAGGGTGGTACAGGGCAGGTTAAGGCGGTATTGGGGTGGTATAGGGCAGGTTGGGGTGGTATAGGGAAAGTTAGGGTGGCACAGGGCAGGCTGGGGTTGTGTAGGGCAGGCTGGGGTGGCACAGGGCAGGTTGTGGTGGTACAAGGCAGGCTGGGGTGGCACAGAGCAGGTTGGGGTGGTACAGGGCAGGCTGGGGTGGTATAGGGCAGGTTGGGTTGGTTCAGGGCAGGTTTGGTTGGTACAGGCAGGCTGGGGTGGTACAGGGCAAGTTAGGGTGGCACAGGGCAGGTTGGGTGGTATAGGGCAGGTTGGGGTGGCACAGGGCAAGTTAGGGTGGTATAGGGCAGGTTGGGGTGGCACAGGGCAGGCAGGGTGGTATATGGCAGGCTGGGGTGGTACAGGGCAGGCTGGGTGGTACAGGGTAAGTTAGGGTGGCACAGGGCATGTTCAGTGGTATAGGGCGAGTTAGGGTGGTATAGGACAGGTTGGGGTGGCACAGGGCAAGTTAGGCTGGTCCAGGGCAGGCTGGGGTGGTATAGGGCAGGCTGGGGTGGCACAGGGTAAGTTGGGGTGGTATAGGGCAGGTTGGGGTGGCACAGGGCAGGTTGGGTGGTACAGGGCAGGCTTGGGTGGCACAGGGCAGGTTCAGTGGTATAGGGCAAGTTAGGGTGGTATAGGGCAGGCTGGGGTGGTATAGGGCAGGCTGGGGTGGCACAGGGTAAGTTGGGGTGGCACATGGCAGGTTGGGGTGGCACATGGCAGGCTGGGGTGGCACATGGTAGGCTGGCGTGGCACAGGGCAGGCTGGGGTGGCATAGGGCCAGGAGGGGAGGGGGTGCTGCTGGACACAGCTATATTATATTAGATATAGGCACAGTAGCTGAGTGAGCTGGTCTGGAGGGGGGGGGGATGGCTGGACACAGCTATATATATATATATATATATATATATATATATATATATATATATAAAATAAAGCTGTGTCTAGCAGACCACCTTGCACCCCCCCTTCATTATCAGGCTATCAGACTAGCACAGCACAGAGGGCGCCAGACACTGAATCCTCCCACTGTTCCACACCAGCTCTCAGGTGGTGTGCCGGTACCATGGCAAGGGCAACCCCCCCACCTATCACACCTTACCTCTGGCACGGGGCGGTGGACACCCCCTTGCATGCTATCAAGGTGCCTTACTGTACTCATACTTCCGGGCGCCAGGCGGCAGCTGGAGAGGAGACGAGGACAGCGTGGGGGCGGAGATAGTGTGTGACATCATCGTCAGTGAGATGTGACAGGCTCACTGGCTCAGTAGGGAGGAGGAAGAACACCAGGCGCAGGCGCGGCACTGGAGGTGTTATTCCAGCGGGGTCAGCTGCAAAAAAAAAAAAAAAATGCCAGGGATTTCCTCACCCTCGGGAGAGTCGGAATGGTGTCACCCCTCTAGCTATCGTCCTGGTGCGGACCACACCCCCCGCACCCCCCCTAGTAACACCACTGCAAGACTTGACATCAAGCAATAAACAATTCTTGACATCAAGCAGAATTAATAAAGTGAATTTTGGCCTATCACAGGAAGAATTACCTCAACTGCATGTCAGGGCTGGGCTCAGCCCTTCCTTCTCTGAGCTGGCCACTGGTCAATTTTACAAATATATATTTCAAAACAAATGTTAATTTTTTTGCAAAAAATGGTGTAGGTGGAGTTTAAGCTGAGCAACAATAGCTTTCACTTAATTCAAACTAAAGATATCTGGAGGAGGTTCTGCCAATCAGAGGTTGTGTCATGCCCCTAGGTCTATGGTGTTTATGTGCTGGGGCTAACAGGGAGGTGAAGCCTCCATCAATCAACATCTTATCTCCATAGTGTTTAGCAATATGAGGATGTGGAGGGAGGGAAGTGTCATCTACTACTGTGAATCTATAGTCACATGGGCATGCACAGATTAGAAAAAATGCAAATGAACAGCTTAGAAGGCAAGTGAAACTGGTGCATGCTCAGTAGATTTCAACAGCTGGTCTATGCAATCTCAGGCTGCAGTGAGGACACAGACAAGGAGGGTGGGTCAGTGAACAGCAGGATCAACCTGGATTTTTGCAGTCTACAGAAAACAAATGTTCTAGTGGATGAGTGAGTATGAACACTATGTAATATAGCATGTATTGACAGTTTCTGATGATTTGGTTTTAACACTCACTATCAAAATATGTATGTAAAAAAATGTAAAAAAAAAAATAATAATAATAGGTGAATAAAAGCAGTGAAATAGAGAGCAAAACTACAGGGCACAAACTTGTATTATTTTCAATATCAAATATGAATGGTACCCCCACAACCAGCAAAAATATATAGGTGTCAGAAAATGCCATGTTTAGCTGTTACATTTTCCTGACATATTTTGCAGACGTTAGCAGCTGATATTTTTTATTTTTATACATAGAGTACAGTCCTCTTCCATACCTTTTATTTTTTATCTTACAAACTGAGATGGAAAAAAGGACATAGAACAGACCTTCCATGTTCCTATAGCCTTATCCTGTGAAGTTTTGAAAGTTAAAGGTAAAACATGATGGATGTTTTGTCAGCAAGAGCACTGAAAGGATAAGGAAGCAAAAAGACCTGAACAAATCAGGGCGAATGACAGGGAGATTAAAGGGAAATCAGTTAAGTATATTTCACAAAAAAGAACAAGTTAGTTGAAAAGAAACCAGATGAAAGATCTAGGAGAGAGAAATGACTGGCGTTCCTGTAACAAAAGAGAATGTCAGGTTGTTACTGGAATAGAAATATGACAGATTTCAAAACACAATGAAATTTGTTAAAGAAGATCTCCGCCATGTACTATTGTATCTCGGTGTTATATAATTTATCAGTAGCCTTATGCCCCGTACACACGATAGGATTTTCCGACAGAAAATGTTCTATGGGAGCTTGTTGTCGGAAATTCTGATCGTGTGTAGGATCCATCTGATGTTTTCCATCGCAATTTCTGTCACACAAAATTTGAGAGCTGGTTCTCAAATTTTCCGACAACAAAATCTGTTGTCGGAAATTCCGATCGTGTGTACACAATTCCGACGCACAAAGTTCCACGCATGTTAGGAATCAAGCAGAAGAGATGCACTGGCTATTGAACTTCATTTTTCTCGGCTCGTCGTACGTGTTGTACGTCACCGCGTTCTTGACGTTCGGAATTTCCGACAAGATTTGTATGACTGTGTGTATGCAAGACAAGTTTGAGCCAACATCCGTCGGAAAAAAAACATGGATTTTGTTGTCAGAAAATCCTATCGTGTGTACAGGGCATTACTCTTCTAGCTTTAACTCGAACCGGGGTTATTAATTGAACAGGGGAAGGGGGATGTCAAATTTAAAAGAAAATTGTTTGTACAGTTGTATTGTATGTTCCAAAATAATATGGTTAACTAGGGGGTGCTATTGTTTACAATAATATTCTTTTTAAATGGCCCCAAAAAACGTAGTAAGGTGACAACAGACCTGAATATTGTAGTGCTTACACCTATTTTCAGATACCCTGCAGAACACGCAGACAGCTGCAGGACGCTATTATATAAACTTTGAATCCAGCTCCCGAAGTCAAGCTTGGCACACCTTCTACTCTTTTCTTTTGGTCATTGAATTTGCCTAACATAGTTATGGACCAAAACCAAGCCATTGGTGAGGGCAGGCCAAAGCAGGACTTAGCTGAAGATGAGATTTGCAGTGTACACTAGATTTTAAGGCCCCAGGGCTGGGAAGTAGGGATGGGGTAATCTGCCTAACAGTTTTGATTGTGTTTCCCTTGTCCTCTGCTTTTCCTTCCTTGCGTCATTGCACTCTCTGCCTTATTCTTTTCTGATTTCCCTTTATTACCTCTCCTCTCCCTCATTTCCCTTCCCCAACCTCCTACCTCTACCCTTTTGCCAAAGAGCAGTGTGGCCAGTGGCCACCCAAGCCGAATCTATCCACATTTGGGTGGAAACCAGTGACTTTGCAGATTGGTCCTTGGCACTAGGCTTTTACAGTGACTTGAAAAAATATTCATACCCCATGAAATGTTCCACATTTTGTCATGTTACAACCAAAAACGTAAATGTATTTTATTGGGATTTTATGTGAAAGACCAACACATAGTGGCACATAATTGTGAAGTGGAAGGAAAATGATAAATGGTTTTCAACATTTTTTACAAATAAATATCTGAAAAGTGTGGCGTGCATTTGTATTCAGCCCCCTTTACTCTGATACCCCTAACTAAAATCTAATGGAACCAATTGCCTTCAGAAGTCACCTAATTAGTAAATAGAGTCCACCTGTGTGCAATTTAATCTAAACACACCATCCCCACTGTGAATCATGGTGGTGGCAGCATCATGTTGTGGGGATGCTTTTCTTCAACAGGGACAGGGAAGCTGCTCAGAGTTGATGGGAAGATGGATGGAGCCAAATACAGGGCAATCTTAGAAGAAAACCTGTTAGAGTCTGCAAAAGACTTGAGACTGGGGCGGAGGTCCACCTCCCAGCAGGACAACGACCCTAAACATACAGCCAGAGCTACAATGGAATGGTTTTGGTCAAAGCACATTCATGTGTTAGAATGGCCCAAAGAACAGACCTAAATCCAATTGAGAATCTGTGACAAGACTTGAAAATTGCTGTTAACAGACGCTCTCCATCCAATCTGACAGAGCTTGAGCTATTTTGCAAAGAAGAATGGGCAAAAATGTCACTCTCTAGATGTGCAAAGCTGGTAGAGACATACCCATAAAGACTTGCAGCTGTAATTGCAGTGAAAGGTGGTTCTACAAAGTATTGACTCAGGGGGGCTGAATACAAATGCACACCACACTTTTCACATATTTATTTCTAAAAAAAAATTGAAAACCATTTATAATTCTCCTTCCACTTCACAGATATGTGCCACTTTGTGTTGGTCTATTACAGAAAATCCCAATAAAATACATGTACGTTTTTGATTGTAACATGACAAAATGTGGAAAATTTCAAGGGGTGTGAATACTTTTTCAAGGCACTGTATTTTCCACTACTAGTGTTGTTCCTTGCTGGGTTTGCTGAAATTCAGCAAACCCAAACTAAGCTGTGAATCCCCTTGAAGTCTATGGAGGGAATCCTCTTATTAAATTCTGGCCTTTTTAGGGCTAATAAGCAAACTACTGTAAAATAAAATGCACTGGAAGCTGAGCACTGCCATGGGAGATATACTGATGCCAAAAGGAAAGGAGAGAGAGTATTTATATGTGGCTTTGAGGGCAACTTTGAAATTACAAAATTTTCTTGGATAGTCTCAGTGACAGTGTTGCTTCCTGCACAAATTATGCTTTTTTTTTTTTACAATTAGCTTGGCTTGAATGCAGCAGTAGTACCCCAATATGATTTGTTTACATTTGGAAAAAGGTAGATTCAGGGGTGAAAAATGATTTTTTTTTATCAAGTGGTAATAAGCCTGTTTTAATTGGCAGTTAGACATTGGTCAGTAGTTAGCTGAAGCTGTCCCTGTTCGCGCTAATGCAACAATGTCCTGCTACTGACCAATTTCTATCAAACGTCCTTTAAGAAATAGAATACAGCATGTAAAATTATCCAGTAGCAGAACACTTTTAATGACCGCAAATGACACAGCAGTGTAAAATTGGCCATCACAGGAAAGTTAAATTAAGGGATAATAGGCCCAACTGGTGGGTGCCTAAATTGTATTTTTTCTATTGAGATAGGGGGTGCAGTGGGTTCAGTATTATAATGTAAGGGGGATAAAGTGCACATTGTTCTTGCAAGTTGCTGTTTTTTTCTTTAAAATTATGCACTGGTATGACGCTAAGAGAAGCCTTGCTTTAAAAGGGACGGTACTTTAACCGGTTACGGACCAGCCGCCGCAGTTTTACTGATTGGGCAGGTTGGCTCCGCTGCGCAAAATCACGTTATATTACATGATCTCGCGGGGTTAGGATAGCAGGCATGCCCGCCGCAAGCTCCGTGAGTCTGACCGCGGGTCCCATGGACTCGATGTCAGCGGGGATACCCGCAATGGTCTCACGGAGAGGAAGAACAGGGAAATGTTAAACAAGCATTTCCCCATTCTGCCTAGTGACACTGTCACTGATCACAGCTCCCTGTAATCGGGAGCGGTGATCAGTGTAGTGTCACACGTAGCCCCTCCCCCCCACAGTTAGAACACATCCCTAGGACACACTTAACCCCTGCAGCGCCCCCTCCTGGTTAACCCCTTCACTGACAGTCACATTTACACAGTAATCAATGCATTTTTAATTGCACTGATCACTGTATAAATGTAAATGGTCCCTAAATAGCGCCAAAAGTGTCCGATCTGTCCACCATAATGTCACAGTCATGATAAAAATCACTGATTGCCACCATTACTAGTAAAAAAATAAAATAAATAAATAAATAAAAATGCCATAAATCTATCCCCTATTTTGTAGACACTATAACTTTTGCGCAAACCAATCAATAAACGCTTATTGTGATTTTTTTTTTTTTTTTTTTTACCAAAAATATGTAGAATACATATCGGCCTAAACCAAGGAAAAAAATTTTTTTTTATATATATATATATATATATTTTTGGGGGATATGTATTATAGCAAAAAATAAAAAATATAGCTTTTTTTCAAAATTGTCGCTCTTTTTTTGTTTATTGCGCAAAAAATAAAAACCAGAGAGGTGATCAAATACCACCAAAAGAAAGCTCTATTTGTGGGAAAAAAGGATGTCAATTTTGTTTGGGAGCCACGTCACACGACCATGCAATTGTCAGTTAAAGTGACCCAGTGCCGAATCGCAAAAAGTGCTCTGGTCTTTGGCCAGCCAAATCCTCCGGGACTGAAGTGGTTAAAAAAAAGTTAACAAAAAATAAATGATATCAAACACAATAAAGAATGCAATAACAAGAAAGAAGCAGAAAAGTGGTTGATAGCCCAAAGAACTAGCATATTTCTTAAAGAGCAACTCCAATTCAGAAAAAAAAACATTCTATGTACATTAAAAGGATTTTAACAAACTTTGTTACAGATTCCTACCTTTTGTTATACTGAAGACATAGCTGTTTGTTTGTCCATATGCAGTGAATCTGTATGGGAGTGGTTTTATAATTACCAGTCAGCTGCTGCACCCGCAGGACTCAAATTGCCTCCGAAACGCATTGTCATGGCAACTGTGCAATGTCCTCACTCTCTTCCCCCTGTATCCTGCTCATGTGGGTTTGTGTGACCGGATGGAAGCGCATTAGGATCTGCACGTCGAGCGTGGTGGTGGATAGCCTCGAATGTGCTGCCAGGATCCGGGCAACTAGGTTGAACGTCCACGGATCCCCCTTCCCCTTTCGGAATCTTGAGGTGGTTATAGGAGTGCGGCCACAGTGGAATCCTATGCTGTATCTATCTTCACACAATGCGAGTTTGACCATTGGAGTGTTTTTAACTTTACCATATTAAAGCCGAGTTACACTAGGGTGGTTTTGCGTTCTCTTTGTTTGTGTTTAGGGCTCTAATTAGGAAAGTGGTGGGGTCTGCATCCTTTTAGATGGGATTTTCCTTTAGGAGTAACTCACCAAAAATGACATTTCTGTTGCAGGGGGTGTTTAATATCTGATCTGTACCTTAGAGCAGACTTCTAGGAAAATCAGTAAGCCAATCACACAAGCAGGAAATTACATTTCTGGGAGTCATTCTGTATACATCTGTGTACAGAGTGCCTCCAGGTACCCATATTGCATTAGCAAAAATTAAAAACTGCGCTATTAGTTAAAACAGAAGCTGCGGCTCAAGATGGTATACAACATCAACAGAAATGAATAAAATAAAAAGGAGCTGCGCTAGTAAGTGATTGTCAGTAATCTACATGATACACAGAGCGTATACTGAATATATTCTCAATGTATATATGAGGTGATAAACTAGTGAATTAATAAAAATTGATAATAATGTAAACGATCTAAGTATAAGCTAAGTACAAGGGTATAAGCTATCACTTAGCTTATCATTTATGTGTGTCACTTTATGCAGTTATCACTTAAATACATAAAGTGACAAAAATAAATGAAAAACAAAATAACAGACTGTATAAACAAATCATATGAATGAATGTAAGAAGTCCATAAAAAATGCTGAAAGCCGTAAGAGTAGTGCCCCGTACACACGATCGGACATTGATCGGACATTCCGACAACAAAATCCTAGGATTTTTTCCGACGGATGTTGGCTCAAACTTGTTTTGCGTACACACGGTCGCACAAAGTTGTCGGAATTTCCGATCACCAAGAACGCGGTGACGTAAACCACGTACGACGAAACTAGAAAAGGCCAGTTCAGAACCAAGCGCGGCACCCTTTGGGCTCTTTTTGCTAATCTCGTGTTAGTAAAAGTTTGGTGAGAGACGATTTGCGCTTTTTCAGACTCGTGGTTTTCAGATCGTTTTCTGCTGTTCAGTTTGTGCTTGTGGGTTTGTATCTGCTCTTCAGTGCGTGCAAGCAAGCTACGCGTGACTTATTAGTCATTGTGTTCTTGTTCGTTCGTTACTGTTTTTCAGGTTGCTCTTCACAGGCCTTGCTGTTCTTCAGTGCGTTCTGTTACTTCGTTCTGAGCAGCTGACCGTTTTCTAGCCATGTTGCGTATATGTACTCCTCGTAGAGTTCGTGCTGTGCGGGGGCTTGGTGTTGGGTTCCTGACCTTGACACAAGTCCAGTCCATGAACAGGGTGGGGAGGAGTTCATGGACCAAGAATTGGTTGCTTCAGCGTGACCAGTTCTGTCATATGCCTTTGCTCCGTGAGATCCGTGAGAATAATCCTGATGATTTCAGGAACTTTCTCCGGATGACGGACCCCGTATTTCACTGTTTGTTGGCTTTGCTGACCCCTTATATTAGCCGGCAGGATACCTGCATGAGGCAAGCCATCACTCCGGAGCAGAGGCTCGTCGCCACCCTGCAGTACTTGGTGACGGGGAGAAGCCTGCAGGACTTGAAGTTCTCGACAGGCATCTCCCCCAGGCTCTGGGGATCATTATCCCAGAGACCTGTTCTGTCATCATACAGGTCCTGCAGAAGGAGTATATTAAGGTAAGATTTGTATCCTTTAATATCACATTTTATTGTATTTAATGTTTGATAATATATTGTATTTCTTTCCTCATTCCCTAATTACCATGATTGTAATATGCTGTGAATGTCCCCTTTGTCCTCATTCATGCTGGATTTTTATGTAATTATTTTTTTTGTCCTTCATACAAATTTGCCTTCACTTACCTCCCCAGCATGGTCTCCTGCCCCTATATTCACCTCATGTAGTCACTTAACAATGTATTTTATCAGCTCCATAGTAGTGCTTTACCCCAAACACCCCCTAAAATGTTATTAAATGTGATTTGTAATTTAAATTCAGGCAGAGTGCCAGAGGCTTTTTTTAGGGGTCCCCAAATCATTTGGAACCCTCCCCCCAACTGCTAAGTCAGCTGATAACAATTCTCTATCTATCCTCAATCATCTATCTGCTGACGTTGCCAAACCCATACACACTATACCCATCTCTTTTGTGGTCAGATGTATGGATGAATTCCCCAAAGCATGTAGTGAAAGGGCCTGCCTGAATACTTTAAAATGGTAATGTTTAAAGTTTTTGTATACTATTATTATCTTGATAGGTAATAGCAGAATGTCCAAATGTGCTCAAATGTGTACAGTGTGTATTTATATCTTTGTATTATGACACTTCTTACCTGTCCAGTGGGCTGCCAATAGTGTAACTAAGGAGGGGCTGTTCCAAGTAATACACAGTAACCTGTCCAAAAGCTCCCCCCCTATAATGTTAGAAATGGCCCAGGAGAGGGGGGGAGGGGGAATATGATAGATGTACCTTATACTTTGGTGTTTAAAAATTCCCATTAATAAATGTTATCTTGATGTTGGCCAAGAATGTTTGTGTCTAATCTGCTTTCCATGTTTTAATGTGCAAAAAGACTAATTTTTTTTTGTTTTCCTCAACAGTTTCCTTCCACGCCACAGGAATGGCAGACTGTGGCCTCCCACTTTGCCCAGTGGTGGGACTTTCCTAACTGCGGAGGGGCAATTGATGGGAAACACATCCACATCATCCCACCACCCAACTCGGGTCGTACTATTATAATTATAAGGGGTTCAATAGTATTGTGATGTTGGCGATGGTGTTGGCTACTTACAAGTTCCTGTATGTGGACGTGGGGAAGAATGGCCGGATGTCCGATGGTGGAGTCATCACCCAGACGGAGTTCTACAGGCGGATGAAGCATTTGCGCTGGGGGACCATCTTTTGTGGCCATTCCCGATGAGGACCCTCACCCCAGACCAGAGGGTTTTTAATTAGAGGCTGGCCAGAGCCAGAAGAGTGGTGGAGAACACATTTGGAATCATGGCCAGCCGGTTCAGCCTATTTCTTACACCCATACATATGGCGGAGTACAAACTGAATCACATTATCCTGGCGTGCTGTGTTCTACACAACTTTTTACGGCAACATTCCGCCAACTATGCTGGCTCAGTTGGGCCTGAAGCCGGAATTCAAAATGAACCAACCCTGACGGCGCTTGAAAGTGGCCGTCCTGGCTTGCCCTCCCTGAGTGCCCGTGATGTCCGGCTAAGATACCTTGAATTCTTTGCGGGTAGGGGGGCTATCAATATGCCAAACAATGTGTGAAACCTTTATCAAATAAAAAAAATAATTAAGCAAATCTTTGGTGACATTTACTGCTTGTGTTTGTTTTAGCTGACCCTGACAGAAATGTGTGGAGTCCTGAAAATGGCGTGATTGTGTAACCTTATACAAAGCACTGTTGGGTGTTATTTACTAAAGGCAAAGACACTTTGCACTACAAGTGCAGTTGAAACTGCACTTGTAGTGCAAAGTGGATTTGCCCTTATGAAATAACACCCATTGTCACAGAAAGCAGCAATTAGAGCACCACAAAAGTGTTGTAGCGTTGAGACAATTATCCACACATTCTTGATTAACAATCTTTTTAATACCTGCACAATCACATGTGCATTTTGACAAGGTTTTTAAAACAAACCAACATGTTTGTTGTATAACAATTTTTAGGGTGGCATTAGAAAAAGTAGAAATGTCCATTTAAGATAAAACAGGCATGTTTCAAACCAACAAGAAAGACACAAATCTTGAACTTACAAAGTTCACATTTGGTAGAACTTGAAGGCAATATCAGACATGAGTATTTAGGAACTGTGTTTGATATTGCGTTCAGATGGGGTGAAGTTACCCCAGGAAAAGCCAAATTTTGAAGATGCACACAAATAGCCTAATGTCAACATGTGCTACCTGCCATCACGGGGGATCAAGGGACGTGTTTTGGGGGAGCAACCCCTTCCTACCCCTACCAATGAGCTTCTAACCTCAGCTTGTTCAATTAAGCTTTGGTAATAAAACCTGGAAGCACATTGGTTTCTATGCAGAAGTGAGCCTGATTTTGCACTTTCCAGCTTTATTAAAGAAACCCCATTGTGTACTTAAAAGTGGGGTATGCCTGTATTGACTCTCCTAAGCCTTCTGGCCATAGTTCAAAGGCAATGCAGTGCAATATGGTCTAAAAAAAATTCTTCTCAAGTAAATCGGCACATAAAGTTGCTAGGATCACACATTAAAAAAAACATGCTAAAACCCAATTTCATCCCTAGTGGGGAGTTCTGCAGCATGTTTAAGAAACATTTAGATACCGGTAGATGCCTGCTTTCCAAGTCGGCAGTCACTTTAGTCAGGTTAAAGCCATTCCCCTCCTCTTTTAAACCAGTGATCATAATACATATATTAAACCACCTATAACATATTAAAGCAAGCAGCTCTAGTAGCTTTCACATTGGTTCTACATTTTTCTAGAATGCCCTAGGAGCCCAGAACCCCTGAAAGTCTTATTTTGCAAATAGCAAATTGCCCTCCGTACCTCTCTATTGGTTAGTGAGGCCAGCCATCAACATAATGAGGCACTAGCAAACTGTGCCAAAACTTCATTTTTGCTGCTTGTCAGCAGGGAGAACAATACTTGCCTGATGATTACAGCGTCAAACTATTTAAAGGCAACCTTTACAGGCTGAGTACGGCAAAGCTATTTGCAGGGTGACAAATGTAAATGAGCTACGAAGACAATGAAAGATTACTGCTTGCAAAAGGTTTAGCTGTTGTACAGGAGAATCAATGGTTAGGTAAGCAAGAATGCTGTACCTTACATAATCCACATTGCTGGGCAAATCCAAAATCTAATCCAAATGCATCAATCCAATCTTGAAACAAAAAAATATTATCTCTCCCCACCACTGGGTTCTTAATTTTCCAAACAAAGGGTTATGTTATGCTGCACCAAACGTTCTTCTATCACATCCTTGGATCCATCTTTGATTGTAGCTGTAGTACAGTGTATAGTTACCCCACACAGGGATAGATTTTAAGTTTTGTTTCTAGAGACTTCATTGACATGATCTTGACAATAACCTTTAAAGTGTTACTAAATCCAGGACCCTACATTCACTATATCTGTTCTCCCACAGTACACAGAACATGGAAATGCAATTATTTTAGTGAATATAAACGGCTAAATACCTTTTCTCATCAGCAGTAAATAGCAGTCTTGTGACTTCTATCAGTGTCTGGTTAAAGCTTGTAGAAGTGGTTTTCATTCTCCACTGACTATCCTATTAGGCTGCATGACCCCTGGCCTTCTGTCTGGAAAGTGCTGATTGGCCCTGTGCCGATCACATGCACAAGGGAAAAAATGAAAATACACACCAAACTGAGCATGTGCAGAGTGCCCCAAGGCTCTGTTCTATCAAGAGATGGATTGGGGACAGTAAAAGAAGGGGAGGATCAGAGAAGACGGGATTAAACAGCCTATTTACACAATGCGCAAGATTAACCCCTTAGGTTCCACAGTAAGTATAACAAGCATGCTTGTTATATCTGACTCACATGTTCACATACCTGTTCCCCTAATAGCTTGTGCACACATTACAGGGATAAAAGGTGCAATGATCCTGCCTAGTGGGGGCCACAGATTACATAAAAGTGAATGTGTAGGTCAGGGAGAGGCAACCTTCGAGAGATAGAGATCTACTTGAACAACGCAATGTCCCGGGCGTCCTGTTGTCGGGTGCTCACACCAGAACATGGTGCCAATAAGGCATGTTCCGTGTGTGTTTCCTGCACCATGTTCAAAATGCACTGCTTTTGATGCATTGTTAACCGTAGATCGCAAGCACAGCGTGTTAGTAGACACAAGATCGCATGGTTCAGGAGTGCATTGCACTCAGAATGCAGAGTTAAGGAGTGCGTTGCACTCAGAATACAGGGTTCAGGAGTGCGTTGCACTCAGAATGCAGGGTTCAGGGGTGTGTTGCGATCATAATGCAGGGTTCAGCAGTGCATTGCACTCAGAATGCAGGGTTCAGCAGTGCATTGCACTCAGAATGCAAGGTTCAGCAGGGCATTGCACTCAGAATGCAGGGTTCAGGAGTGCTTTGCAGTCAGCATGCAGGGTTCATGAGTGCTTTGCAGTCAGCATGCAGGGTTCAGGAGTGCTTTGCAGTCAGCATGCAGGGTTCAGGAGTGCATTGCACTCAGAATGCAGGGTTCAGCAGTGCGTTGCACTGAGAATGCAGGGTTCAGGAGTATGTTGCACTTAGCATGCAGGGTTCAGGAGTGTGTTGCATTCAGCATTCAGGGTTCAGAAGTGCGTTGCACTCAGAATGCAGGATTCAGGAGTGCGTTGCACTCAGAATGCAGGGTAAAGGACACAGAACTGAATAACTCATTCCTTATTGAATGGCCACACCCTCAAATGGAATTTCTAATCTGTTTTCTTTTATGTATTAAGGATGTAACAGGAGAAATGGAAACAACCTCAAGGTGGATGAGAGCACCCAAAACTCCTAGTGGTCTGTCACAGAGCCACATTACGAAGGCCCTGCTTGTTGACATTCACGGAAGCTTATGCATGGCTGTGTACATGGGTTACTACCAGATGGCTTATTGCAGCCTGAGTTACTGAATGATCTTCAGTTGTCCCTGAGACATAACCTGCCTTCCTGCTTTTCTCACTACTAACCCAGTTTGCCCTATAACCTGCCTTGGACCTCTAATATTACAATAAAACTACTCTGAGCTACACTCCCGACACCTTTTCACCCGCTGATTCTATCATTTAATTGCCTAACTATAGCTACACTTGGCCTGCACTTCAAACCACACCCTGCCTGTTGATCCTTCATCGTTTCTGTCTACCTGTGTCTGTTTATGGAAAGAAAAAGAAAAGTGTGAATAATTCCTCAATAGCAATGAACCCAGCTGCTAGCTAATATATATATATATATATATATATATATATATATATATATATATATTGTGATACACAGTACAATATAAATGTAAACCTAAACCAATAGTTAACAAAGCTAGATCAATTATATCTAAATACAAGACTCGATTCTAAATAAATCATACATCCATCTCAACACATATAAGTAAAATACCAGAACCCCTGGAAGATGTCATTTTCTGAAGGGCAGGGCCTGGACGTTGTGACCTCATCACATACAGTTGTGCTCATAAGTTTACATACCCTGGGAGAATTTATGAATTCTTGGCCATTTTTCAGAGAATATGAATGATAACACAAAAACTTTTCTTTCACTCATGGTTAGTGTTTGGCTGAAGCCATTTATTATCAATCAACTGTGTTTACTCTTTTTAAATCATAATGGCAACAGAAAATACAAAATGGTCAAATGTTGACATAACCGAGTTCCTAATATTGTGTATTGCCCCCATTAACATCAATGACAGCTTGAAGTCTTTTGCGATATTTGTGGATGAGGCTCTTTATCTTCTCAGATGGTAAAGCTGCCCATTCCTCTTGGCAAAAAGCCTCTAGTTCCTTTAAACTCTTGGGCTATCTTGCATGAACTGCATGTTTGAGATCTCCCCAGAGTGGCTCAATGATATTGAAGTCAGGAGACTGAGATGGCCACTCCAGAACCTTCACTTTATTCTGCTGTAGCCAATGACAGGTCGACTTGGCCTTGTGTTTTGGATCATTGTCATGTTGAAATGTCCAAGTACGTCCCAAGCACAGCTTCCTGACTGGTGAATGCAAATGTTCCTCCAGTATTTTTTGATAACATACTACATTCATCGTGCCATCAATTTTGATCAAATTTCCTGTGCCTTTGTAGCTCACACATCCCCAAAACATCAGAGATCCACCTCCGTGTTTCACAGTAGGAATGGTGTACCTTCCATCATAGGCTTTGTTGACTCCTCTCCAAATGAAGCGTTCATGGTTGTGGCCAAAAAGCTCAATTTTGGTCTCATCGCTCCAAATGACTTTGTGCCAGAAGGTTTGAGGCTTGTCTCTGTGCTGGTTGCGTATTGTAAGGGGATACTTTGTGGCATTTGCATAGTAATGGTTTTTTACTGGCGACTCGACCATGCAGCCCATCTTTCTTCAAGTGCCTCCTTATTGTGCATCTTGAAAGAGCCACATCACATGTTTTCAGAGAGTCCTGTATTTCACCTGAAGTTATTTGTGGGTTTTTCTTGGCATCCTGAACAATTTTCCTGGCAGTTGTGGCTGAAATTTTAGTTGGTCTACCTGACCGTGGTTTGGTTTCAACAGAACCCCTCATTTTCCACTTCTTGATTAGAGTTTGAACACTGTTAATGTGCAGTCTCATTTTTTTGGATATCTTTTTATATCCCTTTCCTGTTTTATACAGTTCAACGACCTTTTCCCGCAGATCCTTTGACAATTCTTTTGCTTTCCCTATGACTAAATCCAGAAACTATGAGATGAAACAATCAGCGCCACAAGTAAAAATATTGTGATGTTTAACCACTTCCCGCCCGGTCAATAGCATATTGACGTCCGGGAAGTGGTTGCATTATCCTGACTGGGCGTCATATGACGTCCAGCAGGATAACATGGCGGCACGCACCCGCGGGGGCACGCACCCGCGGGGGCGCGCAGCGCGGCGATCGGGGGCGGCGTGTGTCCCTCGGGCACAGCACTTCCCCAATCTAGGTAAACAGCCAATTTTATTGGCTGTTTACCCCGTGATCGGCTGTGTCAAAGTCACAGCCGATCACCTGTCACAACAAACTCGGCGGAGGCATCCAGAGCAGGGATCGAGGAAGGCGAGTGTCCCTTGGACACAGCGCTTCCCCGATCAGGGTAAACAGCCAATGAAATTGGCTGTTTACCATGTGACCGGCTGTGTCCAATCACAGCCGGTCACAAATCCAGAAACTATGAGATGAAACAATCAGCGCCACAAGTAAAAATATTGTGATGTTTAACCACTTCCCGCCCGGTCAATAGCATATTGACATCCGGGAAGTGGTTGCGTTATCCTGACTGGGCGTCATATGACGTCCAGCAGGATAACATGGCGGCACGCGCCCACGGGGGCGTGCATCGCGGCGATCGGGGGCGGCGTGTGTCCCTCGGACACAGCACTTCCCCGATCTAGGTAAACAGCCAATTTTATTGGCTGTTTACCCCGTGATCGGCTGTGTCAAAGTCACAGCCGATCACCTGTCACAACAAACTCGGCGGAGGCATCCAGAGCAGGGATCGAGGAAGGCGAGTGTCCCTTGGACACAGCGCTTCCCCGATCAGGGTAAACAGCCAATGAAATTGGCTGTTTACCATGTGACCGGCTGTGTCCAATCACAGCCGGTCACAAATGTAAACAATCAGTAGCTGTTACTATCTGATCCCTGCTCTCTCCTCACACACCGATCGTGAGAGGAGAGAGCAGGGATCAGTGAGTGAAATCAGTGTCTGCCTGACATTATTGTATTGTTCTGTACTGTGCACAACACGCCCCCCCAATAAAGAGGACCTGTCACACAGCCCAGCCAATCAGCCCATCTGTCAACCAGCCCATCTGTCACAGGCCCACCGCCATCGGTACTGCCACACAGGCTACCAGTACCACCATCGGTACCACCACCAGTAACGCCACTAGTACCTCCATCAGGCTCACCATCTATACTGCAACACAGGCCGCTACCAGTATCGCCACTAGTGCCGCCATCGGTACCACCACCACCCGTACCACCGTCAATACAGCCATCGGTACCGCCACCACCCATACCGCCACCTGTACCGCCATCACCACCCGTACCACCACCTGTACCGCCATCGGTACCACAATCACCACCTGTACCGCCATCGGTACCACCACCACCGGTACCGCAATCACCACCTGTACCACCATCAGTACCACCACCACCTGTACCGCCACCACAATCACCACCTGTACCGCCACCGGTACCACCACCACCCGTACCGCCATCGGTACCACCACCACCACTGGTACCACCACCACCCATACCGCCATCTGTACCACCACACAGGCCCGTCACTAATACCTCAATCGGTACCACTACCACCAGCAGTACCATTACACAGGCCCGCCAATAAGCATTGCCATAATGTCCCAAAGGGTTTACACACCTGAGGAGGCATATGAGATTCTTGCCATGTCGGATGATGAGAACAGCGGGGAGCTCATATCATCTGGTTCGGAATACGAGCCAGTGGAGGATAGTGGATCAGAGTCCGAGTCCGTGGAGGAAACCGCCCCTCCCAAAAGAATAAGATCAGGACCAAGATCAGGAGATCTGCCCACCACCAGCAGCGCCAGACCCCAGGAAGAGGAGCCCAGTACAAGCACTGGAATTACCTGCCCAACCCGAAGAACCCAGCCCCAGTCTTACCTTCCCGATGCCCTGGCAAACCCCTTATGGTTGCCTGTTAACTCAGGATCCGCTATCATCCCCCCTTTCACCGCACAGCCAGGTGTGCAGCCCGACACTACAAATTTTTCTGAATTCGATTATTTTTCTTTATTTTTCTGCAGAATATGGTGGATCAAACTAATTTGTGTGCATCCCAATTTATTGCTGCCAACCCCAATTCTTCCTACGACTGCATGTTCCAGTGGCGATGTGTCACACTGGATTAATTTAAATTGTTTTTGGGCCTAACATTCAATATGGGGCTTAAAAAAACAACAAAGTCCATGCATATTGGTCCACCCACCTCATCCAACACATGCCCATATATTCCGTTGTCATGTCCAGGACAAGATACGACATGATTATGCGTTTTCTCCACTTCAATGATAATTCACAGTGCCCTCCCCGAGATCATCCCAACCATGACAAATTGTACAAGATACGCCCCCTAATCAATTCCTTTTCCCAGCGATTTAGAGAAGTTTTCATCCCAGACCAAAAAATTTGTGTGGACGAGTCCCTCATACATTTCACTGGCCGACTGCACTTCAAGCAGTATATACCAAGCAAGAGAGCCAGGTATGGGCTGAAGTTAAATAAATTATGCGATCGAGCCACTGGATATGTCTTCACATTCCGGATCTACGAAGACAAAGACTCCCAGCTCCAGCCCCATGATTGCCCCACATATATTGGAACCAGTGGGAAAATTGTCTGGGAGCTGGCATACCCCCTATTCGACAAAGGATACCATTTATATGTCGGCCATGAAGTGGAGGGACAAGAAAGATGTCCACATCCTCTCTACCATCCACAATGACACCGTGGTGGAGATCCAAAGAAGACGCGGCCCCATTGTAAAGCCCGAATGTGTCCACGACTACAATATGTATATGGGGGGTGGATTTAAACGATCAGATGCTACAGCCCTATTTAGCCAACAGAAAGTCCCGTTACTGGTACAAGAAAGTTGCCTTTCACCTATTTCACATGGCCCTTTTTAATTCGTTTGTCTGCTACCAACAAGCAACTCAAAACCAACAAGTCACCTACCTCAAGTATATTGAATATATTGTCACTGCCCTCATTTACCAACAAGGTCCCGCCCCAGGAAGCATTCGCTCGGATAATGTGAGTCGACTTCACGAGCAACACTTTCCCTATAGCATTCCCCCCACAGAATCTGGAAGAAGACGCCAATTGAAATGCCGTGTATGCAGCAGAGGAGGAGTAAGAAGAGATTCCAGCTATTATTGTCCCCAATGTCCCTCCCAACCTGGCCTGTGCATCGGAGATTGCTTCAAAAATTATCATACATCCAATATTAGTTCCCTGTATTATTACCAGACTGCCATTTCCCCATTTGCCTGCTACCATGTTAATTAACTGACCCTGGCCTGTTTACCGACGATGTCTTTGCTTGCCGATTTAAACCACGTTTACCAACCACGTGCACCAACCTCAGCCTGTTTACCGACGATGCCTCTGCCTGCCGATTTAAACAACGTTTATGACTTCCACGTGTACCGACCTTGGCCTGTTAATTGACCATGTTTTTGCCTGCCACTTGGACTGATCTTTTGGCCATCTACTTTAGTACACAGGGGTCTCACATATGTGAGGGGCTTCAGAATAGCGTTCTGAGTAGAGAAAACCAGTTTTTCGTTTTCTGTGCTCACAGAACAGGGTCTGGTTGCCGGAGGCTTCAAAGCGATTTGGGTGGGAGAAGCCTCTCCCCCTGTCCCCCTGGCCCTAAGCTTGATGGTCCTTCCTGCTGCCTGGACCAATACTTTGGCTGTGCTGACCATATTGCTGCCTGTAAAGACCCATGACATTATGGACCATGTTTCTTCCTGCTGTTTGGACCAATACTTTGGCTGTGTTGACCATATATCTGCCTGCTGCCTCTACTGACTTTGGACAGTATTTCTGCCGGGACACCTCTGCCTGCTACCTGGACCTGTGCTTTGGCTGTGCTCTGGCTGTGCTTTGGCTGTGCTCTGGTTGTGCTGACAGTATCTCTGCCTGTACGAACTATGGACAGTATTCCTGCCTGCTGCCTGGATGATTGCTTTTGCTGTCGCTGACCTCATTCCTGCCTGCTGCCTGGACCGATGATCTCCTCTGTGGACCACTGCACTTCTAAAACCACAGGTAATCTTTTGTTATTTGGTATGTACCTGCTATGTGTTAGAAATATGAAGGGCCTTCAAAAATGTGATCGGTAGTCAGAAAATGATATGTGTAATTAATGCTGCTAGAATGCCTGGAGGTGCTACTTGGATTTTGGGCCTCTGTATGTGGCCAGGCTGTGTAAAAGTCTCAAACATGTGGTATCACCATACTCAGGAGGAGTAGCAGAATGTATTTTGGGGTGTCATTTTTGCTATGTACATGCTATGCGTTATAAATATCTTATAAATGGACAACTTTGTGTAAAAAAAAATGCATTTTCATTTTTTTTCCACATTTTCCAAAACCTTCTGGAAAAAAATGAACCGTTCAAAAGACTCATCATGCCTCATAGATTATACGTTGGGGTGTGTGCTTTCCAAAATGGGTTCATTTTGTGGATAATTCCATTGTTCTGGTGCTCCAGGGCCTTCAAAACTGTAATAGGTGGTTGAGAAAGGATATGTGCAATTAGGGATGAGCCGAACACCCCCCGGTTCGGTTCGCACCAGAACCCGCGAACGGACCGAAAGTTCGCACGAACGTTAGAACCCCATTGACGTCTATGGGACTCGAACGTTCGAAATCAAAAGTGCTCATTTTAAAGGCTAATTTGCATGGTATTGTCCTAAAAAGGGTTTGGGGACCCGGGTCCTACCCCAGGGGACATGTATCAATGCAAAAAAAACTTTTAAAAACGGCCGTTTTTTCGGGAGCAGTGATTTTAATGATGCTTAAAGTAAAAAAAAAAAAGTGAAATATTCCTTTAAATATCGTACCTGGGGGGTGTCTATAGTATGCCTGTAAAGTGACGCGTGTTTCCCATGTTTAGAACAGTCCCTGCACCAAATGTCATTTTTAAAGGAAAAAATCTCATTTAAAACTGCTTGCGGGTTTAATGTCATGTCGGGTCATGGCAATATGGATGAAAATCAGTGAGACAAACGGCATGGGTACCCCCCAGTCCATTACCAGTCCCTTTGGGTCTTGTATGGATATTAAGGGGAACCCCGCACCCAAATTAAAATAAGGAAAGGTGTGGGGCCACCAGGCCCTATATACTCTGAACAGCAGTATACAGGCGGTGCAAACAAGACAGGGACTGTAGGTTTGTTGTTAAGTAGAATCTGTTTGTAATTTTGAACATTTTTAACGTGTTTAGCTCCAGCCAAAAAATCTTTTCTAAGCTTTTTGGAAAACATAGGGAAGGGTTATCACCCCTGTGACATTTGTTTTGCTGTCTTTCCTCCTCTTCAGAAGATTTCACCTCACTTTTTTGTCCCAATGAAAAATGTTTTTTGAAAATTTGGGTTTTTTTGTGGAACAAGGATTGGAAAGCATCAGTGGAAAGGAGAACTTGTTTTCCCATATTAACTCTTACAGGAGAGAATTTCCCTTCCTAGGGGTAGATTTCATCTCACTTCCTGTTGTCTCCTTCCGTTTACAAGTAGGAGTCGTTTGTAAGTTAGATGTTTGAAAGTAGGGTCCTGCCCTATATACTCAGCAGAAATTTGGGCCTTAGGTGTTGCTGTGGCCACAACACTGTAAGCCCTCACAGGGCCCTGCTGTGAAATATTAGATCAAGAATTGTAATTACATGCCCCTATTGAACAGGAGCTGAAAAATTAGGCCTTAGGCACTGGTGCTGGTGCCACAACACTGCAACCCCTCACAGACACTCTAGTTGGAACGCAGGAACGAGCCCTGCTGCAAATTATTGCTTCAAAAATTGTAATTACACGCCCCTGTTAGACAGGGGCAGAAAAATTGGGCCTTAGGCACTGGTGCTGGTGCCACAACACTGCAACCCCTCACAGACACTCTAGTTGGAACGCAGGAACGAGCCCTGCTGCAAAGTATTGCATCAAAAATTGTAATTACACGCCCCTGTTAGACAGGGGCAGAAAAATTGGGCCCTAGGCACTGGTGCTGGTGCCACAACACTGCAACCCCTCACAGACACTCTAGTTGGAATGCAGGAACAAGCCCTGCTGCAAAGTATTACATCAAAAATTGTAATTACACGCCCCTGTTAAACAGGGGCTGAAAAATTGTGCCTTAGGCACTGGTGGTGGCGCCCAGAACCAAAAATGTTCTTACAAGCTATCAGCGTGATGATTGAGGAGGAAGAGGATAATTACTCAGGGATAGTCACTCAGCATCAGCATAGGCAGTCTTTGAAGGGATCTGAGATTTCAAAAAAAATTATTCGGTTACATCAGCATCAGGTGCTTGGTAGCTGGTGGTGATCCAAGACTCATTCATTTTTATGAAGGTCAGCCGATCGACCGAGTCGGTGGACAGACGCACCCTGTGATCGGTTACCACGCCTCCAGCAGCACTGAATGTGCGTTCCGAAAGAACGCTGGATGCAGGACAGGCCAGTAGCTCAATTGCATACTGTGCAAGCTCTGGCCAGTGATCCATCCTCAAGACCCAGTAACCCAGAGGATTTTCGGTGGGAAAGGTGTCCAAGTCTGATCTTGCCCCTAGGTATTCCTGCACCATGTAAAACAGACGCTGGCGATGGTTGCTGGAACCGATCATACCTTGGGGCTGCGGACCAAAAAATTGTCTGAACGCATCGGTCAGACGGCCACCTTCTCCACCGCTCCTTCTTTGACTGACCGAAGCCTCAGCAACACGTTGTCCAGAAACAGGAGTTTGTAACCTCCCAGTCTCTGGGAACGCGTTGCACAGACCTTTCTGCAAGGCCTCCCGAAGATGTTTCATCCTCTGCTCCCTCTGCGATGGCAAGATAAGGTCCGCAACCTTACCCTTGTAACGTGGATCAAGGAGGGTTGCCAGCCAGTATTGGTCCTTCTCCTTGATACCACGAATACGAGGATCCTTACGCAGGCTTTGCAGGATCAGGGAGGCCATGCAGCGTAGGTTTGCTGAGGCATTCGGTCCGGAGTCCTCTGGGTCACTAAGAACGACATGGTCCGCAGCCACCTCCTCCCAGCCACGTACAAGTCCATGTGTTTCTTGGGACTGATCCCTTAAAGACTGCTGCTGATGCTGAGTGCCAGGCTCCACCTCCATACTGACACAATCTTCCTCCTCCTCCTCTTCCTCCTCGTCCTCTTCCTGTGTGATCGGCGGGCACGCAGGAACACTGTCTGGATAAAGGGGGCCTTGAGAGCTAAGGAAGTCCTCCTCTTCCTGCCTCTGTTCTGCCTCAAGTGCCCTGTCCATTATTCCACGCAGCGTGTGCTCCAACAGGTGGACAAGGGGGACAGTGTCACTGATGCATGCACTGTCACTGCTCACCATCCTCGTGGCCTCCTCGAATGGTGACAGGACAGTGCATGCATCCCTGATCATGGCCCACTGGCGTGGGGAAAAAAAACCAAGCTCCCCTGACCCTGTCCTGGTGCCATAGTCGCACAGGTACTCATTGATGGCCCTCTGCTGCGTGTGCAGCCGCTGCAGCATGGCCAACGTTGAGTTCCACCTGGTGGGCATGTCACAGATTAGGCGGTTCTTGGGCAGGTTAAACTCCTTTTGGAGGTCCGTCAGCCGAGCACTGGCATTATATGACCGGCGGAAATGCACACAGACTTTCCTGGCCTGCCTCAGGACATCCTGTAAGCCCGGGTACCTGCCCAAGAACCGCTGCACCACCAAGTTAAGGACGTGAGCCAAACAGGGCACATGGGTCATTTGTCCCTGTCGGAGGGCAGAGAGGAGGTTGGTGCCATTGTCGCAAACCACCATTCCTGCCTTAAGTTGGCGTGGCGTCAACCACCTCTGAACCTGCCCCTGCAGAGCTGACAGAACCTCTGCCCCAGTGTGGCTCCTGTCCCCCAAGCACACCAGCTCAAGCACCGCATGGCATCTTTTGGCCTGCGTACTTGCGTAGCCCCTTGAACGCCTACGGAGCACCGCTGGTTCCGAGGAAGAGGCCATGGAGGAAGAAGAAGAGGAGGGGGTGGAGGAGAGAGGTGTGTCACAATCAGCATTTTGGAGGCGTGGTGGCGGAACAACCTCCAACACTACTGCACCTTGTCCTGCATCCTTCCCAGCTGCCAGCAGAGTCACCCAATGCGCCGTGAAACTTAGGTAACGTCCCTGTCCATGCCTGCTGGACCATGAGTCAGCGGTAATATGCACCTTACCGCTGACCGCCCTGTCCAGCGAGGCATGGACATTGCCTTCCACATGCCGGTAGAGAGCCGGAATCGCCTTCCGTGAGAAAAAGTGGCGTTTGGGTACCTGCCACTGAGGAACCGCACATTCCACAAACTCACGGAAGGGGGCAGAGTCTACCAACTGAAAAGGCAGCAGTTGAAGTGCTAGCAATTTTGCCAAGCTAGCATTCAACCGCTGGGCATGTGGATGGCTGGGAGCAAACTTCTTTCGGCGGTGCAGCAGCTGGGGCAGGGAAATTTGCCTGGTACAATCTGACGTCGGTGTACCAAAAGCAGATTGCCCACAAGTACTTGGCTGTGACACACCTAATTCTACACCTTCATTCCTCTCACTGCAGGTCTCAGAGAGGACTGAAGGTCTAGTGGGGTTGGAAATCTCAGCTGATGAGGAGCAAGGAGAGATCCTCTTTGTTCTTTGGTGTGGGTCTTTTAGATACGCTTGCCAACGAACTGCATGGCAGGTCAACATATGTCTGGTCAAGCATGTGGTACCCAAGCGGGAGATATTTTGGCCACGCGAGATACGCTTGAGACATATGTTGCAAATAGCAGCGGTGCGATCTGATGCACTCGTCTCAAAAAAGGCCCACACCAAAGAACTTTTTGAATAACGCGCAGAGACTGCAGCGCCCTGCACATGTGGAGCTTTGGGGTGTGATGCAGTCAATGTGCTGCCCTTAGGCTGGCCCCTGGAGGGCATCCTGCCTCGTTGGTGATGTGCTGCCGCCTCCTCCTCCTCCTCCTCCTCCTCCTCCTCCTCCTCTCTCCTATCAGGCACCCACGTTGAGTCAGTGACCTCATCATCCCCTCCCTCCTCATCACTGGAGCAAACCTGGCAGTATGCTGCAGCAGGGGGAGCATGACTGCCAGATTGCTGTCCTTCTTGGGCACCCCCTCTGTCCGCGCTCATGTTACTGCCTTCATCGAGCTCAGTATCGTCATCAGAGCCTTCCAAACGCTGGGCATCCTCCTGGAGCATGTACCCAACACTGTGGTCAAACAGTTCGAGGGAATCCTCATGAGGACATGGTGGAGCTAGGGAAGGAGTCACTGATGACATTGAGCTGAGGGAAGAGGCCGCTGCTTTGCCAGACAAAGCACCCTGGGCATGGGTGAGAGAGGATGAGGAGGATGAGGACGGCTTGGTCATCCACTCGACCAAGTCTTCCGCATGTTGCGGCTCAACATGGCCAGCTGCCGAAAAAAAGGCCAAGCGTGTCCCATGGCCACGTGCTGATGAGGATGCACCGTCTCCACGACCAGCACTAGACACAGAGCCTGCTTGCCCTCTCTTATTGGCTTGTGACTGTCTGCCTCTCCTTCTTGGCCTTCCAGACATACTAATGGCCTGTAGCTGCACTAAGCTGGGATAGAACACCTGTAATTTTCTTCAAGTAGCTTTATATACTGTAACCAGACAAGCCTGCCTGTCAGTAGGAAGATAACAGGAACGGATCTAGCTGAACACTGTGAGCAGGACGCACTGTACTAAATGTAAATAGTCTAGCTGCCTGACCGTGGTACTAATAGGATCAAATAGAACACCTGTAATTTTCTTCAGGTAGCTTTATATACTGTAACCAGACAAGCCTGCCTGTCAGTAGGAAGATAACAGGAACGGATCTAGCTGTACACTGTGAGCAGGACGCACTGTACTAAATGTAAATAGTCTAGCTGCCTGACCGTGGTACTAATAGGATCAAATAGAACACCTGTAATTTTCTTCAGGTAGCTTTATATACTGTAACCAGACAAGCCTGCCTGTCAGTAGGAAGATAACAGGAACGGATCTAGCTGTACACTGTGAGCAGGACGCACTGTACTAAATGTAAATAGTCTAGCTGCCTGACCGTGGTACTAATAGGATCAAATAGAACACCTGTAATTTTCTTCAGGTAGCTTTATATACTGTAACCAGACAAGCCTGCCTGTCAGTAGGAAGATAACAGGAACGGATCTAGCTGTACACTGTGAGCAGGACGCACTGTACTAAATGTAAATAGTCTAGCTGCCTGACCGTGGTACTAATAGGATCAAATAGAACACCTGTAATTTTCTTCAGGTAGCTTTATATACTGTAACCAGACAAGCCTGCCTGTCAGTAGGAAGATAACAGGAACGGATCTAGCTGAACACTGTGAGCAGGACGCACTGTACTAAATGTAAATAGTCTAGCTGCCTGACCGTGGTACTAATAGGATCAAATAGAACACCTGTAATTTTCTTCAGGTAGCTTTATATACTGTAACCAGACAAGCCTGCCGGTCAGTAGGAATTTAACAGGAACGGATCTAGCTGAACACTGTGAGCAGGACGCACTGCACTAAATGTAAATAGCAGGAACGGATCTAGCTGAACACTGTGAGCAGGACGCACTGCACTAAATGTAAATAGTCTAGAAGATAACAGGAACGGATCTAGCTGAACACTGTGAGCAGGACGCACTGCACTAAATGTAAATAGTCTAGAAGATAACAGGAACGGATCTAGCTGAACACTGTGAGCAGGACGCACTGCACTAAATGTAAATAGCAGGAACGGCTCTAGCTGAACACTGTGCGCAGGACGCACTGCACTAAATGTAAATAGCAGGAACGGATCTAGCTGAACACTGTGAGCAGGACGCACTGCACTAAATGTAAATAGCAGGAACGGATCTAGCTGAACACTGTGAGCAGGACGCACTGCACTAAATGTAAATAGCAGGAACGGATCTAGCTGAACACTGTGAGCAGGACGCACTGCACTAAATGTAAATAGCAGGAACGGATCTAGCTGAACACTGTGAGCAGGACGCACTGCACTAAATGTAAATTGCAGGAACGGATCTAGCTGAACACTGTGAGCAGGACGCACTGCACTAAATGTAAATAGTCTAGAAGATAACAGGAACGGATCTAGCTGAACACTGTGAGCAGGACGCACTGCACTAAATGTAAATAGCAGGAACGGATCTAGCTGAACACTGTGAGCAGGACGCACTGCACTAAATGTAAATAGCAGGAACGGATCTAGCTGAACACTGTGAGCAGGACGCACTGCACTAAATGTAAATAGCAGGAACGGATCTAGCTGAACACTGTGAGCAGGACGCACTGCACTAAATGTAAATTGCAGGAACGGATCTAGCTGAACACTGTGAGCAGGACGCACTGCACTAAATGTAAATAGTCTAGAAGATAACAGGAACGGATCTAGCTGAACACTGTGAGCAGGACGCACTGCACTAAATGTAAATAGCAGGAACGGATCTAGCTGAACACTGTGAGCAGGACGCACTGCATTAAATGTAAATAGTCTAGATAGAAGATAACAGGAACGGATCTAGCTAAACTGAATACAGTGTATATATATATATGCAACACCTGGGATGCATATATATACACAATACACTGTAAGTGCAGCTAACTGACTGACTGTTCTGTCTAATCTATCTAACTCAAATCAAATGACACTGTCTCTCTCGGCCTTATATAGTGTGGGGTGTGTACTAAATCCCCTGAGCCATAATTGGCCAAAGCCACCCTGGCTTTGGCCAATTACAGCTCTCTCTACTGACAGCGCTGTGATTGGCCAAGCATGCGGGTCATAGTGCATGCTTGGCCAATCATCAGCCAGCAATGCACTGCGATGCCGCAGTGAATTATGGGCCGTGACGCGCCACACGAATTTAGCGCGAACGGCCCATAACGTTCGCAATTCGGCGAACGATCGAACAGCCGATGTTCGAGTCGAACATGGGTTCGACTCGAACACGAAGCTCATCCCTATGTGCAATTTATGCTTGTAAAACGCATGAAAGTGCTACTTCAATGTTGGCCCTTTGTATGTGGCCAGGTTGTGTAAAAGTCTCACACATGTGGTATCGCTATACTCAAGAGGAGTAGCAGAATGTATTTTGGGGTATAGTTGCAATTATGCATATGCTGTGTGAGAGAAATAACCTGTTAATATGACCAGTTTGTGTAAAAAAAAAAAAAAAATCTTAATTTTCCCAAGAATTGTGGGAAAAAATTACAGCTTCAAAAAACTCACCATGCCTCTTAGTAAATACATTGGACTGTCTACTTTCCAAAAAGGGGTCATTTGGGGGGGTATTTGTACTTTCCTGGCTTGTTAGTGTCTCAAGAAATGAGATAGGCCTTCAGGTGAGATAGTACATCAGGTGTAATCAATTTTCAGTGATTGGCACCATAGTTTGTAGACTCTATAACTTTCACAAAGACCAAATAATATACATTAATTTGGGTTATTTTTACCAAAGATATGTAGCAGTATAAATTTTGGCACAAATTTATGAAGAAAAATTACTTATTTGCAAAATTTTACAATAGAAACTAAAAAAAAAAGTTAGTTTTTTTCAAAATTTTCACGGTTTTCTTGCTTGAAAAACGAAAAATGAAAAACCCAGTGGTGATTAAATACCACCAGAAGAAATCTCTATTTGTGAGAAGAAAATGATAAACATTTTGTTTGGATACAGTGTAGCATGACTGAGTAATTGTCATTCAAAATGTGAGAGCGCTGAAAGCTGAAAATTGGTCTGGGCGGGAAGGTGCATAAGTGCCTGGTATTGAAGTGGTTAAATAAGATAACCTAATAATAAACATGCACAGCTGATAAACATTCCAAGTAGTACACCACACTAATTTCAAAATGGATAGTAAATAAATAAATGTAGCGCTATGTGTAAAATTATAAATATAAAGTGCAAATCTCTAAAATAAATAAATCCTACATATAAATGAATAGTCCATAAAATGAAAAAATGAAGAAATAAAACATGAAAAACTCTTCTTGTGATCAGTGTATCTACACAATTCCACCACAGTAATTGTTCCTCCTCAAAAGGAGTGCACACCACCACCAGTAAAAATGCGCACTCACCTCCCAGATGAGCCAAAACTCATATGCGGGTCTCCCCACGATCTCTTTGCTCTCACTTCCTCTTCCTAATCGATCAATTGGAAAGACTTCCTACTACAACAGCTGAACTTTTGAACACAGCTACATCCCCAGTTATAAGAGGGTGTGCACACTTATGCAATCACATTATTTTATTTTTATTTATTTTTATTTAATTTTTTATTTTTTTATTTTTACCCCCCCCCCCACCAATAAAATATTTCAGTTTGTTCTTCAATTGAGTTGCAGTTTATAGGTCACATTAAAGGTGGAAAAGGATCTGAAATGATTTACCGTTGTCTCATTTTTTTTACAATACAGAAACCTGACATTTTAACAGGGGTGTGTAGACTTTTCATATCCACTATATATATATATATATATATATATATATATATTACATACAATTAGCAGATGGATGCTCCATATGACATATTGCATATGGGTAGACTGACTCCCTGATAGCAAGGTGCAGAGCAGCAATGGTGTGTCCTTTCTTATAGCCATAATGAACAATTTTCTTTCTCAATGATGCACTGTTTCTTACTACAACTAATCAAAAATGAGCTTTAATCCATTTAAAGTGGTCAGACTAATGAAAGATTATTTCTAGCTAGTTGCTGTGAATTTGTGCTTATTATTGCCATTAGAATAGGTCATTACATTTATCCTTTAACATAGCTTACATAAGTTGGAAAAATGTGAATGCCTTTACATTTATTTTCTATGGCACCAGCAAACTCTATTAATTAATTATACATTTTATTATTTTGTATCTTCAGGCAAATGCCGAAACAGCAGGAAAACAACTCACAATGGGGTTTACTCCTTGCTATCCAGCCCGCCAGTAACGCAGATGCTAAACAGATGTGGCCTCATCTGCCTTGTAAATTATAACACCATTGCAATAACCTTTAATGATTAAAAGTTTTTCACATTTTAATTGCCTGCTAGAGATCAATTTTTGCACAGTTTCTATTTTTTTTTCTGTTTAAATAAGTACTTTTGAGTATATTTATAAAATAGATCAAGCGTTCTCTATTTAATGTTTTATTTGAATTAATTATGTATGTTTATTTTATTACATTTTTTCGTTTTTTTTATTTCTTATGTAGCTCTATTGGTAGTAAAACCAGCTGAGTGCAGCAGTACATTGCGGCATCCTGTTCATGCATGGCTTCACCCAACTAAATATTCCCATAGTCATCACAATGCAATTAACCGGCAAGTAATGGTGTAATAATAAAATGGAATAACAATAATTAAATGTAATCCCTATTTTCTGGTTTTCTTGTCACATGTAACGTTTTCACTCAGGCTGCCTTTAATAGAGTTATTGCTAAGTTTGCCCTTGTAGATATCAAGTTGAACCCACAGCCTATTTATTTTATGCTTGGATCCATTTAATCTTTCCATTTTCCGGTCCACTAACTACACTTGTCAAATGGTTTTGGAGTATATTTAAAGCTGAAGGATCGATTTGCCAAGTTGGGGGGGGGGGGGGGGGAGGGGGGATTTTAAAGTGTAATCATCTTTGGGTACTTTTCCAGCGATAAATGCAGTATGCATACATACGAAATTTTACCAGGATGATTGATTTCCTTACTTTCCTCATTTTTCTCTTTCATATATTTCATAATTTCCTCACCTATCCCTGTAAAAAAAATCTCATCTTCATTTCATAGTTTTCAAATCTGATAAGTTTTCTCTTAGAGGAAGCAGTGGGTTGCAATGTCCATGTTTTTGCTGTAACTTGAACATTAAAGTTGTTTTAGCCTGAAGGTGAAAAGAGTGCTGCCTTGTGTGTGCTACTGAGTCTGGAAGGGGGTGACAGGCACCTGTACCTGTAACTAAATAAAGGGTCTGGAGGACCTGAGGAGGTATACAAACTGCAAGTGAACCTAATAAGTTTTCTATTGACATTTTTTCACTGTTTATGTGATTATGTGATCATGCTTCCCCAATTCTCACCTTGCCCACTATACTGTGTATCTGTGTATGTATATATATATATATATATATATATATATATATATATATATATATATATATATATATACACATATATACATTTTTTTTCATTGTAAACATACATACTTACACATTCTGCATTCTGAGCGATGGTTTTGCAAAGAACAGCCCCGATCCTTCTCTTCTTGGGTCCCCCGCTGATGCTCTGGGCTCCCCCCTGCTGAGTGCCCCCATAGCAAGCCATTTGCTATGGGGGCATTTGTGCATGCTTGCTCCTAAGCCCTGCTCAGTGTGTCCATAAGACACACAGAACGAGGCTCAGCCCTGCCCCCTGCTAATGACTCCCACTGCTGTGTTTGAGCCAATGAGGAGGTAGAAAGCAAGGAGAGACCCTCGGATCTCATGCATATTGCTGCATCAAGCTCAGGTAAATATTAGGGGTGGTCTGGGGGGAAGCTGCACACAGAAGGTTTTTTACCTTCGTGCATAGAATGCATGAAGATAAAAAACTTTCAGCCTTTAGAACCACTTTAATTTACTGATGTAGTGCACTATGTGGCTTAAAATATAAAGCCAAGACTTTTTGTTTAAGTTTTGAATCAAGTAGGAAAGGGTAAAAACCTTTTGGGGTTTTATTTTGCCAGCTTGTGGGCAGGGCTTACAGCACCCATATGGGGATCCAGGGAGAGTGCTCATTAGTGCTCCCTAAGGTAGGCTGAGGTTGCTGTTTAATGTAAGGCTGCTGTTAAGGCAGTAGTCCAACTTAAAGTGATTGTAAAGTCTCATTGTTTTCCCCTATAAAAATAACAAATATGTTATACTTACCTGCTCTGTTGCAGTGGATTTGCACAGAGCATCCCAGATCCTCCTCTTCTCTGGTTCCTCTTCTGTTATTCTGGCCCCTCCCTCCTGTTCAGTGCCCCGACAGCAAGCAGCTTTCTATGGGGGCACCTAGCCGAGTCATAGCTCCGGAGCCCTGACCCAGCCCCACCCCCTCTCTCCCCTGATTGGCTAGCTGACTTTGATTGACGTCAGCAGCAGCCAATGGCGCCGCTGCTGTGTCTCAGCCAATCAGGAGGGAGAATCTTGGGTGGCTGAGAAACTTGTGGACATCGCTGGACAGAGAGGGACCTCAGGTAAGTGTTAAGGGGGCTGAGGGGGGCTGCTGCACACAGAAGGCTTTTTATCCTAATGCATAGAATGCATTAAAGCGGAGTTCCACACAAAAATGGAACTTCCGCTTTTCGGAACCCTCCCCCCCTCCGGTGTCACATTTGGCACCTTTCAGCGGGGAGGGGGGTGCAGATACCTGTCAAAGACAGGTATTTGCACCTACTTCCGGCATAGACTCCCATGGGAGTCTATGCTTCTTCCTGTCCCGACCACGCTGTCTGTTGGGAACACACAGCTCCCAGCAGAGAGTGGGACCACTAGGGACGCGCAGCGCGACTCGCGCATGCGCAGTAGGGAACCGGGAAGTGAAGCCGCAACGCTTCACTTCCTGATTCCCTCACCTAGGATGGCGGCGGCAGCTGCCGAGAACTGAGCGGGTTCTCGGCGTCCCCTGCCGACATCGCTGGACCCCGGGACAGGTAAGTGGCAATGTATTAAAAGTCAGCAGCTGCAGTATTTGTAGCTGCTGGCTTTTAATATTTTTTTTTTTTGGCGGTGTGGGTGAACCCCCGCTTTAAGATAAAAACCTTCTGCCTTTAAAAGCGATGCGTCACCAAAAAGAACACAATTAACTCCTTGTAATCCATGGTCCAACTTCTGTACTCTTTACATGGTTCTCTAAAGACATCAGTTCCTCATTACACTTCATAATTCTTCCTCTCGCCTTAGTTGTGCAGCATTTTTAAGCTGGTACTGCTGAGCCTGTACAAGATTCCTCTAGCCCAGTAACCCATAACCTCACTCCCAGTGACATTGATTTGTATATTACACTTGAATCTTCCGTGACTTCCAGGCTGGGTCCCTAGGATGTCCCGTGCCATGATGTTGGACACATTAGTGGGGTTTCTGATTGCTAGGGAAGGAGCCTAAGTACACAAGCTCCTTTACTACCAATGCCTTCCGTCATCTTTGCCAAGTCACATCGCTTCCTGACCAGCTGGCTGTTTATACGTGTCAGGAAGGGCATGCCAGCACCCAAGATGGCTGCCGAAGAAGATGACCTGTTACCTCTGCCCCTGTCAGAATTCCATTGGTGCACACACACCCTGTGACAGCTTTTGACACCCAAACAGGCTACTTAAACTCAGTCAGTTTCCAGACTCAGTGCTGTCTGCTCTACAGCGTTCCCTGTGTATCCTGCAATTACCTACCTGACTTCCGTTCCTGTTGTGACCCAGCTTGCTTCCTGACGTTCCTGTTTCCTGCCTGCATCCGACCCCGGCTTGTCCTCTACTCTGCATCTGCCTGCTCCTTCTGCCACTTCGCTGCCAGTCTGCTGATGACCCGGCCTGTAATCTAATTCCGCTTCAGCCTCTGTTCCTGATGTGCCTGTTTGTGTATGACCCGGCCTGCCTGTACCTGCCTTCTCTTCAGCCTCGAGGGTGCCACCATCCCTTCTGCTGCACCTGCACTTCTGCCTGTGGGGACCGGTTGTCTACTCACTCCAGCTACCTGCCTACCACTGCTCTGGGATTCCTACAGACACCTCTACAGCCCGGACGAGTGCTCCGATCCAGCTCCAGGTTCAGTGATCCCGCCAGGCACTCATGCGACTCTGCATCTTGGTGCTTCCTGTCAGCTCTATCAGGGGCTCCAAGTCAGAGTTGTAAGAGAGGCGGTCCTCTGCATATCAGGCTCCACCACCAGGTACGTGACAGTAGCAGACAGCCATGTCTGAGCCTGTGCAAGGACCCTCTCCTATGGAGGAACTCTGCCAACACCTAGCCGGATTAACACAACCTGTAAAGGACTTACAACAGGGTTATACCCAGCTGGAAGGCCAAATACAGACCTTGTCTGCCTCTGCTGCTCAAGCACCTTCCACTTCTGGCCAGCAGCTCCAGTAGTCTGTCAGGAAATGTTCCGTCCGCTGGTAATATCTGTTATTCGGCATGCAGTACTGATGACCATCAGCAGGTGTCTCCTGGCAGTTTGGAACTGTCAGGAGAGCTTTTCCCTGTTAATGTTATGTCATTTTTGGGCCGCAGTACTGGCGTCCACCAGCGGATGGATCCTGGCAGTATGGAGCAGGTATTCCCCTCTACAGACAGGTGTCACCTGACGTTAATTAACAGAGCTGCAGTATAAATACCCGGCAATTGCACACTTATGTTGCCCTGGTATTGTCCTTGAGCCCTGATCTGCATCCTGTTACCCTGATCCTGTAGCCTGAACCCGAACCCGAACCTGAACCTGAACCCTGATTCCTGGAACCTGGAACCTGTTGATCCTGTTTCCTGTCCGTTACCTGAACCCTGGACTCTGGACTCTGAGCCTAGTACCTGACCCGTCCCTCCTGAGATCCATCCATCCTCTCTTGTCCTGTTTATCTCCCTTCCCAGCTACTGATCTCCTGTTTATGACCCCGGCCTGGTTTGACTACGATTCTGGTACTCCCTCTTGCTACATATGCTGGTTGGTTTTATATCACTGATTGTTTGGTTGTTCACTTGTATTTGTGGTGTGTTCACATATGCATTTTCCTTAAATAAACTTACTTTCACCTATTTATGTCTGGTTCACTCTGTTGCAGTCACACAGTTCTGGTCACATCTGGTTTATGACAGAATACCAGGACCATCCCTGACCAGAAGTGGCTGCACTGGGGAACCATTTTGATTCAGTTGGTTGCAAACATGAATGCCGATGAGGTTACTTATTTTTCTCTGCTGGCATCTGAAAGTGGTGATTATTGCCGCCAGGCTTTGAAAGAATGGTCTAGTGACCAGTTGTTTGCCACTATACGTTTGGCTCACTCACTGGTCGATCAGGGTTATATATTGTTTGGGGAGGTGCAGCCTTTGATCAAGCTATGTACTGAGCTGGCCCTGCCCTGTATTCCAGAGGGCCGTGATGATTTCACTCCTCCTTTTGATATGAATAAGGTTGTATCCCTAGTTTGGTTTTTTGAAAATATACAAATTTATTTAGGAAAGTACGGTATACAAGTAAATAACATACAAGCATATTGTGCTCTATGCATATCTCCTAAGTAGTTATGTGGTATTTACATGCGTGTACAGACTTTCGTAAGAAAAACTAAAATAAAAATAAACTAAACATGAAAACTCTGGCATTGTTGTAATGGCAATCAAAACACACTGATAAGACACAAGTTTTCCCCGACTTCCCTTCTCAAGGTACATTATCATATCTATACAGATCTCTGGGCGGTTCCTAGCAACAAGCCTCTTATTATACATCTATCTATGCATCACTTGTGTTAGTATTGTCAAGCCATTTATCCCATATCCTATTGTACTTGGCCGGACATCCCCTGTGTTTATATATAACCTTTTTGTAGGGTAGGGACAGGTTCACCATTTTAATCCAGTCCTGAAAAGTAGGAGGGGAGGCCCTCATCCAATGTTTTGCCACCAGTTTTCTGGCACAGAAAAGTGATTCATATATAAGAGTAGCAGTGAATTTGTCTACGGTAACATCTGGGAGCAGCCCTAGTACACATAACCTTGGTTCCACTTGGACAGGGGATCCCATATCATCATGCAGGAATGTAATAATTTGATTCCAGTAAGTTTGAATAACCGGGCAAGACCATATAGGATGGAAAAAAGAGCTTGATGAGCTCGTGCATCTTGGACAGTGAGTGTCTTTATTTTGGGAGAATTTAGCTATTCTAGCTGGTGTGAGGTAGGATTTGTGGATTATATATAACTGCGTCATACGCTCCGGAAGCATAGGGGAGGCCTTTTTAACATTTTCTAGAACCTCATCCCAATCTTCGTCTTCTACTGGGCCTATGTCCTCTTCCCATCTAATTTTCGCTGTGTCAATTATGCCCGCAACCAAGCGCGCCCGAAGGGCTAAGTACAAGGTTGATATCAGTTTAGATGGCTCTGCGCCCGTTATAACATCCACCAGGGACAACACTTGTGGATTTGGGTACCCAGTTGCAAATTGTGATTGCAGGGCGTGTGTGAGTTGTCTATAGTTAAATAACATACGTGGAGGTAGTTGAAACTCAGCACTCAAAGAGCTAAAGCTTCTTACCCCCGATGGGGTGATTACCTGATGCAAGAAAGTTATTCCCTTCGTAGCCCACTCTGCCACCCCAGGGATCGAAAGCAACTCTCTTAGTTGCGGATTGTGCCACAGTGGGGTATGAGAGTGGAAAAAATCTGCTCCAATCATTTTTAATGCTATCTCCCATACACGTTGATGCTGTTTCAGGAGGGGTCCTCGGCCGGCCACTCCCCTCCCACCTGATCTACCCCTGAACAAAACCTGCAAGGGGGTATGGGTATCCTTATTGGGTTTATTGCAAACCAGAGTCTGGTACTTAGCGCTGTCTGTGTTGTGAATGTGGTAGAAGTGAGATAATTGTGCTGCTATATAGTATGAGTGAAAGTCTGGTAGGGCTGTTCCTCCTGATGAGGTAGGGTTTTTAAGAGTGTTCCAAGCCAGTTTATGTCTACACGAGCCCCATACAAATGAATTAATGAGTTTGTCTATTGTTTTGAAAATTTTTAGGGGGATAAGTACTGGTGAGTTCCAAAAAACATACAAAAATGTTGGCATTATGATCATTTTAATAAGGTTGATCCTACCCATGATCCCCAGTGGGAGCCGTACCCATACCTGTATATGTGATTTAAGGTATGAAAAGAGCGGTTCTATGTTGTTATCTAAAAATTCCGTGGGGTCTCTGGTTATTTTTATTCCCAGGTATTGAATGCATGTCACCCTCTGCAAAGGGAGATTTGCTGATAGTCTAGTGGGCAGTGATATATCTAGAGGGAGAATTTGTGACTTTGACCAGTTCATGCGTAACCCCGAATGTTTTCCAAAATTTTCAATTGTATTGAGGGCTGCCTGTAGCGATGGGCCTGAGTCCTCCAAATATAGGAGCATGTCGTCAGCGTATAAACTCACCTTTTCCATTAAATTTCCCATTCTAAGGCCCCGTACCTCTGGATTATTTCTAAGGGATATGGCGAGTGGCTCTACTGCCAAAGCATACAGGAGCGGTGAGAGTGGGCAACCCTGTCTAGTCCCTCTTTCAAGGGGAAATGGGTCCGACGTGCTCCCGTTCACCGATACTCTGGCCTCAGGTAAATAATAAAGTAACTTAACCCACTTTATAAAATTTGGTCCAAATCCAAACCCCCTCAAACACTCCCATAGGTATTCCCACTCCACGGAGTCGAACGCCTTGGAGGCATCGAGTGCAACCACTGCCCTATCTCCAATTTCCTCATGCACCGCCGAGACATTCATGTATAGACGACGTAGATTCATTGCCGTGTTTTTCCCAGGCATGAATCCTGTCTGATCCGGGTGTATTAGGGATAGTATAATTTGGTTTAGGCGTATAGCCAGAATCTTTGCCAAAATCTTAATGTCGGCCTGGAGTAGTGAAATTGGGCGATATGACTCGGGGTACAGTGGGTCCTTGCCCGGTTTGGGAAGCACTATAATCGCCGCTTGTCTAAGTGAGTTAGGAAGGGACTCAGAGTCAAAAATATGATTATATATCCTCAATAATTCGGGCACCAGTACCTCTGCATAGAAGTCTAATGGCAGGCCGTCCATCCTGGGGGCCTTGGCGGGCGCCAGGGATGCCACAGCCGCCGTAATATCGTCCACGGTAAGCGGGTCCTCAAGGGCCTCCAACTGTGATTCCGAGATCTGGGGGAATGGAACATCCTGTAAAAATACCTTAGTTTCCCCTGCGGTGACCTGCACTTTAGATGAATACAGATCTGCAAAGTATGCCCTAAAAGTATCCGCTACCGATTTGGGGTCGGTTAACAATACATCTCCCGTGACCTTTAGGGAGACAACCACGGTGGGCCTAGTGTCCTGTTTGGCCAAATACGCCAACAGTTTTCCCGCCCGTTCACCTTGTTCAAATACTCTTTGTTTTGTGAAAAATAGTTTTTGTTTAGCCCTTTCAAAGTGCAATTGATCTAATATTCGGGTGTGGAGTTTAAGTGCTGAGGCTTTGTCTGGCGTGGGGTCTGTATTGAAGTTGTGTGTAATCTCGTCCAGTTTCACGGTCGCCTCACAAAGTAATTTGCTTGAATTGGCTTTTAGTCTATTTATGCGTGATGTCAGTAGGTTTTTAACGTGCAGTTTGAATGACTCCCAGACCATTCCCACGGGGGCGGCGTATCTGTTGGTGTGAAAGAAATGTTGCCACTCACCAGGTATGTCTTCCTGATCCCCAAGAGCCGACAACCAAAAGGGATGGAGGCGCCATATCCTAGGCCCCGCCTGTGGGGGAAGTGTCAAGGAGGCCCAGCATGGGGCGTGATCGGAAAGGGACCTAGTGTGATAACCTGTATCTATTAATAAAGGGAGTAGAATGTTTGAGGTGATTATCATATCTATGCGTGACATGGAGGAGTGTGATGCAGAAAAGCAAGAAAATATTCTCTCACCCGGGTGCTGGTGTCTCCACGTGTCTGTGAGGGAGAACTCCGTCAGCGTGCGTCCAAGTCTGGTAGTGCTAGTAGGCTGGGCGTCTCGGTTCACCTGTAACCTGTCCGGATGGATCCAATACCATATTAAAGTCCCCAAGCCAAATGGCTGGTAGTAGGGGGTGTTTTGTCATGTATAAAAGGCCCTCATTAATCAGGGTGGAGGTGTATGGTGGGGGTATATAAAAGGCCATTATAAGATATTGCGTACCTGATATGGTGCAGTGTAAAAAGATAAATCTGCCCTGAGGATCAGTCTTTACTGATATACAACTGAACGGGGTGGTCTTAGCTATTAGGACAGAGACCCCCCGTGAATATGGGGTATGGGTGGTGTGATATGACCATCCTATCCACGGGCGTTTCAGGGCGGTTTGAAGTTGTCCAGTGACATGCGTCTCAGTCAGGACAATAATGTCAGCACGATAGGATTTAAGGCAACCGAAAATCGCAGATCGTTTGATTTTATCTCTAATCCCCCTAACATTCCATGTTAGGAACTTTATGCTAGACATGTTTAAGTTGTTTAAATTTGTGGAGACGCATGTCACTGAGGTATGCCCAAGATATAGACGCCCACCACCCGGAAGTCACCCAGCCATGCAATTTGTGTCTTATGAAGTATCTATCAGTACTTTCAATTGTGCCATACAATAATAACCATACAACCAACCAAAAACATTTCCCTTCCCCCCTCCCTGCCCTCCACCTCCCAAACTTGGTTGGGGCATACATCCCAAAACCTGTGTGATTGTAAAAGAGTAGCTGTCCACTCATATAGGCAAATGTATCTCGCACCATCTTAACCTTAGTCCACTGGGGGCACTACTGCCACCTTAATTAGCAGAACACGTGCCGCCAGTGGGGGCGAACAAACGCTGGTTTAAAATTAGCAATGTAAATGACAAACGGCATTACTTGGCAGTGGTCAGCAAGTAAATATTCCCAACCGACCACTCCGCCATGATATGTAGTAATCATACATGACACACCTATAAAACTAGTAACTAAAATAAAAAAATAAAAATTAACAACTCAAAGTGGCATACGTCCTCCTCTCCCATCCCTCAGAGAACTAAAATGGGGCCTTTCTGACAAGGATGTGAGCAGGTAAGTAAAATATAGCCTGCCAACCGGATCCATGCGTAGAGAAAAGGAAAGTTCTGTCCATGCACATCACAGATTCGCAAAAATTGAAGTGTGTTATGGCAGAACCTTTTGGTTGTGCAAACATTGAGTACTTCAGATATGTGGGGTAAATCATCCCGTACACATGTTGGTCTCATGTAAAGCATATAAGCCCTTTCGTGAGTACAGTATGGAAGTCACTGTTCATGGGGAGAGAGAAGTAAATGAGGCAACTTACAGACACCGAAACCGAGGAGCTGAAGGTTTAGCTGGCGGGATGGTTCCTTTCCGCATCACGCTGGTCCAACCAGGCCACTGCCTGGGTCGGGTCATCAAAGAAATGTGCGCGGTCCTCTCCCACCACCCGAAGGTGGGCCGGAAATAACATTGCATACTTCAGGTTGTGGACCCTTAAGCGCCGTTTAATCTCTCCAAAGCGAGCCCGCTGCTTTTGAACCTCTGCCATGAAATCCGGGAAGGCCATCACATGTCCCGATTGGAACGGTATGTTCCCCTTGGATCTTGCTAGACGGAGAATGGCATCTCGATCCCTGAAGTTCAGTAGCTTTGCTATGAATGTGCGCGGCGGTGCGCCTTCAGGGGGACGGCGAGCTGGCATTCGGTGGGCACGTTCCACAACAAATGTATTAGAAAAGGCCTCCCTGCCATATGCAGTAATGAGAAGTTTTTCCAAAAAGGTGGCTGGATCAGGGCCCTCCGAACCCTCCGGCAAACCAATAAATCGTATGTTAGATCTGCGGGCCCGATTCTCAAGCTCGTCGTGTTTCTGGGCGAGTTGCTGGAGTTGGAGTTGCATATCTTCCTGACAATGCTGTAGGGGGTGAATTATGTCCTCCGCTCGGCTTATCCTGGTCTCAGTTTCGGTGACCCGTTCCCGGATCTTTGTCATGTCCTGACGGATTAGTGAAATGTCCACCTTTACTTCCTCTATCTTGGAGGTTAATGTGGCTTGGCATAACGAGATCGCCTCCAGGACTCTAGTGGTGTCGGCCGCCTCGTGTTCTGCTTGTTGAGCGGCAGAAGACGCCGCCGAGGCGCCATCTTGTCCCTCCAGGTCCCGGTCTACTCGGCGGTATCTGTCTAGGGAGGAAGATGCCGCATTGTTTCTCTTCGGTGGAGACATGCTAGCCCGAGGGCGGCTTAAGTAGTTACCCTCGATGCGTGTCGGTTTAGCCAGTTAGAGGTGTGCAGGATATCGCTATCAGGATAGTTCACTGGCGGAGCTCTGCCTAGGTCCGTCCGCTCACATTGCCGTCCAGGCCACGCCCCCTAGTTTGGCTTTTTGAAGATGATCCAGCCGATTTTTGTGAGCACTACTCAGTCTATTCCCCACAGGTGATTGCGGAGTACATTGTGTCTGCTTAGTCTTTTGTTAGACAGGGAGATTTAAAAACACAGTTTGTACAACCTATACTTTCAGCATGGTCTGACATGATGCAATCAGCTCCAGCCAAACAAACCACCTCTGCCACCAAACACCAGCCTACCCAAATGTATTTTTCCCCATCACCCATGTCAACCTCATTTGCAGCTCAGTATATGCTGCTGCCAACCAAATACTCATATCCAGTCTCTGCTCCCTGTACCTATCCTGCATTCAACCCACCTGCCTCTTCTCAGCTGCCCACAAACCCACAGGAACTTCCTCCAGCTACTGTTACCTCTTCTCTGCCATATTCCAATCCTCCTTTCCAGTCTGCTGCACCCCTCACCTACAGAGCTTCAGTGGCTAAGCCAAAGAAAAAATGAAAGTTTTTTTCCAACCAAGACAATCCTGCCAGTAACCCAACCTGCCTCCGCACCAGCTAATCCAACCCAGTCTGACATCCCAGTGTCTGCCTTCCAGCCTGATGTCTCGATGCCTGCCTTCCAGCCTGATGTCTCGATGCCTGCCTTCCAGCCTGATGTACCTGCCTTCCAGCCTGACGTGCCTACCTTCCAGTCAGATATGCCCGCCTCCCAGCCTGACGTCTTGGTGCCCGCCTCCCAGCCTGACGTCTCGGTGCCCGCCTCCCAGCCTGACGTCTCGGTGCCCGCCTCCCAGCCTGACGTCTCAGTGCCAGTGTTCCAGCCGGAAGTGCCAGTGCCTGCTCTCCAGCTTGATGAGCCCGCTGCCCAGCTTGATGAGCCCGCGCCTGCTGCCGAGCTTGTTGTGCCCATGCCTGCTGCCGAGCTTGTTGTGCCCATGCCTGCTGCCAAGCTTGTTGTGCCCATGCCTGCTGCCGAGCTTGTTGTGCCCATGCCTGCTGCCAAGCTTGTTGTGCCCATGCCTGCTGCCAAGCTTGTTGTGCCCATGCCTGCTGCCCAGCCTGTTGTGCCACCGTCTGCTACTCAGCCTGTTGTACCAATGCCTGTGCCCGCTGTCCAGATTGAAGGTCCAGTACCTGCTGCCTGGTCTGATGTCTCGGTACCCGCTGTCCAGTCCGATGAGCCTGCTGCCCAGCTCGAGGACCCGGAGCCCGCTGTCTGGCCTGATGTGCCCGCTGTCTGCCCTGAGGTGCCTGATGCCCCGCCTGAAGTGCCTGTGGCCCAGCCTGATGTACCCCCATCTGTTGTTCTGCTTGATGCCATAGACTATGGACAATTACAACCAGTTGAAGCGTCCGGAGGCCGCTCCTTTGAGGGGGGGTACTGTCAGGAAATGTTCCGTCCGCTGGTAATATCTGTTATTCGGCATGCAGTACTGAGGTCCATCAGCAGGTGTCTCCTAGCAGGTTGGAACTGTCAGGAGAGCTTTTCCCTGTTAATGTTATGTCATCTTTGGGCTGCAGTACTGGCGTCCACCAGCGGATGGATCCTGGCAGTATGGAGCAGGTATTCCCCTCTACAGACAGGTGTCACCTGACGTTAATTAGCAGAGCTGCAGTATAAATACTCGGCAATTGCACACTTATGTTGCCCTGGTATTGTCCTTAAGCCCTGATCTGCATCCTGTTACCCTGATCCTGTAGCCTGAACCCTGATTCCTGGAACCTGTTGATCCTGTTTCCTGTCCGTTACCTGAACCCTGAACCCTGGACTCTGGACTCTGAGCCTTGTACCTGACCTGTCCCTCCTGAGATCCATCCATCCTCTCTTGTCCTGTTTATCTCCCTTCCCAGCTACTGATCTCCTGTTTATGACCCCGGCCTGGCTTGACTACGATTCTGGTACTCCCTCTTGCTACATATGCTGGTTGGTTTTATATCACTGATTGTTTGGTTGTTCACTTGTATTTGTGGTGTGTTCACATATGCATTTTCCTTAAATAAACTTACTTTCACCTATTTATGTCTGGTTCACTCTGTTGCAGTCACACAGTTCTGGTCACATCTGGTTTATGACACAGTCGTTATGCTACCACCTGAACCCAGAGTCCCAACTCCTGAAAAGTTCCACGGAGAACGCAATGAGTTCAGAGCCTTCCGCAACGCATGCAAACTCTATTTTTCGCTACAACCACAAACCTTCTCCCTGGAAGCCACCAAGGTCGGGTTTGTCATTTCCTTGCTTCAGGGGGAACCACAGGGTGCATCATTTTGGAGTCCGAAGCCCGCCAAGTCGTTCCAGTAGCATATCACGACTTTCTGGACGTTTTCAGCAAAAAAGGGGCAGAAACACTTCCTCCTCATAGGGCTTATGACTATCTAATTGAGCTCCTTCCTGGGGTTGAAGTTCCTTTTGGCAGGATCTTTCCTCTATCTGAATCTGAATTTGTTGCTTTGAAAGACTACATTGATGACAACCTTAAAAAGGGGTTTATTCGCCCCTCCACTTCTCCTGCCGGTGCAGGGATCTTCTTTGTAGAAAAAAAGGACCACTCATTACGGCCCTGTGTGGACTACCGTGAACCTCTTCCACTTGTGCCTGAATTATTCCAGCGACTCGGTACAGCCACCATTTTCACAAAATTGGATCTTCGGGGTGCTTATAATCTGGTTCACATACAAGAGGGGGATGAATGGAAGACGGCGTTCCGCACACGGTTTGGGCATTTTGAATACCTTGTGATGCCCTTTGGACTTTGCAATGCCCCAGCTACCTTTCAGCACTTCATCAACGATGTCTTCCGAGATTTCCTGGATCTATTTGTTGTTTATCTTGATGATATACTAATCTTCTCTCCCTCTCTAGATCACCACCATAGTCACGTCAAGAATGTATTGAGTCGCCTTCGACAACACGGACTTTATGCAAAACCAGAGAAATGTGTATTTGAACGTCAAAGCATCCAATTCTTGGGTTTAATCATTTCCACCGAAGTCATCCAGATGGATCCCCAGAAGGTTACAGCCATCCTGGATTGGCCTGCTCCCAGTGATAAGAGCCTTATGTGATGCACTCGGGATTGAACTTTAATTTTCTTCTGCATATCACCCACAAACAAATGGGCAGACAGAGAGGACTAATCAAACCCTCGAACAGTACCTGAGATGTTTCTCCTCATTTTCTCAAGACGATTGGGCTTCTCTGCTTCCCCTGGCCGAGTTTTCTTATAACAATTCAGTACACTCTGCTACAAAGCAATCTCCATTTTTTGCAAACTACGGTTTCCACCCTTCTTTTTTGTCTAATACAATTCCAGATTCCCCTGTACCAGCTGTTTCCGAAACTATAAATTTCTTCAACGCCAATAACAAACTGCTACAGGAAACAATGGCCAAGACACAGGCATACAATAAGGAAGTTTTTGACAGGAAAAGAAGGGGAGAATTGATCTTGAACCCTGGTGACCAAGTGTGGCTAGCAACTACTAATTTGAAACTGGCCTGTCCCTCGAAGAAACTGGGCCCTAAATTTATAGGACCATTTCCGGTGAAGAGACGGATCAATGAGGTTGCGTATGAATTAGAGTTGCCTGAGTCATTTAGAATCCACCCTGTGTTCCACATAACCTTGTTGAAACCTGCCATTCCTGACCCCTTCCCAGGACCAAGTTCCGGCCCGCCTGAACCTGTAATTATTGACGGGGAGGAAGAGTTTGAGGTGGAAACAATCATAGACTGCAGGAAAAGAAGAAATCAGATCCAGTTCCTGATAAAATGGAAAGGGTATGGGCCAGAGGACAACTCCTGGGAACCTGAAGGTAATATCCATGCCCAAAATTTGGTTCAAGCTTTTAAGAACTCCCATCCTGACAAGTGGGCCAAGTTGGGCATCCGGAGGCTGCCCTTTGGGGGGGGGGGTAGTGTCAGGAAGAGCATGCCAGCACCCAAGATGGCTGCCGAAGAAGATGACCTGTTACCTCTGCCCCTGTCAGAATTCCGTTGATGCACACACACCCTGTGACAGCTTTTGACACCCAAACAGGCTACTTAAACTCAGTCAGTTTCCAGACTCAGTGCTGTCTGCTCTACAGCGTTCCCTGTGTATCCTGCAATTACCTACCTGACTTCCGTTCCTGTTGTGACCCGGCTTGCTTCCTGACGTTCCTGTTTCCTGCCTGCATCCGACCCCGGCTTGTCCTCTACTCTGCATCTGCCTGCTCCTTCTGCCACTTCGCTGCCAATCTGCTGATGACCCGGCCTGTAATCTGATTCCGCTTCCGCTTCAGCCTCTGTTCCTGACATGCCCGTTTGTGTATGACCCGGCCTGCCTGTACCTGCCTTCTCTTCAGCCTCGAGGGTGCCACCATCCCTTCTGCTGCACCTGCACTTCTGCCTGTGGGGACCGGTTGTCTACTCACTCCAGCTACCTGCCTACCACTGCTCTGGGATTCCTACAGACACCTCTACAGCCCGGCCGAGTGCTCCGATCCAGCTCCAGGTTCAGTGATCCCGCCAGGCACTCGTGCGACTCTGCATCTCGGTGCTTCCTGTCAGCTCTATCAGGGGCTCCAAGTCAGAGTTGTAAGAGAGGCCGTCCTCTGCATATCAGGCTCCACCACCAGGTACGTGACAATACGCTTGATCCTAGTACTGTAGTCTTTAGCAACAGCAATATAGCCCCATCTGAATAGCTTCACTGTATGTTAGACACTAGTACTGCCGCTTCTCTAACCTGTCTTGTCCTCTAATAAGCCCTATTCTTTTGATGCGCCAAATGTGCACGGACCCTTTTAAGGTTGTCCTCAAGTAACTTCAGATCAGGCAAAGTTAAATGGCAATAAATGCTCTTTTACCGACATTGTTAAATATAACAAATGAACAGTTCAGCAAAGATAATACACATTCCTGTACATAATCTTCTAAGTGCCCTTTAGTCATACCACTGGTGCCCCTGAGTGCCTCTTGAGGTAGTCATACCATGAATAGATGAGAGAGTCCTTAGAGTCCAATGGTCAAGCATGAGTCCATACCTTTGGAACCCTGACTGAGCTCCCACAAAGGCTGGCTAAGTGCAAACCAGTGGATCACATACTTATCAGCATGTGGTTGGCTGGAGAAACCTGATACCAAACCTCCGGCTGTCTTACTAACTTCGGCACCCTGAGAGGTAGTTCAACCAACAGAAAAACACACACACAAATGTTTTCCCCAGCAGAGGGAGGTACTTCCCCAAAAAGCCAAGGAAAACCTGGCCAGCAGAGTTAAACCTTACCTCCCAGGGTGTATTACCTCAGCAGTGCAAACACAACTAAACAGTGCTACAGGGTTACTGTAATTCTAACCACATGCAGAAACTATAAAACCGTAAAACATTTCTAAGCAGCATAAAACGTTTAGCGTCCACCCGCTTACATCTTGTGTGCCATTGGGAGGATTTTCCTTTACTTCCTGTCTTGTAGGGCCAACAGAAAGTGAGAGGAAATCTATTTAAGCCAGGGCAATTTCTCCTTAGATGGGTGTCACAGAAACAGGCCTTTCATTGTAAGATTTCCTCTGTATTCCTGCTCTACCTAGAAGATAACATGTAGCCAGAGGGGGTTTTACACATGCATAGCGCCTGTAAAGAGCCTCTCCTGTCTCTCCAGTGTGAAAGCCCTCGGGCTTTCACACTGGAGCGGTGCGCTTGCAGGACGCTAAAAAAAGTCCTGCGAGCCGCATCTTTGCAGCGCTGTAGGAGCAGCGCTGCAACAGGCTTTCACACTGGAGAGACAGGAAAGGCTCTTTACAGGCACTTTGCAGGCACTATTTTTAGCGCTGTAGCGCCTGTAAAGCGCCTCAGTGTGAAAGGGGTCTAAATTGGAGGACGTGTAATATATATCACAGCTATGCCAAATTGGCCACCTACATTTTGTGGGATTTCAGCACCAATCACAGGCATTGGCCTCCCCAAGATGGCCACCTGGAGCCCATAACAGTGGACAACTTCATACCCGATGAGTTCCTGCCAGCCTGAAGAAGCAACACAGTTCCCTTTTCAGGCATATCGCATGACTACACCTGCCTACACCCAGCTCTGCAAATGTTTCTTGACCCAGTACCCATTTGAATTACTCCCAGGAAACTTTCTATCTGACAGAACTAAAGTCTTCTATATAATCTTCCTGCTATCCAGGAAAAGTACTGGCCTGGGCCCCACCACTTCTTGAGTAGGGTCAGCTGCAGCTTACTGTAATTATTATCAGCTGTTACTAGAAAATTTTCAGACTTTTTTCAAATAAACTGCTTGTGCTTTTTCCTCAGCTTTAGAGATTCTTCTGCTATGGCAGGGATTTCAGATGGCTGGAAAGTATGCAGTACAGCCAAGCATTGATAGTTGTGTTCTGGCAAGGATCTGTTGGCTTTATAAATGAGCTAACCAGCAAAGATCTTCTATTTGACCTGGATGGTGTGGTATTCTTATGTATCAGGATCGACATATGCTTCCAGGAAAGATCTCAAGAATGCCAATGCCTTCCAAAACCGCTCGTTTTGCTCCGAAATTCAAGAACACCCAGAGGAAGAGGGAAACCTAGGCGGTGCATTCTCCTTTCTTCACACCAAAATAGTTTTTCCATCCAGCTCTCATTTCAAGAAATCAGTTTCTGGACTCAAGCTTTCTTTTAACCTGGTGCAGCCGGGAATTTCATTAAACAAGCTCTTGAGGAGACATAATCCTTGTTGTACTTCATGTTGAACCCCTCCATGTTGGTGTAGTTATTGAAGCAATCCTGTTGGCAGTATTCAACATGCTACCATACCCCTCACTATGCATTTGGCATCGCTCCACAAGGAGGACATTTTTTTCCTGCATATTACTCAGATCAGTCAATCCCATTCTATTGGGTTTTCCATGACTATGCACCCATTTGCCGGTTATCGACTGGATCGTTGGGAACATAAAATACTGGGGAGGCATCCTGCTTTCGGCAGTATATATCCTGCTCTGCCATTTATGTGCCACTACTACCACAGATTCCATCTTGGGACTTCTACGGCACGGTTTCCTGATAGTAGACAACTGAGCTGTCTTTGTGAAAAGTGCTGTTGAACCACTGAGGTCATGCCTGGGAAAACTATTTAAACCTCAGAACCTTTAGGATTTGCCTGAGCAGCAGACTCTTGTATCACTGATCTCTGTTTCAGTTCAAATTTTGTTTTTCTAATTAACCTAATTGGATCACCTATAAGGTCTACTCTTTAAAGATATGACTAATGGTCATATCACAGATAGGTAGGATACTAAGATAGATAGATAGATAGATAGATAGATAGATAGATAGATAGATAGATAGATAGATAGATAGTTTATTTTAATTCTTCTTAGTAGGAGTTCCAACTAAAAATACACAATAAAAAGTTAAGTGTCTGTCTTGTTTCATATTTTTCAATACTTCCAAAATATCTGTCAACAAACTATTTTTTACTTTGTTCAAATTGGTTATTAGGCTCTGTTCAGACCCGTGTGGCTGCATTCTGCAAGTAACAGAAACACAGGGAAAAAAGTCTCAGACTCTTTTCCCAAATTGTGGTTTTTGATGTGTGAGTGTGCTATCAGTTTTAGCTCTTGAAGAACGTTTTGGTGAGAGTGTCAATGTTTTGTTTAGTTTTTTTATTTTTTTATACTGGATTTTTTAAGGTTGGTTCGGTTGCTAAAATTTTCTTTTGTTTCTTTGCCCAACAAAAATCTGACCTGAACAGAGTTTTAATGAATATGGTAGATATTTTTAAAGTCTGGGCTGCATTTGGTTAAGCTTTAATTTTCAAGTTGTTATTATGAAGTACACATGGCAGTAAGTAATGCAAGTTAATGGATCTTTATCTCCTTTTAATACGATTAAAGAGTTCATACTGTTAAGGGTTAATACTATTTTGAGCAAATGAGGTTTGTTATGATCATCATCTGGATCTGATGATTTACTGACAAAACCACTTGCATTAAATACTATACTTTTATGGTGTCATTGTGAGCACTGATATCCAGTATGTGTCAAAAGAAATATGAGATACAGTAAGCTCAGTGATTCCAGACAAATTGATTTTTCCTCAGAATTACTGATTTTGCAAAACTTCCCAATTTGTAATTTTAAAAACTCTCCTTTTCACTCACTTAGCTAGTTACATAGTTACATAGTAGGTGAGGTTGAAAAAAGACACAAGTCCATCAAGTCCAACCTATGTGTGTGATTATATGTCAGTATTACATTGTATATCCCTGTATGTTGCGGTCGTTCAGGTGCTTATCTAATAGTTTCTTGAAACCATCAATGCTCCCCGCTGAGACCACCGCCTGTGGAAGGGAATTTCACATCCTTGCCGCTTTTACAGTAAAGAACACTCTACGTAGTTTAAGGTTGAACCTCTTTTCTTCTAATTTTAATGAGTGGCCACGAGTCTTGTTAGGTTCAATAAGTTTTTATTGTTTTTACACATATTTAAACAGAAAGAAGCAAGAACAGGGCCAGTTGCCTGACATCAGACGTCCTGGTCTACAAATTAGAATTATACATATAACAAATATAGTGCATTCTATTGCTTGTGCATAGGTAACTTGAAAATATATCTTTGAGGTAAAGTTTCAAATATATGTCTGACCTTCGTCTAAGTGCCATTTCTCTCGGTCTGGATGCCCCCTTGGGAACCTGCTGCGTCCAGAACCCAATGTGTAGCAATTACTCTCGGTGGAGTTGCTGGTTTAAAGCGGGCTGTTACCGTCACCTTCGTTACCTCTATTTCACCAGAACCGGGTCTAGGGTCCTGTTGAGTTTAATACCAGACAATGTAGGCACCGGACACTTGAGTATCTTTTCAAATGCTTTAATAAACATAAATTGAAGGAAGTAGCAGGAAAGAGGTGGAAGAAGAGTTGCAGGGAAGTTCAAATACCTTTTCTTGGTGTAGTATTAGGAATTGAAAGCTTGTAGATGAATGTACTCTCTCTTTAGAGTTGAATCTTTTGCCCGCCTGAATAGGTTTCTCTCACTAACCTAGCAGCCAGTACGCAGCACGAACAAAAGTCTCTGCCACAGACTTGATCGGAACAAAACCCGTACGATCCTCTGCCACAGGATGTAATGGTTTACGATGAACAGCAAACACCGCACTAGAACCTTTAAGCCGACCCGGCAGTACTATGCGGTAGGGTTACTTTAGGATGCGTCCTCCAACTGAGTCACCAGGCCCCTCTCCAGACCAGCACTCTGCATGATCCTTTCATGATGGGTCCTCCCCTGGGATCTTCTCAGTTGTCCAGCTTCTTCCCATAGGACAGACAGCTCAGGACCATTCCTCTGCCGCTGTGGTAGGCCCCAGACAGGCTTCTGGGCCCACCCACACGCCGCAGCAACGTGGGCCTCCCGGACGGAGGACCACGAGGTAGCACTCCTAGCACATACCTGTCGGCCAGGAGGGCCAGCAGGTGGAACGAAACGAACCCTAAAACATGATGTCTGTCCCATAAATACCCTCTCCCAGAATGCAACTCGGAGGACCACCTCCACCTAGTTATGAGGAGCACTCATACGCATAAACATGTGTTGCCTTTCCAACACCGACCCATGGTGACAACGACACCCACAGGCACAGTGTGAAACTACATGCAACTCAGCCAAGCTGGAACAGAGGCAAATCTGACTATGTATAAACAGATAACCCACTAAATTTACCTATAAGCAGTAGATTGAAAATCTACCAGCGCTACATACTCCCCCCACCACAACAGACGTTGTCCCCAACGTCTGTCAAAAACACCCAAGCCTGAGAGTAGGTATTTGAACTTAAAACTTGGATGAAGGGAAAGAAAGAAGAAAAGACAGTATAGAGATATTACAGTTTCAACATTTATACAACAATATGTTCACATCCGCAAACAAAATCACATTATGACTGTCACAACCCACTGTCTATCTAGCTGAAAAGCCTAACAGCTTGATAGGAGATCCAATTGTACCTGAAAAAAACAAAGTTAGACACACACTAAATATGTACAGTACCCTCAATAAACAGTCTAGGAGCAAAGTCTCATTCCAAAAGAAGAATGGCACTCTCTTCCCATATATCTTTTTCTTATAACTGAACTGAAGTAACTTGAGAAGTCCATCCCTTATTTTTTTAAGTAAATCACATCCTTTCAATAAAGAAAATCCAGCTAGCAAAGAGTCTTTGGATTTAGAAACGCTGAGATGAACATTATCTCTTGACCACGAAGATCTCTAAACACTGACGTTTTCTGGGCGGCACAGTGGTGTAGTGGTTAGCACTATCACCTAGCAGTAAAAAGGGTTGCTGGTTCGAATCCCAACCATGACACTACCTGCCTGGGGTTTGCATGTTCTCCCTGTGCCTGCGTGGGTTTCGCATGTTTGCATGTTTTGCATGGGTTTTGCATGTTCTCCCTGTGCCTGCGTTGGGACACTACCTGCCTGGAGTTTGCATCTTCTCCCTGTGCCTGCGTGGGTTTCCTCCGGGTACTGCGGTTTCCTCCCACACTCCAAAGACATGCTGGTAGGTTAATTGGCTTCTGTCCAAAATTGGCCCTAGTGTATGAATGTGGGTTGGAGACCTTGGATTGTGGGCTCCTTGAGGGTAGGGACCAATGTGAGTGTGCGATGTATGTGTAAATTGATGGAGCTATATGGGTACCTTAAATAAATAATAATATAAAAGATGAGCATCTTAATGAGATGCAATGTACAGGGATAGGGATAATTGTAGACACGCACACTCACTCAGGTTGAACTGGATGGACTGGTGTCAACCTTACTAACTATGGACTATGTAACTATACACCCCAAAGTTCTTTGTTCATAATCACCAATAAAACCGAGGATCTGGCAATGTCAGTTTCTTTCCCAGTTTATCCACTGTAGTGATAAAGTACACAATATCATCTTTTCCAGGCCTGCAAATGACCACTTTGTCAGCATAGATGTGCCGACCATAGTTCCAGCGTAAGAAACGTCCACTGAAGCGTTCGTCCATGGCAACAGAATATCCAGTTTTCCGGAAAGGTTTTGGCACAGACAAATAGTCCCAAACAGCTTCACTGTACCACAGTTCCCGGTTGGCCTCAATTTCCTGCATAATTGCCAGTAACATAGGGAAACTCCAGGCCATATTCTGTGGCAACACGTTTGGTAAGCACTCTCTGTAAACGTGCAAGTTTAGGCAAAGATCTATTTTTTCCCAAACCAGGAGGCACACAAGAGTTCGGTGATTTACTCACCATAGACCCGACGGGTGTCGGAAGCAAATTAGCTACTTTAGACAATGTCTCTTTGGTAGTACTGTGCGGCTCCACACAAGGTGATGTCTTCCCAGAATCCATGGCTGTCCACTCTGAGAAAGTCAAGGCAGAAGCAACATCTTCGCCCTGGGCCCACAATAGTTCCTGTGACATTGTCTTTGATTTGTTGTAGCCGTATTAGTGCAATTGTGACAGAGAAAATTGAGTACTGTCCGTGATACTTTTTTTATTTGCACTAACATACAATTTTTCAGGACAAGCTTTCGGGGTATGTCCCCTTCTTCAAGGTCCAAGCAGTACTGATTCACAAATTTTTAAGCAGAATGTTAAAGAAAAAAAAAAAAGAAGAGAAAACCAAACACATACAAATCAATGGTAATAAAGATAGCAGCAGAGTTAGTGAGATAAGACAGAGGGAGAGCTAGGGGGGAATGCAGGGGGGGGGGGGGGGGGATACTAATCACAGAGCGGTCGTAAAACTTTAGCATAATGTGTAAGGAAACCAATATCTAAATTCAGGCCATTATTCTTCGTGTCAAAAAGAAGTATCATTCTTAGTTCAAACGTTTTCCTTTCCTGGATAGTTCTGAAATTCCCTTTAAGAACAAAGACATTGAGGTCTTCTATGGTGTGGTCCGATTGTGAGAAATGATGTCCCACAGGTGTGCATAAACTGTCTTCTTTATGTTCTTTGATGGTATGTCTGTGCAAATTCATCCTCGCTTGCAACTTCTGTCCTGTTTCACCAACATAAGATCCTTTGCTGCACCTTTTGCATTGGATGAGGTACACAACATTACTTGAGGTACAGCTGTAAGATCCCATGATATTGAAGGTCCCGTTTGTGTGTGTGACACTTTTGGATAGATTTATCTGGTTGCATAGTTTGCAGCGTTTTTTATTGCAGGGTTTGCTACCATTATTTTTGACTTCATAATCAGAGTGAAGTTTCCTGCTGATTAGTTTGTGTCTGAGGTTGGGTGGTTGTCTGAAAGCCAATAATGGGGGTTGTTGGAATATTCCTTTCAGAGTTTCATCCTCTGTTATAATGGGTTGTAAATCTTTAATTATCTTTTTGATCCCTTCAAGTGCTGGGTTGTATGTGGTGACTAGAGGTACTCAGTTATTTGTTTTTTTCTCTGTGTATTGGAGGAGATTTTCTCTTCGGGTTTTCAAGGCTGTGTTTATGCTGTTGTTTATGGTTTTGTCTTTGTAACCTTTCTTATGGAAGGAGTCTGCCAGTGTTCTGAGATGTTTATCTCTGTCTTCTGGGTCTGAACAAATTCGGTGGTATCTGATGGCCTGGCTGTGTATGATGGCCCGTTTGGTGTGTTGGGGGTGAAAACTGGAACTATGAAGATAGCTGCATCGGTCAGTCGGTTTTCTGTATATTGACGTGTGTAGTTTGTCATCCCTGATGTATACTGTAGTGTCCAGGAAGTTGACATGTGTGTTCGAATAGTCCATTTTTAGTTTGATAGATGGGTGAAAAGTGTTGATCAATAAAAAGAATTGGTTTAGATTTTCTTCACCTTCAGTCCATATCATGAATATATCATCAATATAGCGATAATATCTGTATGGCTTTTGTTGTATGCTGTTCAGAAATTTGTCCTCCAGGTCAGCCATAAATAAATTTGCATATTGGGGTGCCATTTTGCTTCCCATAGCAGTACCCATACACTGGAGATAGATGTCATTATTGAAAGTGAAGTAGTTGTGTGTAAGAATGAATTCAATGAGCCGTGTCACATCCTCAGCAGTGTATTTGTGGTCTGGTGAGGATGATAAGAATCTGTGACATGCCGCCAACCCATCCTTGTGAGGGATGTTACTGTACAGAGATTCTACATCCATAGTGACTAGAAGTGTATTAGGTGGTAATTGTTGTATATTGTTAAGCTTGTTCAGAAAATCAGTGGTGTCTTGCAGGAAACTTGCAGTGTTCATGACTAAAGGTTTTAACATGTTTTCTACAAGGCCTGAGATATGTTCAGTAAGTGTATTCATACCTGTTATAATGGGTCTGCCTGGATTTCCTGGCTTTTGGATCTTGGGCAGCATGTAGAAGTCTCCAATTTCTGGATTATCCGGAATCGCATTGATGAGTTCTGAATGTAGGTGGCTTGGCATTGTCGCAATGAGACCTTTTAATTGCTTAGTAAAATCCTGGGTCGGATCATAATCCAGTTTTTTGTAGTAAGTAGTATTTGCTAGCTGCCTCTGGCCCTCTTGTATATATTTGTCTGTATCCATCACAACGACTGCTCCCCCTTTATCTGCTGGTTTGATGGTTATGGCCTGATTATTGCGCAGATCATGTACAGCTCTTCGCTCCAGTGGTGAAAGGTTGTATAATGTTTTCTTTTGCTGGGTGGATATCAGGGATGTAACTCGCAGCCTGAAGCTGTCAATATAGGTATCCAGTTTGGGGTTGCGTCCTTGTGGAGGTGTGAAGTTGCTGTTCTTTTTCCTTTTGTAACCATCTATTGTCCTAGGATTCCTTTCCTTACTGTCAAAATATTCTTTGAGTCTTAGTCTCCTAAAGAATTCCTCCATATCCGACCATACCTGTAATTTATCCAATTTGGTGGTTGGGCAGAATGTGAGGCCTTTGGAGAGGACTGTTGTTTCTGGTGTAGTAAGTTGATGATTTGACAAATTTATTATTCCGAGTTCCTCTGTTATATCCACATTTTCTGTAAAGTCAGCATTTACACAAGGGATACTTTGGGATTCTGGATTGGCTTCCAAGTTGCTGATAGCAGGAGTTATAGAAGTTGTGTTTGTTTTGTGTTGTTTAGGTCGTAATCCAAAAGGTCTGCTCTTGGTGTAGCTTTTGGAGTTTTTTTTGCTTCCTGTTCATGGCAAGTTTTTGCAGTTGTCTTTGTAAGGTTTCAATTTCATTCTTAATTTGGTTGATGCTTGTGGGATCCAATGGTGTTGAGGTTTCAAACACCAACTGCTTTTGTTTCCGGATTGTTTCCCTTTTACCATAGAGTTTATGAATGAGGTTGTTCCTTAACCTTTCGCTGGTACGTCTGCAGAGTCCTTCTGCATAAGGAGAGTTCAGTATATTTGCACAAGGATTTTTAATCCGGAGACCCTGTGGTATGAGATTCCTCTTTTTGCATCTTGAGAGAAAGAAGATGTCGCTGTTGACCTGTGTTTCCTTTGTGATCAGGTTGGTTAACTGCTTCTTTATGCGGCTATATGCAGTAACTTCCATCATACTTGATTTGTTGTAGCCGTATTAGTGCAATTGTGACAGAGAAAATTGAGTACTGTCCGTGATACTTTTTTTATTTGTACTAATATACAATTTTTCAGGACAAGCTTTCGGGGTATGTCCCCTTCTTCAAGGTCCAAGCAGTACTGATTCACAAATTTTTAAGCAGAATGTTAAAGAAAAAAAAAAAAAAGAAGAGAAAACCAAACGGGCCATCATACACAGCCAGGCCATCAGATACCACCGAATTTGTTCAGACCCAGAAGACAGAGATAAACATCTCAGAACACTGGCAGACTCCTTCCATAAGAAAGGTTACAAAGACAAAACCATAAACAACAGCATAAACACAGCCTTGAAAACCCGAAGAGAAAATCTCCTCCAATACACAGAGAAAAAAAACAAATAACCGAGTACCTCTAGTCACCACATACAACCCAGCACTTGAAGGGATCAAAAAGATAATTAAAGATTTACAACCCATTATAACAGAGGATGAAACTCTGAAAGGAATATTCCAACAACCCCCATTATTGGCTTTCAGACAACCACCCAACCTCAGACACAAACTAATCAGCAGGAAACTTCACTCTGATTATGAAGTCAAAAATAATGGTAGCAAACCCTGCAATAAAAAACGCTGCAAACTATGCAACCAGATAAATCTATCCAAAAGTGTCACACACACAAACGGGACCTTCAATATCATGGGATCTTACAGCTGTACCTCAAGTAATGTTGTGTACCTCATCCAATGCAAAAGGTGCAGCAAAGGATCTTATGTTGGTGAAACAGGACAGAAGTTGCAAGCGAGGATGAATTTGCACAGACATACCATCAAAGAACATAAAGAAGACAGTTTATGCACACCTGTGGGACATCATTTCTCACAATTGGACCACACCATAGAAGACCTCAATGTCTTTGTTCTTAAAGGGAATTTCAGAACTATCCAGGAAAGGAAAACGTTTGAACTAAGAATGATACTTCTTTTTGACACGAAGAATAATGGCCTGAATTTAGATATTGGTTTCCTTACACATTATGCTAAAGTTTTACGACCGCTCTGTGATTAGTATCCCCCCCCCCCTGCATTCCCCCCTAGCTCTCCCTCTGTCTTATCTCACTAACTCTGCTGCTATCTTTATTACCATTGATTTGTATGTGTTTGGTTTTCTCTTCTTTTTTTTTTTCTTTAACATTCTGCTTAAAAATTTGTGAATCAGTACTGCTTGGACCTTGAAGAAGGGGACATACCCCGAAAGCTTGTCCTGAAAAATTGTATGTTAGTGCAAATAAAAAAAGTATCATGGACAGTACTCAATTTTCTTTGTGACATTGTCTCAAACAAATCATCATCACCGGAGAGATCTGACATGGAATCTATCTCCGAGTCTCTCAACTCTTCTGCTGGAAGGAAGTAGTGACAGCGATATCTCCCTCAGGAACACTCTCGATGGTAACAGGCAAAATCACGGCCTGTTGTTCTCCAACAGCAAAGGTAGCAGCTTCCACTGTGGCAAAACCTGTAGCCCAGTCCACCCGATAAGCACGGGGCGACATAGTAGGTTGCTCCACTATGACCAAATATTCTATGTATGGCCAGACCTTCACACTTGTGGCAAAGCATGCCCAGCCCTTCAATATCTCCAACTGTGTAGAGAACAAACCTCCCCTGCGGTTTCAGACGAATGCCAGTATCTGTCAGCAGGGTTCCGGTCAGCATAGCACCCGCAGCGGTACTCGTAGGGAACATCTTAGGTCCCATAGTTGGCGGTACCAATGGAAAAGAAGACATGGCTGCACTCTGATCTTCTCAGCACGATCACGAGGCCTCTCTTCTCCTCTGGCACCAAACACACACACCCGCATCCCACGCGGCAACAAGTAGGTTAGGCTCCTCCCACTTGTTCTTCTGATCATGTAGCTCCTGGGCTTTTACTTCTCACCCACAGCCTACGCAGTCAGAAATAAAGTCCGGCACTTTAACCCCTTCTTCTCTCCAAAAATTGATAAAGTCCAGAAACTTATTCCAACGTAAACTCCAGGTGAAATACTTCTCAGGGTTGCGGGAGGTTGATGGCTAACAATCCCGGACGACGCCCCCACATGTAGCAATAACTCTCGGTGGAGCTGCTGGTTTAAAGCGGGCTGTTACCGTCACCTTCATTACCTCTATTTCACCAGAACCGGGTCTAGGGTCCCGTTGAGTTTAATACCAGACAATGTAGGCACCGGAGACTTGAGTATCTTTTCCAATGCTTTAATAAACATAAATTGAAGGAAGTAGCAGGAAAGAGGTGGAAGAAGAGTTGCAGGGATGTTCAAATACCTTTTCTTAGTGTTAGGAATTGAAAGCTTGCAGATGAATGTACTCTCTCTTTAGAGTTGAATCTTTGCCCGCCTGGATAGGTTCCTCTCACTAACCTAGCAGCCAGTACGTAGCACGAACAAAAGTCTCTGCCACAGACTTATTCGGAACAAAACCCATACGATCCTCTGCCACAGGATGTAATGGTTTACGATGAACAGCAAACACAGCACTAGAACCTTTAAGCCGACCCGGCAGTACTATGTGGTAGGATTACTTTAGGATGCGTCCTCCAACTGACGGGTCCTCCCCTGGGATCTTCTCAGTTGTCCAGCTTCTTCCCATAGGACAGACAGCTCAGGACCATTCCTCTGCCACTGTGGTAGGCCCCAGACAGGCTTCTGGGCCCACCCACATGCCGCAGCGACAGTGGGCCTCCCGGACGGAGGACAACGAGGTAGCACTCCTAGCACATACCTGTCGGCCAGTAGGGCCAGCAGGTGGAATGAAAATGAACCCTAAAACATGGCGTCTGACCCATAAATACCCTCTCCCAGAATGCAACACGGAGGACAACCTCCACCGAGTTATCTCCGGGACAGAGGAGCACTCATACGCTTCAACGTGTTGCCTTTCCAACACCGACCCATGGTGACAACGACACCCACAGGCACAGTGTAAAATTACATGCAACTCAGCCAAGCTGGAACAGAGGCAAATCTGACTATGTATAAACAGATAACCCACTAAAGTTACCTATAAGCAGTAGATTGAAAATCTACCAGCACTACAAATGTGTTTAGACTAAAACAATGATGATTATCAGAACCATAATGGTGAGGTATTGCCAAATCTCCTGAGTGATGGAGGGACTCATATTGGGAGATCAGAATACATGTGATTTGTGGTGTGGCCAAGAATAGCCGAAAGGAACGAGTTAGGGAAAGATGAAAGCGATAGTAAAAGAAGATGAAGGGGCTAAGGAGGGGAAAGGCTGTGGGGGTACAGGATGGGGGGGGGCAGGGGGGGTGGAGAGACAGCGAGCCTCAACCCACTGTGGGTTGTACATTCCAGGTATAGGGACATGATAATAGGATAATATGGTCTCTTAGGCCCACGAGTCTTGTTAAACTCCCTTCTGCAAAAAAGTTTTATCCCTATTGTGGGGTCACCAGTATGGTATTTGTAGCTGTTTAGGTGAAACCTATTTGGCACAAAAATCTACCTTATATGTTTTTTTAGGGTAGCTTAAATTTTTCATGTAGTGTTTTTTGTATGCAGGTCTGCCATCAGGGGGGGGCGGACCATAAACATGTAGGGACGCCTGGGAGGGCCAGGAAAAGGCAGGGGCAGGTGCACGGGCGCTCCATGGCTGCACTGGCTTTCAATATACCTGCAAATCAGCAGCTACTGCTTCTCTGTGTCATAGAAGCTCACATCAGGCTCATTACTGCCACCTCTGCATACTTTCTGTATGTGCATGTCTCGTGTGTGCTGCCTGTACTGTATCCAGGACTGCAGCTCCTCCCTGTGTCTCAGCAACATGTGTAAACAATGCTGGGACTAGGAAGACCTCCTTTACAAGTAGGGGCTGTGTTAAAAGTGAAGGGAAGGGGCTGCTTGTGTACAGGTGTGTGTGAGTTTACAGATGTGTGTGTGGGGGGGTGACATAAATACAAATTTGAGGGGGCTGAGTGTGTACAGGTGCTGGATTTGCCTGTCTATTTTGCTGGATTGGGCTGTCTCTTGGGCTGTAGTGCAGTTATTGTTAGTGTAGGGTCCTGCTCAAAAGAGTCTACATTGTCATGGTGGCAGTTTTTGTAGTTTTTGGCCAAAATATAATTCCTTACATTTTCATATAATAAGTTATGAGAGTGTTAAAATAAGAGTGGGTGCACTGAAGGGCTCGTGGGGTGGCCAGTGGGCAGATTTGGTGGGACGGCCAGTGGGCAGGCCCTCGGAAATGTTGGTTTCTCAGGCCTGGGGGGGCCAAGGCCTGAAGCTGTGTTAGGGGCCCCAAAATGTCTGATGGCTGCTCTGTATGTATGTTTTCCTGTAGTGGAGTATATGATGGTTATTTGTAAAAAATGAAGGCTAAAGAGGTACCCCTTTTTGGCACAAGAACAGACCTAGTAGATTTGAAATGTGCTTCTGTAACCCTCAGGAGCCATTTAAAGTTCACTGCGCCCATACAAAAAAATCATGATTGTTGATTAAGTTTGGGGGAAATAAAAAAACTCATTCTTGTTCATATATGTACTTCTACCCCCGCATGGTAATTTGGGTTCTCTATTCTGTGCCTCGACTCCAAAAATAACCTCTGACACACCTGGTTGATTGAAAGTTACCGCAAGCACTTAAAAGAACACAAGTATAGATACTTCAGCTGTAAATTGGTATCAGGAAAAATACACAAGACCATTTAGTGGTAAATGAACTCAATGTATAGGTATAGGTTAAAATGTGGTTTGAGCATAAACGAATACATAGAAGATAGGTTCAGACACAGTCCACTAGACAGTATAATCACTATGGCAAGGTAACTTAGAAAAGGGCTCTCTACTGCTAAAATTGGATTAACTCATGCATCAGCAAAGTCAGCAACAAACACATGCACATAATCATTACCTCTTATTTGAATAATAATACTATGACTAGTCTGGGGTGCTTTCTAGGAGAATGGTTAGGATATGGTGCAATGTCCCCTGAGAGGTACCTCTTAGCATAAGCAATAGGTGAAGCTCTCTGTGTACCAGCTGTAAAGTGACAGTCTTTAGTCCCAACTCTTCAGCCGGCTAGTGTTGGGGCCGAGTTTTACCATTGGTAAGGTATATTGTAAGACTTGTTAAAGAGGGCTTCCAGATTCCAATAAGCCCCCCCGCCCGCAGACCCCCACAACCACCGGCCAGGGTTGTGGGGATGAGGCCCTTGTCCTCATCAACATGGGGACAAGGTGTTTTGGGGGCTAGCCCAAAGCACCCTCCCAATGTTGAGGGCATGTGGCCTGGTACGGTTCAGGAGGGGGGGCGCTCTCTCGTCCCCCCCTCTTTTCCTGCGGCCTGCCAGGTTGTGTGCTCGGATAAGGGTCTGGTATGGATTTTTGGGGGGACCCCACGCCGTTTTTTTTTTATTATTTTGGCGCGGGGTTCCCCTTAAAATCCATACCAGACCTGAAGGGCCTGGTATGGAATTTAGGGGGACCCCCACGTCATTTTTATTTTTAATTTTGGTTCGGGGTTCCCCTGTGGGGAATTCCCATGCCGTTTTTATCAATGAACTTTTATGTGTATTGTCGGACCGGCAATGCAATAGCCACGAGTAGTTTTAAATGACTTTTTTCCTTTGAAATGTCATTTTGCTGTCAGACTGTTCTAAACATGGGAAACATGCGCCCCTTTACAGGCATACTATAGACACCCCCCAGCTACGAAATTTAAAGGGATATTATACTTTTTTTGTTTGATTTTAAGCATTATTAAAATCACTTTTTTTTGCATTGATCCATGTCCCCTGGGGCAGGACCCAGGTCCCCAAACACTTTTTATGACAATAACTTGCATATAAGCCTTTAAAATTAGCACTTTTGATTATTCATTTTCATGTCCCATAGACTTTAACGGTGTTCGCGTGTTCGAACAAACTTTTTTCCTGTTCGCATGTTCTGATGCGAACTGAACAGGGGGGTGTTCGGCTCATCCCTACTCACCAGTCCCAGCGACGTTGCTGCTCACACACCCCTGTCACACACAGCGATTAGTCCACTCTCTGCTCTGCACCTAGGTAACTCTGGCTGTCAATGCATCTGGACTCAGCACTCTGGATCCTGCTCTGGCCACCGTTATTCGGTAGTGGTGGTGCACACTGGATAGCGATGTGCACTCTCTGGGCTCCCTCATGGCAAGAGGAGATGCGTCCTGTACAGTTTGAGAAAATGCAGCTGATTCCCTTCCTCCTGACAATCTCTCTCTGGGAAATGCAGTTTAAAAGCTCTTGATTGCAGTAGAGTCTCTCTCTTCTGGAGTACAGTTCCCACAATGCAGCGCTGCCTGACTCAGTCTATTGAACTCTTTCTGCTCAGCAATTCCCTCGTCTTGCTGAAAAGCCACTAACCAGTTCAGCACCGCAGGGCAGCAGCTATAGGTAGAAGCTGCAGCCAGTGTTTCACTGCCTCCATTCTTAGACAAGCACCTGGCTAAACCTAGAAAGGGTTTTCCTTAATACTGGATACAAGGTATCACCAATTGTTTTTAACAGGAGCACCTTCAAAGGGTAGATCCTGCAGTGTTATCATGTAAAGGATTTCAGAGAAAATACTGGAAATCCCCTTTTCATACAGAGAAATGAGCCACACATTTATACAAATTAACTTTGCTAGTATAGGAAAACCATGTTTATGAAACTGTCAACTAGTCATTCATTGCTATTTTTGCATCTTACAGAGATTATTATTACTGTCATTATTTCTTGATTCAGCATCTGGCATCTTTCATGCATCATGACATTTTTACTCAATAATAGCTTTGGCTGGAAGAGAGAGTTCCAGATGGCAGTGATGTCGAACATGCAGATTTACATTTGTGACTATAGCTTCACAAACAAAACAGGCTTACCACTTTCCAGAAGTGATCCATACCGCATTATATTCTTCAAATAAGCCAAATATAGAATAAATTACAACATGAAGTATTTTATTACTGTATAAAGCAGATCTATTTTGATCAGGTAACTGATCTGCCTAAAAATTACAGCTGACCCTTGATTATTTCAACCTTTTTTCACAACTGTATTGGTTTCAGTGGAAGCAAATGGTCACTGACTTTATAAAAGTGCCTTCTGTTTCCCATTTTATTCTGACAGATTCCTGAATGTTTCATTCATTTGTCCCCCCTGTGATACAGCACCCAAGTATGTGTATTCTTTTATAAACTGTGCAACAATATCTTTTTAATATTCAAATCAATGTTTGCATTTGTAAGATTTTATGGCTGTGTATCCAATTTTATTTTATTATTGCTATATATGTTTTGCGATACAACTCTATGGGGGTTATTTACTAAAGGCAAATCCACTTTGCACTACAAGTGCACTGCAAGTGCACTTGAAAGTGCACTGAAAGTGCACTTGGAAGTAAAGTCGCTGTAGATCTGAGGGGGACATGCAAGGAAAATAAAAAACAGCATTTTAGCTTGCACATGATTGGATGATAAAATCAGCAGAGCTTCCCCTCATTTCAGATCTACCCCTTAGTTTTAGAGTGACTGCACTTCCAAGTGCACTGCAAGTGCAGTTTCAAGTGCACTTGCAGTGCACTTGTAGTGCAAAGTGGATTTGCCTTTCATAACCCCCTATGTGTGTTTTTGGAAACATTTAGGACCTATTCACACTTTGTAATGCATTAATGCAATTCTTTTGATGTGGATTAATCACTTCAATATAGGGCACTATACAGTGAGGGAAAAAAGTATTTGATCCCCTGCTTATTTTGTAAGTTTTCCCACTGACAACGAAATGATCAGTCTATAATTTTAATGGTAGGTTTATTTTAACATTGAGAGACAGAATAACAAAAATATCCAAAAAAAACGCATTTCAAAAAAGTTATCAATTGATTTGCATTTTAATGAGTGAAATAAGTTTTTGACCCCTTCGCAAAACATGACTTAGTAGCTGGTAGTTGGTGGCAAAACCCTTGTTGTCAATCACAGAGGTCAGACGTTTCCTGTAGTTGGCCACCAGGTTTGAATACATCTCAGGAGGGATTTTGTCCCACTCCTCTTTGCAGATCCTCTCCAAGTCATTAGACTAGGTTCACACTTCAGTACGGAGCGGTTTCAGGTCCAATTTCAGTCCAGATTTTTGGCTGAATTCAGACCTGGAATGGACCAGAAGACGCACAGGACTCCGGTGCAATTCACACCAGAGCCACTCCGAAGAGGTGTATGAACCGGCTCCATACAGAGCCAGTCACAATCTGCTGACATGTGAATTGGATGCAGGGAAAGCAGCATCCAGTTCGCAATAGTGTGAACCCAGCATTAAGGTTTTGAGGCTGACGTTTGGTAATTTGAGCCATCAGCTCCCTTCACATATTTTCTATGGGAATAAGGTCTGGAGACTGGCTAGGCCACTCCAGGACCTTAACCACTTGCCTACCAGGCACTTACTACACCCCCTTCCTGCCCAGGCCATTTTTCAGCTCAGCGCTGTCACACTTTGAATGACAATTGCGCGGTTATGCAACACTGTACCCAAACAATTTTTATATCATTTTCTTCACACATATAGAGCTTTCTTTTGGTGGTATTTAATCACTGCTGGGTTTTTTATTTTTTACAAATAAAATAAAAAACACCAAAAATTTTGAAAAAAAAAGTTTTTTACTTTTTTTTCTGTCAGTAAATTTTGTAACTAAGTAATTTTTTGCCTTCACTGATGTGCGCTGATGAGGCGACACTGATAGGCACTGATAGGCTGAACTGGTGGGCATTGATGAGGTGGCACTTATGGGCACTGATGAGGCGGCACTTATCAGCACTGATTAGGTGGCACTGATGAGGAGGCACTAATATGCCACACTTATGGGCACTGATAGGTGGCACTGATATGTGGCACTGATGAGCACTAATAGGTGGCACTGATTAGCACTGATAGGCGGTACTGGTGGGCATTGATGGGTGCCACTGGTGGGCACGGATAGGCGGCACAGATAGGCGGCACGGATAGGCGGTACAGATGTTCACTGATGGGCATTGATGGGTGGCACTGATGGGCGACACTGATGGGCATTGATCGACAGCAGTGATGGACATTTATTAGGCAGCACTGATAGGCGGCACTGATTGCCAGCACTGACTGGCATCGCTAATGGGCACTGATTGGTGGCACTTGTGGGCAGTGGTGGACACTGATTGCTGCCACTGGTGGGCACTGTATGCTGGCATTAGTGGGCAATGATGGGCACTGTTTTGTGACACTTTATTTATTTATTGTAATCAGGGCACTGATGATCAGTGCCCTGATTACACCCCTAGATGTCCCCCTGTGAGGAGATGCCGCTGATCGGCTCTTCTCTCCTCACACTCTGAGATTACCAGCATCTCCTTGTTTACATGTGACCGGCTGTGATTGGACACAGCCGATCACATGGTTAAAGAGCCGCGAACATGGCTCTTTACAGAGATCGGTGTCACGCCATATCCTAGCAACATTGAGTGGCCACGATCACCACGCTGCTTGCCCCGTGGCTATTCTGGGACGCTGTCATATGATGTAGTCCCAGAACTAGAGCTGCACTGCCTCACCGTCATTTGACGGTGGGCGGGCAGCAAGCAGGTAATATGCTTCTTTTTGAGCTTTTTTTGTTGTTTGGCTGTGTGTTTGGGGCCATTGTAATGCTGGAATACCCATCCATGACCCATTTTCAACGCCCTGGCTGAGGGAAGGAGGTTCTTACCCAAGATTTGACAGTACATGGCCCTGCCCATCGTCCCTTTCATGCAGTGAAGTTGTCCTGTCCCCTTAATAGAAAAACACCCCCAAAGTATAATGTTTCCACCTCCATGTTTGACGGTGGTGTTCTTGGGGTCATAGGCAGCATTCCTCTTCCTCCAAACACAGCGCAATGAGTCAATGCCAAAAAGCTTGATTTTAGTCTCATCTGACCACAACACTTTCACCCAGTTCCCCTCTGAACCTGGGCGCTGCAGGATTTCAGTCTGTTACCAATTGTTTTCTTAGTGACTATGGTCCCAGCTGTTCTCATGATCATTGAAACTCCACGAGGTAAGATCTTGCATGGAGCCCCAGACCGACGAGATTGACAGTTATTTTGTGTTTCTTCCATTTGCAAATAGTCACACCAACTGTTGTCACCCTCTCACCAAGCTGCTTGGCGATGGTCTTGTAGCCCATTCAGGCCTTTTGTAGGTCTACAATCTTGTCCCTGACATCCTTGGACAGCTCTTTGGTCTTGGCCATGGTGGAGAGATTGGAATCTGATTGATTGCTTCTGGGGACAGGTGTCTTTTATACAGGTACCAAGCTGAGATTAGGAGCACTCCCTTTAAGAGTGCTCCTAATCTCAGCTCGTTACCTGTATAAAAGGACCTGGGAGCCAGAAATCTTGCTGATTGATAGGGGTCAAATACTTATTTCACTCATTTAAATGCAAATAAATGGAAACTTTTTTTAAATGTTTTTTTCTCGATATTTAGTTGTTATTCTGCCTCTCACTATTAAAATAAACCTACCATTAAAATTATAGACTGATCATTTCTTTGTCAGTGGGCAAACATACAAAATCAGCATGGGATCAAATACTTTTTTCCCTCACTGTAACCCCCTTAATGCCGAGGCCAATCTTCAGCTTTCAGCACTGTCGCATTTTGAATGACAATTGCACGGTCATTCAACAATGTACCCAAACAAAATTTGTATAATTTTTTTGAGACAGATAGAGCTTTCTTTTCGTGGTATTTAATCACCACTGGGTTTTTTTTTATTTTTTCCTAAAGAAATGAAAGAAGACCAAAAACATTTTCTTAGTTTCTGTTTTGTAAATAAGTACATTTTTCTTCTTCACTGATAGGCCCAGATGTGGAGGCACTAATATGCAGCACTGATGGGCACTGATAGACCGCACTGATAGGCAGCACTGATAGGCAGCACTGATAGGCAGCACTGATGGACGCTGATAGGAAGCACTGTTGGGCACTGATGGGCACTAATAGGCAGTAATGATGGGCACTGATAGCATGTATTTGGAAAAGAAAAATGGACTTTGATGGCACCACACATTTAAAATTTACAGAAAATTACAGAAAAAGTAAAAAAATATTCTATGAATAGAGTTATGACAATCATAAACCTCCCTATGGCGGCAAGGTTGAGTACACAGCTCCTGGGGACCTAGAGTGGTGAGTTCAGCTCTAGCATTTAGCAATTGGAAAGTCAGTGTACTATACTAAATCTGCTAGCTATGTGACATGGGCACATATACCCTGGTGTTTTATGGGCTAGCTACCTTCAAATGATCAACAGTACAACTATTTTCCAGTGAGTGTAGCTCTAACCTAGAGCACTTTTGAAACTATGTTACTGTACAGAGCCCATGTAATCGTTTCTTGACAGTGGGATTTTTACGCTGTCTTACAGGTTAGCTATTCCTAAACGAGTAACAGGCATCTTGGTATAACCTGTAACTGGGCTTCAAGTAATTTCCAATCAGAGAACGCCCAATCTTTTTTGCAATAACTAGCCATATATACATTATTATGTTGAAAAGGTGGATACAGTGGATATAATCTTTCAAGGTAAGCCTTGTAAAAGCGTTATTCCAATACAGTGTAATCACCCCCCCCCCCTTCCCCTTTCCTCCCCTCCCCTCATTATCCCAATGCCCCTTTTGTGGTGTTGATTTGGCAGAATATTATGTCACTAGATATAGCTTGTTTACTATTCATAGGAGTCCTGGTTTGTGAATAAAGAGTTAGCCATGCATTGCTACTACCCTTGGGATACTATCTAATTACAATGTAAGTAGAATTTTAATAATATGGGCAACTTGGTAATGTTAGTGTGTACAATAGTTATAGCTCTGTATCCTTCCTTGTACCCACTCATGGATGTGCCTCCACATCCACCGCACTCTTGGGACCGGGGTTGTTTTCTACATAGCCGTTCCTCTCCATTTTGCTTATTGCCTTGTAAGTAAGAAATGTTCTTGCTGGTACATTTGGTATTTTTGTTGTGGGAAATGTAAACATGTGATCCTGATGATTTTTCTTATGGGAATGAATACGGAAATAGATCTTATAATATTGAAAAAATGACTATGAGAGTATAACTAAATTGGTATTATTTGGCCACAGCCCTTTTTTATTGTTGGTATTAATAATACATTTATTTATATACATATCTTTAATATTGATACTTTTGGAACAGTATTTATACATAAAATAGTCCAGCCATCACAGCTCGAACAAATCAACTATAATATAAAAACAAACTGTCCCCTTCAAACGAATGGACATAACCAAACCATACAACACCGGGCTGCGACAAAAGGGTGGGAGGGAGGGCGTGTCTTCTCAATCATCACTGCCGCTCTACTGAATAACGGACTTATCCACTCAAATTTATAGGTACTCCAGGATCCAAGTTACAGAGGGCTCATGCATATAGGTAAGCAACCAATCATTTAAAACTTATGCCGTGTACACACGGTCGGACTTTTCAGCTACAAAAGTCTGACAGCCTGTCCGTCAGACTTTCGACAGACTTTCAACGGACTTTTGGCGGACCTTCAATGGACTTTCTAACGACCGGACTTGCCTACACACCAAAGTCCGATGGATTCGTACGTGATGACGTACACCGGACTAAAATAAGGAAGTTGATAGCCAGTAGCCAATTGCTGCCCTAGCATTTTTGTCCATCGAAATAGCATACAGACGAGCGGATTTCTGGGTCCGGCGGACTTACGACGTAAATATTTGAAGCATGTTCTAAATCTAAAAAAACCTAAAAGTCAGACCGTGTGTACGTGACATTAGACTTTTTTTTTTTTTTAAAGCTTTATCCCTCATTCTGTCTCATTCCCATATGATAGGTAACTAATCGTTCCCACTCTTTTATGGGAATTAATACAGAAATAGATCTTCTAATATTGAAATAATGACTATGAGACTATAACTAAATTGGTATTAATTGGCGGCAGCCCTTTTTTATTGTTGGTATTAATAATAAATGTATTTATATACATATCTTTAATATTGATACTTTTGGAACAGTTTTTATACACAAAATAGTCCAGCCATCCCAGCTAGAACTAATCAACTATAACAACAAACTGTCCCCACCCGCCAGGCCTTACTCAAGAGCCTGGCACCCCACCAGGCCTACGACCTACTCAATGCTAGTTTGCAAGTCCAGATTAAATAAATCTAATGTGACATCAAATAAGTGAATGTCATCAAAACGGTAAAATCCAGGAAGCCCACCCTCCAGATCAACATGTCGGAATGACTGACCATTAACTGAGGGCATAAATTTAGCAACAGCCCTATTTACCCTCTTTCTAATTTTCTCTAAAAATAGGAGTTCTGGAGACAGTAACCACGCTAGCCAAGGAATAACTTCCGAAAAAACGAGTATCGTATTTGGAAAAACTAAATGCAATTGAAATAAATCAATTTTTATCTGACTAAGTAAATCTAAAGTTTTAAATGACCTAATTCATTACCCACAAGTTGAAAAATAATAACATCAGGAGGGGGCTGTGAAGAATATAACCTATTTAGGGCAAGGCGCAAGTCAAACCATGACATTTCGCGCATGCCGTACCAACAAAGAAAAACCTTATCACATTGAAACCCCAAATTATCACCATAAGAACGAACAGAAGCACAATGTTTTTCCCAAAATATATAAGAATGTCCAAGTATCCAGACAGTATACTTTTTTGTACCTGTAATTCAGAAAGAACAAAGAGGTCTAATATAATTCTTAAAACAATCACCCAGACCCTTTATTGCAGGGGCAGTCAAACCAAGCTTGGACGCTTCAGTAGCTGCCCCAATTCTGAATGAATGCGTTGTAATATGCAAGTGGCTAAGCTTTAACTTGACCAAACATTTCTGCAGAACTGCAGAAAACTAAAACTGAGTGAAATGATAATGGAAGTGAGTGATAATGGAAACTGCTCTTTTAAAACTCACAAATCACCTACTAACTGCAAAAACCAATGGACACTATTCTGTACTCCTACTTCTGGACCTTTCAGCTGCCTTTGACACGGTGGACCACCCCCTCCTCCTCAAAAAACTTTACTCCCTCGGTCTTCGTGACTGTGCTCCTCAGTGGCTCTCATCCTACCTATCCCAACGCACTTTCAGTGTCACTTACAATTCTTCCACCACTCCTCTTCCCTTCTCCGTCGGGGTCCCCCAAGGTTCTGTTCTTGGACATCTTTTATTTTCAATCTACACCTCTTCCCTGGGTCAGCTGGTAGCCTCTCATGGCTTTCAATATCATTTCTATGCTGATGACACACAAATCTATCTCTCCACCCCTCAACTCACTCCATCAGTCTCCTCACGCATCACTAACTTACTAACCGACATATCTGTATAGATGTCACACCACTTCCACAAACTCAACTTGTCAAAAACCGAGCCTATAATATTCCCCTCCCCCCATGTGCCTCTTCCCCTGACTTATCTGTCAAGAGCAATGGCACAACCATCCACCCATCCTCACATGTCAGGGTACTAGGTGTTATACTGGATTCTGAACTCTCCTTTCAGCCCCACATCCAATCACTTTCCAAAGCTTGCCGCCTCAACCTCCACAACATCTCTAAACTACGTCCCTTTCTAACCAATGAAACCACAAAGCTCCTGATTCACTCCCTGGTTATCTCTCGCCTTGACTACTGCAACTCACTCCTCATTGGCTTACCTTTAAATAGACTATCCCCCCTTCAGTCCATCTTGAATGCTGCTGCCAGACTCATCCACCTTACAGACCGCTCAGTGTCTGCTACCCCTCTCTGCCAATCCCTCAATTGGCTGCCACTTGTCCAACGAATTAAATTCAAAATACTAACAATAAGTTACAAAGCCATCCACAACTCTGCCCCCAGCTACATCACTAGTCTAATCTCAAAATACCAACCTAATCGCCCTCTTCATTTCTCCCAAGACCTCCTGCTCTCTAGCTCCCTCATCACCTCCACCCATATCCGAGCCTCGCCCATCCTCTGGAATTTCCTACCCCAATCTGTCAGACTGTCTCCAAATTTATCCACTTTTAGGCGATCCCTGAAAACTTTCCTCTTCAGAGAAGCCTATCCTGCCTCCATCTAACAACTGCACTATTTTCTCCATTAGCTCATCCCCCACAGCTATTACCATTTTATATAACTTGACCCTCCCTCCTAGATTGTAATCTCTAACGAGCAGGGCTCTCTGATTCCTCCTGTATTGAATTGTATTGTAATTGTACTGTCTGCCCTAATGTTGTAAAGCGTTGCGAAAACTGTCGGCGCTATATAAATCCTGTATTATAATAATAATAATAATAAAAATGGAAGTCCATTATCATGTATAAACAAATGAGAAACATAATTGGGGCGAATCACTAAATATCTATGCATCAAATGGCAAGCACAAATTGAACTGTCAGAAATTTTAGAAATATAAATCCACCGACCTTCGACCTTCCTGTAAAAAGGGGTCAAACACCTCTGGTGAGCACTAGCGGTAAAGATTAAAAGGATATCTCCATACTGAAGCACTTATTTGGTGTTGGGAATTGTCACACTGGACTTTTTTGGAATTTTTTGCATCTTGTCCCTAATTTCTCTATAGAGTTTTCATAGTAATATTAGGCTAGAGAGGTCAATGACTGATGAAAACTGCTGTTATCCATCCAAGAACAATAAATCATTTTTGACTCACTTAAAACTATACGTAAAGCCAAAACATTTTAATTTTTGGATAGAGTACCGAAGGGTTTATATATCTGTCAGGTCTTTTGCCATCTGTGTCCCATTCAGGAAATTTCCCTTTACCTTATGTCCATCTGAGTACTATTGAGGAGATTTCACTTCCTACTCCGTAGACACAACAGGAACTGAGAAGAAACTTCACCAAAGTGAAGGAGCCCCAGTTACAATGGTCACCAAAAGTGCATAGGTTTTAGATGCATTTAACTGAACTGTATTTCAAAAGATTCTAGTCAGGTACGACCACCACTGTGAATAACTCTACAGATTGTCCTTATTCTACATTCTTTCTACAACTGAAAATATAAAAAGGCTGTAGTGTCTCAGATGATACAATATCAGTCATTTAACATGCTTCCAGGATTGTCTTTGAAATGTGTAATTATGTCAGTCAATGCATGAGAGATTCTTGGTTGAATTTAGTGGCACGTAAAGAGTTTTTTATTTATTGTCTTGATGAATAATGCATAAGTCAGCTTATTGTTCTGTTTTCCTAATCAGATAATCTATCAATGTGGGAATTGCCAGTGCTTTTCACTTAGGTGCCTGAATAAGCAAAGTAATGAATAAACGTCTTAATAAACAGCACTGTCCACTCCAGCAGATACATAAATCATAAAATTAATATACCAAAAGAGTTAGAAGAGTCACAGAAAATTCTTCTGAGGGATTATGATTCTAATATGCCAAAATGTATTTTAACGCTTTTACATTTTTATGTGTTTTTGTTTATGAAAAAAAGATCAGTGCTCAAGATCACTCTTGGCAGCTGTAGACACCCAGTGTATGTGTACCAAATCCCACAAAATAAGAACACCAATTTATAATGAGCAAAAAAGAAAAAAAATGTACATGGAAGGGCATAATACAAACTAATACATAAACCTATGTTTTTAACATGCATTTAAATCCCTAAAAAAAAAATATCATACACTCACCGGCTACTTTATTAGGTACACCTGTTCAATTGCTTGGTAACACAAATTGCTAATCAGCCAATCGAATGGTAGCAACTCAATGCATTTAGGCATCTAAACGTGGTGAAGACTTGCTGAAGTTCAAACTGAGCATCAGAATGGGGAAGAAAGGGGATTTAATGTAAGTGACTTTGAACGTGACATGGTTGTTGGTACCAGACAGGCTGGTCTGAGTATTTCAAAAATTGCTGATCTACTGGGGTTTTCACACACAACCATCTGTAGGGTTTACAGAGAATGGCCTGAAAAAGAGAAAATATCCAGTGAGTGGAGGTTGTGTGGAGGAAAATGCCTTGTAGATGTTAGAGGTCAGAGGAGAATGGGCAGACCGGTTTGAGATGATAGAAAAGGAACAGTAACTCAAATAACCACTCGTTACAACAAGGTATACAGAATACCATCTCTGAACGCACAACACATCAAACCTTGAAGCAGATGGGCTACAGCAGCAGAAGACCACACTATTACTCCTGTCAGCTAAGAACAGGAAACTGAGGCTACAATTCACAAAGGCTCACCAAAATTGGACAATACAAGATTTGAAAAATGTTACAATAGAAAATTAGAAAAACATTACCTGGTCTGATGAGTCTCAATTTCAGCTGTGACATTCAGATGGTAGGGTCAGAATTTGGCGTAAATAACATAAAAGCATGGATCCATCCTGCCTTGTATCCACAGTTCAGGCTGGTGGTGGTGTAATGGTGTGGGGGATATTTTCTTGGCACACTTTGGGCCCCTTAGTACCAATTGAGCATCGTTTAAATGCCACGGCCTACCTGAGTATTGTTGCTGACCATGTCCATCCCTTTATGACTACAGTGTACCCATCTTCTGATGGCTCCTTCCAGCAGGATAATGCACCATGTCACAAAGATCAAATCATCTCACCACTGGTTTCTTGAACATGTCAATGAGGTCACTCTACTCCAATGGCCTCCACAGTCACCAGATCTCAATCCAATAGAGCATCTTTGGGATGTGGTGGAATGAGAGATTCGCATCATGGATGTGCAGCCGACAAATCTGCAGCAACTGCGTGATGCTATCATGTCAATGTGGACCAAAATCTGAGGAATGTTTCCAACAACTTCTTGAATCTATGCCATGAAGAATTAAGGCAGTTCTGAAGGCAAAAGGGGGTCCATCCCGGTACTAGGTGTACCTAATAAAGTGGCCGCTGAGTGTATATTCCAGCTAACCAGTCCTTAGATGTGGTGGCTGCATTCTTTTCTTTTTTTTTTTTTTTTTCTTTGTCAAAATATTTTATTTTAAAGTTCAGTAAAATAGTAACAATGCACAACTTACATATTGCAGTAATAATACAATCAAAAGGAAGCTCAATTATATTTTATATAGAATCTAATAGCTTTTCCTTAAAGAATAATAAAACAATGTCAAGAACACAATAAAGACCTTGATGTTGATAAATTAATACAGTTCAAGGTTCTGTGTATTAAATAATTGCAACATAAATTATCAAAATCTTGATAGTACATAAGGACTATTAAGTAGGAAAAACTGAGAGCTTCAAAATCATAATTTAAATCATAAGAAAAATACAGGAAAGGAGAAAGAGAGAAAAGAGGAGGAAGAAAAGAAAAGTCAGCGAAGTGAGGCCATGAACTTTTACTACTATGGTGAAATATATATTACATAATTCAACATTCAAACTACCACGGCAGTAGTACTTGATTGTCAAAGGTTTGTGGTGTAATATAGTCAATCCAGGGTTGCCATGTTTTTTCAAATTTTTGGATCGTGTCCTTTTCAATAGCTATCATTTTAGCATGAGACATGGTGCTATTCATTTTAACTAATATTTCATTTATGATCAAATTAGATGTTTTCCAAGCTCTTGCTAGTGTTTGTTTAGCTGCTGTAAAGAATTGCACTAGCAAATTGAACTGTGCATGTGTTAAATTTCCAGGTTTTAAATTTATTAACGCTATTGCAGGATCAAAGGGAATTATTCTATCAAATAGTTTGGAAGCAATTTTAAAAATTTCCTTCCAAAATATCTGTGTTTTTGGACACGACCACCAAATATGAAACAACGTTCCCAATTCAGAGAAATCCCTAAAACACCGTGCAGAATAATTTGGTACATATTTTGCTACCCTGGCTGGTACAAGGTACCATCTCATTAACGCCTTATAGCTCGTCTCAATCGCTAATATGTTAGAGGATGCTGCTTTTGTAGTATTCCATATTTGATTCCATTCAGAATGATCTAATTTTCGTTTCAAATCTTTTTCCCATTTCTGGGTATATTGCGGTTCATTTGTATTGGTTTGAACCAATGAATGTGAATATAAACTGGAAATTATACCTCTAGAATGTGGGTTGTTCCTACATATTGTTTCAAAAGGAGTCAGTTGGGTTAGTGGGGTTATAGTATTTAATAATGGTGTGAAAAAGTTTTTAATTTGGAGGTATCTAAACAACTCCGATGATGGTATTTATACGTTTTACTTAAAGTCGGAAAAGGGATAAATGATGATGAATCTACAAATTTGTACATGTATATTACATCTCGAGATATCCATTCCTTGAAGGTTTTAGGATATACCCATGCAGGATAAAATGCAGGATTCTTGTAGAAGGAGAGTAGAGGGTTATGTAAGGATTTCAATTTATTTTTAGTTTTAAATCTATCCCATAGGGAGATGAAGTGCTTGGTAATTGGGTTACCTAACCCTCTACGGTCCTTGAGGACATCCAAAGTAAATTTGAGATTGAGATAGGGTCACATTCAGCCACTTCAATAGATACCCAAAGTGGGGCTTCATGTTGTGCATGATACTTAGTTATACTTGCTATATGGGCTGCTCTGTAATAGCATGCGAAATTAGGACAACTCAAACCTCCATTTGTTTTAGGAAGATAAAGAGTATTTTGCTGTATTCTTGGTTTGGAAGATCCCCATATAAATGACATTACTTTCCTTTGTATAATTCTTAGGTAATATGCTGGAATAGAAATTGGTACTACTCTGAAAAAATATTAAAGCTTAGGCAACAATGTCATTTTAATGGCATTTATTCTTCCGAGCCATGAGATTGGGAGGTGAGACCATGAATTCGTCATATTGGATAGATATTCCAATATCTGTGGGTAGTTGGCATTAAATAAATCCGATAATGATGATGTAAGTTGTATCCCAAGATATGGAATTGATTTGTCAGTCCATTGAAAAGGGAGTCCAATTTTTGCAGATGATAATTAAAAATGTAGTGCTAGGCACTTTTTAGGGTTAATGTATAGGCCTGAGATTGCAGGAAAATTATTAAGAATTGGAGTGAGATTAGGGCCTGTCACTTGTGGTGATGAGAGAAATAGGAGGATGTCATCTGCGAATAGACAAAGCTTGTGTTGCTATCCCCCTATTTCAATTCCAGTTATGGTAGGATCATTTCTAATTTTCTGTGCAAGGGGCTCAATAAGAAGGGCAAAAAGTAATGGGGAGAGTGGACATCCTTGTCTTGTGCCTCTTTCTATATTAAAAGAATCCGACTTATACCCAGCATACTTAACATACGCTTTTGGTTTATTGTAAAGTGCAAAGATCCTATTTGTGAAATTTGGACCAAATCCCCATTTCTGTAATGTATAATGTAGGTATTGCCAGGATATGGAATCAAAAGCTTTTTTGATATCAAGAGAGAGAAAACAAGCAGGAATATTACGTGTTTTAGCAATATGTGCTAACAGTAATGCTCTGCGCACATTGTCACCTGCCTGTCATGAAGGCATAAAGCCAACTTGGTCAGAATGGACAAGAGTACCAATAATCAATTTTAGCCGGGCAGCCAAGATTTTTGCTAATATCATGATATCTGTGTTTATCATAGATATGGGGTGATAATTTGTGCTGAGCGTATCATCTGATTGTGGTTTCGGGATCATGCAGATAATGGCCATTAATGATTCTTGTCTGAATGATTTGTTTTTTAGGATATCGTTAAATGCTTCTGCAAGCATAGGAGAAATGATATCACTATATGTTCGATAGTACAAAGCTGAATAACCGTCTGGACCCGGTCTCTTATTTAATTTTAACTCTTTGATAGCTTCTGCTACATCATTTACAGTAATGTGATTTTCTAGGTGTGATTTTTGTTCTTCAATCATCTGTGGAATATTTATTTGTGAGAAAAAGGAATCTGCTTCTTTAGTATCAAATATATTTGTTTCAGTATATAGATCTTTTAAATGAGATTTAAATTTTTGTACTATTTTTTGTGGATTACTAGTATATATATTATTGGCCAATTTAAGTTTAATAGGTTTGAAAGATTTGTTAATGGATTTTAATGCCTTGGCCAATAATGTACCATGTTTGTTAGATTTTACATAGAAGTTACGTTTAGTTCTATGGATTATTTTATCTGCTGATTTGGTGAGAAAAAGAACAAGTTTTTGCAGATGAATTGGGATTAGTTTGGAATGACTGAAATGCTGAATTAGATTCCGTCTCTAATTGTTTTGCTAAAGTTCTACTTTCACGTTTTAGAATACCTGTTTGTTGTTGTATTATGCCTCTAAGGACCGGCTTGTGCGCTTCCCACATTGTGAGTGAGGAGATGTCAGCGCTAGTGTTATTTTTTTAAATAGTCTTTTAATGCTTGCTCAATGATTAAACGGTGGGATGGATGTTTGATTAATATGTCAGGGAGGTACCAGGTTGGGTCATGCGCTTTAGGTATCATAGAGGCAATGGAGGTATATACTGCATTGTGATCGGACCAAGGAATAATGATTGACGTAATTATTTCTGGTACCATACCTATTGTTACGAATATGTGATCTATACGGCTAAATGTTTGATGTGGATTTGAGAAGTAAGTATAGTTTCTTTTTGTTGGATTCGCTTCTCTCCAAGCATCAACCAAATTATGTCTGGAAAGAAGCTGAGAAAGAGACCATTTGGATTTGTATCTTGGTGAGGTATAAGGAGTTTTGTCTAAAAATGGTAGGAGTACCTGGTTAGAGTCACCACACACAAAGATTGAACCCATTCTGTGAGTATTTATAACTTGAAAGAGATGCGATAAGAATGGTAATGGATGACGATTAGGGGCATAATAGAAGACCACTGTTATAGCTGTATCCATCACATGTCCTGTTAGTAATAGGTATCTTTCTTCTGGATCTTTAATTTCAGATTGCAATATAAATGGTGTGGAACGATGAAAAGCTATAAGAGTGCCACGTTTTTTAATGTTAGCCGATGCTGTATACACTTGAGGGTAGGAGTTACTGAAAAATTTGGGAGTATTAGTCTGTGTAAAATGCGTTTCTTGAAGGCAGACAATGTGTGCCTTCTTTGTTTGAAACGACCTGAATGCTTTTGTACGTTTCTGAGGCACATTAAAACCTTGTACATTAAGTGATAATATGTCAAAGTAATCCACAATCTTGCTATTTTCTTTGGATTATAGTTATCACAATTATTTTTTGGACTTTAGTACAATCAATCATAGTAAAGAAAAAGGAAAAATAATGAAATATATAGCATATTAATACAATAAAGAAATATATGGCTTCAAAAAATACCCGTGATGGGGAGTAAAATTCACCTTCAGGGGACGAGGGGCCTTTGTCGAATCTCCACATAATGTTGTGGGGATCCGAGGAAAGCAGGTTGAGGCGCATGAAGCTTCCGTGCACTGGGGAGCCGCATGAAAAATAAATATTATACAGCACTAGGATGTAGTGATATTAGCCCTAAATATGTATTATGGTGTCATACATATGTTAGTGTCTAATGTGGCAGAATAAAGAAAGTGAATATGGGATGAGAAATTCCAAATAGATATATCTATATAATTAAATTGAGTTCAGGATTATATAAACAAAACTATCTTCTATAGTGATATAGCCAGAATGAACTAATAACAATGGATACAATTTACTCACATACTATGCTATTAAGTTTCCAAATTTAAGATAGATATATTGTTAGAAAGTAACTCACTATACTTTAGCTATATAACATTAACCTGTAAAGACTTCTGAGCATATTAGCCGTAGATAATAATGGATCCCATACTGAGAAAAAAATAATAAAATATAAATTAAAAAAATAGGATAAAAGTCCAGTAAAGGATAATAAAAATAAATGTTTATAATATAAATTTCAATATTATTTTATATTGAACATAAAGAAAAAAAAAGGGGATAACATAGATTAGTACATTTTTTTGTAAAGCTTAGAAATAATTCGTAAAATTACAATAATGTATAATATGTAGTATATGTATTTCATTGCATCCCATATTATATAACATAAATCAGGAAGCAATAAGGGGTAATTAAGCAAAGAAAAACAAAAAAGGGGGTCAGTTAGAGCAATATTTAAACATTTTCTTATCCCCAAAAGGTCCAGTTTTAGCAAAAAATATTGAATTAAATATTAAAGAAGAAATTTATCTGTCCATGGAATCATCTTGGCCTTGGGGTGATGATGCAAATCGACCTCTTTTATTCAGATGATGAGTTCCATTTTTTGCCTCAGGTTGATGTGCGTTTTGCAGGGAAGAGGTTGAAGCTGATCTTCTCCTTGATGCAGTAGTGGTGAGGTTCCCTTCTACTAGGTTAAGATCTTGGAGGGTTTGTTGTAGTTCTTCAGCTGTTCTGCAGGAAATTCTATTACCTTGATGGGTGAAGCGTAAAGAAAATGGGAAGCCCCATTGATATTTTATATTGTGATGTTGCAGTACTATCAATTGGGGATTCATTGATCTCCTTTTAGAGATTGTTAATTGAGAGAGATCAGCAAAGAGTTGATAGTTATAACCTTGAAATATAAGATTGTTCTTTTCTCTAGCTGCGTTTAAGAGCTGTTCCTTTGTTTTATAAAAATGAAATTTTGCTATAATGTCTCTCGGGGGGCCATCCACTTTCTTGGGCTTAAGAGCCCTATGCACCCTATCCATTTCCAGCCTTTCCTGTGGTATGCCTGGTAATAGTTCTTGGCACAGCGCTGTAACAGTTGCTTTTTATAACTGAGGAAACTGGCGCTTTTTTTCTGGTGTTCCGTGCTTGTGTGCCGTTATTAGGGGTCTGTTTACTTTTGTTTCTGGCACCCCCCAACACCATTTTAGTGTCAAAATGCTCCTCTCACCTTCCAGGAAAAGATGGTTAATGTATTAGCCGTTTTTGTGCCGCCGGGTTGTATCTTTATCACGGCTTTCTCCTTCACACGGAGCGGAGCTCTAGCCTGACATGTCCGTCCCGCTAGCCTCCGCGCATGCGCCCTCTTTTCTTTTTTCAAGCTTTTTTTTACTTTATGTTTACCTGGTGATTTTGCCTTTCACACTGAGGCGTTTTTTAGGTGCAACAGCGCTCAAAATATCGCCTGAAAAAAGCCTCAGCTGCAAACCCAGCATGAAAGCCTGAATGCTTTCACACTGGGGCGCTGCGCTGGCAGGGCGTCACACAAAGTCCTGCCAGCAGCTTCTTTGCAGCGGTGGAGGAGCGGGGTATACCCCGCTCCTCCACCGCTCCTGCCCATTGAAAACAATGGGGCAGCGCCTTGATACCGACGGCAAAGCACCACTGCAGCGGCATTTTGCGGGCGGATTTAACCCCTTTTCGGCCGCTAGCGGGGGGTTAAAACCACCCTGCTAGCGACCGAATAGCACTGCTAAAACGCCGGTAAAGTGGCGCTAAAAATAGCGCCGCTTTACTGCTGACACAGCCGGGGCGGCTCAGTGCGAAAGGGGTCTTGTGTCCCCCTCACACTGATGCAGTGCATTTTTTCACAGCAAGGGTGCAGCAAGGGTGCAGCACAGTGTACACCCTAGGTTTTTGTACAGGTTACTTGAGCTTTGAAAAAGACTTCTAATAGATTGGGTGGTTTTGCTGCATTTTCTGAAAGCGCACCAAAACTCCTGCATGCAGGACTTTTGGAGCGCTTTAAGAAAATGCACCAAAAACCCTGATCTAATAGAAGTCTATTGCAAAGCTCAAGTAAAGTGTAGGTATTCCACATGAAAAATGTGGGTACACTGTGTTGCACCCATGCTGTAGGAAAACTGCACTGCATCAGTGTGAATGCTCCCTTACAGTCCTAGGATGACAACATTTGTGTCATCAAAAATAAGACAAGACTTTGGAATCCTGCCCCTCTCCTATTGTCCAAAACATGAAGGATATGGTCCTGTAGCCCTTAGAGAACAATGTAATTGAAACCTGTCAGCACAGTTCATAGATGTGGACTCTCTGGAGACTGAGACATGGTTTTGCTGAGCTCCTGTGGCCTTTGCAGTACCTCTGAAACAGACCGCAAACCCTAGCGTGGGACTAGTATATTGGTGGTGAGCCATTCTCTTGTTTTGTGTGTACCAGGTTGATGGACTGTTTATGCTACTTATGCTGCTGAAAAGCTGTTTATTTTCCTGAGTTTAAAAGTGAAATAAAGCCTGATCACTATTACAAGCAGCTGGCTGATGGTCTTAAGCTCTCCAGGTTACAATACAAACAAGCAGAACAATTGTTATCAGATTGGGAATCCATTGGGAAATTTGGGTAGTTTACTTTGTCATATGATCATCCCCATTCTTCAATCTTAATTGAAAAAAAAAGATCTGCTTTTCATTTTATGTGTACATAGCAGTCGACTCTGGCAAGCAATGAGAAATAATCTGTCATTACCGTGTCAACTTTAAACTGCGGGAAAATGTAGATCTGACTTGGTATACCCACATCTTTGCTCTTCTCACTATATTTCTGTGTATTATAACAAGTCACAATTTACACACTTAGAAGTATTTATTTACCAATGCATTGCATACACAAATTCTCCTTTTAAAGAACGGTAAAAAAAACAGATTTTTATTCTTACATGGAGCAACCATATGTGCATTGCAAAACGAATGCTTCTCAGTGAAACCATCTGCTATATGGCCATCTGTCTTTAAATCCGCTTCTCATAAACAAGCACAAGCATGAAAGAATGGATGTTATATTTAATTTGTGATTCTCATATGTTTTAATACTCAGGATAGTTCTATGGCATAAAAAATGCCAAGAGCTTCTTTACTGCCACCCATTTTTAAGTTTAGAGCTATTCCCACTGCAATGCAAACAGGATGGTCCCAAGGAGTCACAAAAAGAACAGATGCACCTAAAGCCCAAGACTGGATAAGGTCCAAACAACGTTGGCAGCCCCAGTAGGCCTCTAAACATGTTTGCTATCTTTAAGCAAGCACTGGAAGATACCCAAGGTAGAAAATAAAACTTGTAGGGGCTCTGGGTGCACATATAGGGACAGCTTTGTTTCCCCCAGCCACAGCACAGCAGGACTAATGGTAAGGCTAAAGCCTAGTACACATGATGAGATTATTGGACGAATGATCGTCCGTTTTTTTCTTTTTGGCTGCTAATCTCAATATGGAAGACGAATAGGTTACTAAAGTTACGAAAATTCTCATACGACAAAATAAAAATTTGGAAGTGATGTAATGTGTTGTAGTGTATTTGTATTGTATTTTCGGATGAAAACTGTACTGTTTAAATGAAAATCATACGATCTGGTATTGTGCAAGAAAAACTTTCATGTTTGCCCCTGATGACAGCTGTGTACTAATGATCATATTATCGTATGATCGCTTTGAAAGCGGTATTTTTTGTACGATATTCTGATTGTGTGTATGGGGCTTTACCATGAGGTGGGCAGGATTTAATATTAGCTGGATCCTGGGAAATGAATTAAATGCAACATTTCATCTTTACTGGAGAGTCTAGCTACACTATGGCCACTAACAACTGCCAAAGTGGATCTTTACAGTGGCTCTAAATAAATGTAGTATCAGGACACTTGCTTGTGTCCCTAACAGTCCGTGTGGTGAAAGTCTGGGTTGAAAGAACTGACCCTTTATACATGAGCCTGAATATGTCTTAAAGAGGAGCAGCAAGGAGTGGGCATTGTAAAATGACTCCACTTTTAAGCTGTCATAAAATGTCATTGTTATCTCTTAGGGTTAGCTGTATGTGCTGTTATTTGGTTGTATTTTATACCTGTCAAATCAGAAATGTCAACCCAGTGTATGGCTGCAATGCCCCTGTGGAGGCCGATCTTTTTTTTATCAGTTCAGGGGTTAGAACTCAAACTAAGGCCACTTTCACACTTGTGCGACTTGGGACTGAAAAGTCACATGACATATCTGTGCGACTTCAAGTCACAGTCGCAAAGTAGACCCTTTAATACTTTGGTCCAACTTTAATGCGACTTGAGGACTATAGACCTCAAGATTACACAGGCATTACCTCAAGTCACGTCAAAGTCACGTGACTTTCAGGTTGCACAAGTGTTAAAGGGGCCTAAAAAATTAAATAAACAGTTTATACACATCATATTACTCATGGAATGGCTTCCTATAAGCAGCATTGTATTTCAGAATAGTAGAAGATGGCCACAGGCAATAATTTAAAGTTGTTGTAAGCCCTTACATATATCCAATGCAGTGACTAGCTTCAGCTGATTCACAGAGATGAAGAAAATCCTCCTACATATGTTGTACTTGTTTATCTGCAGACCTCTCTTCTCAACAGATGTTCAAAGTGCCCCTGAACAGCTTGTCTGAACTTCCAGAAAGCAGGGGGTGGGGTGATGAAGTTACACGCTACAGAGCTCAGTGAGAGCTGATTGGAGGGAAGGGTCCCCCCCTCTTCATACAGCACACAGCAACAGAGCTGAGGCTGTCAATCACAGGCTGTGTGTTAGAGCTCCCTGCCATGTCACCTTTTTTCTCTTGATGTCAGAAAAACTTGTCTGAAGTGATTTATGTAGATACCAGAGGAATGAGATAGCAGACAGAAATGCCACTTAGTGCTCTGGAGTACTTACTATAGAAGGATATGCTTTTTTATATTTCGTGTCCATGGTTTCAACCACTTTAAGTCATTTTGTAAGTAATTAGTGAAAAAAATATATATATCTTTGTGCCCTTTCATTTGAGCGGACTGATTCGATCTGTCTGTTAGTTTTTCAGGCGGACCGAATCGGAGCCTCCAGTCTCCTCTATGGAGGGACAGGTGTCACTGACATGTGTCCGCTGACATCCGATCCTATTTGCTAAAAACAGATGGATGGGGATACGTCCCCCATCCATTTGGTGGATCAGATCAGATGGCAGTCGGGTGTAAACAGGCACAAGCAGAGCAGACACGGACCAGCCATCCGCCAGCTCAGAAGGGATCAGTGGACAGATTCCTAGCTGAGCTGGCAGATTCCAATGGAGCCAACCCCGTGTGTAAGGGGCCTTAGTGGAACAAGCTCAACTTTACAGCTTAATACATTATTATGTGCATGATTCCGATATATGTATCTGAAACTGATGAACAGTTGCTACATTTTATTACACCTTGCAAATCTTCTATATAAAACAAACCTGTGTGTGTCTAAGAGCTGCCTAATGAACGGTATGTATTATTAGCTTGAGCTTGTCATCCTGACTCGTCAAATTAATGGCGCTTTTCCAGCCCATGTGACAGGACCGAAGGACTAGCTACTGTAATTCACAGCACAGCTTTCCCCACAGACATGGGAACTGATCCATTACGAATCAGCACATAGTATCTTTTTCATTGGATAACTTGTAGCACTCATTGCTTGATAGGATGCTGGTTGATTACACTGGAATAAATGTAACTCTATTCAACATGGCTTTTGATTTTGATGACACAAAGAGCCTCAAACACAAGTCTTAAAGCTGAACTCTAGGCAGATATTAAAGACACAAATTAATGCAGCTAAGTAATCATTAACCATTTCAATACAGGGCACTTATACACCTTCCTGCCGAGACCAATTTTCAGCTTTCATCGCTGTCGCACTTTGAATGAGAATTGTGCGGTCATACAACACTGTAACCATGTGAAATTTTTATCATTTTGTTCCCACAAATAGAGTTTTCTTTTGGTGGTATTTGATCACCTCTGGGATTTTTATTTTCTGCTAAACAAATAATATTTTTTTTTTTGTTTCTGTTACAAAACTTTGTAAATAAGTATGTTTTCTCCTTCACTGATGGACACTGATGGAGCTGCACTGATGGGCACCGATGAGGTGGCACTGATGAGGTGGCACTGATGATGGGCACTAATATGCGGCACTGATGGGGCACTGATAGGTGGCACTGATATGCAGCACTGATGGGTACACATAGGTGGCAATGATGGGCACTGATAGGTGGCACGGATGGGCACTGATAGGCAGCACAGATGGGCACTGATAGGTGAAACGGATGGGCACTAATAGGTGGCACAGATGTGCACTGATAGGTAGAACAGATGGGCACTGATAGGTGGCACAGATGGGCACTGATAGGTGGCACGGTTAGGCACGGATGGGCACTGATAAGTGGCACTGATGTACACTAACAAATGGTACTGATGGATGCCAATCAGTGCCAAACAATAATGCCTGCCAATCAGTGATGCCCATTGTGGGCACTGATTGGCATCCATTGTGAGCACTGATTGACACCCATTGTGGGCATTGATTGGCATCCCTGGTGGTCTAGGGTGGCATACCTGGTGGTGACATCCCTGGTGGTCCTGGTGGTCCAGTGTGGGCATCCTCGAGTGGGGGGGGCTGCGCTGATAATCAATCAGCACAGACCCACTCTGTCAGAGGAGCAGCCGATCGGCTCTCCTCTACTCGCGTCTGACAGAACGAGGCCTTAAAGCAGACCTCGGACAGCAGGAGAAAGAAGCAGTACAAGCAGTCAGTCAGGTGTGTTACAGTGCAGAGAGCATGCTGTTAGGAGGAGAGAGCAGAGCGACAGAGAAATGATCTCATCAGAGAAGACTAGTAAGTGAAAAAGAAACTGCAGCAAAAGAATAAGTTCCCTCCCCTGCCATACGGGACTATGCTGTGTGAAAGAGCTGGCTAAATCTCAGGACTGGATAGGCAGGAATATAAAATATTGGAAGATAAAACAGCTTTCATATATGTATTCTATCTGTGCATTTAGCTGTTTGCCTGGAGTTCCATTTTAAAGCAAAACGAAACCCACCAGTTTAACTGTTTCTCAAAACAGTTACATTCAAGGCATTCCTACAATGATAACTGTGTAGTCTGGTGCTTGCTAACGCTGCCTGTGTCACTGTGTGACATTCTGTAACACCAGCTGCAGTGAGCCTGTTTCCCTCTAATGCTCAGCCTGGACACTATGTCATCATCTCCTGAACGCAGAGCAAGCAAAGACGGCAGCTGAGAGCAGCGGATCGTGGGATATGTGGTCCGGGGAGCCAGGATTTTCATTGGGGCCAGACTGCTGCAGACTACAAGTTCCAGTTGGCTGGGAGAGAGAGAAGAATTCTGGGGGAGGACATAAATAGCCTGGTCCAGGGAGCAGTCTTTCTCTTGGGAGCACAACCTTCAGCTGAGGGCAGGGACCGCTCTGGGGAATGTGAACAGACACCAAAGCTTCGGCAGCATGGAGAGTCTCTGGTGAGTGAGCGAGCAGATCCACCATTGTCAGCTTCCTACACCTAAAGCCAAATTTTATAACAGGACTTTACTTGTACAGATGGGACAGACACTTTATCTGAAAAAAGTTCTACAAAACACAACACAGGAAGCACCTCCATGGTTAACAGAGGACAGAATTAAAATTAGACTTGAGAAACTTAACATTAATAAATCACCGGGACCTGATGGCTTGCATCCGAGGGTACTTAGAGAACTCAGTCAAGTGATTGCCAGACCGTTGTTCCTAATTTTTACAGACAGTCTACTGACTGGAATGGTACCAGCTGATTGGAAAAAAGCCAATGTAGCACCAATATTTAAAAAGGGCCCAAAATACATCCCTGGGAATTACAGACCAGTTAGCCTACTATGTAAATGAATTATTTTACAAAATCACATATATTTTATACAGAATAAAAGCTTAAATCACATGGCTCCACCCATTGTGAGGGACCAACATGACATGATGATACTACTCATTCATTTTATAGACCCCAGAAGAAAGATTTGACCAAGAGGTAAAAGGCCGATGCATTTCGCTTGACAGCTTCCTCAGGACCCAGTGCTCCTGGATATTGGGGTGAGTAGTCTTAACTAGGAAAATATATACATAATCAGTACAAAATAATCTTAAAATCGTATAATGTATGGCCAGAATCTTGAGTAAAATACTTGTTTACTTTGCTGCCATCTGGTGTCTATGTAATTGCATTATTACTTTGAAATATGTCTGAACCGAGGGTGTCAGAGGTGTCGGAAGGCTTGCAAGGTCAGGGTAACCTTTTGGGTCAGTAATCTTCCAGTAACCCAGATGGGGGGGTTGCTACAACTGTTACAGTTGCCAGTGTGCTTATGTCAGCTCTCAACTGAACTTTCAATGCCCAAAATGGCTGGTGTCAATCTGGTCACATGTGCAGCCCCATGGCAACTGCAGATTTTTTTTTTAATTCCTTATTTTCAAATAAGGGAGGTGCATGCCATACAGTGCAGAGAGTGACAGAAAAAAAGAGTTACAAATACATAAACAGATAGAGCAATTTTCACCATCCAATGTAGAACCCTTCAGCGATACTTTCCCATAGTTAGAGAGTTGTACTCTGCATCATGTCAAAATAATCATGTAGCACTACCCCCTAGAGGGCCACTAGGTTTTGGGTCACCCTAATCCTGCACAGCCAGGCAACACACATTTTTCCAGCTTGCATTTTTAGTCAATAACCAGTCCTTGGGCTTGTTTTTGTTTTATTGAGGGAATATAAACTTGGATGGGGAAAGGGGGTCATGGGATGCCCAAACAAAGTTCAGCAACAACTCGGAGGACAACTTCTCTATGTACAAATTGCAGCAAAATGGATTCTGGATTGTACTCCCTCCGGAATAATCTTAGTCCTTAATAGATCAGTAGCAAATGTCCCATTTTTTTACAGGAGCTTTATGTCCCCTATGTAGAAATAGCAAAGTCTCAACTGTATGTAGGAGTTCTGTGTCCCCTTAGTAGAAAATAGCAATGTCTCAAATAGCAATGTCACAACTGTATGTAGGAGCTCTGTGTCCCCTTAGTAGAAAATGCCAGCGCACCTGGCTTCTATGAATAAATCCCAGTCCGGCTGCCTTCTGCCTTTGTTGGCTCTGGGGGTGATAGATAGAGCTACTCACACTGTCTCTTAAAATCCTGCTGCTTGGCAAAGACTGCTGTTCAGGCCTCCTGGTGTACAGGTCCTCTCTTGCAATACAGGGTGTCTCCTGGGTGAGACTGAAGGGTGGTAAAGATTCCTCTGGTCAAACTGCTCCTTTCCTTCATCAGCTTCCACCAGAAGCAGAGCCCCCCATGGTCCCCTCCATGCCTCATGACCCTCTACTCCAACCAGCAACAACAACAACCCCCACTGGCCAGACTCTTCAATATTTATGGGCACATCTTACCACACTGTCAGGCCTGCTGCCTGGAGATTGGTCAAACTCTTATAAATACTCAAATCCCTGCGCCGTTTTCCAGAACTTCCAGAACCAGGGTGAGACAATAAAAGCCTGCCCTGCAGAGCCCTCCAACCTGAGCTGAGTTTGAATCCCACAAACATGCTCACTTTAGCTACTTGTGAGCCAAACTAAATTTGCCGAAGCTACTTACATCTAACCTATTCACACTATGTACACCAGAGGCAGTCTGGCACTTACCAGCTCGTGTGGCGTGGTGGGGTGGTGGTGTCCTTGCCTCCTCTCCTGGAGTGTGGGCAGTGGCAGTTTCATGACCTGCCTTCTGATTGGCAGGGAGGAACTTCAGTGTCAAAATAGCAAAAATTCACTTGCTATCATCACACAAGAGGGTGGGATCAGAGCGCAATGTTCTGCTCTCCGAGGCCACCGTTTTTTGAAGCCTATTAGAGCCTCTGGCTCTAATCAGGTGCTTCAAAAAAACACCCACCCCGCATTGCAATCCATGGTCTGGCGCTCTGATATATAGATCAGGGGTCGGGCACACGGATAGGGGAGCCACCACTGCCTGAGACCTCATGCACTTTGGCAAATCTTTTCTCTCCTCACTTTCGGGTCTTGCTGGCTTTGCTGGGGCACTGGGAGCCATTGGCTCCCAGTGCTGTCAATCAAAGCCAGTGACAACTGTGCACGGGCGGGGCTGATTGCCTCTGATTGTGTCAATGGATGCAGCAGAGGGACTCGGATGCGAGCACGCACGAGTGCCTCCATGGGAAACGGCTTCCCATGGGGGCACTGGACAAAGAGGAGGTTCCCGGTCGCTCTGTGTGATTCTATTGCACAGAGTAGGTAAGTATAGACATGTTTGTTATTTAAAAAAAAATTTTACAAACCCTTTAAGGCATAAGTATGAACTTCCCTTAAATGTCATATATATTGGTGGTGTTGGGACAGATACCCCTGCTAGGGACAGAACTAGCGGCAATGAAAGGTTCCTGACAAGGAGGGAAAGCGTAGGGCTCGCAACTTCTCTGGACATCTTCCTGTTTGGGAAAAAAACAGCCAGGCCACATTCTGCCCCTCTCAACAGGTACTGTCAGTTTGGCTGAATCCTGCACTCTACGCGCTGTTGTACCTGTGAGTGTTCCTGGCTGGGCTACCTTCCCATCGGGTTATTTGTGAACTGTCTTTACACTATTTCAATACAAGTTCTTTCATTGCACTGAGACTGTGTGCGTTATTGCTGCCACACCACACTGCCTCTATCTATACTTGGTGGCAGTCTGAAGGATATGTCCCTTGCTGAGGGTGCAGAAGGAGGATTGGGTTCCAACGTGGCTCTGCTACAATTGGCCTTACCCCTTATACCAAAGTTCATTGACTCCAACATTCCCTTGGCAGAGTGGGAGAAGAGACTGGAGAGTGCCGCACGCCTTTATCAGGTTTCGGCCTAGCTGGTGGCAGAGCTACCTATTAATGCCCTAGAGGATGACACCCACCATGTGGTGATAGCACTGCCAGAAGACGAGCGAGCTACTGTAGAACAGATTGCATCACAATTTTAATTAAAGGGGTATCTTTAGAGTGCACCTGTGCCCCGAGTATGGACATCAAACTATATATACATATCATTAACGAGTAGTAAAAGATCTTTACAACAAACCATTACTGACCTCTATAGCTGCATGTACTGTGAATTATTTAATTGACAAAGATGCTTAAAGATTATAACAATGATTCCTGTTTCAGCCAGTTTCTATCATCTTGTAAACACCCGCTGAGTGTTTACATTAGAGGGCTACCAGAATTATGCTGCAACAGTGCATTAAAGAAAAATGCTTGTGTTGTCAATTTTGAATATGCATCTCTCCACAATGCCTAGAGCTACAGAAGTAAATGATGGCTTGTTTTAAAAAGTATTTTACTGTTTGTTTGAAATATGTAATTATTTAGTGTGCAAAGTCTGAGTGAGCACAGGTTCACTTTAAAACAATAGTTACATTGCCTTTTGCCCATGGTGTTTGTATTGAAGTCTAGTGATAATTTGTATAATGTAGCGAGCCAGTGACCCAGTACAGCACCAAGGGTATAGCTATAACCAAACAAGTGGAAACCACAAAACTGTTCTGGTGTTCAGGGTTTATGGCAGGCTAGTGCAGAATAAGAAAACTAATATTTTATGCTATTAATTGAGTGATAAAGGTAGAATAGATAGATAGATAGATAGATAGATAGATAGATAGATAGATAGATAGATAGATAGATAGATAGATAGATAGATAGATAGATAAACCATCCTATACAAGGATCCTGGGATGTGTGGTCACAATCATAACATCCAATGAGGAACAGACACATCAGAATAAATGCTGTATTAAAATTATTTTTTGTGAGTGGCAATGCAATCACACAATGCAACCAATATACGGTAAGTGACAAGATGGGGCACAACAGAAGAAAAGGCAACTAATAAAGTTGCAATTCATGTACCAAGATTACAACAAACTGACAAGAGCATGGCCATGCTATATTTGGGCTCTATATATGGAATAATACCAGAATACCAAGCAAGCAGGGCCATAAGGAACAAAATATGAGACTAGTGAGGTGGTATACAGGTATACAGGAACATAAGAAGAACAAAAGGGCAGAACAACAAGATATGGGCAAGAATGCTGGTGGGGAGGCAGAAAGGTTAGGGATTCATAATCTGCAGGGCACAACTATTGGTGCTCGCTGAAAACATGCTGGAGAGAACAGGGCATAGATAGATAGATAGATAGATAGATAGATAGATAGATAGATAGATAGATAGATAGATAGATAGATAGATAGATAGATACATAGATAGATAGATAGATACATAGATACATAGATACATAGATACATAGATACATAGATACATAGATAGATAGATAGATACATAGATACATAGATAGATACATAGATACATAGATAGATACATAGATACATAGATACATAGATAGATACATAGATACATAGATAGATACATAGATACATAGATAGATACATAGATACATAGATACATAGATACATAGATAGATGTAATTAGTAAAATAAGTGTTAAAATACCATCAAAAACATTAGTTATTTTACCAAGAGCACTTGGTATTTACCACAATGTTATTTAGCGCTTATAGCAGTTTTACACACTTCAGCTAATAGATAATATCAGGTTGCAATTTTCCATCTGTGTTAGTGACAAGTCATCCAGATGGTACTTGCGTTTCTTCTGCTCTTTTTAAACATCTGTCACATGGAAAAATTGAACACATTTTATTCTCCGTGAATCATTTGGTGAATTATTTTAATGCTGGGAAAGCATTTCTGCACCACATGTAGGCAAATAAACAGACACATAAAAGGTCATAAACACTCGATGGATACAAGAAGATAGTAGCAAATCTGACGGAAAGACGAACCTGCTGTTCTTTCTGACAAAACGATGATGTCTTAAATGGCGCTGTTTGCTGAGAGGACGCACTTTTATGATAGAACGTCTCAGCACTGCTATGGCTGGAGTCTTGTGGTTGCTTCTAATATGATAATGGTTTAAATCTACAGGCTCTTGTACAAAAAGATGGTTTTTCATTTTCTCCAAAAAAAAAAAAAGATAAAATGCACATAAAAGAAAATCATATATAAATAACAAGATATACATATAGTACATGTAAACCCTAAATGATTGGCATTTATTTTGCTAAAGCAGATTGTGTAAGAAATCATTGTATTTTCTGTATTTTCACATATATTTTTTAAAAATATATTTTTAAAATACTGTTTTCAGTTTTTCTTTTTACTTTGTGCCTCTGATCTTCTGTACTCTTTATGCAACCCAGCAACTGATGTACATCATTTCTGTGCAATGGCACAGCAGCTTGAAGTTTCAATTGGGAGAGTGTGTGATGGGGTGACAACACAGGGGAACAACTGAGAAGACATTGCCACCCTATAGAAGGAGGTTCCAGGAAGAATGTGTTGGTATTATTTTAATGAAATATGTAGATTTAAAAATATTGAAAATGACTTGAAATTACTTTAACATGTTAAATTGTATGTGAAATTTTAATGATTCAGTTTATATATACATTTATAACCCTGTATGTCACATTTCTTAATAGGGCAATGCATTAGGAGACCTGCCTTGTAAACTAGATATAGTTTACTTATATTGGGGATATTTGTTGCGTGACTTGTCAGTTACTATTTTATATATCATTAGTTTTAATTTAAAATATTATAATATATATATATATATATATATATATATATATATATATATATATATATATATTTTATTTTTTTATTTATTTTTTTTTTTTTTGCATTGTACTAGATGTTAATGCAAATACCAGAAAGGGAGTTGGCCAGCAATACGTTGAAACCAAGAATGCCTATTTAATATACATGTTTTTATTATACGAGAGCATGCAGAATGTTAATGGATAAATGCTTGACTGGCTGTCCCTATACTACCATAGTTGGGCCCATCACTGCTTTGAGATTGAAGTGAGCCTGAGGCAATGATAATTTAAGTGAGTACATTTTTATACATTATTCTATGTGTTTTTGTACTTTCAAAATCCAGAGATGAAAGATAATTGTTCTTTTAGGTTTCTGAAAGTTTTAACTTTGTCAAGACTTTATGCTTCACTAACAGTAATGTGTTTATACGAAAGAGTAAAATGTAGAAAATGTATGCTTGCTGGATGAAACACATAGTATATCAGAAGACTAGAATGGTGCAGATCAAGCTTGTGGGACTCAGGGGAAGAAGAAGGAAGGGGACTGAAAGGCAGAAAAAGAATGAGGGACTGAGGGTTAAAAGAAGGATAAGGGACTGAGGGTCATAAAAAAGATGAGGGGCTGGGGGACAGTAAAAGGATGAGGGTCTGGATGCAGAATAATGAGGGTCTGGATGCAGAATAATGAGGGGTTTAGAAGCAGTAGAAGGATGAGTGGGTTTGCTGAAGAAGGATGCAGGACTGGGGGGGCAGAGGAAAGATGAGGATGATGTCAGAAAGTTTAAGCACACCCACATAGCTGGAGACCAGCATTAGCACCCGCTCATGTGCATGGATCTGCTCTAAGAATTGTGCATGGTTTAACATCCACGTGGTGTGCACACAGGAAAGCATGCACACTCAACATGCAACACTTGATAATTGTGATGCCAAACAGGCTTTTTAAGAGACTTTTAGTTTTACTCCTATGACCAGTAATTTTGTGTCTGATCCTAGTTCCTGTTACCAACCAGACTCCCTGATCCATTCCCTGACTCATCTGTGGTTCTCTTCTGTTTGTTTATCTGCTCCTGTACTGATCCCAGCTTGTTCTTTGACTATAACTCCTGTCTGCTGCTCTGGTACTTGCCTCCATCTGCCTACTCTATTGGTACTGTTTCTCTGGCTGTTGCTGACTCTGACCTGTTTCTGCATTCTTCTCATGGGAGATCCTCATATCCTGTCACCTCTAGCCAGGGTTGCCAACCATCTGTATTTTTACAGACATTTTGGAAAAAACTGGCTAGATTCACCTGTCTGATAACATCTGTGTGTAAGAGCTCTAGTTATTTTGATTCTGCCCACTGCATAGCATTGGGAAGCATTTGGAGGAGTTGGGATGTGAGAGTCGAAAGAAGGGAAGTGAAGATAGATAGTGAGTTATGAAGGATATTTATCTCTTTGGAGGAGTGTTCATGGTGACACTGAGGGCCTGGAAGTAAGGAAACCAAAAGTTTGGGACAATATGGAACACAGCAACCGCCCTGTATGGCACTACTACCTATGGGCTGGTCCTGTTACAAACTGTAAGTTGTTAATGTAGCTGTGGACACTATCAATATGTTTGGGAACAATTCTACCAGATGTTTGAATTATATTAGTTAGAAGACGTGTTTTACTAAACTTGTGTAGCCTGTTTTTATTGTTATTGAGGGTTCCACACAGGTAAATAAACCACTTTGTCTCCAGGTAATACTGAGTGTGACTTACTGCAAAAGAGTAGATGCAATAGCTTAAGTGCTGCAGGCAGAAAGGTACAGCAGTAAAGCCCCACACTAATCTTTTGACACTCAATCCAGGCCTATAGCCAGGAAATCCTGTGAGCAGCAACAGCCAGCTTTTATATAGGAGTGGTGGTGAAAAATTACAGGGGTCCATTGGAAGCGATTGCCAGGTAGGTTCCTGTTGTATATGTTGTAATATGTTCACCGATTTATGTGGGACATTGTTGTGTGTATGTACACATGCAGTCAATGTTGACCAGGCCAGATTGACAATGGTTGTCCAAGCCAACTCAATTTTAAGATAACAGTTGAAGATCCTTTGAGGTGTTAATCTTATGCAAGTCTACCTAGGGGTGTAAGGTATGGGCTGTTAACCTAATTGAACATTTCAAAGGGTACATTGTTTAAAGGACCATAGAAGAAGTATTTATTGATGGTAATTAGACTTGAGGGGGTAACAATGGGATCAAGGAGTGTTTTGGGTTGGCCTAGCGGAGGCTCCCTCCTGCGGGGCTAATATATCTAAGGGGACTTGTTGATATTAATATGCAAGAATAATGTAGGTATTCCAAGGGCTCAAAAGGGTATTCAGCTGGTATCTGTTAATCTAATCTAATTACACATATCTAAAGGGGACTTGTTGATGTTGATATGCGGGAGTGAAAATTGGGGCGGTTTATGACTGCAACTGTTCACGGCTGGAAGTTGTAGTCTGTTTGAAAGACAAAAGCTAATCAAAGTCCTAAATTGAAACGGCCAATCAAATTGCTCAGCCATTCAATGCCTGGTGAATATAACACGGCATTCAGTCTATAGTTTTAGGTTAGGCTTGTCTGTGTATGCACACACAGACCTAAGACATGGGCCTCTGAATGATATACTCTGTCGGATTTTTCTGTCACCTGTGGACTTTGGACTTTGTTCTGTGTTGGAAGTCAATAAAGTGCATCTCTCTGGAAGAATTGGGTTGCTGCGGAAGAGTACTTACATCATCATTATAATAATACCTAAATATTAATTATCATACCCACTCTACATCTATACACCCATTAATATAAACCGATCACTACAGTTCCCACTGAGGAACTGGCTGAAGCACCTGGGCACCTGTGTCTCACTGATCCCAGCTGTATTCCATGGTAATTGTATCTGGACCACTAAAGCAAATGAGGCCTCTGACATAAAGAGTGACATACTGCTATGTAGGCGTATGGCCTGAGAAGTGAACCAATGAGAGATTGTCCTCGTAACTGATGAGATGTTTGGCACACTGTCCTAGTAACGCTGCTGATGTAGGAGAGGTCCTATCTGTAAGTTGGGGAACTGCCTTATCAACTCAGAAGCTAGGGGGCCCCTCCACATGTGGATGGGAGAAACTGTTCCTAAAAAATTCCTGGTTGTCAGCAATGCCATCTATACAATGAAATCTCAGTTGTCTAAGGAATCCTGTGATAGCCTGTAAACTGTCAAGGATACACTCTACACAGGCAGTATAATGGATGGCTTTCTTTGAGGTAGAATGCAGTGGGCCTAGTCATATGACTGGGGCCAGGCTAAAAATGTACCATGTGACCTGCTGTGGCTCCTGATGTGAAGTGGTTGTCACTGATGTATTTGGAGGCTCCTGAAGTAAAGGAGAGACTTTTGTGTATAAGGTAGCGCCTGATGTGAAGGGGAGGACTTCCTTATTGAATATATATATTATGATGTAAATGAGAGAACTCTGATGTATAGGTGAGCCCCTGGTGTGAAGTGGAGGTATCTAATATATTGGCCGGGAGTCCTAAGACCCGATTGGCCAGGAGTCCTAAGACCCAGTTGGCGGAGTAGCGACCGCTGGGACGCGTGAGGAGATGTACAGGAGATGGCCGCTGAAGCCGTGACCTGGATGGGGTAAGTGCAGGGTTGGCGGGTGGCCAGGTGGGCGACGGGCGAACGAAGCGGCGATCGAGCGGGTGATTGTTTGATCGACGGGGGGTTGGTTGGGGTTTTAGTGAGGGGGCCAGATTTGTTTGCCATCCCCCCAAAAAGATTGAGCACCAGCCGCCACTGTCAATCTTCCTGAAAACCGTTTGGGTTTCTTTCTGCAATCTGTGACTTCCTACTCTATATCTTCTGGAAGGCTCCTTCTTCTAGCTAGAGTAGCCATCTTTTGAGAAGTTATGAAGAATAGCCCTCCGCAAAAAGAAAGTTGCGCTAAACCTGTATGTAAAAAAGTTAACCAGAACCTTTACTAAGTGAAAGAGTGGGTTTGATAATTAAGTTGGCAGTACCTCCACCCAGGACAGGGCCTCTGTGAACAGAGAGGATTCCGTTCCTGGTAAATGAACCAGTAATCTATTCAAAGTAATTGGGAGCATAGGAACTACTGCAGCCAGCATACAAGTATATAAATAAACAACAATATGGCAAAAATATGAGCTTTATATAATAAAAGATGATTAAAAGTACATACATTCAATGCACAAACAGATAGTATCAGTAAAGATGCCCACCAGGTGTTCTGGAGGAATTGTGCAAATATCCCTGTGGATATTGTATATAGTTATTAATAGCGACACCTCCAGATGAATGTTGCAAAAAAGTCCAGTTTGCAGGGCTCACTGTGGATGATTATGTTGCGATGTCCGTCTTGGTGTCGAAGACCCGAAGACAGAATCAATGATGATGGGGAGATCCTCCAACCATTATCCAACTGGCCTGGAACATAGACTCCCCTAGCTGAAACTGTGACATTACACTGGAAACCAGGGTCAGCCTACCTATTCTGCTTCTGCTCGTACACAGGAGCGGAATTTCTGTCGGAAAAATCTTGGATGGTTTTTCCAATGGAATTCTGCTCAAGCTTGGCTTGCATACACACGGTCACACAAAAATCCGCTGAACTTTCAACCGTCACGAACGCGGTGATGTACAACACTACAACGAGCCGAGAGAATGAAGTTCAGTGCTTCCGAGCATGCGTCAAATTGTTTCTGAGCATGCGTAGGAATTTTGCACGTTGGAATTGGTACAGCTGGCACCGGTTCAGATCGTAACTTTTTCTGACCGAAAAATTGAGAACATGCTTCCAATCTTTTGCTGGCTGGAATTCCACCAGCAAAAGTCCGATGAAGCATACACACGGTCGCATTTTTGGACCAAAAGCTCTCATCTGACTTTTGCTGGCGGAATTTCCGCTCATGTGTGCAGGGCATTAGTCCTTAGTAGCTTCTAATCTGCCATGCAACCAGACCTCTACCAACCTCTGGGTCCTCAGATGCCTAATCTGGCTCTAGCTTAAGCTAGTTATTGAGCCCTGAGATAAAACTAGCTATATAATTTCAGACCAGAAGGGACAAGGTTAACTAAAATAACAAGAGCTGCATATAAACACTATTGCAATAACAGGGTCACCTATTATGATACAGCAAGGTGATCACCACACACTGGTGTAGTGCATGTGAGATAGAAACAAGGGGGTAAATATATTTCTGTCACCAGTCTTTAAATATATACATATACAGTGTATTCATAAAATATTCTGATCCCCTTCACTTTTCCCAATTTTGTTATGTTCCAGCCTAATAATACAGTTGTTAAATTTCATTTTTTTTCTCATTAATCTTCATTCAGTACCCCATAATGACAAAGTGAAAACAAAAGTTTAGAAATGTTTGCAAATGTATGAAAAAGCAAAAACTGAAATATACTGGCATAAGTATTCAGACCATTTGCAACAACACTTGAAATTTAGCTCAGTAGCCACCCATTTCTCTTGATTGTTGCTGAGATATTTCTTCAAAAAAACAAACAAAAAATTCCCAGCTCACTTACCAGCCAGCCTGCAACAAACTAAGTTACACCTGTCCAACAGTTCACGTTAAACAAGGGATTTAGTTTGCACATATTTGCAATTATATGCTTAAGCTGCAGAGCCCACGTCATGGCACCCCAGTATACTGCAATCCTTAGTCTATACAGTTTGAGGTTCTCCAAAGTTAGAGCACATATATCCTATATATAATAACACCTTGTTTTACCATGAACTGTTAGACAGGGTTAATTTGGTTTGTTGCAGGCTGGCTGGTAAGTGAGCTGGGAATTTTTTGTTTGTTGTTTTTTGACACCCTTTCATGTGCTCTTTATTGCAAAGGCCAGTCATAGGTTATGGTGGTTGCCATTTGTTTGTACTGAAATGTTTCTACACCTTGATTTGAGTACACCTATGGTAAATTAAATTGATTGGACATGATTTGGAAAGGCACACACCTCTCTATAAAATACCTCACAGCTGACAATGCATATTGTATCAGAGTAAAAGCCACAAGGTTAAAGGAACTGCCTGCAGAGCTCAGATACAGGATTATTGCAAGGCACAGATCTGGAGAAGGCTGCAAAAAGCTTCCATAATTCTCAATTAGAAGAAGTTTGGCACGATCAGGACTCTTCCAGGAGCTGGTCGCCAGGCTAAACTGAGCAATCGAGAAGAAGGGCCTTAGTGATTGAGGTAATCAAGAACTTGATGGTCACTCTGACTGAACTCTAGAGATCGTGTGTGGAGATGGAACAAAATACCAGAAGGGATACTGTCACGGCAGCCCTATCCTGATTTGAGCTTTATGGCAGGGTGGCTAGATGGAAGCCTCTCCTCAGTGCAAAACACATGAAAGCCCACCGAGAGTTTGCAAAAAAAGCATTTGAAGGACTTTCAGACTGTGAGGAACAAGATTCTCTGGTCTAATGAAACCAAGATTAAACTGTTTGTCCTCCATTCTATATGTTATGTCTGGAGGAAACCAAGCACCGCTCATCACCATCCCAATACCATTCCAACAATGATGCATGGTGGCAGCATCATTCTGTGAGGGTATTTTTTAGCAGCAGGGACTAGGAGAATGGTTAGGGTTGAGGGAAAGCTGAATGGAGCAAAGTACAGAAGAGTATCCTCAATGAAAATTCTGTTCCACAGCATTTAGGACGCCAAAATGGGCTGCAGGTTCAACTTCCAACATAACGATTCTAAGCACACAGCCAAGACAACACAGGAATGGCTTAGGGACAACTCTCTGAATGTCCTAGTGTAGCCCAGCCAGAGCCCTAACCTAAATCCTATTGAACATCTCTAGATATACCTAAAAATGGCTGTCTATTGTTGTAATTATGATGAAGAAATAACCATCTCTCATAAGTTTAAGATGGGGTTATATGCAAAGCGGTTAGGCCTTAACACAACGGTGAACTAAAGGTCACCATGACTTCATACATTTCTCAATTTTTAAATGGATCAACCATCCCAGTTTACATAACCAAACTAATGGTGAAGCAGAAACCAAAATAAATTTACATGTCTTTGGTCGGTAGATAAAGAGACACAACCCTGCAATAAAGGATTATTCGTATACCTGAATGAAAGACTAAGCAAACGCCATTGTTTTCCCAGGTGAGACGAGCCATTATCAAACAATGTCTTACAAGAAAATTGTGGAGGATGTTTACCCAGCTGGACACTTCTAATGCCCCGTACACACGGTCGGATTTTCCGATGGAAAATGTCCGATCGGAGTGTGTTGTCGGAAATTCCGACCGTGTGTGGGCTCCATCGGATATTTTCCATCGGATTTTCCGACACACAAAGTTGGAGAGCAGGAGATAAAATTTTCCGACAACAAAATCCGTTGTCGGAAATTCCGATCGTGTGTACACAAATCCGACGGACAAAGTGCCACGCATGCTCAGAATAAATAAAGAGATGAAAGCTATTGGCCACTGCCCCGTTTATAGTCCCGACGTACGTGTTTTACGTCACCACGTTCAGAACGATCGGATTTTCCAACAACTTTGTGTGACCATGTGTATGCAAGACAAGTTTGAGCCAACATCCGTCGGAAAAAATCCTAGGATTTTGTTGTCGGAATGTCCGAACAAAGTCCGACCGTGTGTACGGGGCATAAGAATTGTAAATGAGACAAGAATTAATAGATATCGGGTTTGTCTACTTAAAATCCTAAACTATATAGGAAGCCAAATACATCACCTATATTTATGGACATTTTATAATGAATATCATAATGTGCCTAATACGCCTAAAAGGAATTAATACATTTTGGTTATACATTTAGGGCAATCGTTTATTGAAAAATCATACCATCTATGCAGATATCTAACAGAACCCATGTTTAGAATCTAGGAATTGTTTATACAGCTAAAATCTAAATATTCATTGAGTCTGTACAAAGTTAATTTCAAACATTTCTAAGAGACAGAATTCTGTGATATTTTAAAATACATATGATTATAGGTCATTCAAAGTATATATTATATTCAAGGTCATAGATACAATTTATGACTTTAGTGTCTACTGACCCAAGGATTTTTCTGTCATAAGGTAAAAATATAATATTATGATGTACAAATTAGAAGTAAGAATTGTTTTAAGATCCCAATCATTGTTATGAAAGACATTTAAATCGTGACTACATCTGCATAAAAATACACATATAGCATGTGTTGTTCCAAGATAAAAAAAATATTCATAGGATATACAAGAATTATAAGTTTATTCATATAGATAATCATTTTATGTGATATTGAATATCAAATTTATACTGCGTTTATTGTATATTGTACCGGTTACCATGGTCCCTGAATAATATACATACAGTGGGGCAAAAAAATATTTAGTCAGCCACCAATTGTGCAAGTTCTCCCACTTAAAAAAATGAGAGAGGCCTGTAATTGTCATCATAGGTCTACCTCAACTATGAGAGACAAAATGTGGAAACAAATCCAGACAATCACCTACAAACAAGCAAGATTTCTGGTTCTCACAGACCTGTATCTTCTTCTTTAAGAGGCTCCTCTGTCGTCCACTCATTACCTGTATTAATGGCACCTGTTTGAACTTGTTATCAGTATAAAAGACACCTGTCCACAACCTCAAACAGTCACACTCCAAATACTTTTTTGGCCCACTGTATATTCATCAGTACCACCAATATACAAACAGAAACACATTATGAAAATAGAACATATTATTTAACAGATAGTTCAGAACATGTTTTTCTGCCCTCAGACATGCCTAGTGGTTGAAGGTGATATAACCTGAATGCACAAAAGGTTAATTATTAGATCTTTTTCTAACCAATGGAAAAGAAGTCATACCTTTTGGACTGAGATTATTATAATTTTTATGATCCTATTGTTGGACACAGTATTTAGGAGCCAGATAGATGCCATGAAAGGACACTCAATCACCCACTCAATCAGACACGCACACACACACTCCATTCATCAATTCATACCTCTCCATTCATGTAGATTCCTGGACACCTTATGCTTTGAAACTCGGAGGTCAGAGGAGAGGAGAAGAAATAATTCCTCTTTAAGGGTATCCATCTTGAAAGCCACAGCAGCTATCCTAAAGACTCTGGTAACCAGCAATTCAAGACCAGTAGCCATTTTTGGAACAGGTAATTATGTTGTGTTGATTTTTACCTTATATTCATTTGTGTTCTCTTAGATATTGATTTATTGAGTATTATACAGTTGATAATTATTCTCTTGAATCAGTAACCGCTTTGTAGATTTTTCTCTAAAGATTAAATTTTCAATATTTTTCATTTGTATAGTCTCCATTTTATTGACATAACAAACATCTAATTTTATTTCACGTTGTTAACCACTTACTTACCTGCAGTATGGTAACGGTTGAAATTGTGAAAAACAAACGTTCTGTCTTATTGTCATTTTTACAAGGTTATTGGTTCTACAGGGAAGTTTATCATTACTGTATCCTTTCAAAAGTACTACACTCCCATTTAGCAAGTGTTTCAATTGGTATTCAACTTTTATGTAGCACAATTATTATTTTAATTTTATTCAACATTTGTTTTTGTCAATCTGTATATAACTATTTTGTATGGTTATATGTCTGAGAAGTTTATCATTGCTGTGTCATTTCAAAGGTACAACACTCCCATTAGCGGGTGTTTGAATTGAGAACTTTAATTTTATGTAGCACAATCTGTATTTTATTTTTATGTAACATTTGTTTTTGTCAACCAATTTATATCACTATTTTGTATGATTACTTGTCTGGTGAATACATTTCATATTTTTAGACTGTGGTCATATTTGATTGATCCTGTATGTTAAAAATATTATAGTTTAAAAATTACTCAATCGTAAATACCATGCAGGAATATTATCCTCATAAGCACGACACCACTTACAGTCCCCATCCAACCTGAGCCTGAGAGGATTTGCAGAGAAGAATGGAAGAAAATCCCAGGTGTGCAAAGCTGCTTGTCAATCACTAATGGGAAGGAGAAGGAATACTGCAGCGAGCACTGGGCTGTGTGGCTCCTACTGATCAAAATGGCTGCCAGCCAAGGTTGCAGAATGACTGTCCTTTGGATTTTCATTAATGTGTCATCAACTGCATCAGTAGTTAAGAAACTTCCATATATTTTCTTATGGTATAACACCCTGATATGTTCCTTCATCCCTTGATCAATATTATTAAGCCACGTCATATGGAAACAGGATGATTAAAGTTGTTCTAAAGGCTCAAGGTTTTTCACCCTAATGCATTCTATGCATTAAGGTAAAAACCTTCTGGGTACAGCCCCCTTTTATACTTACCTGAGCCCCATTTCGATCCAGCAATGTGCATGAGAGCAGCGGCTCTCCAGATTCTCTCTCTCCTCACTGGCTTACACAGCAGTCACAGTCAGTGAGCCAATGAGGAGAGAGTGAGGACAGGGCAGGGCCGAGCCAAGCTCTGTGTGTGAATGGACACACAGAGGACAGCTCAGGAGTGAGCCTGCTTGAGTGCTCCCATAGCAAAAGGTTTACAATTGGGGCAATCAGCAGGGGTCGGGGCTGCTCTGTGCAAAACTGCAAAAAGCAGGAAAGTAAAACCGCCTGTCCGGGTTTTTTTTTCTTAGACCCTTTCCTTTAGAATCACTTTAATTAACAAAACCATGTCACACAGAAATTAGGTATTACATAATGGGAACATTTTGCACTCTAAAAAATTAACATTTGGAAACTAATTTCACTTTGCAAAGTTATTTCTTTGCCAGAGAATCAAGTCTGGTAAAATAGACCAACCACATATCACGATAATGGACACTGTGATCTTGATTTACCAAAGGTCTAGAGCAACTTCACTTTCAAAATTATTTTTCACTTATCTTAGTGAATGAAATGAAACAGGGTGAAAGTTCAGCCTGCAAAGAGTACCCGATCATGTGCAAGGAAAACTGAAAAAAAAAAATGGATTTTTGCTCACACATAATTGGATGATTGAAGACAACACAACTTCACATTATCCAATAAGGTAACAGAAAATATTTTTTTTGCAAAGAGAAAGATCACATAGCTTAGTGATGATATAGAGCAGGGGTAGGCAACCCCTGGCACTGGTGCAGCAAGCGGCACTCGAAGCCTCTTTTGCCAGCACTCGACTTCCTCCCCACCAGTAGAGCAGCGCAGGGAAGTGTCAGTGAGACACTAATGCATTCCAGTTTCAGAATTCCCCACGCAGCACCTGCACTGAGGGGGAGGCACTGTGCCCCCACACATTGTAAAAGATGAGAAACATTGTTTGGTTCTCTAACTTTGCTGTAGCTGCAATCGTCAGCTTTTATGATGGGAAAGAGATTGGGTGCAGTTCTGCTCGGGGGCGGCCCCTGTTTCCAGGAGGAGGAAGATTGTCATTGGCCACTGCTAAAGCCAATCACAGTCCTGCTAGCCCCATCCATCATCTGGAGGAAGATGACTCGCGTGGTTGCCACTGCCAATCTCAGAAAGAAGAGATTTCACTGTGATTGAGAAAACCCCAATCAGGTGACAGTTTGTGGAATTACTGTTGAGCTTCTGGGAACTTTGTTGAAATGATTCCTGAACCTTTGCGTCACTTACTACTGAACCCCTCTGCACTGTGTGTCCCTTTAAGCCACAGCCAGTATTCAGCACAATGAAAATCGCAACCAAGTTTTCCCGTGGCGCAGAGTGCCACACTTTTTCTCAGCTGCGGGAGCCCTACTTATGATCCTGCACACAGGCCCACTGCTTTCAGAAAATACCAGAGCTCATCATTGCGCATCCATTCCAGATGCTGGTGTGTGACATCACATACATCACATACAAGCACGTGGGCTGGATGCGAGAGTTGGATCAGCAGGATGAGTGTGCCAGGACAGGTAGATGAGTCTCATCTTTGCTTCCTTTCACCACTCTGTATATCACGCATATCATAGATGAGAAGGGGGTACAGCGGGGGAGCAGATGAGCAGGAGGGCACAGCAGTGGGGAAAATGAGCAGGAGGAGTTCAGAGGTGAGACAGATGAGCAAGAGGGTACAGCGGCGGGCAGATATGCAGGGAGGTACAGTGGTGGAAGAGATGAGAAGGGGGTTCAGCAGTGGGACAGAAGAGCAGGGGAGTTCAGTGTTGGGGCATATGAGCAGGGGGGGTTCAGTGTTGGGCCAGATGAGCAGGGGGGTTCAGTGTTGGGCCAGATGAGCAGTGGGGTTTAGTGTTGGGGCAGTGAGAAGGGGATCCATTGGTGGGACAGAAAAGCAGGGGGTAGAGCAGTGGGGCAGATGTTAAAGGAGGTGTATTGGGACAGATGAGCAGGGGGTTACAGTGGTGGGGCAGGATAGCAGGGGGAACAGAGGTAGGGCAGAAGAGCAGGGGGTACAGAGGTGAGACAGATGTGCAGAAGGTGCATTAGTTGGGCAGATGAGCAGATGAGTTCAGTGTTAGGACAGATGAGAAGGTGATTTAATAGTGAGACAGAAGAGCATGAGGATATGGCAGTGGAGCAGATGTGCAGGGAGGTACAGTGGTGAGGCAGATGAGAAAATGGGTTACATTGATGGGGCAGATGAGCAGGGGGGGTTACAGTGGTGGGGCAGATGTGCAGGAGGTACAGTGGTGGGAGGGATGAGAAGGGGTTCAGCGGTGGGACAGAAAAGCATTGGGGTACAGTTAAGGGGCAGATGAGCAGGGGGTTACAGTGGTGGGACAGATGAGCAGGGGGGTTCAGTGTTGGGCCAGACGACAAGGGGGTTACAGTGGTGGGAAAGATGAGCAGGGGGGTTAAGTGTTAGGGCAGAGGAGAAAGTTGGTACATTGGTGGGACAGATGAGCAGGGGGTTACAGCTGTGGGGCAGAGGAGCAGGGGGGTACAGAGGTGGGACAGATGTGCAGAGGGGTGCAGAGGAGAAAGGAGGTACATCGGTGAAACACATGAGGAGGGGGTTACAGTGGTGGGGCAGAAGAGCAGGGGGTACAGTGGTGGGACAGATGTGCAGGAAGTACAGTGGTGGGGCAGATGAGAAAGGGGATTACAGTGGTGGGGCAGAAGAGCAGATAAGTTCAGTGTTATGACAGATGAGAAGATGGTTCAGCGGTGAGACAGAAGGGCATGGGGGTACGGCGGTAGAGCAGATGTGCAGGGAGGTGTGGGGCAGATGAGAAAAGGGGAACATTGGTGGGGCAGATTAGCAGGGGGTTACAGTGGTGGGACAGAAGAGCAGGGTGGTACACTGGTGGGACAGAAGAGCAAGGTGGTTCAGTGGTGGGACAAAAGAGCAGGGTGGTACAGTGGTGGGACAGATGAGCAAGGGGGTACAGAGGTGGGGCAGATGTGCAGGGGTTACAGTGGTGGGGCACATGTGCAGGGAGGTGTGGGGCAGATGAGAAAAGGGGAACATTGGTGGGGCAGATGAGCAGCGGGTTACAGTGGTGGGACAGAAGAACAGGGTGGTACAGTGGTGGGACAGAAGAGCAGGGGGGTTCAGTGGTGGGACAGAAGAGCAGGGTGGTACATTGGTGGGGCAGATGAGAAAGGGGGTACATTGGTGAGGCAGATGAGAAAGGGGGTACATTGGGGGGGCAGATGAGCAGGGTGGTACAGTGGTTGGGCAGATATACAGGGGGTTACAGTGGTGGGGCAGATGTGCAGAGGGTTACAGTGGTGGGGCAGATGAGTAGGGGGTTACAGTGGTGGGGCCAGATGAGCAGGGTAGTACAGTGGTGAGGCAGATGAGTAGGGGGTTACAGTGGTGGGACAGAAAAGCAGGGGGTTACAGTGGTAGGGCCAGATGAGCAGGGTAGTACAGTGGTAGGGCAGATGTGCAGGGGGTTACAGTGGTGGGGCAGATGAGTCTGGGTTTACAGTGGTGGGGCAGATGTGCAGGGGGTACAGTGGTGAAACAGATTTTCAGTAGGGACAGTGATCTGAGGTGTGAAGGTGCATGAATTGGGGCTGATCTGAAGTGTGGAGTTGCAGGATGTTAATTTCTCACTACTAAAGTAGTTTACAGCATTTACTTTATAAAAAATCCTTTTCGTGATTGAGAGTGTGAAGTTTACAATTTTTTGTTAGAAATTCTGCACTCTCAATTTCTTTGAAAAAAAAAATTTGGCATACTGTGCTCAAAAGGTTGCCTACCCCTAATATAGAGCAACAAATGTTTGTGGAACAAAGAAAACCCAGCTCTATACTGACACCCTCCAGGGTTACCATCCTAATTCTGATTCAGTACTTGGTGGGTCTTTTGGGGGTTCTTAGACACACAAGAAATAGATTGAATCAGGCATTTATCAAAAGTAAACCTGAAGTCCTATATATTAAGGGATTGCTTTCCTCGTTTTTGCATTATCATTGCCTATATTACACAGAGCTAGTTGAGACAATTCTGCATGCATGTTAAAGAAATGTATCATAAAATGTGAATATTTTCATTAATTTCCACATTATCAGTAAATGTGCTACATTTTATATATTTAAAAGGACAGTCCACCCAAAACTTCCCTTTTTGTCAGATAGTGAAGCATTAGACCACCAGACAGTACTGCAGGGGAATTCTGGTGGTGAGACTTCTTCACTTCAGTCTTGCATAAGTTATGCTGGAACTATTGAGGGACTGGGGTTCCCTCTCCTTATTGAATTTTTAGCGCATTTAAATAGTAGAACATGCAACTAGAGGGGTGGGAACATCCACATTTCGGGGTCGGTGAGAACAGAATAAAGAACTATGGAGGCCATATTCTTTTACTGAAGTAACGTAAGGAGCCAGATGGTTACTAAGCATATCGAGCCCATCTATATCTATAATTTCTTTTATGTTGACTGACTATTTAAAACTGACAAACATACAAATGATAAATCAAAGATATGTTTTACACTGGCACATGGTGCCAGTCATGTGACCAGCAAAGGACTGATTTGCAGGTTCATGTGGCAAGCCACTCCAGACTATACCCTATTGACTTGTTTAGCAATTTCTAGTCAAGTGCTGTGCCATTATATGATGTTCTGCCATTGATAGAAAATCGCAGCAACAATCTCCTAGTGGTCACATGACTAAACAACAGTTTCAAAATTGTCTGCATGGTTAAGCTTAAAGCTGAACTCCAGGCAAACAGCTAAAAGAAGAATTCCAGGTATGGATATTGTATACATAGTTACATTGGCCCAGCTTGTAACTAGGCATATACCATACCTGGCCGATGCCCCTGAAAGGTGGAAATCACTGAACTATACGCAGCTACTTCAGTGATTTCCACTTGCTGCTGGGTCCTGCGCTGAGCGGCTGTTCTTCTGCATTGTGAACACAGGAGGTTGGTCATTTTCTGAATGAATGCAAAGCGTTTTTTGATTGGATGAGGTGGAGAGGCAGGATGATGATGTCTCCACCTCACCTAACCAAAGAATGCTTTGCATTCATTCAGAAAATGCAAAGTGTTCTGTGAATGGTGGCTGTGAACTCTTGTGCTTAGAATACATCATGCCGTAGCGGTATCTACTTCATCTTTTTTCATCTTTCTGATCTTGGCATTCCTGATATATGATTGGGGGTCAAGATTTATGGGACGCATGCCTACCTGGTGGATTTGACTGTGCATTTTAACGTTTGATTATGATTTTTGTATAATATAGTCTGTTGACTTTTTGATTCTTGGCGTGTTTTTTTTTTTTCTTTTTGTGTTTAGTAGTATCCCTTATATGCATTTTCCTGAAGAAGCCAGGATGGCGAAAAACATGTAAAAGAATGAGTGTGAAGGGATCTTTGCTTTACTTATTGTATTCCATCACATGATTAAATTAATGTTTTTAATTCATTTTGTAAATAAAATTCAGATATTTTCACAGTACCTTGAGTATTCAAGAGTGTTGTACCTAAAAATTCCCATCCTTAAATTCACTCCACTGGTATTTTGATGGTGCTAGTATAACCACTTTACTACCGCTATATTGCACATATACTGCTACAGAGCAGCCGCGCTGCACAGGATCATGTATATATACTGTATATATATATATATATATATATATATATATATATATGCATGATCCTGCACTTCTGGGTATCAGGCAATGTCTGCCGGCACCCATTGATCATTCTGTACACAGGCAGAATGGCGGCCTGTCTATTTAAACAAGGCAGAATGCCATTCTGTCAGTACAGAAGGCATGGATCGGTGTTCCTGTAAAGCAGGAACACCGATCCATGCCTTCCACTAGTGAAAGCACCTCCCCCACTACACTGAACCACCCCCTAGGCACACAGTTAACCCCTTGATCGCCCCTGATGCTAACCCCTTCCCTGCCAGTGTCATTAAATACAAGTAAATAAAAATTCCTTAAATATATCCCGTAGTTTGTAGACGCTATAACTTTTGTGCAAAGCAATCAATGTATGCTTATTGCAATTTTTTTACCAAAAATATGTAGCACAATACATATTGACCTTAAATGATGAAGAAATTTGATTTTTTTAAAATTTTTTATTGGATATGTTTTATAGCAGAAAGTAAATATATATATATATATATATATATATATATATATATATATATATATATATATATATATATATAATATTTTTTTTTTTTTTTTTTTTAATTGTCGTTTTATTTTCGTTTATGGTGGAAAAAATAAAAACCTCGAGGGGATCAAATACCACCAAAAGAAAGCTCTATTTGTGGGGAAAAAAAGGACATCAATTTTATTTGGGTACAGAGTCGCACGGTCGTATAATTCTCAGTTAAAATAACGCAGTGCCATATCGCAAAAAATGGCCTGGTCAGGAAGGTGGGTAAATCTTCCGGAGGATGTTGCTCTGTTCTTATCCACAATATCTAACCACTGTGTCTTCGGGGTTTTCCAGCTTCTGGGGACAACGGTCAGGTATGGTATATTACATTGGTCTAATCTAGTCCAATGTAATTGTGTAAAAATATACCATGCCTGGATTTCATCTTTAAGACCTCATGCACACAGAAGGTCAAAAACACCACTTTTACAGGCAGTTGAATTTTTTTTCTGCCTCTAAACAGCCTTCCAAGTTAGTCCATGCACACACAGGTGTTTACAGGCAATTACAGTAGAGGCAGAAGCGTTTAGAGAAAAAATAAATGTGCATGCTCAGAAGAGGAGCATTTGTTCAGAAAAAAATGCCAAAAGCGCATAAACGTGCATTAACGCTAGATGCATTCTAATGGACAGAATAAATTAATATTCTGGCCAAAAGAATGCATTAAAGTGATTGTAAACAATCACCTTGTAAAACAACCCATTCAGTTTAAAATAGAAATGAAAGGCAAAACATTTGTGTATGCATTCCTTTTTTTATAAGTGATCACATTCCCTCTGTTCTCAGTTGCATAAGAGCTGGGGGGATTAGAAGCAGAAGGACATTGAGCTTCCCATATCAGGAATATGAAATGTTGGGGTAGCAAACACTTTAATGGCAAACATGAAAACGTGCATAAACACGCATGCAAAATACGGGAGTTGTTTTATTGCTTTTACTAATTTCTTTTTTTTGTTCAGCTAGTCTGGAAATTTACACAAGTCTGTCTCACAGTACAGCCAGCCTGGAGACCAGACCAACCTATGATTAGACAGTAAAGGAGCAGAAAATATTTTTTTTGCAAATTTGCGCATGAAACATCTGATTGGCCTCTGCTCCCTTTAATCCTCCTAGGCTGAGTGCTGTCGCACAGGGGAGACAGATAAAAAATCTAATTCAGGTATTTATATTGGCTGCATGTAAACATATATTTTATGACATTTTAATTAATACATATCTGTATCAATTTGTGTATTTGTGTTTAAAAAGGAAAACAAAAAAGAAAACTAGTTTCTCAAGAACATGACGGACTTTGTATGCACAACATGAGGCAATTAATTAAAAATGTATAACAAACGTTATTCAAAAGATTCTAAATAGGGATGGGCGAACGTTTTGGCCTGAGCATAAGTTCAGGCTGAACTTTAGTTGTTCAGATGTTCTGCAAACACCGAACAATATGCGGTGTTCGGGGCAAATTTGAAAGCCGCCGGAACACCGTTAAAGTCTATGGGACATTAACATGAAAAATCAAAAGTGTTCATTTTAAAGGCTTATATGCAAGTTATTGTCATAAAAAGTGTTTGGGGACCTGGGTCCTGCCCCAGGGGACATGTATCAATGACATTTTTTTTTTTTAAACGGATGTTTTTTCGGGAGCAGTGATTTTTTTAATGCTTAAAGTGAAACAATAAAAATGAAATTTTCCTTTAAATATCATGCCTGGGGGGTGTCTATAGTATGCCTGTAAAGTGGCGCATGTTTCCTGTGTTTAGAACAGTACCACAACAAAATGACATTTCTAAAGGAAAAATTGTCATTTAAAACTGATCGCGGCTGTAATGAATTGTCGGGTCTCGGCAATATAGATAAAAATCATTGAAAAAAGAGCATGGGATCCCCCCCCCCAGTCCATTACCAGGCCCTTTGGGTCTGGTATAAATATTAAGGGGAACCCCGAACCAAAATTTTTTCAAAAAATTGCATGGAGGTCCCCCTAAAATCCATACCAGGCCCTTCGGGTCTGATATGGAAATTAAGGGGAACCCTGCGCCAATTTAAAAAAAAAAATGGTGTAGGGGTCCCCCTCAAAATCCATACCAGACCCTTATCCGAGCACGCAAACTGTTTTATGCAAACGGGTGACCCGCTCCCCTCTGACGCCACGGGAAAGCCATAGGGAAGACCGCATGGTGTCAGAGGGGGCGGGGTCACCGGGTGGCCTCAGTTATATACGAACTGTCACAAGCACAAAAGCGTCACACAGTGGGAGCCTCCCATTGAGGCGGATTGTCCGGCGAATCGTCCGTTTAAAAAAAACAATTTTCATTGATACATGTCCCCTGGGTCAGGACCCAGGTCCCCAAACACTTTTTATGACAATAACTTGCATATAAGCCTTTAAAATGAGCACTTTTGATTATTCATGTTCGTGTCCCATAGACTTTAATGGTGTTCGTGTGTTCTGCCAAATTTTTTGCCTGTTCGATATGTTCTGGTGCGAACCGAACCGGGTGGTGTTCGGCTCATCGCTATTTCTAAAACATCATCATACAGACAACCGACACCACTACTGGATAGTTACACTGTTTGGAGGCCTGGCCCTCTTGTTGGGGCTCCAACCTAGGGTCCATGTGTGGGCTGTGTCACTGATGAGGGGTCTGCTTGTGGGCTTTTTAAGATCTCATCCCCATGTCCTGGGTATACTGTCAATTTCGGATACCCATGTGCCTGGATATATACAGTATTCCTGTTTTATGGAAATGGGGCTTTGTTTAGCTGCTTGCCGCCCGCCCACCATAAATAAGGGCGGGGCGGCTCTAGTTCTGGGACACCGTCATAAGACGGCGTCCCAGAACAGCCGCTCTGACGCGCCTGCGAGGGCACGCAGCGTGGCGATTGCGGCCGCAATGCCCACCAGTTCAGCCTATCAATGCCCATCTGTGCCACCGCATCAGCGCACATCAGTGAAGGCGAAAAATTACTTAGTTACAAAATTTACTGACAGAAAAAAGTAAACAACATTTTTTTTCTAAATTTTTGGTCTTTTTTTTTTTTTGTAAAAAATAAAAAAAAAACAGCAGTGATTAAATACAACCAAATAAAAGCTCTATTTGTGTGAAGAAAATGATAAAACAATTTGTTTGGGTACAGTGTAGCACAACCGTGCAATTGTCATTCAAAGTGTGACAGCGCTGAAAGCTGAAAAATGGCTTGGGCAGGAAGTGCCTGGTAGGCAAGTGGTTAAAGCACTTTTGATACATCTTTCCAAGTGCTGTTTACCATACCTATGTTTGGTGTCAACCATATACCATATATCAGGGGTCTTCAAACTATGGCCCTCCAGTTGTACAGGAACTACAATTCTCATCATGCCTAGTCATGTCTGTGAATGTCAGAGTTTTACAATGACTCATGGGATGTGTAGTTTTGCAACAGCTGGAGGGCTGTAGATTGAGGATCCCTGCCATATACACTTCACTTTTCCATAGGGGGCCTCCCTTTAGTCACTTGCCATATACTGAAACGTTGTATTGGTCTTGAAAGAAGGGAAAAGGTTTGGGACTTTATGTGAGGCCAAATACATGTGCCTCCATCCCAGACAATTGAGGTATATAGGAGCAAGGTTTGGGACTTTATATGAAACATGCAGCCAGGGAGGCATCACAGCATGATAATGTCTGGTGAGTATACCATAGATTGTAACCATACATTTTTGCATAGTACATTCAACATAATAAAGTAAAGAAACTATATTCCATAACATAGTACATTACAAATAGTAACATATTGGCATAGCAACATAATGGTTTTACAATAATAGCACCATAGAAACACCAGACTCATTGTTGTGTGCCTCCACAATAAAACATAATTTAAATTGCTAAGATCCAATAGAACATAGTATTAGTAAAAGCTATGAGATAAGAAAGGAGAGGCATCTAATAGCTTGACGCGTTTCACTGCTATCAGAAACCTTGAATCAGACCAAGACAGAAGTACAGTTAAATCACACTTGTTTAATAATAAAAGTAAATAGAACAAACGTAGTCAAAACATAGCCAAAGTTTGGTAACCGGAACGGATAGTCAGACAAGCCAGAAAGTCTGGAAGCCAGGGAACAGTGTAGTGGAACAGCAAGCAGGATCTGGAGCCAGAAGGAATGTCAGCCAAGCAAGTCTTTAACAGGAACGCAGGAGATAGTCTCTGTGATGTTGACCAAGGTGAAGGCAGAGATCATCTGGGCTGGACGGCTTAAGTAGGGAGGACTGGCGAGCAGAATATCATCAACAGGTGAGTCACTGTGTAGAGATAGGAGCTGGCAATTAGCCGACAGCTGAGCGGCCAGAGAGGGAAGGGCTGAGCCCAGCCCTGACAGCTGCTGAAGTGCCACTCTTCAGGAGCAGATGCAGTATAGATATTACTTAGGGTAATGTATACAAAGAAAGATATAAGAGTAGGTCTCTCGCTCATAATTATAATCCAACCATGAGTCTGGACATAGGTATGGGAAGACGAGAGTCGGCCGGGCATATCATCAGCCCCGGGAGCTTAGGGTGACCCGTTTCTTCGGCTGTTCGTCAAATGTTCGAAAACAGAGAAAGTTTGGCCCGAAGTTATGCTTGGGTCGAACCGTTCGCCCATTCCTACCGAACAACCCCCCCCCTCCGGTTCAGTTAGCAGCAGATCATGCGAACAGGCAAAACATTTGTTTGAACATTGTTAAAGTCTATGGGACGCGAACGTGAAAAATCAAAAGTGCTAATTTTAAAGGCTTATATGCAAGTTATTGCAATAAAAAGTGTTTGGGGACCCGGGTCCTGCCCCAGGGGACGTGCTTCAATGCAAACAAAAGTTTTAAAAATGGATGTTTTTTTCGGAAGCAGTGATTTTTATATTGCTTAACCACTTCCATACCGGGCCTATTCTGGCACTCCTCTCCTCTCTTGCTAGAAAATTACTCAGAACCCCCTAACATTATATATATATTTTTTTTAGCAAACACTCTAGGAAATAAAATGGTGGTTGTTACAACTTTTTATCTCGCACGGTATTTACGCAACAATTTTACAAACGCTTTTTTTTTGGAATAAAAACAGTTTCATGAATTGAAAAATAACAAAACATTAAAGTTAGCTCAATTTTTTTGTATAATGTGAAAGATGATGTTACGCTGAGTAAATATATACCCAACATATCACGCTTTAAAATTGCGCACACTCATGGAATGGCTCAAAACATCAGTACTTAAAAATCTCCATAGGCGACGCTTTAAAATTTTTTACAGGTTACCAGTTTAGAGTTACAGAAGAAGTCTAGTGCTAGAATTGTTGCTTGCACTCTAACGCACACAGCGATACCTCACATATGTGGTTTGAGCGGCGTTTACATATGTGGGCGGAACTTACTTGTGCGTTCGCTTCTGAGCGCGAGCTACCGGGGACAGAAGCATTTTAATTTTTTTTTATTGTTTATTTTACTTTTTTTTATTTTACACTTTTTCTTTTACATTTTTTTAATCACTTTTATTCCTATTACAAGGAATGTAAACATCCCTTGTAATAGGAATGGTGCGTGACAGGTCCTCTTTATGGAGAGATGCGGGGTCAAGACTCCACATCTCTCCTCCAGGCTGGAAAGCATGTGTCAGAGGATCTAATTGACCAGACCGTGTGGACTGCACAGAGGAGACCAGAAACACATGTAAGTGAAATAATGGTGTTTATTAAATAAGTGACAAGTAAAAGGAATATAAACAGTGCAAAACCAACACAACAAACCCACTACAAACAACAATATATACAAGTAAATGGAGATACCGGAATCGTAAACAAGCCAGGCCAAGGTCATACACAGGGAGGTCAGCAGATGGGCAAGGACGGGAAACCAAACAGGACAGGGAGAGGATGGATGGATGGATGGGATACAGGGCAGGGATCCAAGGTAACCAGGAACAGAAGGGACAGGACCAGGAAGGGCTCAGGATAGGGATTGGATCAGATCAGGTCAGGACAAGGCAGATGCAGGCTCAAGGTCAAAATAACAGGCAGCAAGGTCAGAATGCAGGGAGAGAGATACCAAGGCAAGCCTATGAGGGCTTGCTGGGTATTTATAAGGCTGTGGTAATTGAACTCATGTCACAGCTGAGCGCAGTGTGTGCTGTTTGCTCCACACTGCCGGAGTGCACCCGCTGGTGGACACCGGTACTACGGCCCAGGGATGCAACAGTGCCACCAGCAGGAGAGACCTCTTACTGCAGGACCCAGGTGTTGGAAAACACCCGCTGGTGGACACTGGTACTGCGATCCAAGAGACCGATAGCGCCACCAACGGGTAAACCCTCTCATGACAGCATGAGATCAAAAAAAAAAAATTGACGATCTCATACTTACCAGCCGCAATCACGGCTTTGTTTACAATCGCGGCCCAGACGTGACATCATAATGCCGCGCCTGGGCCTCCGACTGTCATAGAGATGACTGGTGACCATCTGGTGACTGGTAAATCTCTATGGTCGTCATCCGGCCGTAGCCGATTCTTTCTCCGGGTCCCCGATGGCACGGGAGAGCCCGGAGAATCACCAGATTCTGGCGGGAGGTGCACAGAATCGCCGGCTGAAAAAGAGGATATCTGAATGATGCCTATATCTGCAGGCATCATTCAGATATTACCACTGAAAGTCAAGGACGTCATATGACGGCCTTAGGCTGGAAGTGGTTAAAGTGAAACAATAAAAATGAAATATTCCTTTATATATGCCTGGGGGGGTGTCCTTAGTATGCCTGTAATGTAACGCATCTTTCCCATGTTTATAACAGTACCACAGCAAAATTACATTTCTAAAGGAAAAAATTTCATTCAAAACTGCTCGCGGCTGTAATGTATTGTTGGATCCCGGCAATATAGATAAAAATACCAAAAATACCAAAAAAAATGGCGTGGATGTCACCCCCAAAATCCATACTAGGCCCTTCGGGTCTGATATGGATATTAAGGGGAACCCCGCACCAATTTTTTTAAAAAAATGGCACGGTGGTCCCCAAGGCCCCCAGGCACTATATACCCTGAACATCAGTATATACAGTATCTCACAAAAGTGAGTACACCCCTCAAATTTTTGTCAATATTTTATTATATCTTTTCATGTGACAACACTGAAGAAATTACACTTTGCTACAATGTAAAGTAGTGAGTGTACAGCTTGTATAACAGTGTATATTTGCTGTCCCCTCAAAATAACTTGACACACAGCCATTCATGTCTAAACCACTGGCAACAAAAATGAGTACACCTGTAAGTAAAAATGTCCAAATTGGGCCCAATTAGCCATTTTCCCTCCCGGTGTCATGTGACTCATTAGTGTTACAAAGTCTCGGGTGTGAATGGGGAGCAGGTGTGTTAAATTTGGTGTTATCATTCTCACTCTCTTATACTGGTCACTGGAAGTTCAACATGGCCCCTCATGGCAAAGAACTCTCTGAGGATCTGAAAAAAAGAGTCGTTGGTCTACATAAAGATGGCCTAGGCTATAGGAAGATTGCCAAGACCCTGAAACTGAGCTGCAGCACAGTGTCCAAAATCATACAGCGGTTAAACAGGACAGATTCCACTCAGAACAACCAACCAAGGAAGTTGAGTGCACACGCTGAGCGTCATATCCAGAGGTTGTCTTTGTGAAATAGACATATGAGTGCTGCCAGCATTGCTACAGAGATTGAAGGGGTGGGGGGTAAGCTTGACAGTACTCAGACCATATGCTGCACACTGCATCAAATTGGTCTGCATGGCTGACGTCCCAGAAGGAAGACTCTTCTAAAGATGATGCACAAGAAAGCCCGCAAACAGTTTGCTGAAGACAAGCAGACTAAGGACATGGATTACTGAAACCATGTCCTGTGGTCTGATGAGACCAAGATAAACTTATTTGGTTCAGATGGTGTCAAGCATGTGTGGCGGCAACCAGGCGAGTGTCATGGTCTGGGGCTGCATGAGTGCTGCCGGCACTGGGGAGCTACAGTTCATTGAGGGAACCCTGAATGCCAACATGTACTGTGAGTGACATACTGAAGCAGAGCATGATCCCCTCCCTTCAGGGACTGGGCAGCAGGGCAGTATTCCAACATGATAACGACCCCAAACACACCTCCAAGACGACCGCTGCCTTTCTATAAAAGCTGAGGGTAAAGGTGATGGACTGGCCAAGCATGTCTCCAGACCTAAACCCTATTGAGCATCTGTGGGGCAGCCTCAAGCGGAAGGTGGAGGAGCGCAAGGTCTCTAACATCCACCAGCTTCGTGATGTCGCCATGGAGGAGTGGAAGAGGACTCCAGTGGCAACCTGTGAAGCTCTGGTGAACTCCATGCCAAGAGGGTTAAGGCAGTGCTGGAATATAATGGTGGCCACACAAAATATTGACACTTTGGGCCCAATTTTTCACTTAGGGGTGTACTCACTTTTGTTGTCAGTGGTTTAGACATTAATGGCTGTGTGTTGAGTTATTTTGAGGGGACAGCAAATTTACACTGTTATGCAAGCTGTACACTCACTACTTTATAGCAAAGTGTAATTTCTTCAGTGTTCTCACATGAAAAGATATAATAAAATATTTACAAAAATGTGAGGGGTGTACTCACTTTTGTGAGATACTGTATACTATACGGCCTGCCCTATATACTCCGCAGAAAAACTTGGCCTTAGGTGTTGGTGGTACCAAAACACTGTAACCCCTCACAGTTACTCTTGTTGGGCGCAGGAACGAGCCCTGCTTAACTATTATTTAAAAAATAGTAATTACATGCCCCTGTTAAGCAGGGGCAAAAAAAATTGGGCTTTTGGTTTTGGTGGTACCAGAACACTGTAAGCCCTCACAGTTACTTTTGTTGGGCGCAGGAACGGGCCCTGCTGTGAAATATTATATCAAAAATTGTAATTACATGCCCCTGTTAACCACTTCAGCCCCGGAAGATTTGGCTGCTCAATGACCAGGCCATTTTTTGCGATACGGCGCTGTGTCGCTTTAGCTGACAATTGCGCGCTCGTGCAACGCTGTACCCAAACAAAATTGACATTCTTTTTTCCCACAAATAGAGCTTTCTTTTGGTGGTATTTGATCATCTCTGCGTTTTTTATTTTTTGCGCTATAAACAAAAAAAGAGCGACAATTTTGAAAAAAAAAACCACAATGTTTTGTACTTTTTGCTATAATAAATATTCCCAATTGTTTTTTAAAAAACCTAATTTTTTTCCTCAGTTTAGGCCAATATGTATTCTTCTACATATTTTTGGTAATAAAAATGCAATAAGCATATATTGATTGGTTTGCGCAAAAGTTATAGCATCTACAAAATAGGGGGATTTATAGCATTTTTATTATTATTTTTTTTTTACTAGTAATAGCGGCAATCTGCGATTTTTATCGAGACTGTGACATTATGGCGGACACATCAGACACTTTTGACATATTTTTTGGACGATTGACAATTATACAGCGATCAGTGCTATAAAAATGCACTGATTACTCTATAAATGTCACTGGCAGGGAAGGGGTTAACACTAGAGGGCGATCAAGGGGTTAACTGTGTTCCCTAGTATGTGTTCTAACTGTAGGGGAAGGGGACTGACTATAGGATATGACAGAACATGGTTCCTAGCTATTAGGAACTCACGATCTGCATCTCCTCTCCTCACAGAACAGTGATTTGTGCGTTTACACACACATGTCTATGTTCTGCCTCTCGTGCCAGCAATCACGCATGGCCGGACGGAAGTCATCGTGACCGCTGGCCACGAGCATTGGCACCCCCCCAGTGCAGCGCGCACCTGCCATCCCGTTAAAGGAGCTGACGTACAGCTACGATGGTTCGCGGGATTGTGCTGACCTGCCACAGTATAATGACAGAGGCTGGTCGGGAAGTGGTTAAATAGGGGCAGAAAAATTGGGCCTTTGGTTTTGTTGGCGCCAGAACACTGTAAGCCCTCACAGTTACTCTTGTTGGGTGCAGGAATGGGCCCTGCTGTGATATATTGTATCAAAAATTGCAATTACATGCCAATGTTAAACAGGGGCAGAAAAATTGGTCCTTTGGTTTTGGTGGCACCAGAACACTGTAACCCCTCACAGTTACTCTTGTTGGGCGCAGGAACGGGCCCTGCTTAACTATTATTTCAAAAATAGTAATTACATGCCCCTGTTAAACAGGGGCATAAAAATTGGGCCTTTGGTTTTGGTGGCGCCAGAACACTGTAAGCCCTCACAGTTACTCTTGTTCGGTGAAGAAACGGGCTCTACTGTGAAAGATTATGTCAAAAATTGTAATTACATCCCCCTGTTTAACAGGGGCAGAAAAATTGGACCTTTGGTTTTGGTGGCGCCAGAACACTGTAAGCCCTCACAGTTAATCTTGTTGGGTGCAGGAACAGGCCCTGCTTAACTATTATTTAAAAAAATAATAATTATATGCCCCTGTTAAACAGACGCAGAAAAATTGGACCTTGGGTGGTGGTGGTTGTGCCACAATACTGTAACCCCACACAGATACTCTTGTTGGGCTCAGGAACGGGCCCTGCTGTGAAATATTAGATCAAAAATTATCATTACATGCCCCTGTTAAACAGGGGCAGAAAAATTGGGCCTTGGGTGGTTGTGGTGGTGCCACAACACTGTAACCCCTCACAGATAATCTTGTTGGGTGCAGGAATGGGCCCTGCTGTGAAATATTATATCAAAAATTGTAATTACACGTCCTTGATAAACAGGGGCAGAAAAATTGGGCCTTTGGTTTTGGTGGTGCCAGAACACTGTAACCCCTCAGAGTTACTCTTGTTGGGCACAGGAACGGGCCCTGCTGTGAAATATTATATCAAAAATTGTATTTACATGCCCCTGTTAAACAGGGGCAGAAAAATTGGGCCTTGGGTGGAGGTGGTGATGCCACAACACTGTAACCCCTCACAGATACTCTTGTTGGGTGCAGGAACGGACCCTGCTGTAAAATATATCATCAAAAATTGTAATTACATGCCCCTGTTAAACAGGGGCAGACAAATTAGGCCTTGGGTGGTGGTGTCCTAAACCAAAAATATTGTTGGAAGCTAGCATCATCAAGATAGAGGAGGAATAGGATAGTCAGCATAGGCAGTCTTCAAGGTATCCCAGATCCATGGCATATTCAATCAGTTACATCAGCATGAGGTGCTTGATAGCTGCTGATCCAAGACTGATTATTTTTTATGAATGTGAGCCTATCAATGGAGTCTGTGGACAGGCCCACTCTTTGATGCGTTACAAACCCTCCAGCAGCAGAAAGCAAGCTGGATGCAGGAAAGGCCAGAATCTCAATTGTATATTGAGCAAGTTCTGGCCAGTGGTCCATCCACAAGACCCAGTGGATGTTCTGTTGGAAAGGTTTCCAAGTCTGCTCTTGCCCCTAGATATTCCTGCACCATATAATGCAGACGCTGGCAATGGTTGCTTTAACCGATCAGACCTTGGCGCTGAGGACTGAAAAATTGTTTAAAGGCATTGGTCAGCCAGGCACCTTCTCCACCGCTTGAATCATTGAGGCCATGCAGCATAAGTTTGCAGAGGCATTTGAGTCCTCTGGGTCACTAATGATCACATTATCCATAACTACCTCCTCCTAGCCTCGTACAAATCCTTGGGTTTCTGGGGACTGAAAACATCCCTGGAAGACTGCTGCTGAGTGTTATCCTCTACATCCATGCTGACACAATCCTCCTCCTCTTCTTCCTGTGTGTTTGGTGGGCCCGCAGGAATGCTATCTGGATAAAGGGGGCCTTGAGAGGATTGGAAGCTGTTCTGCCTCAAGTGCTCTGTCCGTGATTCCATGATGCGAGTGCTCCAGCAGGAAGACTAAAGGAACAGTGTCACTGATACATGCATTGTCGCTGCTCACCATCCTTGGGGCCTCCTCAAATGGTGACAGGACAGTGCATGCATCCTTGATCAGTAGCCACTGGCGTGGCAAAAAGAAGTCAAGCTCCCTTGACCCTGTCTTGTTGTCATACTCTCACAGGTACTCATTGATGACCCTCTGCTGTGTATGCAGCTGCTGCAGCATTGCTAACATTGAGTTCCACCTGGTGGGCATGTCACAAATGAGGCGGTTGGTGGGCAGGTTGCATTCCCTTTGAATGTCAGCCAGCTGAGCACTGGCATTGTATGACTGGTGGAAATGATCACAGACTTTTCTGGCCTGCCTGAGATCTTGTAAGCCTGGGTACCTGCTCAAGAACCTCTGCACCACCAAATTCAGGATGTGTGCCATGGGTCAAGTGTCCCTGTCAGAGGGTGTAGTGAAGGTTGGTGCCATTGTCGCATACAACCATTCCTGTCTGAAGCTGGCATAGCGTCAACCACCTCTGAGCCTGCCCCTGAAGAGCTGAGGGAATCTCTGCCCCAGTGTGGCTCCTGTCCCCTAGACAGACCAACTCAAGCACCGCATGTCATCTTTTAGCCTGACTGCTTGCGTAGCCTCTTACAGAGCACCACTGGTTCAGAGGACAAATCTCCTGAAGAGGCCATAGAGGAAGTAGAGGAGGGGGTGGAGGAGAGAGCTGTGGTGGCAGAATCACTACTAGCATTTTGGAGGCGTGGTGGGGGAACAATTTCCAACAACACTGAACCCTGTCCTGCATCCTTCCCAGCTGCCAGCAGAATTACCCAGTGCGCTATGAAGGAAAGGTAACATCTCTGCCCATGCCTGCTGGACCATGAGTCAGCAGTAATATGAACCTTACTGCCGACCGCCCTGTCCAAAAACATTGCCTTCCACATGCCGGTAGAGACCTGGAATAGACTTCTATGAAAATAAATGGCATTTTGGAACCAGCCACTGAGGTACAGCCCATTCCACAAATTCGTGAAAGGGGGCAGAGTCTACCAGCTGAAAAGGCAGCAGTTGCAGTGCTAGCAATTTGGCCAAGCTAGCATTCAAACGCTGAGCCTGCTAAAATCAATTGGTGGTGTACTGCTAGCAGATTGGCTGCAAGTACTTGGGACACCTATTATAATACCTTTATTCCTCTCAGTGCAGGTTTTTGAGAACTGGAGGTATAGTAGGGTTGGAGGTCCCAGATGAGGAGCAAGGAGAAGTCCATCTTTTTTCTTAGATGTGGGTCTTTAAAGTGCTGTTGCCAATGGACTGCATAGCAGGTCGTCATATGTCTGGTCAAGCATGTGGTGCCCAAGTGGCTGCTGTTCTGGCCTCGCTTGATCCACTTCAGACATAGGTTGCACACAGCAATGGTGCAATCTGCTCCACATGTGTCGAAAAAGGCCCACACCAAGGAACTTTTAAAAGACAGCACCTTGCACCTGAGCTCTGCGGTGTAATGCAATAGGGTGGCTGCCCTTAAGCTGCCCCCTAGAGGACATCCTGCCTCATTGGAGTTGTGCCTCCTCCTCACTTTCCTCCTCTCTTCTCTCAGGCACCCAAGTACAGTCAGTGACCTCATCATCCCCTCCCTCCTCGTCACTGGAGCAAACTTGGCAGTATTCTGCAGCTGGGGAAACATGACTGCCAGTTTCTTGTCCTTCTGTGGCATGAGGAGGATGAGGATGGCTTTGTTATCCACTCCACCAACTCGTCCACATGTTGTGACTCAATAACACGGCCAGCAGCAGCGAAAAAGGACAAGTGTGTCCCACGGCCACCTGCAGAGAATGCACCATGTCCACGACCACCACTGTTGACTGTAGATGCAGAGGCTGCTTGCACTCTTTTAGTGACCTGTGAGCGTCTGCCTCTCCTTGGTGGCCTTGCCTTCCGGACATGATGTATTTTTTGTTTTGCAACACCACGCTACACTGTATTATATACTGTATACACCACCTGAAGTGTATTAGAAACTATACAACACAGAATGCACTGTATATATGGGCTGCACTGAATGCAGAGTATATATATATATATATATATATATATATATATATATATATATATACACACACACACCACCTGAAGTGTATTAGAAACTGTACACATTGTCTTAGATACTGTGTACACCACCAGAAAAGTAGTAGAAACTGTACACACTGTATTAGATACTGTGTACACCGCCTGCACTGTATTAGAAACTGTACAACGGCTGCACTGTATTGTGTACTGTGAACACCACCAAAAGTGTAGTATAAACTGTACACACTGTATTAGATATTGTGTACAACGCCTGCACTGTTTTAGAAACTGTACTACGGCTGCAGTGTATTGTGTACTATGTACACCACCAGAAGTGTAGTAAAAACTGTACACACTGTATTAGTTACTGTATACACCACCAGAAAAGTAGTAGAAACTGTACACACTGTATTAGATACTGTGTACACCGCCTGCACTGTATTAGAAACTGTACACAGTGTATTAGATACTGTGTACACAGCCTGCACTGTATTAGAAACTGTACAATGGCTGCACTGTATTGTATACTGTGTGCACCACCAGAAGTATAGTAGAAGCTGTACACACTGTATTAGATACTATGTACACCGCCTGCTGTCATGAGGATCCTGCCAGTAATCAGCGATCCAGACGCAGGAGAACACAGCCGCGGGTTCAACTGCGCATGCGCGCGCGTTCTCGGGTGCTGTCACGCACGGGCACGCGCGCGGGCACCCGCGCGCGCACTCCCGCTAGTGCCAGGCGGGCTATTTAAACTGGCCTGTCACACTCTATCCCCGCTGTCTGCTCTACAGCGTTCCGTGTGCCTTAACCTGATCTGACCTGTGTACTCTGCTATCTGACCCAGCTTCCTGTTAGACCATCCTGCTATCCGCCTGCACCAGACCCTCTTGGCTTGCCTGACCATCCCTCTGTGTTGTCCCTGGTACCTTTGCTGATCGACCGATACCGACCTCTGGCTTGTTTGACCATCCCTCAGTCTGATACCTGTATCCAGCATCCAGCCTACTACCTGCTGCCTTGTTCCTGGTTCCAGTCCAGCGTTCCAGTCTACTACCGGCTGCCTTGTTCCTGGTTCCAGTCCAGCGATCCAGGCTACTACCTGCTGCTTGTTCCTGGTTCCAGTCCAGCGTTCCAGTCTACTACCTGCTGCCTTGTTCCTGGTTCCAGTCCAGCGTTCCAGTCTACTACCTGCTGCTTGTTCCTGGTTCCAGTCCAGCGTTCCAGTCTACTACCTGCTGCCTTGTTCCTGGTTCCAGTCCAGCGTTCCAGGCTACTACCGGCAGCTTGTTCCAGCTTCCAGTCCAGTGATCCAGGCTACTACCTGCTGCTTGTTCCTGGTTCCAGTCCAGCGTTCCAGGCTACTACCTGCCGCTTTGTTCCTGGTTCCAGTCCAGCATTCCAGGCTACTACCTGCTGCTTGTTCCTGGTTCCAGCCCTGCTTAATTACCTGTTTCCTTACCTGCTGTGGCTCCGGGTCCTCTCTGCATTCCAGCTTCCTCTTCAGCTTCTGGATCCAGAGGGTGCCACCACTCCTGAACTTCCGGTGACTGTCGATCCTGCCAGGCACCCATACCACTCCTCACTCCTGGCCTTCTGTCTCCATTCCAGAGGAACAGGAGTGGGAGCTGTAAGGGAGGTCCTTCTCTGCACTTCGGGCTCAAAACCTACCAGGTACGTGACAGTAGCAGACAGCCATGTCTGAGCCTGAGCAGGGAACTTCTCCCATGGAGGAACTTTGTGCACACCTGGCAGGATTGACTGAAGCAGTCAAGAATCTACAGCAAGGTTACACCAGGCTGGAGGAACGAGTATTAACCTTGTCTAATCCCATTGGGGCTCAGGGAGTTCCTTCCACTCCTGCTCCTTTAGTCGGGCCTTCCTCAACAGTGGTGATGCTCCCTCCAGAACCCAAGGTCCCGACGCCTGAACGTTTCTCCGGAAATCGTCTCAAATTCAGGGCCTTCCGCAACTCCTGTGAATTGTTTTTTGCTCTTCAGCCACGTACCTTTTCCCTGGAGGCTACTAAGGTGGGCTACGTAATCTCTCTGCTTTCTGGTGACCCCCAAACCTGGGCCCACCGCCTTTTGGAGCAAAAGGACGTATCCCTGACTAATCTCCCCACCTTCTTTGACGCGCTAGGTCAGCTGTATGATGACCCCCAGCTGTCCGTGACAGCAGAAGCGGCTTTGCACACCCTTCAGCAGGGTCGCAGGGCTGCAGAGGACTATGTGGCGGAATTCAGAAAATGGAGTGCGGACACAAATTGGAATGATGCGGCTCTCCGCTATCAGTTTCGAATGGGACTTTCTGACTCTCTGAAGGATGAATTGGCCAGGGTGGGTACCCCACAGACTTTGAATGCATTGATCGATCTAACCATCCAGATTGATTGACGTCTAAGAGAACGTAGGACTGAGAGAGCTATGGGAACTTCTCGCCCAACTTGGGTTACCCCTAAAGTTCCCCATCATTCGTCAACAGCACCACCAATCTCTACATTTAACCCGCCTGAGCCAATGCAATTAGGGGTTCTGCGGCCTTCTCTTACTCAGGAGAAACGACAACGTCGTCGAGTGAATAATCTGTGCCTGTATTGTGGGGAACCTGGGCACTATGTCAGGAACTGTCCCCTTAAACTCCGTAAGTGCCTATCCCTGTCCACTGACTATGTTGCACCTCTGGTTAAGAACACTACTCACCTTGCTCTCTCTCTCCTGTTACAGCTTCCAGGAGAGACTCTGCAAATAACCGCTATTATTGACTCTGGAGCTTGCAGTTGTTTCATGGACTCTCTTTTTGCTACCCAACATCGGATACCACTGTTGCCTAAAGCCCATGGACTTTCCATCCACCTAGCTGATGGAACAGCCATTAAATCTGGGCCTGTTACCCAAGAGACTGTTCCAATACCTGTTTCCATCTCCAATTCTCATCAAGAACTGTTACGCCTAGATATCATCGCTTCACCTCTGTTCCCCATAATCCTCGGTATGCCATGGTTACAGGCCCACAATCCTGACATAAATTGGATCACAGGTGAAGTTACCTTTTCCTCCCCATATTGCCAACAGTCTTGTAGACTTCTGAACACTCAGGAGAACCCTACCCTGCTCTGTTTGGACACAGATCCTAGTCTACACCTTTCCATCCCTTCCGCATATCATGATTTCTTAGATGTATTCAGCAAGCAGGGGGCAGAGGTCCTACCCCCTCACCGGGCCTATGACTGTCCTATCGAATTACTCCCCGGTGCTGAGATACCTTTTGGAAGAATATTTCCTTTGACGGAAGTGGAACAAGGGGCTTTAAAAGAATATATCGATGAGAATTTAAAGAAAGGCTTCATTCGTCCATCCACGTCTCCAGCAGGTGCAGGTATCTTCTTCGTACAAAAGAAAGACAAGACCCTCAGACCATGTGTAGATTACCGCGAGCTGAACAAGATCACTGTAAAGAACCGTTACCCTCTTCCCCTGGTACCAGAGTTGTTCCAAAGACTTGGGACAGCTACCATATTCACTAAGCTTGACCTCCGCGGAGCCTACAATTTGGTTCGTATTAGGGACGGAGACGAATGGAAGACCGCCTTTCGTACCCATTATGGACATTTTGAATACCTTGTGATGCCGTTCGGTCTGTGTAATGCCCCTGCTACATTCCAGTACTTCATCAATGATGTTTTACGAGACTTTCTAGATCTGTTTGTTATCGTCTATTTAGACGACATACTAATTTTTTCTTGTTCCCTTGAATCCCATCGCAGGCACGTCAGAAGTGTGTTGGCCCGGCTTCGACAACACGGTCTATATGCAAAAGCTGAGAAATGTGAATTTGAACAGGAAAGTATTCCATTTTTGGGGTTAATCATTTCTAGCAAGGGCATTAAGATGGACCCTCAAATGGTCACTGCAATACTAGACTGGCCAGTCCCGACAGATAAGAAGGGGATCCAGCGATTCGTTGGATTCGCTAATTTTTACCGTAAATTTATTAAGGGGTTTTCAGCCATCATCACACCCATCACACAGCTAACTAAACAGGGTACACGTTTCCACTGGTCTGATGAGGCTCAAAAGGCTTTCGAGACTCTCAAGGGCCTTTTTACTTCTGCTTCCGTGCTAAAACATCCAGATTCCTCTCTGCCATTTGTACTAGAGGTGGACGCATCCGAAATTGCAGTAGGGGCAGTGTTGTCCCAAAGACAGGGAACTAAGGCCCTGTTATATCCTGTGGCCTTCTTCTCTCGTAAATTGTCCACGGCAGAGAGAAATTATGATGTAGGTGACAGAGAGTTATTGGCTATCAAATCAGCGTTGGAGGAGTGGCGCTATCTGCTAGAGGGTGCCGCTCATCCAGTCTTAATTTTTACAGATCATAAGAACCTGGAGTATTTGAGGTCTGCAAAAAGGTTGAAGCCACGCCAAGCCAAGTGGGCCCTCTTTTTCTCCAGGTTCTCCTTTCATGTCACTTATCGCCACGGCTCCAAGAATACCAAACCTGATGCTCTATCCAGGATGTTTCACAAGTCCCAAGAGGTTTCCCCTCCAGACACCATTCTGTCCCCGGGGAATTTTCTTTTGCTTCAGGGGGACTTGCTTTCCCAGATTAGGCAGACTTCCGCAGAGTTGGGGTCTTCTATTAGGTCAGAACTCCAAGTTAAGGATGGGTTTTTATGGCATGAGAATAGGATCTTTATACCTGAAGAACTACGAGTTTCAGTACTAGAACTCTGTCATGACCATGCATTGGCTGGGCATTTTGGAGTGGCTAAGACTACTGATCTGGTACAGCATACCTTTTGGTGGCCTCAGTTACGTGAAGATTGTAGGAGATTTGTTGAATCCTGTACCACCTGTATCAGGAACAAGGGGCACAGGACTAAGTCATAGGGTTTGCTAAAGCCATTACCTGTCCCAGATAGGCCTTGGAAGATGCTTTCTATAGATTTTATTGTGGAATTACCTCCAGCTGGGGGCTTCACCTCAATTTTTGTCATAGTAGACCGGTTGTCGAAGATGGCCCACTTTGTCCCAATGAAGGGCACTCCCTCAGCTACAGAAACGGCACAGGCATTCATTAGAGAAGTCATCAGGCTCCATGGGGTACCAGTTAATATCGTTTCAGATCGGGGGGTACAGTTTACCTCCCGATTCTGGAGGTCTCTGTGCAAAACATTGAAGATTGAACTCTCATTTTCATCTGCTTATCATCCCCAGACTAATGGGCAAACAGAGAGAACAAACCAGACTCTTGAACAATATTTACGCTGTTTTTCTTCATTTGCCCAGGATGATTGGATTTCTGTTCTTCCATTGGCTGAATTCGCTTACAACAACTCTATTCACTCCGCTATCAAACAAACCCCATTTTTTGCAAATTATGGTTTCCACCCTTCATTTCTGCCTAATTCTACCGACCTCTGGCTTGTTTGACCATCCCTCAGTCTGATACCTGTATCCAGCATCCAGCCTACTACCTGCTGCCTTGTTCCTGGTTCCAGTCCAGCGATCCAGGCTACTACCTGCTGCTTGTTCCTGGTTCCAGTCCAGCGTTCCAGTCTACTACCTGCTGCCTTGTTCCTGGTTCCAGTCCAGCGTTCCAGTCTACTACCTGCTGCTTGTTCCTGGTTCCAGTCCAGCGTTCCAGTCTACTACCTGCTGCCTTGTTCCTGGTTCCAGTCCAGCGTTCCAGGCTACTACCTGCAGCTTGTTCCAGCTTCCAGTCCAGCGATCCAGGCTACTACCTGCTGCTTGTTCCTGGTTCCAGTCCAGCGTTCCAGGCTACTACCTGCTGCTTTGTTCCTGGTTCCAGTCCAGCATTCCAGGCTACTACCTGCTGCTTGTTCCTGGTTCCAGCCCTGCTTACTTACCTGCTTCCTTACCTGCTGTGGCTCCGGGTCCTCTCTGCATTCCAGCTTCCTCTTCAGCTTCTGGATCCAGAGGGTGCCACCACTCCTGATCTTCCGGTGACTGTCGATTCTGCCAGGCACCCATACCACTCCTCACTCCTGGCCTTCTGTCTCCATTCCAGAGGAACAGGAGTGGGAGCTGTAAGGGAGGTCCTTCTCTGCACTTCGGGCTCAAAACCTACCAGGTACATGACACCTGCACAGTTTTAGAAACTGTACAACGGCTGCACTGTATTTTATACTGTGTACACCATCAGAAGTGTAGTAGAAACTGTACACACTGTAATAGATACTGTGTACACCGCCTAAAGTGTATTAGAAACAGTACACCACGAATGCACTGTAGATATAGGCTACACTGGATGCACCGTATATATACATATACATATATATATAAATATATATATATATACAGTATATATATATATATATACATATATATATTAATACACTGCCTGCACTGAAATGCAGAGTTTATATATATATATATATATATATATATATATATATATATATATACTAGACTGACTGTATACAGTATATATATATATATATATATATATATATATATCAAATACACTGCCACTAACTGAATAACCTGCCTGCTTAATCTAACTCAAGCTATCTCTCTATCGACGCCAACAACACTACACACGCCCACTGTGTAAGCAGCCTTATATAGTGAGGGGCGTAGACTTAGTCCCCCTGAGCCATGATTGGCCAAAGGCACCCTGCCTTTGCCCAATTATGGCTCTCCCAGCAAGGCGCGCTGTGATTGGCCAAAGCATGCCGGTCAGGTGTATGCTTTGACCAATCATCACACAGCAATGCACTGCGATCTCGCAGTGCATTATGGGGCATTCCGCAGTGCTCAAATTTCCCGCGAATGCCCCATAATGTTTGCTGTTCTGCAAACGGGTGAACACCCGATGTTCGAGTTGAAGTTATGGTCGATCCGAACATCGAGCTCAGCCCTAGTGATAATAGGTAAAGAAAGGGATGAGACCTGGACAGGAATATAATTGATAGGTGGTAAGACTATACTTGGTAAACCCCAACCAAGGGGGAACATTAATGTGTGAGATAAAAAAAGCCAACCACCGAGATAGGATGCTAAAAACAAAACAAAATAGAATACCAATGGTATCTAAAACTCTTGTGTAATGCTTCAATTCGAATAGTGCACAGTGTCCACAGGGGTGTTACCCCAGGGAGTGTCTCACTGGATATGATGGAGTATATATAATCCAATGTGGCTGTGGGTGACCGCCAATGTCTCGTGGTGGTCAATTAGAGGAAAGGCGCCAATAGTCAAGCAGTGGGGGATGCTCACCAGCAGGTAGCATATGCCCTCATGGACCCGCGATGTAAAAACACCAATGCCACTGGTGATGACGTAGTGCGCATGGCACGGGAAAGGGTGTGACGTCGATGAGCAGAGGGACACCCGCCCCCACCCTCATGAAACAAGGAGAGGAGGGGAAGGGGAGGACTCCCAGAGCTCATTGCAGCTTCCAGGGCCTCACCTCCATCACCTCTTTTTTTTTTACCACTTTATTGAATGTTGCGGTTTAGTCACTTGCCATATACTGAAATGTCGTATTGGTCTTTTCCTGAGAGAAGGGGACATTTGGGTTTCTGTGGATCTCAGGTGGTCCCTGCATCCGCCCCTATGATCTGTTATTGCCAGTACTCCTACTTTCAAGGTCGATCAGCACCCACCCAATCAGTCCTGAGGAAGCAAGTAAATCTTACGAAACGCGTTGACTATTCAAGTATGGAGGAACTGTGCATATGATCCCCTATACCTACGATGATACTACATACATATACCTCCTATTGATGAACTTCTGTATATCCCACAAGTTTGTGTGGTTGGATCTCTATCTCCATGTTTGGAATTGGCTATTTTTTTGGTCTACTGAGCGTAGAGGGTGCTACAATGATTTCAGATATGATGATGTTTTGGAATCTTTTATATAATAAAGTTTGTTATACATTTTTAATTAATTGCCTCATGTTGTGCTTACAAAGTCTGCCATGTTCTTAAGAAACAAATTTTCTATTTTCTCTTCAACTTTTTTATACAATTGGATGTTGGCAAGGTGAGGGTCCTTCTTTTGTATGTCTTTGTATTTAGTTCAGCTTTAAAGGAAACCTGGCACACAAGAAACATAGAGTGTGCCATAGCATCCTCTCACGATAGGTTTACTTTAAAGCTGCTTTTCTCCTGCACTACCCCCCCCTCCCTTTTTCTTTTTATGTTTCTAGGCAGAATATTCCTACGGTTAAATATATATGAACACTGATCTATTCCCAGAATGCTGAAATCCTCCACACATTCTCCCAGGGAAACAACTTAACCCTTCTTTATCTCTTGATTGGAGCCGCACATGAATAATATGACTGTAAAGCTGCCTAAATATTCCCCATAACAGCTGAAAAACTAATGTGTTAATTTTGTGCTCAAATCTTCCTGCCTTGTCTCTTAATTACAGTTCTCCAGGCCAAAATCTGCCAGCTGCCTCCTCTGCCAGGGATAAGCAAATCAACTGTATAAGGCACTTATCAAGATGTACTCAGAGCATTAAATGAACTCTGAAAATAGAAATCTTATTAGGCAGAAAGTTAGTGACTTGCAGCACTGGGAAATGTTACATTTGCCCTCCATTCATAGTCAAGCTATTTTGCGCTCATTACACCTTATCAATACATTTATATATTTCTGAGTGCTTAGAATTTTCATTCCAGTGTGTCATCTGCTGCAATTTCCCTGAAATGTGTGTATATTATCTGCACAAAATAAGCCAAGGAGGGGACCAGTCAACCAAATTGGAAAAAAAATGACAGAGCTGAACAGCTTCAGACATTAAACACATTCATTTCTGGTATGGCTTATCTTAACTTTTCACAAGAAAAGAATTTCAGCAAAATTTAAACGACCTGGGCAATTTTTCCAGTGGTTTTATATATATATATATATATATATATATATATATATATATATATATATATATATTAGCCTTCTCTGGTTAAGGAGAACCAGAGGTGATTATGAATGTTTATTATTTTTCAGAAAACTTCACTAAAACTTCACTAAAATTTTATAAATTACTTTTCCATTTCATTTTACAACCAAGTTTGAATTTCTACAGCTGTCAAAAAATTCAAATGTTGCTTCCTAGAAACTGCAGCAGTAAAAAAAAAAAAAAATTCCCTACTGTGATCGACTTGTGGCTTTTTATTCAGAAGACTGCACATAACTTAAAGCGGAGTTCCACCCAAAAATGGAACTTCCGCTTTAAGGGAAGGTGACCCCATGCCACATTTGGCATGTCATTTTTTTGGGGGGGGGAGCAGAAACCCTCTTTTTAGAGGGTTCCAGCTAGCACTTCCCCCGGGGCTCCGCGGTGTCCCGCGGCGCTGGAAGGGAGATCACCTCTCCCCTCTCCCTCTAGGCCAGTGGTTCTCAACCTTACTAGTGCCGTGACCCCTTGATAAAATTTCCCAAGTTGTGGGGACCCCTAACAGTAAAATTATTTTCGCAGCGTCGGTTATTGGCACCCAAGACAAGAAAAGTAATTTTCTCCCCTAACCCACGGACATTACGAGTCCCTTCCACTCGTACAGTATTAAAACCCCTTATGGTACATTTTAGGATGTACCATTCTTTCCCTTGTATCTCTCTCTATTCTCATTTCTTGTTTTTTTTCCCCACCCCTTTCTCACATTTTTTCTCTCCCTTTTTATGTGTTCCTTCCCTTCTTTTCCTCTCCCTTTCATGTATTCTCTATTTTTATTCCTTCTCTTACAACTTGGTAGAGGGGGTGAGGGGAATGGGATGAGTGGCAGTGCTGGGGGGGAGTTCTGATCGGCCAACTTAGGTGCTCTTGATCAAGGTCATCTGCTGATCTGCGAACTGTAGTGGGGACTTTTAATGGCAACTCTAATCACAGATAGTGTTACTCACTGTGTCTCTGGCTTCACTGTGTCCCCGACTTTGTGGTGTCTCGTAGCAGTGACACCTATGTTGAAATCAGGATAGGGTCTCCTCTAGCCCCTCCCACTTCACATTCCTCACCAGTCAGCTGACCTCTAGTCTCTGCCCCCTAGCCATGCCATGAACTGAATGGGCGGCTGCAAAGAGGCTGAGTGAGCCCAGCTGAGTGGGCCCAGCTGGGCGGCTGCAAAAAGGCTGGGAGAGCAGGGCGGGCTTCAGGAATAGCCCAGGATTCAGTGACCCCTGGCAAATCATCATTCGACCCCCGAGGGGGTCCCGACCCCCAGGTTGAGAACCACTGCTCTAGGCAATCATCTGGGACTTGTCACAGGTCCCAGATAATTTCCCGGCCAGTCACAGCGCGCAGTGCATGCCCGGCTGTGGAGCCACAGCCCGGCGCCCACAGTGACAATGCCGGCACCGCAGAGAGGAGGGGGAGACGAGCGGGGCTTCGTTCCCCCGCATCGCTGGACCCTGGGACAGGTAAGTGTCCGATTATTAAAAGTCAGCAGCTGCAGTATTTGTAGCTGCTGACTTTTAATTTTTTGTTTTTTATTGGAACTCCGCTTTATAGTCGAATTACAAGCATCCAGTGCATTTATTTTGTAACATACTGTAGCCCCCTGGTCCTAAACTGGGGCTACAATGCAAATTTCATTTTTGTCTGGGCAGATTGATTGTACAGTTAATATCTGGCTTTTCCCTAACCTCTATTGGTTTGTGCATTTCTCACTGTCGCTAATAGATGTCACTGGTATAAGATAGATCAACTTAACTGAGTTATGAATATTTATGTCTTCCAGCCAGCCCAGTAGGAGGTTCATGGCCACTGGTGCATTCTGGGAGAAGATATATATATTTGGGCTGTGCCATGTGATCGCTCTCTTGACTGAGGAGGTTCTGCTGAAGTGATCTCTGCATGTAGACCCAGAAGCCTGTCTGGGGTCTATCAATGCTGACGTGGTCCTGACTGAGGCTGTCTTACCCAGTGTGGAAGAAGCCAAGTCAAGGTGAGAAGACCCAGGGGAGGACCCTTGCTGGAGAAAGCCAGGATGAAGGCTGGTCTCTCAAAAAGGGTCTGGTGACTCGTTTGGAGGATGCATCAGAATCTAACAATGTGCTTGCAGTGTTGCTGGGTTGCTTAAAAAATCTGACACTGTGAAGTGTGTTGCTAACCCCCTGAAGTAAAATGTACTGGCAGAACGCCAAAATTTACAAACGGCACCAAAGATGCTGCTTGCAGGACTTTTTTTCCATCCTGCTAGCGCACCGCCTCAGTGTGAAAGCCCTTGGGGCTTTCAACATTGGAGAGACAGTGAAAGCCAGTGTGAAAGCCCGAATGCTTTCACACTGGAGCGGAGCGCTTGCAGGACAGGAAAAAAAAAAATTCCTGTAAGCAGCATCTTTGGGGTGGTGCGGGAGTGGTGAATACAACGCTCCTAAACCTCCCCTGCCATTGAAAACAATGGGCAGCGCTGCCGAAGCGGCCGAAAAGTGCAGATAAAACGCGCCGTGGGGGGGGGGCCCAGACCTAAAGTTGTGTAAGGGGCCCCAAAATTTCTGATTGCTGCCCTGACCATAATGGTGATATAGAGGTATAAAAGTGTAGCGCTGGTAGATTTCTAATCTACTGCTGATAGGTAAATTTAGTGGGTTACTTGTTAGGTGAAGTTAGATTTGCCTCTGTTCCTGCTTGGCTGAGTTGCGTGTAGTTTCACACTGCGCCGGTGGATGTCGTTGTCACCATGGGCCAGTGTTGGAAAGGCAACGTGTTGAAGCGTATGGGTGCTCCTCTGCCCTGGAGACAATTCGGTGGAGGTGGTCCTCCAAGTTGCATTCTGGGAGAGGGTATTTATGGGACAGACGCCATGTTTAGGGGTTCGTTTTCAGCCACCTGCTGGCCCTCCTGGCCGACAGGTATGCGTTAGGAGTATCACCTCTTGGTCCTCCGATCCGGAGGCCCACGTCGCTGCAGCGTGTGGGTGGGCCCAGAAGCCTGTCTGGGGCCTACCACAGCAGCAGAGGAATGGTCCTGGGCTGTCTATCCTGTGTGAAGAAGCTGGACAACTGAGGAGATCCCAGGGGAGGACCCGTCATGGAAGGATCACGCAGAGTGCTGGTCTGGAGAGGGTCCTGGTGACTCAGTTGGAGGAAGTATCCTGAAGTAATCTTACTGCATAGTACTGCCGGGTTGGCTTAAAGGTTCAAGTGCTGTGTCTGATATTCACCGTAAACCATTACATCCTGTGGCAGAGGATCATACGGGTTTTGCTCCAAACAAGTCTGTGGCAGAGACTTTTGCACTGGCTGTTAGGCGAGTGAGAGAAACCTATCCAGGCGGGCAAAGATTGATTCCCACAAGGGGAGTAGATTCAGCTACAAGCATTAAATTCATAATGATGTACTAAAGAATACTAAGGAAAGGTATTTGAGCTTCCCTGCAATTTTCCTTCTGCCTCTTTCCTGCTACTTCCATTATTACCTGTTCATTAAAGCATTGGAAAAGATACTCAAGTGTCTGGTGCCTACATTGTCTGGAGGTAAACTCAACGGGACCCTAGACCCGGTGCCGGTGAAATAGAGGTGGCGGAAGTGAAGGTAACAGCCCGCTTTAAACCAGCAGCTCCACCGAGAGTTAGTGCTACAAAAGTGTAAATGTTTTCATAGTATCCATGTTGTAAACTGGAATGAAACAAGACCAGGGTAGACATAGGAAAGATGAGGGTGAGAGAGAGACCAAGGTAAAGAGAGGAAACAGAAAAGTGAAAAATGTATGTATGTAGTCTGTAGTATGACTGCTACTTCCATAGGTCCAGATGACCAACATTAACAACTTATGAACTACAACTACCGTACATAAAATACGGAACTGAGGTAGGATCCAATTAGATTCATCCCTTTCACACCACCAATTGTTTGATCTGCCTGTCTCATCTGGAAACAGGCAGACACTATTCAATCAAAAAAGTACTTCATGTCACTACTTCACAATTGGCACCGTTCAGTTGGTCCACCTTGCACTGTCTGCTATAATAGCATCTGTACTACTAAGCTAGCATACTCACATTCTTTCCCTTTGCATGAGCCTGCTTATACAGGTACACAGGTTCAATTCACTTTGCACATTTATGCAAATGTATATACATAGATATATAAAGGCATATATCTGTGCGTTTATGTATTGTTATGACTTCTATCACTGTTGTTACTGAATATACATGAGCGTCGTATCTCAGTATTGCTGTACATTTGCATTTTAGTAATTCTGTACTCTTTGTATTCTTACATGCATATGCTCGTACATCTTCTGTGCATATTTCTCTATATCTATTGCAATTGCATGTTAATCAACTCACTCCAGTGAGAAGTTTTGCAGCTTCATTGCTTTAGTGTTTTATTCTCATACTCCATGTCTGTAACAATGCATAACACCATTACTTTTATGTACGTACCCTGCTGATCTATGTGGGCGCTTACTTGTCAGGTGCTTCTCCAAATACACAAATGAGCGCCCATTTTGTTATTTGATACATGTTGCATTGTGCACGCTTTCAATGTATGCAGACGTGCGTATGTCTAATATATAAGAAAAAGGAAGAATGCCCCAAGGGATAGTGTGGGCATGGAGCCAACACAGGATCAATGGACAATTAATGCAGAAGAAGTATAAAAATATAAATTTTATTCAATATGACATCTAAAAACATTCGTGAGAACGGGAACAGGAATATAGAAATATACCTGCTAAATGCTGCAGCGAACAATGACTCTGAGGACCGAAGGTCAGAAGCAAATTGTAGCTGCAACAAATAAACCCTACATGTTTTGGAAAACACAAAAAGATTTGTTTCTTTTCAACGAATATGTACTTCCTTCTTCAGGGGCTCAGGCTAAGCATGCTGTTATATTTCTATCAAAAAAAGGACATATATACATATATAAATAACCAAACAGTAAATAGACAGTAAATTTATACATATAGAGATTAATTTTTCAAAAAGGCAGACATACAACACAGTATGTACTATATAGGTAGGTACTCACAAATTACATGTTCCTCTACAGTGAAGATAATACACAGCAATAATGTAGGTAGATGGATTCCCACGTCCGGAGATCCACTAAGTTGGATTACAACTCTAGGGTGACCCTGATGGATTTCATTACCCTCTTCAATGTACGGTAAGTTTAAATGTGAAACAGGTCTCTATTTGAGGCCAGGAGTGAACTGTACCCCCAGGGTGGAGCAGCTAGTCAGAACTCACAGGAACAGTCCAAAAAGACATAGAGGGTGCGAATCTAACAGGCAAAAAAGAGAAACATAAAAATATACATATATGCAGTGAGTATGTATGTATGTAAACCACTGCTGGGATATAAGCAAAAAGATCAAATCAAAATTGCAAACGGAAGAGTCATAGAGACAAAAATCTCCCTGGAGGGCAATATAGAGAGTTTATTCATATAGCAAAAAGTAGATAAAAAAATATAATTATATGGATAAATAAGCCACAAGTATAAAAGAAAAAAGGGGGGACAGAGTATTTGTTTCTAACCTTTTTCCTGGATATTCCTCTCACATCAATGTAGGGGTAATGTTTATCTTGGCTGTGCAGCAATAATGTGCTGCACAAATCCGTGTTAAATAGCCCAGCGATGGGAGTGGTAAATAAAAAAAGCAACCAATCCCAGCAGTTTGACTGTTTGGAATGTCAAAAGACAAAGAAGTAAAGCCTGATAAATCGTCTACTGAACATCCAGACACCTGTGTGAATAACACACCTGTGTGTGGGAAAACCCTCCATTCGCGGCTTCCCGGCCGGCGCGGCTTCCCGGCCGGCGCGGCGTCCGGCGTCACGTCAGACGTTGACATCAGACATCGACGTAGGCCGCAGACACAGAGGGTGGACGGCAACTGATGGCAAGAATGAATAGAAACCAGTGCGCAGGCGTGGCGAACCGAAGTCCCAGCACATGCGCACGCTTGCCGCAAAGTACTGCCTCCGTCTCCAGCACAACGAGGAGCGGAGGCCCCCCTTTGCCGGGGCGCGCCAGCGAGCCACACCACTAACAAGGGGAAAGCAGTACCCACCCAAGGCAAAAACAAAGACAGTCCAGCATTTATAAGGATAGTATAACGGGTAAAGGTAAATGTAAATATAAGAAAGAAAATATAGAAAAAAAAAAAATAAAGAATATTACAAATGATTGGAGTATCCAAAAAACTTGGACTGACGGGACGTGGGATCGTCATCTGTACATATTGTTATTGTTCAAAGAGTCAAGAACAAAATCTGCAGAAAAAAAGAGGAACACAAATGATTTCAAAAATAGTGAGAACCATACTTGAAAGACATGATAATAATATACATATAGAACATGTTAAGCATTTTAAAGGCAAATAACAGTAAGCCAATATTATTAAGGTGACTAAAAGAGTTTGGAGACAAGAAAGGGGAAAAAGGAAAAAATAAAGGAAAGAGAAAGGGAAAACGTGAGACTATGTAGCGGACCAGAAGACCATTAGAGGTTGTGTAAAAAGGACTTGCAGCTTTAATTGCAATGAAAGGTGGTTCTACAAAGTATTGACTCAGGGGGGCTGAATACAAATGCACGCCACACTTTTCACATATTTATTTGTAATAAAATGTGAAAAGCATTTATCATTTTCCTTCACAATAATGTGCACTTTGTGTTGGTCTATCACATAAAATCCCAATAAAAATACATTGTGTTTTTGGTTGTAACATGACAAAATATGGAAAATTTCAAAGGGTAGGAATACTTTTTCAATGTATCTGCAATAATGTTTTCTAAAATTCTCACAATGTACAGTGGGGAAAATAATTTCATCCCCTGAAGATTTTGCCCACTTACAAAGAAATGAAGAGTCTATAATTTTTTATCATAGGTGTATTTTAAATGCTAGAGACAGAATATCAACCAAAAATCCAGAAAAAACATGATACAAATGTTATAAATTGAGTTGCAGTTCAGTGGGTAAAATAAGTATTTGATCCCTTACCAACCAACTATAATTCTGGCTCCCACAGACTGGCTACAGTATGTGCTCATGTGGTACACAGATTAGTCCTGTCAATTTAAGAAGGTGCTCCTACTGACAACTCGTTATGTGTATAAAAGACACCTGTCCACAGAATCTCATTCTTCCCTTTAAGGCCAGGTTCATCTTGAGGGGGAATTCCATGCCAAATTTTAAATAAAAAAACGGCATGGGTTCCCCCTCCAAGAGCATACCAGGCCCTTAGGTCTGATATGGATTTTAAGGGGAACCCCCTATGCTTAAAAAACGGCATGGGGGTCCCCCCCAAAGTCCATACCAGACCCTTATCCGAGCACGCAGCCCGGCCAGTCAGGAAAAGGGGTGGAGACGAGCGAGTGCCCCCCCTCCTGAGTCGTACCAGGCCGCATACCCTCAACATGGGGGGGTGCTTTGGGGCAGGGGGGCACCCTGCGGCCCCCCCACCCCAAAGCACCTTGTCCCCATGTTGATGAGGACAAGGGCCTCTTCCCGACAACCCTGGCCATTGGTTGTCGGGGTCTGCGGGTGGGGGGCTTATCGGAATACGGGAGCCCCCTTTAATAAGGGGGCCCCCAGATCCCGGCCCCCCACCCTATGTGAATGAGTATGGGGTACATCGTACCCCTACCCATTTACCTAGGAAAAAAAGTGTCAATAAAAAAAACACACTAGACAGGTTTTGAAAGTAATTTATTAGGCAGTTCTGGGGGTCTTCTTCCGACTTCGGGGGGTCCCTTCCGACTTCTCTGCGCTCTCCGGTTCTTCTCCCACTCTCCGGTATCTTCTGCTGGGCTCCTCTGCTATCTTCTGCTCTTTTGCCTGCTCTTTTGCTAGCGGTGGCCCGGTCTTCACTGTTGTCTTCTTCCCTCCTCTCTTCTTCCGATGTTGACACGACACTCTCTCCCGCTGCAATGCCGTGTGCGCGGTGCGCAACGACTTATATAGGTATGGGCCGTGGTCACCGGTGACTCCGCCCCTTATGACGTCACTGTCTCATCATGCCTGGGGCGATGACATCATAAGGGGCGTGGTTACCGGGTGACATCACCCGGTGACCACGCCCCATGCCTATATAAGTCGTTATAAGTCGCACCGCTCACACGGCATTACAGCGGGAGAGAGCATCGAGTCAACATCGAAAGAAGAGAAGAGGGAAGAAGACGATGGGGAAGACCGGCCCAACGCTAGCAAAAGAGTGGGCAAAAGAGCAGAAGATACCAGAGAGCCTGGCAGAAGATACCGGAGAGTGGGAGAAGAATCGGAGAGTGCAGAGAAGTCGGAAGAGGACCCCCGGGATTGCCTAATAAATTACTTTCAAAACCTGTCTAGTGTTTTTTTTTTTTGACACTTTTTTTCCTAGGTGATTGGGTAGGGGTACGATGTACCCCATACTCATTCACATAGGGTGGGGGGCCAGGATCTGGGGGCCTCCTTATTAAAGGGGGCTCCCTGATTCCGATAAGCCCCCCACCAGCAGACCCCGACAACCAACGGCCAGGGTTGTCGGGAAGAGGCCCTTGTCCACATCAAAATGGGGACAAGATGCTTTGGGGTGGGGGGGCCCACTCGCTCATCCCCACCCCTTTTCCTGACCGGCCGGGCTGCATGCTCAGATAAGGGTCTGGTATGGATTTTGGGGGGACCCCCACGCCGTTTTTCTGCGTAGGGGGTTCCCCTTAGAATCCATATCAGACCTAAGGGCCTGGTATGCTCTTGGAGGGGGAACCCCTGCCGGTTTTTAATTTAAAATTTGGCGTGGAGTTCCCCCTCAAGATCATCAGAGCACAAGTCGCATGCCAAAGTCGGATCATGCAAGACGGCGATCCCACTTTGATCCGACTTCAATGATAGTCAATGGGCTGAAGTAGGATCAAAGTCTGACCAAAGTAGTACAGGGAGCATTTTCAAAGTCGGACCGACATGTGTCGGACCAGTTAAGATGGCTCCCATAGGGAAACATTGATTTTCACACATCATGCAACATGAGCTCCCAATGTCGGAGCGTTTGTCGCACTAGTGTGAACCCGGCCTAAACCTCATTATCATGGGTAAGACCAAAGAACTGTCAAAGGACGTCAGGGACAAGATTGTAGACCTGCACAAGGCTGACTGGGCTACAAGACCATCGGCAAGAAGTTTTGTGAGAAGGAGACAACTGTTGAAACGATTATTCGCAAATGGAAGAAAATAACAAAATAAATCAATCATCAATCGCCCTCGGTCTGGAACTCCATGAAAGATTTCACCTCATGGGGTGAGGATGACCATGAGAAAAGTGAGAGATCAGCCCAGACTTACAAAGGAAGAGCTTGTGAATGATCTCAAGGCAGCTGGGACCACAGTCACTAAACAAACCATTGGTAACACAATATGCCATCATGGATTGAAATCCTGCAGCGCCTGCAAGGTACCCCTCCTCAAGAAGGCACATGTACAGGCCCATCTGAAGTTTGCCAATGAACATCTAAATGATTCAGAAGCATTGGGAGAAAGTACTGACTCAGATGAGACCAAAATTGAGCTCTTTGGCATTACCTTGACTCGCCTTGTTTGAAGGAAGAAAAATGCTGACTATGACCCTAAGAACACCATTGATACAGTCAAGCATGGAGGTGGAAACATTATGCTTTGGGGCTGTTTCTCTGCTAAAGGTACAGTCCAACATTGCCAATGGATGGGGCCATGTATTGTAAAATCTTGGATGAGAACCTTCTTCCCCCCAGCCAGAACATTGAGGATGGGTCGTGGATGGGATTTCAAGCATGACAATGACCCAAAACATCCTGCCAAGACAACAAAGGAGACGCTCAAGAAGAAGCACATTAAGGTCATGGAGTGGGCCAGCCTGTCTCCAGGCCTTAATCCTATAGAAAATGTATGGAGGGAGCTGAAACTTCGAGTTGCCAAGAGACAGCCAAGAAACCTTAAGGATTTAGAGAAGAGAGGATCAAAATCCCTCGTGAGATGTGTGCAAACCTGGTAACCAACTACAAAAAACGTCTTACCTCTGTTCTTGCCAACAAGGGTTTCTTCACCAAGTGCGAAGTCATGTTTTGCTTGGGATCAAATACTTATTTTACTCAGTGAACTTCAACTTGGGGATCAAATACTTATTTTACTCACTGAACTGCAATTCATAACATATGTATTGGATTTTTTCTGGATTTTTGGTTGCCTCTATCATTTAAAATACACCTATGATAAAAATTATAGACCCTTAATTTTTTTTGTAAGTAGGCAAACTTACAAAATCTGCAGAGGATCAAATAATTATTTTCCCCACTGTATATAGATCATTGGAAGGATTTTTAAAAATTTTTTCTCATATGAAAAAGTACACTAAAACCCAATCTCTTAACTGTAGCCAGACAGGGTAATAAAAGGTAGTGGCAAACACATATTGACATTTTACCTGGTCACAAATTTTAATAGTGTAGCGCACCCCCTAAGGAGCCGTAGATGAACTGGGATCCCCCACCCTGCACAGCCAGGCATACCACATTTTCACAGCCACTCCAGAGACAGAGAACAGTCTGTTTCTTTGTTTTTGTGGTTTATTGAGGGTTAATAACTTGGATGGAGTTGGGGGTTATGGGATGCCCACTTGACTTCAGCAACAAAACTTTGGCATCAACTTCAGGGACATCTTCCTATACACAGTCTATCCTACTGCACATCTAGCATATACTAGAGGGTGTTACAACAGAATGCCTTAAACCATGTTGCCAAAGATGAACCTATTGCATCATACCATACTCCTATTAAAGAAAGTTTTGTTAACCCCTTCCCATCGAGCATACGCAGATGTGCGTACTCGGCTTTCAGGGGTTATACCGGGATAATGCCCGCAGCTGCAGGCATCATCCCAGTACCATTTTGTAGACGGGCGATCGGCTATCCAAGTATAACAACCGATGTGGCTAAAAGCCGATCGGCTGTTATACCGGAGGAGCGGGAGGGGACATCCCGCAAGCCGCCGCTCTTACCGGGCCACCCGATCCACCGGGAGGCCCGATCACCAATCTGCCACCTCCGGCGGCTGCTGACAGTCTGGAACAAAGCCGTGAGCGGCTTAGTTCCAGCCTTCTAATTGTAAATGCAGAAGCGACGTCATGACGTCACTTCCCGTTTACTCAGCTGCCAATGGCGCCGGTTTTAAAAAAATATACAGTATTCAGAATCGCCATTTTTGGTGATCTGAATACTGTGAAGTGCAAAGGAGGGATCGGGGGTCTTTTAGACCCATGAAGCCATCACTGACGAAACATGTCGGGAGCAGACACTACAGTACCAACTTCTGTCTAACATATATAAGTTGACCATATTTTGGACATGTGCAATCTATCAAATATCATGTTTTTATCATGCATCAATTAAAGTTTGTTAATTTTATTGTGAATCTTGCTTTTGGCACCGCTATAATCCCAATACCAATTTATACCCTTCATGAACTAATTACTCTTTTTGGGTTCACAGTAACAGTTTGAATCACAGTCTGGGCCTTGCTGTGCCCTTGCAAACCCAAGTGAGGACAACTGGATGAAAAAAACAAATGCACAGAGATTTTCTAGCCTGGAAAAGCTGCAAGAAAACTGTATCCTCACAATAGTGTTTTTATAGTTGCAGCAAAAGGGCAAGGTTGAACACCTACAGTTCTCATTAATCTCCATAAAACAGGTTATGTTCACAATCAGTGTATGGTAACAGATGGAAGTTTAACGTGTTTCTGTCACTTTAAAAAAACGGTAGCACTGCCCCCATAGGGGCTGCTGAGTATAGTCTTCCCTGGGCCTCACTCTGATTATCCTGCAGCCAGACACTTGGGTATTTTCACACTATCACCCGCACACTCTTTCACTCATTATCCAGTTCATGCCCTCAGGTTGACCACCTGAGGTCACATGGCAGCCTGTACAGAGCACCCTGCTCTCCACCCAAAGACCCAATGCACGGGCTGCCACTGCTATTAACCCCACTGTTAGGCAGGGAAACCCCAAAACTATACTCTCTCTAGCACCTAGAGGGTGCTACAAAAAAAAATAACAATAAAGCTACTTTCATTTGAATTTAGTTCCCCCCACTCCACCTTTATTTTGCGCTGGTCTGATCAAGAAAAACGTCAGCACTTCCTGAAGGCTTTCCTGTTATTTCCTTTTTTCCACATTCCCATTGGCCAGTGAGACAGCCCCTCCTAGTAATGGGTCAATGGGATGGGGAGCAAGCAAGTTCCAGCATTACCAAGAAGAGTCACTTTAGTTCTCAACAATCAATTATCTGCTGCTGTTGTATTATTATAATTTGGCAACTCCAGTACCTGCATTTCCACCCTTATGTGCTGCTTCTTAATCATTACCCCACCAGGCATCACATGCCAGTTATCAGGTCAGCTCTAGAGGCAGCACCCCCTTTTTTTCTATGGAATATTGAGTAAAAATATTATACCGCTTTATATCTAACCAGCAGGTGGTGCTCTAGTCTCCTTTTCAAATACTCAGCCATTTCTAATATCAGTCATGCTGATAGAAACCCTTTTTTTTTTACAATATTGGGATGAGTTTTCATAGCATACAATATACACTCAACTCTCATATGTACATAAAGAAGTGTGTGTCCTCTGATGAGCCAACCTAATCCTGTATGCTGGAGCTGTGCATCTGGGGAGAGATCCAAATTTTTGCACTAAAAACACATTACAGATTGCACTGCTGTATAATATCAGTTAGGGCAGATTCACAACAAAATAGGGTACAGGAATGGTGCATTCTGTGTGCTTTTCCTGCACTGCGTTCAAAATGTACACCCGCATTCTGCTGCAGGTGCCAATACATTGTTAATGGCACCCTAATGCAGATCACAAACGCAGTGCGTTTGTGGGCACCAGATCGCATGGTACCGTAGTATCATGCAATTTGGTGCAGCACGTTTTTCAAAAGTAGTGCATGCCCTATTTTTTGTGCGTTCTGCTGCAATTTGCAGCCCATTCAAATGAATGAGCTGCCAAGTTGCACTGCAGGGGGAATACACAGGAACAGGCCCTAAAGGATCATCTAAAGTGCTTTTAAAAAGCCCAGCTCCAGCTAATTTGTTTTCCTGGGGATCTGTCTAAAACTAAGGTCTGTGTTTGGCCTTGTGTTGATGGCACAGAGTGGGTGCCGTAAATGTACTCTGAGCTGCGCATGCACAGCTTGGTGAACACTACCACTGGCCAGCGGCGGCCGGTCCATAAGGGGCGCGGGGGCGCCGCCCCCCTAATCCCTGTGCACCTGCCCCTAATCTCCATACCGAGCATCGGACGCATAGATTTCTCCAAACTTTTTTTTAAGCACGTGATTAGAGACTGAGGCTCTAAATGGCTTCAAAAGGGTTGTGCTATCTTCTCCCCGAGCCCACCCACTTGTGACATTAGCGAATCAACATTTGCTATTGTCTTCCTGCTTTTCCTCCTGGCCAATCAAGACAGGAAGTGGGTCTTAAGCCTGGATTGGCCGGGAGGAGAAGTCGGGGAAGCTGCCCGCCACCTGGATGGGGTAAGTGCAGACCTGGCGGGGAGAGGGAGGGTTTATTTGCGCCCCCTCCCCAAAAAAATGAAGCACCAGCCACCACTGCCGCTGCCAGGCAGGGGGAAACATTTATGAAAAACAAGATCATTATACTGGGTTCACACTATAGCAATACTTCGCATGTGATTGGCACCGCATTGCTGAGCAGATCACATGTGATGTCTGTGCGATGCGAATTCAGCCTTACAGATTGTATGGCTGAATTTGCATCACATTTGGACCAAAATGGTGCAGGACCCTTGTTTTGGTCCGCACTGGAATTCCTGCACCATTTGACAGTTCGCACTGCGATCTGCGAACTGATCTGGGGGTGTCATTAACTTTGTATTGACACCTGCAGCAGTTTACATAGGGCAGCATGAACTGCCTGCCAGAGACATGCGATGCTGGAACCCGCACTAGAATTGCGCTGGTTCCCGCATCGCATTAGTATGAACCTAGCCTTAGACCCCTTTCACACTGAACGCGCTGGCCGTTAGGGCTAAAGCACCACTCGTTTTAGCGGCGCTCTAGCGCTGTTTAAGTGGCGCTTTTGCGCCTCTTTGCAGCCGCTAGCGGGGGGGCTTTTAAACCCAAAAAAGGGGTTAGAAACTCCAGTTTTGCGGCGCTTTGAAAGCACTACCTATTCATTCCAATGGGCAGGGCATTTTGGGAATGCTAAATACAAACTGGCCTAAAGTAGGAATTTTCATAACAACCGCCAGAGTGTGAAAAGTCACACTGGAATGAATGAGAGGCGGTTTTCAGGTGCTTAGCAGAGGCTATTGCCAGCACTAAAGCCCCTGAAAACCACCCCAGCGTGAAAGGGTCTCTTCTGACCTAAAAACCACGCCTGTCAGTGTTTTTTTTTTTTGAGTCAAATACCACCTTAACCCAAAACTTTTTTCTAGTTTTGGACAGAATAGGGGAGAGTTGGTATTGCTGTATGTGTTGCAGCCAGGTTTGTTTCACACTCTCTGTCTTAATGACCATTGTAACCGATACTAAAAGTGAAGAAAATTTGAAATCTTAGGTTGTCAGTAGGAATAGAGGTGAGGTCTTCCAATGGAGACATTTGTTGCAGTGACAAATGTCAAAGAGTGGATTTTTTTCACTTTAAAGTGGACCTTCACTCTTCCAATCAATATTGATATTGATTATTTGTAATCCTCATGCTGATAGCATTAGTAAATAGATAGAAAAGTATATTGTATTTACTTGTTTTAGTGCTGGTTCACACCACAAAACTGCACTCCAGATCTGTGCCAGATACGTTTCTGCAACCGCATTTCTAATGTGTTTTTGATGCGTTCCAGTGCATTTTTGATGCATTTTACAGCGTTCCAGTACAGTCCAGTGCAGGAAAAATGCAGCATGTTCTGATTTTTTTTTCTGGAACTGGAAAGCCCTGGAACTGACTGCACTGGTGGGAACTATGCCATTGGACACCATATAATTTACTTTCAATTCGATTTTGATGCAGACAAAAAAACACACTGGGCTGCATGTGGTGGGAATTGTCCCTTACATTTTTTTTTTTACATTTCTTCATTTACTTCCTGGTTTCTTGCCTAGGCAGGTGATACTGTACATCCCAGAAGTCTTCAGGAGGGTAGGAAAGGAGGAGGGGTTTTCCTAACTAAGCACACTCTCCTAAATGCATGCCTGAGCTAAGGGCAGATGGATTCCAGAAAGTAAATGCTGCATGAATCATCTACCCTTACTCAAGATGGCCAAGGCCAGAAATGCTAGGGGTTGTTTTTCAAAGTGATTTCTCAACAAAATAAAGCATGGAGAAATAGATGGATGGGTGAATTTGCATTGAATATTAAAAATTAAATAAATAGTGTTTTCAGTTTTTCGGTGCTCAGATGCAATGAAAATCCATTTAAAGAGATTTCCATTCATTTTCTTTTGTGTGTACAAGAAACAAAACACATCTGAAAAAAATAAAACATTTAACATTCAAAAGCAATTCTTCAACTCCAGTCAAATGACTATGCCCAGGCTTGAGAATGTAGTTTGGGATGATAATGGCATCAGCCTTCAGCAACAGGACTCAAAGGGGTTATTTTATTTAAAAAAAATGCTGTGCCTGTGCAAATCCCCCAGCATTTGTCCAGCCATTGGGAATAATGTCAAAGGAAACGATCCATAAGCTGCACATCATGAAGCAGACCCATGTGCATGAAGAGAGATGAATGGCAGCCTCAGCCCAGACTCCAGCCAGGCCACACTGCCAACATGTTCCGCTCTGCCCCTTTGAGCTTAATCATGGGGATGACCCATGATTAAGCTCCAGGGGGGTGGAGCGAAATGCATTGAGGGCATGGAGTCCGGGCAGAGGCTGCCATTCATCTGCACATGGGTCTGCTTCCATCTTAGGGATCTTTTTCTTTGACATTGATTCAGCTTGGAGCTAGGATGAGCTCCCTCTCCTTGCTTGCACTCATGGCAGTCTAGTTGGACTTTACTTCTCTACCTGTGTGGTGCCTAAATTTTGTCTTTTTAGGTCACAATGGGAATAATCCTTGCTATGTGTCTAATATGTGTATTTCCAATAATTTTCAGCTCCATCTAATGACCATAATGCATTATTTTTCTGAAATACTGTTATCAGGAAAATACTGCATTATAGCCACTAGATGGAGCTGATGATCATTGGAAAGAAACATATTAAATACATTGCAGGGATTATTTGCGATAGTTGTGTGTGTAGCATTGCACAGCATTTTTTTTTTTTATAATTAAACACCAAAGAAAAAAACACTTCTTCCAAGTACAAAGCAGCTTGTGACTAGTGCGACAGTGCTGGGCCACTGTTTACTAAGTTCTGTTGGACCTCTGGCTACCACTAGCGCTATATGCACCCTTCTCACCCTTTCAATGTTTTATGCCAGGAAATTGATCATTTTGTCCCGGAAAGAATCATCTGCCCCAACACTAGCATCATAGAAATCACTGGTTAATAAAGCAGTCAATTTTTATAAAGCTACTTATTAGAGTAGAGGGGTCTTGGCCAAATTCGAAAAGGTATGGGGTGGCTGGATGGCATCTACAGACATAGTTTCTGATTGAACTCCTATGTACGTATTATTCACTCCCTGGTACTGTTTGAATAACTGCATGTAACGTATTTCTAGGGTGGAGGGTGTTGTTGGCTTATCCCATTCTAATAATATATTCAATTAGGTGCTTTTTCTGGGATTTGGTCTCCTGATGGGGAGAGGTTAAGAGATCTCAGCAATTGTAAAGAAATGTTTTACCACATATGGTTTGGAGGTTACATTGCCTCACTAGACTTGACATATGCTTGCCTCTTGCTGGAGGTCCTTGAAGTGTGCATGTTTGACAGGGCAAATGTTTTTGGTTTAGTTGCGTTAAGTTTGTTTTTCTTTTTTTTTCTTTTATTGTAACGGGTTTACTTGTTTCCGCTACATGTGGTTTTTACTATTGTGTACACCTTTTGTAAAATTCCAATAAAAAGTAATTTACAAAAAAAAGGTCTACATTATGTAGCATATGACACAATAATCATTTTTCCACAATGGAAAGTTTAGTCGGTCAGCTCATGCGGATCTAATGTCAGCTTGACAAACTGCACCGACTTGTGTCTTGTGTCTGCTTATTCAGCAGAATAATAAAATCACTGTTTTTCAACCAACCTGCTCAAGGTTCAGGCCCCTTAGATTGTTGAATAATTGCTTTGTCTCCCTTCAAATTGTCATGTTAGATTGTCCATGTGTGGGCAACATTGACAGAGATGTGCTGTTTAGGTGACAATTTGTGACTTACAGAATAGTTCTCTGTATGATTAATTAAGCTTTGAGGCGATACGCCTTTGACAACAAAGCTCTGAGAAAGGGGAAAAAAATCCACAGCAGTATTATAGGCTCTAATTAAAGTCATCATGTTTCATTAGCATCACATTGTGAAAGTACGATAATATGGTCTAGCCATGAAGTGCATGAGAATAATGCAAGAGAAGTAACTAAAGAAAAAGGTGAAGTGTAGCAACAAAATACACCTGAAAAACCATTACTGGGCCAGGGCCAGCTGAATGGTTATTGGGGATTCCATGACTGCTACCATACTGTAACGTTATACCACAACACAGTGGCGGCCAGTCCATAGGGGTGCACGGGCGCCGCCCCCCCATCCATGTGTCCGGCCCCTAATCTACATGCAGGGCTCCGAGCGCATGGATTTCAATAGGGGTTTTTTTTGTTAAGAACATGATTAGAGCCTGAGGCTCTAATTGGCTTCAAAAAAGGGTGGGCTCGGAGACAGAGCACTGTGCCCAGATCCCATCCAGTTCTGTGACAATAGCTAATTAATATTCGCTATGTTGTTCTTTATTCTCCTCCCGGCCAATCAGGAAGCAGCTCCTGAGTCCCGATTTGGCCAGTCAGTCATAGGAGGGCGGCGGCAGTGCGAGTGGCAGTGGAGCGAGTGAGGGGGGGTTTGCTTGCCTCCAAAATATTGAGCACCAGCCGCCATTGCCACAACAGCAGACTATGTAGGCAGGTTGACCTGTGTTCATATGTAGTGAGTCAGTGGCTGGCCCAGGCTGAGGGAAAGGGTTATATGTTGCTAGCTTCGTTCCCGGGCTTTTGGTCCCAGCCAGCCCACCTGTGCTATACAAAGGAGGAAGGCTAAGGTCCAGGGCTTTTCTTTGCTGGACTGGTTATGTTCTGTTCGTGGTATGGAAAAAAGCTTTATTAAAGCATAAAACAGCAAAGTGTATACTCACAAACGAGCATAGGTAACAGGCATGGACAATAAAGCAGGGTCGCGGTTCTGAACACCGACAAGTCAGGACCTGACGTCAAGTGGATCGAACGATGGCTGACGCGTTTCAGGGGAGAACCCCTTTCCTCAGAGCCTAAGCGGGCAATAGCTGCTCTCTCACACAGTCCCCTCTATATATGTGTCTGCGCACCTCAATTACTGCCAACGCCCACCCACATTGTTGGGCCCTCCCTGACACCACCCAATCAATACATGTAACACATAGGGGTATCATAACAAACAGTAACCCCATAAATGCTTAGCCAGAGAATGGGATAAATGGTATACAGTATTCTAAACAATGGTGGAGGAGTGCATGGGGAGGCGATGCAGCCTCCCATTGGGAAGTGGTCAGGCATATGGGAAGTGGTCAGGCATATGCATATGCAGTTGCTAAGGGTAACCAAGCACAAATTCTAGACATAAGGCAACCAGTCGTTAGGCGTGGTCCAGGGTTACGGAAGTTAATGGGCACGAATAAGGTCCGTGCTGGGTGCACGACAGGTCACCATTCTGTTACTGGGACTGAGGACGGGTGGAGTGGGCATCATCAGCACATCCCTCCTAATGCAAACATGCAAGTGACAGTGTGTAGTGACAAGGGACAACACTTTAAGAAGAACTCTGTATATTTTATTACTGCATACAATGAAAGCTCTAAGTTGAGGAACTGCCTTAATGTTAGATGTTTCACAGTCTCCATCTGATCCCGGGCATTGATGAGTGTGCTCCATCCAAAAGATTCCCCCACGTGCAGGGCAAGTTTACCCTGTCCACAACACAGTTGTAAAGGGGACCCCTGCTTACAGGTTTGCACAGTAGGCAGGGGGGCGCCAACAACTGTGTAGACCAGCCTTTCTTAACTAGGGTTCCTCCAGGGGTTCCTTGACTGACCAGAAATGTAATCACTAAACTAAAGGACATTTTTTCTCCAAATGTCTAACAATGTAAGTCGTCCCTTGTCTCACTGACCATAGATGTAAGAAGCTCCTCTCTAATGACTGTCAATATAGGGAGCATTATCCTGAAGACCACCAGTATGGCATTTTTCCCCAGGGGGCACTTTTCTATTGACCACCAATATAAGCTGTAGTTTTCAACCAACCACCAATGTACTGTTCTACTGACCACCAATGGAAGGGGCAGTTTTCTACTGACCACTAATGTAAGGAGCAGTTTTCTACTGACCACTAATGTAAGGAGCAGTTTTCTAATGACCACCAATATAAGCGGTACTGTTTTACTGACCACCAATGTAAGGGGCAATTTTCTACTGACCGCGAATGTAAGCGGTACTGTTCTACTGATAACAGATGTAAGGGGCAGTTTTCTACTGACCACCAATGTAAGCAGACATTTTCTATCGACCACCAATGTAAGCAGGACTTTTCTATTGACCACCAATGTAAGGGGCAGTTTTCTGCTGACCACCAATGTAAGGGGCAGTTTTCTTCTGACCACCAATGTAAGGGGCAGTTTTCTGCTGACCACCAATTTAAAGGGGCAAGTTTCTGCTGACCACTAATATAAGGAGCAGTTTTCACTGACCACTAATGTAAGGAGCAGTTTTCTACCAACCACCAATGTAACATAGACCCATTGTCACTATATGATTATTTTTCAACTATGGTTTTTGTGCTTATAGCGTCTCCCCGGGGGAACTACCCCTAATCGGCTGCCTCTCTTGGTACTGCGTGACGCCTCCAGGGTCGTCATTGGTAATCAATTTATGACTTCCTATATTCTTCAAGATTAATCTATCATGAATTGTATATTAACTGTAAGATACACTTAAATTTACCAACCCTTGAAAAATGTTTACAACTGTTCAATTATGAGACTGTATTTACTTTTGTAGATGTTTTTGACTGACCCCTCCTGAAGAAGCGGTGGTAACAGCGAAACATGTAGAGGATCTCGTCAGGATACACATCTCAGCTACCCTTCATTAGGTTTTTATGTGTCTATTACCTGTTTTCATTAGTGTGCATGGCTCTGTGTGCACAGTGTATGTACCTTTGTACCAACTGTTTTTAACCATGTTTATTTTCTTATAAATTGTCAAATTTTCTTTTAAACTGGTTCAATCCTTGGGTACCGAGATAGTCCTCAAATCTTTAGTGCCTTGGGGCATGTTTGGAGCAGCTCCAGGCACTTCCCCTCTTCCCAATATCCAACAATTAAGGGTGATGGTACCCACCCCTATCCCCAGATCATTTTGAATGAGGCTTCATCTACGACCACCAATGTAAGCAGGACTGTTCTACTGACCATAAATGTAAGGGGCAGTTTTCTATTGACCACTTATGTAAGTAGCAGTTTTCTACTGACCACCAATGTAAGCAGCAATTTTCTATCGACCACCAATGAAAGCGGTACTTTTCTACTGACCAGCAATGTAAGGGGCAGGCCACCAATGGAAGGGGGTTTTCTCTACTTACCATTAATGTAAGAAGACATTACTTTTTCTTTCTAGGAACAATCCCACTTTGGGAGTCAAATACACTAGGTACAGAAATTCTTTATTTAATGATTTATGATTAGCTACAATGTACCTATTACATTATAGTATCATGAGCTGTAGACCTCATAATTTTAGGCAGGGGTTCCCTGCGGTCTCTGTCAAAGGTTCCTTTGGGTTTTAAAAGCTGAGAAATGCTGTACTGCATTGTTATTGGTAGATCTAGAGGAGATTGTACAATTATATTATAATGTGTGTAGTGAGTTTAAAGTTAGTGCAGCAGATAAGATTGGGCCTTCTGCCCTGCCAGGTAGGGGTGTGCTGTATGGCAATGCACTGTAAATCTTAGAACTAGATGAACAGAAACACAAATCTTTTAGCAGGTAAAACAGCTCCCTTTTGTGTATTTAATCTATGTATTTATAGGTTTGCCTGGAATTCAATTTATAATCTGTATTCAATCCTATATTACAGCATATACCCATAAATCTGATTTCCAGTTATGCTTTAAAATGTATTTATTACCTGTGAATTACAATTGTTTGAATATAAAAGCACTTGCAATTTCCCTTTTGAACAATTTGGGGAACGTTTCATTTCAGAACATTCATTTCAACTGAAATTTTCAATTTTTTTTATCCTTTTTGTACATTTTATTAAGCATTCAGCCTGATTATAATGGCAGATCTGCCTGTGCAGTTTATTTTGTTACATAACTTAAACAGATCATTTTCAGTAACGGACAAGTTTCCATCTGTGCAGCGCTATGCCGGAAATCGTTTAGCAGCAATTTTAGTTGTGAGAGGCGTACATATCTGAACTCCGTAAAAGGGAGAGAAGTTCTCAACAGACACGGCCAGCTTGTCAAAAGAACCACCACCAGCATGAGACAAGGAGCACAACTAACCGTATCCTGTGACATCAATGACGTGTCTGTTGAATGTGCAGCATGCATTGGAGGATGAGAAAAGACATACCACCATATATCATGGACTTTGGCTGCTTTGTGAGGAAGGAGCTGAAAATATTTTTGCTGACGAATAAATAGAACACTTTGTTCCATTCAGAAGAGGGCCCAACCGTCACTCTTCAGGGACTGGGATGTTTTCAATACTTCCACAAAGGAAGCTATTGATAGGCCATAACTGAGGCCATTATGCCGTTATGAGACCACTGTAGATAAACTCACAAGTAATTAGATACAGAAGCTAAAAATGTTACACGGCGCTAACTTCATTTTCTGTTTATGGGCCAATATACAACATTTTCTTGGATTAACAACCTGTTTACTTATGTAATCAGTTTACTGCTTCCACTCAGATGGGTTACATAGGGAACAGCCAGCACCGGAAGTTTTTCAGACTGTTTTTACCAAGTGCTCAAATGCTGGTCACTGATGACAACTACAGGGGCCACTTATCTGGCTTTGAAGTAGCCAGTCTATTTTATGAGCAAATGGGTTCTGTCCTGTGTGCTTAAGGTGGAACTTAACTGTATCTGAGCACCACAAACCGAAAACACTATTTGATTCACTTTTAACCAGTTCCAGTCTGGATACTTTCACCCCTTTCCAGTCCAGGCCATTTTTTTTTTCAACGCTGTCATACTTTGAATGACAATTACTCAGTCATGCAACACTGTACCCAAATTACATTTTTATATTTTTTTTGAGACTGATAGTTTTCTTTTGGTGGTATTTAATCAGCATTGGGTGTTTATTTTTTGCTATATAAGTGAAAAAATCCTTTTTAGAAAGTAGATAGTCCAAGGCATTTAGTAAGAGGCATGGTGAGTTTTCTGAAGTCAGGGACAATATGACTGGTGTGGTGATGATCAGGGACAATATGACTGGTGTGGCAATGATCAGGGACAATATGACTGGTGTGGCGATGATCAGGGACAATATGACTGGTGTGGCGATGATCAGGGACAATATGACTGGTGTGGTGATGATCAGGGACAATATGACTGGTGTGGCGATGATCAGGGACAATATGACTGGTGTGGCGATGATCAGGGACAATATGACTGGTGTGGTGATGATCAGGGACAATATGACTGGTGTGGTGATGATCAGGGACAGTATGACTGGTGTGGTGGTGATCACAAACATTGTGAGTGGTGGGGCAGAGATTAGCGTTACTGTGAGTGGGTGACAGTGATTAGGGACAACATGAGTGGTGTCATGGTGATCAGGGGCATTATAACTGTTGTGGGGGTGATCGTGGACACCATAAGTGGTGTGGCAGTTATCAGGGACACCGTAACTGGTGGGGCAGTGATCATGGACACTGTAACTGGGACGATAACACTGTGTCAGGGACAATGTGACTGGTGTGGCGATGATCAGGGACAAGATCACTAGTGTGGCGGTGATCACGAACATTGTGAGTAGTGCCGTAGTGATTAGCGACACTGTGAGTGGGTGACAGTGATTAGGGACAATATGAGTGGTGTGGTGGTGATCAGGGACATTGGGTCTGGTGTGGTGGTGATCACGAACACCATAACTGTTGTGGGGCTGATCATGGACACCATAACTGGTTTGGTGGTGATCATTGACACTGTAACTGGTGTGGCAGTTATCACAGACACAGTAACTGGTGTGGCGGTGATCATGGACACCATAACTGGTTTGTCAGTTATCACTGACACTGTAATTGGTATGGCACTGATGAGGGACACTGTAACCAATGTGGTAGTGATTAGGGACATTTTTGAGTGACACTGGTGACGCAGTGGCACAGATCATGCTGTTGCGTGCTCCCAGGGAGTTTGCATAAAAGGCAGATAGGGGGGGATGTACAGCGCTGTTCCCATCCTGTCTTTTATGTACTATGGCTGGAAGGGAAGTTGTTAATATTCAAAGAAAACTCCCCATGTTTTATTTTGTTGAGGAACCGCTTTGGACCCCCCCGTAGCATTTCTAGCATTGGTCATCTAAAGTAAAGGAAAATGTTTAATGTATCAATTACTTCCTGGCATCCATCTGCCCTTAGCTCAGGCATGCACAGGCAGGAGGTTGTGCTTAGCTGAGAAAGACCTTTCTCCCCTCCTCCAGATGATAGAAAAAAAAATGTCCAAGAAGGCTCTGGGGATGTATGACATCATTTTGGCCTAGGCCAGAAACCAGGTAGCAACTGAAGAAATGTAAGTAATGTAAATATAGTAAATATAATAGTAAAGTAAAAACTATACCTTCCTACCAATTTAGGCTAGCAGCAAAAGGATTAAACATAGTTAATGTCGATTGAGAGAGTTTAGTTCTGCTTTAAGTGTATTTATTTAAAAAAAAATCATAGAGCTATTTTTCCAATGACACTGCATGTACATTTATTCTGTGAAAATTCTGGCAAACGCAAATGTTTTTAGGCTATTTTCCCTCCAGGTTGAATGTTCTTCCTTCAAAGGAAAACCTTGAATCAGAATCTACATTATGGCCACTATATAGTAACGATGATCACAGGAAATCAATATTTCCTGTGATCGTGATCGCCATCTAGTTGCCATAACGTGGTATTTTCCTGATTCATACAATTCTTGTGTATAATGAACATCTGAGTTGGAGAAAAAAATAATCTAATAACATTTGATTTTTTTTCTGTATTGGCACAGAATGTATCTCTCTCCATTATTCACAGAGAAAGAAAAGACAAGGGGGGGGGGGGGTTCACTGTAACTAATCACTGTGATAGCCAATCAGAGGCTATCACAGTGATCAGGTGACCCAAACTCTCGGGTTCCGGGCCCTGATCTTTAGTATGGGGCCTGGGACTCACGGTGAGACCCCGGTCACTGTGCTGGGAGCACTGAGTGTGGCGCGCTCCCAGCACAAAAGGAGATACGCAAATATGCGGCCTCATGGAAAAAAGCCCAGTCTAGTGGGGCCACATATTGGTGTTACATCAGCGTGAAGGGGTTAAACAACGAAGTCCACAACTGCATTTAGAAGAAGCTTCGGTAAATCCTCTGTAGCCAGAAATGGCTCAGTCCCAAGTTATTTTAGGGACAGAGAAGCAGTTTGAACCAGCACCCCCTATTGCCACAGCGGCCCAAAAGAACAGGACAGTGCTCCCTCCCATGACACCAGGGGGCGCTGGTCCCAACAGCTGCTCTGTCCCCACAATAACTCGGAATGGGGTCATCGCTGGCTCCAGAGGATTTTAAGAAGCTTCTTCTAGATTAGGTTGTGGACTTCGCCGCTTAAACAGAAAAGCAGCTAGGGAAGTTTAGCACAATATGCACTATACCCATATGGGACAGCACTGTCTACTTTTTTGTAAAACTGAACTTACATATTAAGGGATTTATGTATAAAAGGTTTGCTTAACGAATGTGACACACATCCATACCTCCCATCATTTCGAGATGGGAATGAGGGACACCTATTAGCACAAGTATGTAGGCATAGGACACGCCCCCTGCCACACCCCTTAAAAGAGAATTATACCTAAAAAATGATCAGTTAAACCCACAAGGGTTTTTTTTTTTTTTGACCACTACTATCCTTTATACTGGCCTTTGAAATTTACAAATACATCAATTTAGAAATTGGATGAAAGTTTCAGCACTGGGAAACACTTTTTGAAAGATAAAAAGTGCATTTTATATACAACTATATAGATCAGACCAAAATGAGGGGGGAAGAGGGACAGTTGAGAGCTATGACACATCCATAAACATCCACACAGCCCCAATAAAACATGCCGTGATCTGCGTTATATAACTATTTTGTATGATTGTTAGCACCATAATGCGGTACTTGTTTTTAAAAGAGAATTATGGCCTTTAAAAAAAGTAAACATTTATACTCTCCTAGATGAATGCAGCATTGATCCGATGCTGCATCTGTCTCCTGCCACCCCTGCACTGAGAACTGAGCGATCAAACACTGCTGATTAGTCAGTTCTCCCCTCTGCTCTGAGCAGAGAGCCCTGACTGTCAGTCATTGCCTCTCTACAGTGCTGCCCAGCGATCACTGGAATGCTGGGCTGTGGAGATGGAGGTGGACGGAGGGGCTGGCTCACGCTCTCAGTGAAAAATTAAATATATTCGCGCTGAAAGTGAAACAAGTGGAAAAAATGTGAATAACAAATGTAATAATAATTGCAGCTGCTGTACACAAAGTGCTATACACTTAAATTAATATAATAAAAAAATTACAGCGCTCGCAAAAAAGCATGGGTCATTCCATTGAAAAAACCTTCAAAAATAACAGTGATAATACAAAACCATCAATGAAATAATCATGTTGAATTATTGCAAAACGTCCCAAATAAAGGTGCTTAAGTGCTCCAATCCTTATAAAGTACAGTAGTGCTCCAAACTTCCACTCCGTGATGTGGCACACACCCCTCCTGTGTCCCCACTCACCGGATGAAATGGACCCCTAGCTTTTCAGTCTATGGGTCATACAAGCTGTAAAGCTGGCCAGGAATGGCAACTCTCAGATGGTCCAATGGAGACCTCCCCCAACATAATAATCATGAGTTGGTAAATGCACCAAAAATAAAAACAAGGAACTAATAGTGAAGCACAGTAGGTTGGTGTTTACTGCTCAAATACAGGTAGGTACTTACAAGACAAGAGAAGTAAAATCAGCATATTACAATGCAGGGATAAAATCCAGGAAACGTCGCATCCAGCGTGCATTCTACAGGAACCAGAAGTGAGGTCGGTTGGACTTGACACCGTTAATTATGTCAACGCGTTTCGCCCTCCCACATGGTGTCATCAAGGACCTAATTTCTGGTTAATGGGACCAAGTTTATATACAAGTCCCCACCCTCTTGCTTAGCCAATCGAAACAATCATGGTGGCCATTTTTTTGGTTTGGATAAACACCCACTGATGAACAGCAAAGGTGGCCATTTTCCCGTGGATTAGAAATTACTCCAAAGGACGTCAATCCGCAGATATACATCTTACATAATGATATCAACTTTACAAACATTAATGTATTAACATTGCTAAAATACCTTCCTATTATTAATGTAAAAAGGGAATAAAAATTAAATAAAAATAAAAATAAACAAAAAATTTTAAATAAAAAATAAACGAAAATTAAATATAAATAAATAAGGTAAAAAAAGAAGAAAACAAATATTATAATAAAAATGCCAGAATATAATAAATTAAAAATGAGGATAATTATTTAAAACACATACTAAATTATAAAAATAACCATAAATATATTTCTAACTAAAATAATTTTTGAAATGTATTTGTTTACCAATCTGAAAGAAAACAATTCAAATCCAACTCTATATTTAATCTAGATGGACTCATAGTCCCCAACCGATGGATCCACTGGGTTTCGTTCTGTACCACATCACGGAGTGGATGTTTGGAGCACTACTGCACTTTATAAGGATTGGAGCACTTAAGCACCTTTATTTGGGACGTTTTGCAATAATTCAACATGATTATTTGATTGATGGTTTTTTATTTTCACTGTTATTTTTTAAAGTTTTTTTCAATAGAATGATCCATGCACTTTTGCAAGCGCTGTAATTATTTTATTATATTCATTCAAGTGTATAGCACTTTGTGTACAGCAGCTGCAATTATTATTACATTTGTTATTCAAATTTTTTCCAGTTGTTTCACTTTCAGAGCGAGTAAATTAAATTTTTTACTGTCTTCTAATTTGAGTGCGCTCAGCAGCTATGGAAGTATTTAACTTTGTTAACAATAGAGTGCTAGATGGAGATTAATTTTTTTCACCAAACAATGGTCATTTAGATTTAAATCACGATTTTAAGAAGATTAAGCAGATTAGAACATGTTGGGATGTCTTCACATTGGGGAAAAATGTCAAAAGATGGCATCACCCCTAGGAGATTCAGGTGGGATGTAGCCTCAATGATAGCATGACAAGTAATAAATTGGAGGTAGAGTGGTTTACCTTTTTTAACTTAACTGAAAAGAGGTTAATAGAACTTTATTAGAAAGTTACTACACCTGTAACCTGTACTACAGGTTGAACAAAAGTGAGTTCACATACTGCCTGTCTCATACTGCCTGTCTGTACTGTACTGTCGGACTTATTATTTCCAGTCTCTGTCAGCTCTCCACAACCCGGACCTGCTATTAGACACCTGCCTGCCCAAACCTCTTTTCCCCCATCACTCACGGCAACCTCAGTCTCAGCCCAATATAGTTCACTTCTAACCAAATACCAATATCCCGTTTCTACCTGCTGCACATATCCTGCCTTTAATCCACCTGCCTCTGCCCTACTGCCTGTAACAACCCCACAGAAGCCTCCTCCAGCCACTGTTCCCTTTGCTTTACCGCATTCTAGCCCTTCTTTTCAACCAGCTCCATCCCTTTCTTACAGCCCTGCAGTCACCTATAAAACTTCAGTGGCTAAACCCAAGAAGAAACGGAAGTTCTTCCCCACTCACACGATCCTGCCAGTAACCCAACCTGCTTCCACACCAACCAACCTGCTCCAGTCTGCCTTCATGCCAGCTGAACCCGATGACCCACCTGATCCTGCCAAATCTCTGCCTGCTATCCGGCTTAAAGTTCCTGTGTTCCAGTCTGTTGTCCCGGTGCCTGCCTTCCAGTCTGATGTCCCGGTATCTGTCTTCCAGTCTGATGTCCCGGTATCTGTCTTCCAGTCTGATGTCCCGGTATCTGTCTTCCAGTCTGATGTCCGGTATCTGTCTTCCAGTCTGATGTCTCAATGCCTGCCTTCCAGTCTGATGTCTCGATGCCTGCCTTCCAGTCTGATATCCCGGTGCCTGCCTTCCAGTCTGATGTCTCGATGCCTGCCTTCCAGTCTGATGTCTCGTGCCTGCCTTCCAGTCTGATGCCCCAGTGCCTTCCTTCCAGTCTGATGCCCCGGTGCCTGCCTTCCAGTCTGATGTCTCGATGCCTGCCTTCCAGTCTGATGTCTCGATGCCTGCCTTCCAGTCTGATGTCCCGGTGCCTGCCTTCCAGTCTGATGCCCCGGTGCCTGCCTTCCAGTCTGATGCCCCGGTGCCTGCTTTCCAGTCTGATGTCTCGATGCCCGCCTTCCAGTCTGATGTCTCGGTGCCTGCCTTCCAGTCTGATGTCTCGGTGCCTGCCTTCCAGTCTGATGTCTCGGTGCCTGCCTTCCAGTCTGATGTCCCGGTGCCTGCCTTCCAGTCTGATGTCCCAGTGCCTGCCTTCCAGTCTGATGTCCCTGTTCCTAGTCTCCAGTCTAATGTCTTGATGCCTGCCTTCCAGTCTGATGTCTCGATGTCTGCCTTCCAGTCTGATGTCCCGTTGCATGCCTTCCAGTCTGATGTTCCGGTGCCTGCCTTCCAGTCTATTGTCCCGGTGCCTGCCTTCCAATCTGATGTCCCGGTGCCTGCCTTCCAGTCTGATGTCCCGGTGCCTGCTTTCCAGTCTGATGTCCGGTGCCTTCAAGTCTGATGTTTTGGTACCTGTGTCCCCGCTTGAGGTTCCAGTGCCTGTGTCCCCGCTTGAAGTTCTGGTGCCTGTGTCCCCGCTTGAAGTTCCGGTGCCTGTGTCCCCACTTGAAGTTCCGGTGCCTCTGTCCCCGCTTGAAGATCCGATGCCCCCAGTTTGAAGTTCCGTTGCCCGTTTCCTGGCCTGCGGAGCCTGCTGCCTAACCTGATGTGTTCCTGTCTGCTGCCCAGCCTGATGAGCCTCTGTCGGCTGCCCAGCCTGATGTGTTCCTGTCTGCTGCCCAGCCTGCTGACCCGGAGCCTGCTGCCCAACCCGATGACCTGGAGCCTGCTGCCCAGCCCGATGACCCAGAGCCTGCTGCCCAGCCCGATGACCCGGAGCCTGCTGCCCAGCTCGATGACCAGAAGCCTGCTGCCCAGCTCGATGACCTAGAGCCTGCTGCCCAGCTCGATGACCCAGAGCCTGCTGCCCAGCTGGATGACCTGAAGCCTGCTGCCCAGCTGGTTGACCCAGAGCCTGCTGCCCAGCCGGATGACCCGGAGCCTGCTGCCCAGCCTGATGACCCGGAGCCTGCTGCCCAGCTCGATGACCTGGAGACTGCTGCCCAGCTCGATGACCCGGAGCCTGCTGCCCAGCCCAATGATCCAGAGCCTGCTGCCCAGCCCGATGACCCGAAGCCTGCTGCCCAGCTCGATGACCCGGAGCCTTCTACCCAGCTCGATGACCTGGAGCCTGCTGCCCAGCTCGATGACCTGGAGCCTGCTGCCCAGCTTGATGACCTGGAGCCTGTTGCCCAGCTCGATGACGCGGAGCCTGCTGCCCAGCTCGATGACCCGGAGCCCGCGGTCTGCCCTGATGTGCCCGCTGTCTGCCCTGATGTGCCTGTTGCCCAGTTTGAAGTGCCTGATGTCCAGCCTGAAGTGCCTGATGCCCAGCCTGAAGTGCCTGTTGCCCAGCCTGACGTACCCCCATCTGTTGTTCTGCTTGATGCCACAGACTATGGACAATTACAACCAGTTGGAGCATCTGGAGGCCGCTCCTTTGAGGGGGGGTACTGTCAGGAAAGGTTCCATCCGATGGTAATATCTGTCATTTAGCGTGCAGTACCTAGGTTCACCAGCAGGTGTCTCCTGGCAGTTTGGAACTGTCAGGAGAACTTTCCCTTGCTGGTGTTATGTCATCTTTGGGCCGCAGTACTGGCATCCACCAGCGGATGGATCCTGGCAGTGTGGAGTCCAGTCTGTCCTGGTGCCTGCCTTCCAGTCTTATGTCCCGGTGCCTTCTTTCCAGTCTGATGTCCCGGTGCCTGCCTTCAAGTCTGATGTCCCGGTGCCTGCTTTCCAGTCTGATGTCCCGGTGCCTGCCTTCAAGTCTGATGTTTTGGTACCTGTGTCCCCGCTTGAGGTTCCGGTGCCTCTGTCCCTGCTTGAAGATCCGATGCCCCAGTTTGAAGTTCCGTTGCCCGTTTCCCGGCCTGCGGAGCCTGCTGCCCAACCTGATGTGTTCCTGTCTGCTGGCCAGCCTGATGAGCCTCTGTCTGCTGGCCAGCCTGATGAGCCTCTGTCTGCTGCCCAGCCTGATGAGCCTCTGTCGGCTGCCCAGCCTGATGTGTTCCTGTCTGCTGCCCAGCCTGCTGACCCGGAGCCTGCTGCCCAACCCGATGACCCGGAGCCTGCTGCCCAGCCCGATGACCCAGAGCCTGCTGCCCAGCCCGATGACCCGGAGCCTGCTGCCCAGCCCGATGACCCGGAGCCTGCTGCCCAGCTCGATGACCAGGAGCCTGCTGCCCAGCTCGATGACCAGGAGCCTGCTACCCAGCTCAATGACCCAGAGCCTGCTGCCCAGCTCGATTACCCAGAGCCTGCTGCCCAGCTGGATGACCTGAAGCCTGCTGCCCAGCTGGATGACCCAGAGCCTGCTGCCCAGTCGGATGACCCGGAGCCTGCTGCCCAGCCTGATGACCCGGAGCCTGCTGTCCAGCTCGATGACCCGGAGCCTGCTGCTCAGCTCGATGACCCGGAGCTTGCTGCCCAGCCCGATGACCCGGAGCCTGCTGCCCAGCCCGATGACCCGGAGCCTGCTGCCCAGCCCGATGACCCGGAGCCTGCTGCCCAGCTCGATGACCCGGAGCCTGCTGCCCAGCCTGATGACCCGGAGCCTGCTGTCCAGCTCGATGACCCGGAGCCTGCTGCTCAGCTCGATGACCCGGAGCTTGCTGCCCAGCCCGATGACCCGGAGCCTGCTACCCAGCCCGATGACCTGGAGCCTGCTGCCCAGCTCGATGACCCGGAGCCTGCTGCCCAGCTCGATGACCTGGAGCCTTCTACCCAGCTAGATGACCCGGAGCCTGCTGCCCAGCTCGATGACCTGGAGCCTGCTGCCCAGCTTGATGACCCGGAACCTGCTGCCCAGGTCGATGACCCCGAGCCTGCTCGATGACCCGGAGCCCGCGGTCTGCCCTGATGTGCCCGCTGTCTGCCCTGATGTGCCTGATGTCCAGCCTGAAGTGCCTGATGTCCAGCCTGAAGTGCCTGATGCCCAGCCTGAAGTGCCTGTTGCCCAGCCTGACGTACCCCCATCTGTTGTTCTGCTTGATGCCACTATGGACAATTACAACCAATTGGAGCATCCGGAGGCCGCTCCTTTGAGGGAGGGTACTGCCAGGAAAGGTTCCATCCGCTGGTAATATCTGTCATTTAGCGTGCAGTACTGAGGTCCACCAGCAGGTGTCTCCTGGCAGTTTGGAACTGTCAGGAGAACTTTCCCTTGCTGGTGTTATGTCATCTTTGGGCCGCAGTACTGGCATCCACCAGCGGATGGATCCTGGCAGTGTGGAACAGACAGCACTTCCTGCAATCAGGCGTCACTTGAGGCCAATTACAGGCATATAAATACCCGGCAAACACTCATATGTTTGCCTTGGTATCGTCCTTGCACCCTGACCTGCTAGCCCGTTATCTGATCCTGTTCCTGTACTCTGAACTTGAACCTGTTACCGGTGTACCTGATCCCTTCTCCCTGTCCTGATCCCCATCTGGTCCCACCTGTTACCTTGCATCCCTGCCCTGCAGTCTGATCTATCCATCCTCTCCCTGTCTTGTTTTGTTCCCTGTCCTCATCTGCTGACTCCCTGTGCATGACCTTGGCCTGGCTTATGTTTATGTTTCTGGAACAACCCTTTGTCCATCTGCTGATCTGCTGTGTATGACCCTGGCCTGGCTAACATGTTTGATTTTGGTACTTCCCTTGGCTGAATATAATTATCTGTTGTCTGTTGGTTTCTGTTGGTTGGTTGAGCACTATTTGTATTTGGGGTGTTACTTATTTACCACTTATCTTTAATAAACATATATTACTCACTTATATACATTTTGGTGTCCTCTGTCGCAGATCACACAGTTCTGGTCACACCTGTTCTTGACAAGCACCTTCAGGATTTTGTGGGAAAGATAGATAAAGAGACCCAAAAGAAAAAAAAATGAAAGGAAGGAAGAAGAAAGGGTCTCTAGAGCCTCCACAGAGGAAAGAGAACCCATCCACCCTATCTCTACTCAACCCAATCCCCACCAAGGTACTAGTGGACCCATATCTAGGCCTCAAAACAATCCCAGTGATAGGAATAGTGGCGGGCCCCAGGGTGACTCTAATTGGTATGAAGTACCCACTTATAATAGATATGAACCTTTGTACCAATATTACTATCACTCCTTCCTGAGAGGATTTCATCACCAAGGTGGTTATGATGTTAAAAGAGGATGGGGAGGTCCTTCTTGGACCCCACCACAATCCAGGGGGGTCCCCCAGGTAGAGGACAAAAAGGCCACCCAGGTCATAATAATCACAGAGGGGATTTTCAGTGGAGGGGGTATGGAGGTCCCCCAATAAGGGGGAGAGGAGATCCTTTCTTCGGAGAGAGAGGTCAATATCCTCAGGAGAGTGGAGAAGGGGAATGGAGACCTTGGTACCCAATGGTACGTCCCAGACCATATGGAGAAGAAATACATTTTAATAACTGTAGTTCTCCAATGGAACAGGAGCACCCAAATTATGAACAGACCAATTTGAGGAACAATTCCATTTTAATCCTAAAAATACTAGTAATCATTTCTTGGAAGTTTTTAAAGCTTTGGTTGAACATGATTTAGAAAAGAGTAAAATGAATCCCAGTAGATGCAAAAGAGAGCTTGAAAAAGGCTTAGAATTATTGGAAAAGAACAAACAGATTGTTATTAGAGGGGCGGATAAGGGGGGTGGCTTGGTGAACCTTAATAAATCAGATTATTTTCCCAAATTAAATAGATTGGTAGCTGATTAAGAAAAACTGAAGAGCAATCCAACAGATAAATACAAGGAAAAACTCAAACGATTAGCAAAGAGAGCTCAAGATGAAGGAATTATTAATAAAAGGGAGGCCAGATATTTGGTGCCTGATGTATCTAGGGTTCCTGTTATTTTTCAATTGCCCAAGATTCATAAGAACCCCTCCAAGCCTCCTGGTAGACTCATTGTTAGTGGAGTAGATTTACTATTCGCTAGAATGGGGGAGTACCGGTTTTTACAGCCTTTGGCACAAAAATTCCCAACCTATTTGAAAGACAGTAAAGATCTGATGGAATTACTACAGGGGATTGAGGTTGATGAAGAATGCATTTTGGCCAGCATCAACGTCAATTCCTTATACACTAGTATCCAGCAGCAATATGCAATAGAAGCAGTGGAATGGGCTGTTAATAGCACCAACATCAAAAGGAAACAAAAATATTTTTTGATCCAGTCTCTAGATTTGGCCATGAGCCACAATTTCTTCTGACACGAGAAGAATTTTTTCAGACAGAGGAAAGGTGTGGCGATGGGGGGCTAAATATGCCCCCTCAGTGGCTAATCTTTTATGAGTCATTGGGAGAGAGAAGCTATTTCTGATAATACTATACCTCAATTGAAATTTTACAAGAGATATATAGAAGATATCCTGATTATTTGGGCTGGGTCATGTGACACATTTTCACAATTTCTTGGTGAGATTGAGAACAATCTGTATGGTATCTCGTTCGCAACAATATTTGATCAACAATGCATCAATTTCTTAGATCTTGTGGTGTTTAGGGATAATCATCAATTGTTCACCAAAACTTACTTTAAGGAAGTTGACAGGAATGGCTACATCCCATTGGGAAGTTGCCATCATCCTAGATGGTTGAATGCCATTCCAAAAAGTCAACTGATGAGAGTAATGCCGCGTACACACGGTCGGACTTTTCGTCTACAAAAGTCCAACGGACGCTGACGGACTAAAGCTGGCTGGTAATCCGATCGTGTGTGGGCTTCTCCGGACTTTCAACGGACTTTTTTAGCCTCAAATCCGACGGACTTTAGATTTGAAGCATGCTTCAAATCTTTTACGTCGTAAGTACGACGGACCCCGAAGTCCGCTCGTCTGTATGCTAGTCCGACGGACAAAAAAACGACGCATGCTCATAAGCAAAAACTAAACGGAAGCACTCGGTCTAGTAAAACTAGTGTTCGTATTGTAGGTAGCACATTCATCACGCTGCAAAATCTGTGATCGTTGAATGCAGCGCATTTTATTTCTTCTTTACGAAGGCTCTATAAAGAACGAAGGTGTTTTGCTGTTCATAATCAGAGTTCTCCCAAACTGATTTCTGGATTCTTTTTCTCTTTGATCTCATGAATGATATAGTATGCATTTTAAAAACAATGTTTCCATACTAATAATACTTTTTCCCCTTTTTTTTTTTTAGGTTTGTAAAGTTACCACAAAGAACCCATTATTCTGTTTTTTTTTTTTTTATAGTGATTATTTTTTAGTTTTTAGATAAAGTTAACCCAAAGCACCGTTTTTGGTTACGTAAATTTTTGGATTTTCAAGACTTACCACTTGAACATTATTAACATTAGTAATGTATTTTTGGTGTGTTTTTTTTCTAACTCAATGAGATTGTTGTCCCTTGTTAATTTAACATTGTGTGTAAAATCAATGATTTCAAAGAAAAAACATAAAAAGTCTTTTGCTAAACTCAAAAAATGATCCATTTATTCATGGTCAAAATAAAATAAAGAGGAAGTCAACGCTGGAAAAAGTCGGTGTACCAGAAAATTGGGATCTTGCGGAGTCCATATAAGAGGGAGCACAATCTGGTCCAAGAATCCCAGAGATCAACAGCACCAGCAGATGATCTAGATGTCCCCAGACTGTGGTCCTACAACAGCCTGCGTCTTCTGTCAGACCAGACTGAACCCAGGTCATCATTTTCTTCTCTTCCCTGCAGCCTTTCCTCCACGCTGCCCTGCAGCCTTCCCTGTAGCCTTCTTTTGAGGCTGTGGCTCTGGTGTTTCAGTTGTGGCAGGAGGAGGAGGAGGAGGAGGAGGAGGAGGAGGAGGAGGAGGAGGAGGGGGGGCTGCCTCATGTAGTTGGGTGTTTTGTGTTAGCGTGCCCTGCAGCCCCTTATGGATTGTTTCCCCAAATAGGCGCTCACAAATGAGGCGCTGCTCCCTATTCATCTGAAGAAGCCTGCTGGCTAAGTAGCAGCCATAGGATTCTTCCGCTTCGGGGGGGCTCCTTAAAAAACGGGTGGCCTCTTGCATGAGGCGCAGGGATGCGTCCTGTGTGACCATCCCCTTCCTGGCCCTTTTTTTGGGAAGGTGGAGGGGAGGCACTTGGGATTCGGTCAGGCTCCTACTGGGCCCAGCCACCTCACTTGGCCCAGCCACCTCACTTGGCCCAGCCACCTCACTTGGCCCAGCCACCTCACTGGGAGCAGCCACCTCACTGGGAGCAGCCACCTCCTGCCTGACACTGGGCCCAGCCTCCTCCAGGATGATGGTGAATCCGGCCTCCTCCAGGCTGTCCATGGGCCTGGTCTCCTCCTGCCTGCCACTTTCCCCACATTCCTCCTGGATGGACTCATCCTGTGTATAAAAAAAGGACAATAGTTTGAGTATATTTTTTTGGGTTCATCAATGACACACAGTTTGCTTCTCATGAATAGCAAATTCAATGTGAATACTTCTCTTTAATAAAAGAGTCTAATCAGACACCCTAATTATTTCAAGCAGGTGCCAAACATATTTAGCCACTACTGTCAATTGATATGTATACCCAATTTTGAGTGCCAAATTATTTTAGACAATTATAACATCCAGTTAACATCATTAATATTAGTACAGTAAATATTTGTTAAAATAATTTACCTGACTCCAGATGGTCATATCTGGTTCATCCAGGATGGAAGACCCAGCTTGCTCCTCATCAGCCTCTGCTGGGGTGGAGGGAAGGGTGGAGGGAAGGGTTGAAAGTGATGGCCTGGCTTCATTCTGGTCATCCAGAAAACGGAGTTGATTATAGTACCACAGCCTGGGTACATAAACATCATCTGCTGATGCTCCTGATCTCCTTGATTCCTGGATCTTCTTATGCTCCCTCTTATACATGTTCCTCAAGACCCCAATTTTCTTGAGCAATGTCTCCATTGTTGCTTCCGGGATGGTCGCCTGGACAAAGGCCAGAAGTCTCTCCAGCGTTGACTTCCTCACATGCTTAGCATAATACTGAGGGTGTTTCACCTCCCACAAATTCCTCATCTCTCGATATTTGGAAATAAAAGATGTAAGGAACTCTGGATCCTTAAATAGGGGATTCATTATATCTGGAAAAGATGAAGTCACAAGACAAAAAACACTTTTATTATAGGTTTCGGCTAACCCCTCATCATCTTCTCCCTATGTAGGCCTCATCAATCTATCAAGCCATATAGGCCGCTTGCTACAAAGTCATGACCATAAAACCCAAAAAAAATATATTTAAAATTACCTTCGTTTTGTAACGTCCTGGTCCACTATCACCTACGCACAGAACGTACGTACGACACGTGCGCAAGGCCCCTCTTTATACACTACGCATGTGTGAAACTCCGCCTGCGTCGCCCGCCCCTGACGTTCGAAATTAACTCATGTTCTCCGCCCCCTAATTCGACGCACAGAACGTACGTACGACACGTGCGCAAGGCCCCTCTTTATACACTACGCATGTGTGAAACTCCGCCTGCGTCGCCCGCCCCTGACGTTCGATTTTAACTCATGTTCTCCGCCCATTTTTTGTTACGGCGCGTAGTGGAGTTAAAGAATGGCGGAGACACCTGAAATGTTGACGACCTCAGGTAGTGGAGACAGCCTGGAGGCTGGAACGTCTGCGAAATCTATGAGGCCTAGATTTAAGGCCTCTAATATGAGTTTTAAAGAGATGGTGGAGATGGTGGCCATTCTTCACAAAGACGACTATGATGGCAATTATGGGCCGTACGCACGGCCAAATTTGCGCAAGGCCAAAATAATGGCGAAGGTCGTGGAGACTTTGCAGGCATCTTTTGGGGTCCAGCGCTCCAAAGATCAACTGCGAAAAAGATGGTCTGACCTGAAACTCAGGGAGCCGGATCAATACCGACGTATCCGGAAAGTTCTTAAAAAAAGTAAGTACTTGTCGTGTTTTTCTCTTGTGTTTATTACCTTGTATACTGCTCCATGTGCTTTTCCTTCCTATCCGATTTTTTGTTCATCGTTTTAAACGATCTTTTAAGAAACCTCGTTACATATCTATAGATATATATCTATATATACATATACACATATATATACATACATATATATATATATATACATATATATATACATATACATATATATATATACATATATATATATATATACATATATATACACATATATACACATATATATATATATACATATATATATACATATATATACACATATATATATATATACATATATATATATATACACATATATATATATATATATATATATACATATATATATAACTATATATATATATACATATATATATAACTATATATATAACTATATATATATATAACTATATATATATATATATATATATATATATATATATATATATATATATATATATATATTGAGAGATAGATATAGATATAGATATAGAGATATAGAGAGAGAGAGAGAGAGAGAGAGAAATATATAGAGAGAGAGAGAAATATAGAGATAGGTAGATAGATAGATATAGAAATGTAAAACATTCTTTTTGAAGATTTGAAGTTATCTTAATTTTTTGGCTTTACATTTAGTTAGATATTTAGAGATTTTGTTCCAGATATAGAGAGAGATCAAAAGATTATTAACTATATTTTGAGATATTGATATCTATCTATCCGATATGTCTTTCTAATTTTAAATATTGAGGTAAAATAGGAACTCTACACAAACCACTTCATTACAAATGTTGGAAAATTACTATGTACTAAAATATCTGTGTGCTAATTAGATTATTAATTTTTTGTTTCACATAGGGGAAAAATCACTCAGCCAACAACCAGAAGACAGTCCACCCCAAGCAAAACATGATTGGGAAATAAGCCCAAGTCCCATTGAGGATGTGGAGGAAGGAGAGGTGGGCGACATGGGCACCCCACCAGGTGAGTGTCTGACACACCAGCTTACGGTAATCTATGCATGGCTGCCTTTTATTTTATGTAATTTTTCTACTCTATTTTAGGTGATCTGGTTGTGCTTGAGTCAAGCAACAGCGCCACCCCCGAGGATGTTCATGAAGTATGCGACATGGGCACCCCACCAGGTCAGTGTTTGAGACACCAGCTTTATGGTAAGGTAAACTTATGTGTGCATATTTCTAAACATATTTTTTTTTTCATTCCACTTTAGGTCCAAGTGACTATTTCACCACAGACAGTGCCCAACGGCTAATTGCTCAAATCATGGCCTGGAATGGGGAGATCGATCAAATGCGGAATCGGCTGGATCGTATGCAGCAGGAAATGAAGGACATGATTGATGTTTTGGGTCGAATCTAAATGCCCTTTTTTAAACCCCAAAACATCAATCATGTCCTTCATTTCCTGTTTTGCTGACCCCATTCTGGGCCTTCTCTTTTTTTTTTTTGGCAGAACATAAATGGCTGTTTAACCTAATGTAAAAAAGGAGGGCTGTTTCTCGTAAATACCTCAAAAATCCACAAAAAAATAAAAATTGATTTTCAAAAAAACACAAAAAAAAAAAAATAAAAAACTTGATTTTAAAAAACCAAAAAAAATAAAAAACTTGATTTTAAAAAACCAAAAAAAATAAAAAACTTGATTTTAAAAAACCAAAAAAAATAAAAAACTTGATTTTAAAAAACCAAAAAAAATAAAAAACTTGATTTTAAAAAACCAAAAAAAATAAAAAACTTGATTTTAAAAAACCAAAAAAATAAAAAACTTGATTTTAAAAAACCAAAAAAATTAAAAAACTTGATTTTAAAAAACCAAAAAAAATTAATATACAAACTTTATTAAAAAAAAATAATAAAAACAAAAATAACTTGATAAAAAAAAAAAAACATAAACAAAAAAATTGCTTTAAAAAAAAAAAAAAAAAAAAACAAAACTTGATTTTCCCAAAACAAAAAAAAAAGCCTGTTTGTGAAAATCAAAAAGCCAAAAATATTTTTTTGTGGATTAGGTATAAATATTTAGATATAATTATATTTTGCTACATTATTAAGATATCATTCTATTTTTGTCTATGAACATTTTATACTAAATGCAGAACGGAATGCATAACAACCATTAATAAAAACATCTCCTTATAGGAATTAAATAAATGTGTGGTTTGTTATTTCAAGGCTCAGTATCATTTTAGTTATAATTGTAAAAAAGTTGTTTACAGTGGCAATGGAGCTTATTTAGACATTTAAAATTACAATACAGTTGGCACTACAACTGCTCGACCATAACCTAGGAGACAGCCCAAAAGAAAGGCAAGCAATAAATATAATGCAAGATTTCATCAATAATTTTTTTATTGTCAAAAATTATATATCCTGGCCCATTGCAATGGCCCCCCTACCCATAAAATAATTAACATATTGCTGTCTAACTTGACGGGCACTTTGGGGGGCCAAGCCAGTACGGACAGTATCCAGGCCTGTAAGGTTGGCTTCTATTTGTCCGGCCTCAGGCCCAACTGTGCCTATATAATTTGGAGAATGCTTATTTAAAAAGTTGTGCAGAATGCAGCACGATAAAACGATAAAATTAAGTTTGTATTCCGCCAAATTAATGGCTGTTTGAAACAGGCGGAACCGGCTGGCCAGAATTCCAAACGCATTCTCAACCACTCTTCTAGCTCTGGCCAGCCGGTAATTAAAAACCCTCCTCTCCGGGGTGAGGGTTCTTTGGGGGAATGGCCTCATGAGGTGCTTGCTGAGAGCGAAGGCTTCATCGGCAATGAAGACAAAGGGGAGTCCTTCCACGTTATCCTCATCAGGTGGCAATCCCAGGCCACCACTCTGGAGACGCTGGCAGAACTCCGTCTGGGCAAATACTCCTCCATCCGACATCCGGCCATTCTTCCCCACGTCCACATATAAAAAATCATAGTGTGCCGACACCACCGCCATTAAAACAATACTGTGGAACCCCTTATAATTAAAATAATATGACCCCGAATGGGGTGGTGGCACAATGTGGACATGTTTCCCATCTATAGCCCCTCCACAATTGGGAAAGTCCCAACGGCTGGCAAAATGGGATGCCACAGTCTGCCATTCCTGTGGCGTTGAAGGAAACTGGGAAATCAAACAAGAAAACCAAAATCAATTAATTTGGAAGCTAACATTGCAAGAAAATTAGACAATTAAAAACATTATTCCCCAGCATCAGTATAACATTCAATAATTTAATTGTTCTGGAATAACTAATATGGAAAGGCACACTTATCAGATTGCTCACCCCCTCTGATGGAACATTGATTACATTTTAGGGGGTTGTGAAATCCCTAAAAAAAATTACTTTTAGGACACGCAGGAATTTAGAGACTAAAAAGGCTACAAGACTGCAGTTGTCGCACTCTGCAGGTGCAGTTGCTAACCAGCTTACAGTAAATGAGGTAATGTAAAAAGGCATTCATGTTGCAAGGAGTACACAATCACATGCAAGGGCAATTAATGAAAACACTTTGAGGCTTGCATATGATTTGATGATGGAAATCAGCAGAGCTTCTGCTCATTTACTAAAGCACTGGAACAAATGCACTTGTAGAGTGCACATGCATTTTGCAAAGTGCAACATATATTTGCTTTAGACAAATCAACACCACAGAACATTCCAGCAAATTTTAACGAGGGTGGGGGTGGGGGGGTTGTGAAATCTAGATAATTGCTCATTAGCAGCACACTATTTGGAGTGAGTTTAGGTGGGGGGGGGGGGGGGGGGTTGTGAAATCTAGATAATTGCTCATTAGCAGCACACTATTTGGAGTGAGTTTAGGTGGGGGGGTTGTGAAATCTAGATAATTGCTCATTAGCAGCACACTATTTGGAGTGAGTTTAGGTGGTGGGGGGGGGGGGGGTGTGAAATCTAGATAATTGCTCATTAGCAGCACACTAAATACACTCAAACAAAATACATTCCAAATGAGTAGACTAGGTGGATATGTTCCCATCACTTCATGCTGGGAAGGTTATTGAAGGAAAATATACATGCATGACAAAAAATAACAGTAAAAAATTCCAGCATGTGTGAGGATAAAAAGGGGACATTCACACTATATTGCAATGATGGTAAGTAGTGTTTGAAGCAAGAAATACATCACATTATCAAAGATTACATAAAAGAACATGTGATGCTAATAAAAGAAAAATATCTTACCTTAATATAGTCCTTCTGCAGGACCTGTATGATGGCAGAACAGGTCTCTGGGATAATGATCCCCAGAGCCTGGGGGGAGATGCCTGTCGAGAACTTAAGGTCCTGCAGGCTTCTCCCTGTGGCCAAATACCGCAAGGTAGCGACCAGCCTCTGCTCCGGAGTGATGGCTTGCCTCATGCAGGTATCCTGCCTGCTGATATAGGGGGTCAGCAAAGCCAACAAACGGTCAAAAACGGGGTCCGTCATCCGGAGAAAGTTCCTGAAATCCTCAGGATTATTCTCACGGATCTCACGGAGCAAAGGCATGTGACAGAACTGGTCACGCTGAAGCAACCAATTCTTGGTCCATGAACTCCTCCTCGCCCTGTTCATGGACTGGTCTTGGGCTGAAGAATAAACTACAGCACCAAGCACATACAATGCACGAGCTCTACGACGAGTACGTACAGGTAACATGGCTTCAAAACGGTCGGCTGGTCAGAACGCACTAAACAGAACGCACTGAAGAACAGCAAGGCCTGTGAAGAACGACCTGAAAATCAGGAACGAGCGGCCAATAAAACAAAGATTTCTCAATGCCAACTGACCAAACGCACTGAAAAACAGATACAAACCTCACAAGCACAGACTGAACAACAGTTAAAACGAACTGAAAAATACGAGTCTCACAAGCGCGAATCGTCTCTCACCAAACTTCTACTAACACGAGATAAACACGAGATTAGCAGAAGGAGCCCAAAGGGTGTCGTACGGGCTATTGAACTTCCGTTTTATAGTCTCGTCGGACTTGGTGTACGTCACCGCGTACTAGGCTGTCGTACTTTTGTGTGGTCGTGTGTGTGCAAGTCCGTTCGTAAGAAAGTCTGCCGCAAGTCCGCCGAAGGTACGTCGGAAGTCTGTCGGACAGGCTGTCGGACTTTTGTAGACGAAAAGTCCGACCGTGTGTACGCGGCATAAGAAGTAACTGCGTTAGGAAAGAAGATTATGATGTACAGGCTGACATTTTAATAGATGGGTTTCAGGAAAAAGGTTACAATTCCAAAGATCTAGAGAAAACTAAGGGGATAGTTGGAGAAATGAGGAGAGAGGACCTATTTAAAAAGAAAGAGTCTAGTAGGAAGGATTTTGGAGTTGCCTTCATGACAGGATTCACCCGCCAGCACAAACAAATGGAGAAAATGATTAGAAAACACTGGCCTTTATTATTGAAAGATGCCGAATTAAAGAAAATTTTACCCCATAGACCACAGTTTATTTATAACCCCCTACATATTTATAAGCCCCCTACATTGCGTTTAAAACTAGCTCCCAATGATCCACCCCAGAAAGTTTGCACTTTTTTGGATCAAGTGGGTTTCTTTAGTTGTGAGGGGTGTGTGATTGTGTAAGACTTCCAAACATAGGATAAGGAGGACCACACATTTCATGTCTTATGCACGGGGTGAGTCCCACAGAATAAAAAATAAAAAGTTTATCACTTGTGGGACCACGCATGTCACATACCTTTTAGCTTGCCCATGTGGGCAGAACCACTAGAAAGTTGGGGGTCAGACTCTGAGAACATGTGAATAGGATTAGAAAAGGATACAGACACCACAGTCTTAAAATCCATCATGGGAGGGATCCGAGTTGTTTGACATTCTGTGGTATAGATAAAGTAGAGGCCAAATGGAGAGGAGGGAATCTAAAGAGGGCCATCACCCAGAACGAAACCCAGTGGACGATGAGTCCATCTGGATTAAATATAGAGTTGGATTTGAATTGTTTTCTTTCAAATTGGTAAACAAATACATTTCAAAAATTCTTTATTTAGTTAGAAATATATTTATGGCTCTTTTTATAATCTAGAATGTGTTTTAATTAATTATCCTCATTTTTCATTTATTATATTCTAGCATTTTTATTATAATTTTTTTTCTTCTTCTTTTTTTACCTCATTTATTTATATTTAATTTTCATGTATTTTTTATTTTAATTTTATTTTTTGTTTATTTTTAATTTATTTTAATTTTTCTTCCCGTTTTACATTAATAATAGGAAGGTATTTTAGCAATTTTAATAAATTAATGTTTGTAAAGTTGATATAATTATGTAAGATGTATATCTGCGGATGGACGTCCTTTGGATTGATTGTCATTTTTAATCCACAGGAAAATGGCCACCTTTGCTGTTCATCAGTGGGTGTTTATCCAAACCAATAAAATGGCCGCCATGATTATTTAGATTGGCTAAGCAAGAGGGAAGGGACTCCTCTCTTGTATATAAACTCGGTCCCATTAACCGGAAATTAGGTCCTTGATGACCCCTTGTGGGAGGGTGAGTCCAAACGACATCACTTACGGTTTCTGTGGAATGCACACTGGATGCAGCGTTTTCTGGATTTTATCCCTGCATTGTTATATGCTGATTTTACTTCTCTTGTGCTGTAAATACCTACCTGTATTTGAGCAGTAAACACCAACCTACTGTGCTTCACTATTAGTTCCTTCTTTTTATTTTTGGTACATTTACCAACTCATGATTATTACATTGGGGGAGATCTCCATTGGACCATCTGAGAGTTGCCATTCTTGGCCAGCTTTACAGCTTGTATGACCCCTAGACTGAAAAGCTTTTAAACAGAGATAATTCCCCTAGTGGACTTTAAGGGCACATATGAAAAACTGTGTAGGAGAGTATATTAAGTAGACAATAATTTATTAATTACAAAAAAATCTCATAAAGACATCAAACAAATGACATAAATAAAAAGGAATGCGATTTCATATATTTATAGCTATTGATACCAATACGCTTGCACCCGACGCGTTTTGGAGTTGTTTTAGCCTCCTTCTTCAGGGGTGGTTGTAAGCTTTTAACAAAGATTTCTATATAGGAAATAGTATATACAACATAGACATAGTAAATATATGTATATATCAAGCCATAAACATATAGGTGCAATATTATATTCATTTCGTTTACACTTACATTGGTGTATATAAATATTGGCTACGCATTCCAGAAAGGTTAAAAAACAACGGTGCTGACACATACTGCCCATCAAGCGCGATTTCCAATCGTGGTATGTAAGACTTTGTTTAGTGTACCCAAGTATTCATATAACCTCTGTCGAGATGAAAGTAGCTGGGTATGGATATATATGGTGGTTTTACTTCCTTATGATAGGAAGAAAGGCCCATCAATCAAGGGCATACAAATATTTTGGATCTGGAATCACACTGAGGCCAAATGCGGGTCCTGTAAGTTGCGAAAATGTATAAATAAATGTATAGTGACCAAAAACATGGGTATATTCAGTGGTAGGTAGAAAGTTTTTAGATGTATCCTACCTGATAGGCCTACTGTACAGAGTTCGAAAAAGAACACCAACTGATAATAGGTGTAGACCAGATGGATCTCGGATAACTGGAAAAATCAACATGGGGGAGAAGGGACATATAGAAGTCTCGTTCTGGTACTTCTGTCATTTGTCTTGACAGTTTAAGGTGTATATATAGGTATGTATTTAAGGATTTTATATATGAGATAACAGGGGTTCAACAACTTTGTCCCTGGTTCTCAGTGTTAAATTTGATCAAGTGCTCTTTAAATATAAAACAGGGAAAAGAGGGGGGAAAAAGGGGGGAAGGGGGAGGGGGGGGGGAAAGAGGGGGTTGAGGGAAAGGGGGGGAAAAGAAAGAAAGGGGGGGCAAGATAAGGGGAGGAGGGGAGGGGGGTTTTAAAGGGGGGAAAGACGGGGGAGGGGAGAGGAAAAGGGGGGAAGGAAGAGGGGAAAAAGGAAAAAGGGGAGGGGAAGGGAGGGGAAACAAAGGAAGGAGGGAGGGGGGGTACGTAAGAGGGCGAAAAGGAATCAAGACGGGGGGAAGCAGAAAACAGGGAAAGTAGGGGGGGGGGGAAAGGGGAAAGGGGGGGGGAAAGCTGGGGGGGAGGGGGGGAAAGGGGGGGAGGGAAAAAGGTCGCAGAGAAGAGGGGGGGAAAAGGGGGGGGAAGAGAGGGGGAAAAAAAAGGGGGGGGAAGGAAGGGGAGGGAGAGACATGAGAAGCACGGATGTAATATAAAATTTATGGCTTGTAGTTACAGTGATGCAGATATAAGTGGATGAGTGTGTATGGGTTTAGTATGGTATCAAAGTTACTCACAGTATGTAGCGGCAGCTCACACCGACAGCGTCCTGCCCACAGCAGATGACGCTCGGTGTGAGCATTGCCAGAGTATTTCAAGCCCTCCCCACCAATCAGCTGTTGGTGAAATAGATTGTGGATGGTGGAGGAGGGACGGACGCGCTAGAACTGGCCCCCCGGGTGGAGCGAGCGCCGCCAGGTCCCCACAGCGCATGCGCTCGCAGACGCGGTGAGGCGTGACCACGCCCACTACACCCGCCGGCACGTATGGCTTCCCCGGTGGACTGCGCATGTCCGCCGGGGTCGCAAGATGGAGGACAGTGTCAGCAGCACTGTACCTCACACAGCGCCGCCATGAGCCAAGATCGCTCAGGCAGCTTTGTGTGCCGGGCAGATGACAGATCACAAGGTGGAAAAAGTGCAAATAAAAGATGAAGAAGCACTAATGTTGTGCATAATGTAAAAAGAATATGTACATATATAGTAGTAAATTAGTCACCATTATACAGGAAAAAAAAGCTGGTGGGCAGTGTATACAGGTTAGAATGGTTCTTAATGGAGGGGCATACATTTGTACAACAGTAACTTAAATTAACAAGCATATAAAATGCATAACTCAGATAGACATTGTATGGGTAGGATCCAGGAATTCAAATTAGTTATATATACAGTCCAGATTATTGGGACCCAAAGTGTCTTAACATAGGGTACGCATATGCATAACAGTAGTTTGATCAGAATATCCAAGACATATCATTATAGTACATTATAAAACATTCTATAGGTCCCACTTCTATGTAAACATAAATCTAGATAGTAGACAACAACCGGGCTAGGTACATATACATATTGCTCAATTCAGAACGCCTCTTCTGAGTTTTTATTAATGACTGAAAAACTAGGGGTCCATTTCATCCGGTGAGTGGGGACACAGGAGGGGTGTGTGCCACATCACGGAGTGGAAGTTTGGAGCACTACTGTACTTTATAAGGATTGGAGCACTTAAGCACCCTTATTTGGGACGTTTTTCAATAATTCAACATGATTATTTGATTGATGGCTTTGTATTTTCACTGTTATTTTTGAGAGTTTTTTCAATGTAATGATCCAGGTTCTCAGTGGATCACTGAGAAGCTAAACCAGGTGCCTATCCAGGCTCCTGACCTGGATGGATCCCGACCATAGTGTCGGGATCTTTTCAGAGCCTGGACTGGCTCTGTGACGTCAGCCAACAGCAGGATTTAGATCACTGTTGGCTGAAAACAGGTCACAGGAGTGCAGAATGAAATGCACTTATGTGATCCACAGGAGGAGTATAGCCCAAATAGCTTTAAATACCTCAATCGGGAAAAAGGAATTTTGGCCACCAGATGGCGATTATGGTCATACAAGATCATTATATACAGTAACACAGAACATGGCAAACACATTTTTTAAAGGCTTTTTTTTTCTAGTGACAAAAAGAATAATATTATTATCCTTTTTTATTTTTTTTTATTTTATTTGGGCTAGTTACCACAACACCATTATCGCGTAGTTTTTACGATCAAAGATACAACTATGTTGGTGTCCCTTGTCAATTTTACATTGTATTTTTTAAAATGTAACTGCCTACTCCCAAACTGTCATTTGAAGTAAAACACATAGCCAAGTATTATTCTACACATTTTTTTTTATTGTGCATTAAAAAAAGAAAACAAATAAAATTAGACATGTTATCTGCCAATAGAACTTAACCAAAAAGTGCATTCTATGCATACAAAAATATAACAAATCAAATCATTATGCAACCAAAAAATAAAATAAAGCCTCATACATGTGTCCTGCTTCTTAATATAGGGGGTAAACAATGGCAAGAGTTGGTGAAAGCAGGGATCCGTCATCCGGAGATTCTCCTGGAGCTCCTGCAGCAAAGGCATATGACACAATTGGTCACAATTAATAAAGCAACCAATTTTTGGTCTAAGAAATCCTCTTCCTCCTGCTCCTGGACTGGACTTGGGTCAAAGCAATAACTCAAAGGCCAATAATAAATAACACGTTATCTCCTCCGATTCTGCAACATGTCTGGTTGATGAACAGCCATTCAGAAACGAACTGAAAAGCACGAAATGAAAAATGTGAAATGAAAAGCGCTAAATGAAAAGCGCAAATCAACACTCACCAAACTTCTACTTATACAAAATATGCAGAAGGAGCCCAAAGGGTGGCGCTAAAGAGCTGAAAAACCACGTAGTACGTCACTACGTTCGTGATTGTTGGCCAGCAATTGTGTGCCATGTGTATGCATGACAATTTTGGGCCAACGCCCTTCAGACAAAAGTCCACGGTTTTGTTGGCCAACAATCTGATCATGTGTACAAGGCTTTAATCTCATTAGTAAAGTGTTGTGGTGTTTGTTAGACAGCATTAACAGTTCAATAATTTCACATGTTGCCTTAAAATGTTCTTGAAGTACTTTGGGTTCTGCACCCAGCACCAGTGTTTACACTTTACAGCCTCCATTGTATATAATCCTACATTTTTCTAAAGCCACCAATCAGGTTAAAATATGTTTTGAAATTTTGAAAACTAATGGTAATACAGTAAAAAGACAGAGAAAATTAAACAAGGGAAAATCAGAAAGCACAGCCTACCATTTCCATACAATATGAGGAACTCTGTAAAACATAGCTGCTTTGGATTGCATTAAACTCAATTAAATATGGCCATACAAAGATTGAAATTCTTCTGGTTCAGCAGGGACCATATGAATTTCAATCCATGTATGGGCAGGGAGGTTGTACAGAAGTTGATCTACTTATCAACTTCTGTACAACCCCCCTGTCGACTTTTCCCCACTTGATCAGTGAATACAACAGCTCAATAGGGAGGATTCCCCATCCACATCAAATGTGTGTATGGGGAAATCGAGGCATCCTTTTTTTTTTTCTTTTCAACCTGCGGGTTAAATTAAAAAAAAAAAGTGAATCTATGACCTGCCTAAGGTACATGGAGTGTACTTTATGACCTTAGCAGTGTTTGCTGGTGATATGACTGATTTCTGATTGGGACTCTAAAACAAAGTTAATACTGCAGCTGCAGGAACAGATTCACAGGACTCAATCACTGTGTTTAAAATGTCCGTTCCGTGAAAATTTATTACTACATGTTATTTTATACATAGATAAGAAAGGGGTGGTGTGAGATGTTATTAAAAACTAACAAATAGAAATATGTTATTAAAAGCTAACAAATAGAAATATATTATTAAAAACTAGCGAATAGAACAATTGCAAAAGTAAAACCTTGAGAAGGGAGGGGGGAGTAGAGAGCGTTTAGTAGGAGAAGTGTCTGTGTGTTAGGTGAAGGTTACAGAACACATTTCAACAGTGAGAACAAAATGGAGTCTCTTGTGCTTAAATGAACAGTACAGTGAATGTCCATGTCATGTGCCCCATTTTGTTTATTTGACACCATTCTTCTCTGCGTTACATTCAGCCGATTGCTGGTAACTCCTGTTACATTGGCGCAGAGAGACGGCGTCCTTTTCAGCTCTCTCCTAGCTTTCTCACAATAATGGGTTCATCAGGGCTGGTGGTACATTTGTTGGTACAGCAGGTAGTCACACAGAGGCATAGCCTGATGAGGAAGTAAATAACAAATAAGAGAAATAGGAACATCACAATGTAAGCGCCTAGTTTCTGTAACCATGTTGCTATGCCATATAAAAAATCACCAAAACCTCCTAAACCCTGAAAGGGGTTCCATCCATCTTTAGCAATATCTCTGGCCTTATTCTGTAGTTCTCTTATCTTAGCAAGATGCCCTTTAATAATGTCCTCATTATCAGAAATGTATATACAACAGTCAGTACGAAATACCTTACACATCCCACCTTGAGCTGCAGTGAGATAATTTAGCGTTAATCTGTGCTCTAATACTACTTTTTTTAAGCTGAGCCTTTTCTTCATTTAATAAACCTATACCAGTGGTAGTAAGGTTAATAATCTCATCTACAATTCTAGTGTAATTATTTAGTCTTTTCATTGCTTCAATTCCCCATCCTGTCCAGGAAGGGAACCAGGACCATGCCATGTCACCTTCAGTGAACAGCTCTCTTTTGAACACTAAAGGGTATTCTGGACTTTGATCTGATCGCACTGTATCTTTGCGAACAGCCAAAGCAGGTACTAACTTCCCAATATAACATGTACCTGTAACATTAGTAGGAAGCCAGGCGTAAGCTTTATTTTCACATATATAATATAACCCTCTACGTATGGACGGTATGCCTGCTCCTAAAAAACTGGAAGCAATAACATGGAATCTCAGGTAACTGATATTTTCACATATTGGGAACTGTGAGCAATTTGTACTATAAAGGGTTCTATTTAGTTCTGGATCTGGGATATAATAATATTTACCATAGTTTCCTCCATAAACTGTCATTTTTGCTCCGGTGCAATCTGAATTGCCCAACCGTCTACATTTAGTGTTAAACGGGCATGTAATGTTTAAACAAATCTGTGGAGTGTTTATCTGTTTTGAAACCATCAAAGTTACTGATCTGTGCTCATTAGCTGTGGAGACGAAGTATGAGCCATTTATTCTGGTCCTGTTTAGATCAGTGAAATTGAGAGGCATTGCCCTGTTTTGGGTGGCCCTCCAAATAAAATCTCATATGGGGACAGCCCATGTGGTTGTTTAGGGGTAGTTTGTACAGAATATAGGGCTAATGGCAAAGCTTCCACCCATCCTTTTCCTGTATCTGCTTTAATTTTTGCACATCTGTTTTTCAAAATTCCATTAAGTCTCTCAACTTTACCACTACTTTGTGGATGATAAGGTGTATGGAAAGCTTGCTGTATGTGAAGGGCTTCCATTTCCTCTTTCATTACTTCCCCAGTAAAATGGGTTCCTCTGTCACTCTCAATAGTTTCAGGAACTCCATATCTACAAACTATTTCATTCAAAATTTTCTTTGCTGTTGTTTTTGCATTTGCTTTGGCTACTGGCCAGCTCTCGGGCCAACCTGAGAACATGTCAACACACACTAAAGCAAACTCATAGGTGCCTATTCTGGGCATCTGAATGTAGTCTATTTAAATTCTTTGGAAAGGGAAATCTGGCTTAGGAGAATGCCTTTGGGGAACATGGACAGGCCTCCCTGCATTGTACAGAGTACAAGTGAGACATGAAGCACAAAACCTGGCTGCAAATGCACTAATTCCAGGTGCTAGCCAAAAGCAGTCAGTACCTTAGCAAGATGACTGATGCCATGTGCCAGCTGTGCTAAAACTGGGTAGAAACTCCTGGGTAGACACCACCTGTTGTCAGCGCTCCACAGGCCCTGCTGATTTTGGGTAGCATTACATTTTATCCACTTATCCTTCTCTTCATCAGGGGCCTGGTTCTGCAACTGAATTAGAGTTTCTACATCCCACTGCTCTTGATGAGGGGAATCTGTCCCCGCTACCTGGGCGACCCCTACAGTGGGTGTGACACCAAATCCCATAAGGGCAGCATCCTTTGCCTCTTGGTCCGCTAAAGCATTTCCTCTGGCTGTCATGTCATTTCCCCTTGCATGCCCTTTTACCTTCAAGATGGCAACTTCTGATGGTTTCTGAAAAGCCTCAAATAGCCGCTCTATGAGTTTTGCATGTCTTACTGGCTTCCCTGCACTAGTCAGAAAGTTCCGTGCTTTCCAGATAGGCCCAAAATCGTGGGCTATTCCAAATGCATATCTGCTGTCAGTGTAAATGTTTCCCCTTTGATTCTCTAGGAGATGACATGCTTTGACTACAGCACACAACTCCGCTTCCTGTGCTGACATCTGGGGTTTCAATGCTTCCTGATGCAAAATGGTGTCTGTAGTGGTTACAGCAAACCCTGTGTGTGGCTGACCATCATCAGTGTAAAATCTGGAACCATCTACGAATAAGTGTGTGTCACAATCTGATAAAGGCTCATCTTTTGCTGGTGTGACAGAGGCCCTTTCTACCTCCATAAGAGCCATACAATCATGAGAAAAACTCTCAGGTTCTACATCAGTACCATTTGTTGCATCTTCCTCATCAATTATAGGAAGAAGAGTAGCCGGATTTAAAGTAACACATCGTTTGATTGTTAAATTCGATGGAGCAAAAAGAGCAGACTGGTACTTGTTAAATCTACTGGCAGACACATGTCTGGTATTTACTTGATTCATGATTTCCCGTACTGCATGTGGCACACACAGGATCAGAGCAGAATCTAGTACAAGCTCAGTTACTTTGTCTAGCAGCAAAATGCAGGCTGCTATGGCTCGCATACAACTGGGGGAGCCTTTGATGACAGGGTCTAATGAGGCTGATACATACATCACAGGCCTCTGTTTGTCTCCATGTAGCTGGGTGAGTACACCTGCAGCAAATCCATTGACTTCATGACAGAACAACGACAAAGTCTTAGTATAGTCAGGCAGTCCAATGGCGGGAGCTTCAGACAAAATTTTAATAAGCTCCTTCATCTGCAATTCATTGTCCCATGTGAGTTTGAAAGGGTTTCTAGTGGTAGCCTCATATAGAGGAGCCATAAGTTCTGATGCATTTGGAATCCAGTCCCTACAATATCCCACTAACCCCAGGAAGGCACGTAGTTGCCGTACATTTCTTGGCCTTTCAAAGTTTTGTAGAGTTTTAACTCGATCTGGGGTTAGGTGACGGATTCCATGTGAAATGCAGTGACCCAGGAAGATCACTTTCTCTTGGCAGTATTGTAGCTTATCTTTTCTAACTTTGTTGTTACTGTTATAGAGAAACATGAGAAGGCTTACTGTTTCTCTACTACAAATGTCCTTTGTATCAGAACAAATAAGCAAATCGTCTATGTACTGAAGCAAAACTGTGTTTGGGTGTGAGGGGGACATTGGTCCAATACTTGCTTTAACGCAGTATTATATTCAGAGGGGCTACTCACACAGCCTTGGGGCAATCTTGTCCATGCTAACTTTTGGGCATCATGGGTAAATGAAAAAAGGTGCCAGCAATCTGGGTGCAGGGGCACAGAAAAGAAAGCATTTGCAAGATCAATCACTGTAAAGCAGGTGCTGGAGGCAGGTATTCCACTTAGTAAAGTGCGGGGGTTGGGCACAATCGGGGTATCTGCCTCTATTATATTGTTAATGGCTCTCAAATCATGCACCATGCGATATGTCACCTGCCCACCCTTCTTGTCTGGCTTCTTTGCAATTGGGAACAGGGGGGTATTGACCTGAGACTTAATTGGTACAACAACCCGTGCTGCTTTCAGTTGAGTGATTTGATCCTTTATCCCCTCAGTCTGAGCAATACTCAGTGGGTACTGTTTAATCTGTGGGAGATGGGCTCCTGGTTTAATTTTTATCATGACTGGGGTGCAATCCAGAACTACATCATATTTGCTGGTGGCCCATAATTCAGCGGGAATCACTTTTAATTCTGGTGGAAATGGCGGAGTGGAGTCCTGGATTAAAAATACTCCACAGGCAGCATTTAAAACTTCTCCTGACAGACTACTAACCACTTGGACTCCTGTAGGAATGTAGTCTATGTTTGCTAAAATTTGGTTCAAAATGTCAGCTCCCAAAAGATTGGTAGGAACTGTGTCTGAAACTAACACTTTAGTGACAATTTCTGTTTGCTGTCCTAGCCTGAGTTTAAGTGGCTTGGACTCAACCAAATCAGTAGAGGTCCCGGTTAGGCCAACACCAGAGATAACATTTGTAGATAATAATCCTGGAGGTAAGTCCTCTATATTAAAAACACTTTGGCTTGCACCAGTATCAATTAAACAGGTTAATTCTGTTTCTCTTCCAGGATAGGGGAGTTCTTGTAAAAATACTTTTCTCTGGCCTCGGGACCATTGTCTCCCCTATTTAACATGATTGATACTGGCATGCCATTTATCTATGCCTGATTCACTGCTTTTGGCAGAGAACTGGGATCAGCATGAGGTGCCTCTAAGCTCTTTTCCAGTCTACGGTCAGGAAGATGGCAGAATTTGGCTATGTGTCCTTCCCCATCACAATTGTAGCATATAATTGGTCCCCGATTGCCATGATTTCTGAAATTGCCTTTGCCTCTTTCTCTTCCTCTCTGCTTCCCCATGTACATTACCTTGGGTTTGCTGTCTTTTTGGTTAATCCTGTTTTCTATGGATAACAGGATAAGCAGGACGTCTCGAATAGACATATTGCCTGCCTCAGGCCTAGCTGTGAACAACTTTTCTTTCAACTGGGGTATTAAACCATCAAGAAACTTTTGTTTCACCAGTTGTGTAGATGGACTTGCAGTTTCTCCCGCCTTCTCTTCCTCTATTTTAATGCCTGCTTCCTCAGCCATATCGCTTAACCGCCTCCAATAAGCCCCTGCTGCTTCCTCTTTCCCTTGCTTAGCATTCATAAATTCAGCATGTCTGGTTTGTCCATATATTTGGGGCAATTTTTCCTTCTCACACACCTCCCGTCCACTAACCATCTTACCTAGAATTATTACGTCTACACCACATTCTTTAAGTATATAGCCAGACATGTTGCTTCCCACTGCTTTAATAAGAAGCTGATGAATGTCAGTAGCAGAAGCCTCATATGCTTCCTGTGCAGCACTAAGTTTGTTTGCAAATCCAATTGGATTCTTTCTAGGATCTCTCAATCCCTCTAATATGGCTCTCATATCTTGGGGACTAAAAGGTACATGCCATTTAATTTGAGACTTACTGTCAACAGCATCACCTTCAAAAACGAATTGGGTTCTGACAGGTTAAACTGCAGCAGATTGCTCTATGCCAGGGGCAGAAGGGCTGGCATCTCCCTTCCTTCTCTCTTCATCTTGCTGCCACAATTTGGAAATTATGGTTTGCTCCGGAAGTTCAGACTCTATCTCTCTTTCTCTGGCCAAAGCCTTAAGTTCAGAGAGATCTAGTTTTGCATATGTGCCTTTTGATTTATGCCAATCATCTGTTTCTAGGATACGAGCCAAAATCCTCTTTGTAGGTTGATATGGGGCTGTTAAACCTCTGCTCTCTACTATATTGCATAGCTCATCTTTTGTATGTTCCATGTAATCTAATTCTTTTGCTTTTGTGCATGGACACCTTAAAGCCAAACTGGCAGCCACATAAGGTGGGGGGTCCTCCTCTACAGAGTCTTCTGGCCAAACGTAGTAAATTTGGGCAGTACTTTTATTAAATATCTCCGTCAAGCCAGTTTGATTTGCTACTTTAGCTTCTGTCTCCCATGTGCAAGCTATTCTCCACGTTCCTTCACTGCACAGTAGTGGGCCATAATCATGCAGAAAAGTTTGCCATACTTTTAATCAAAAGTCCCTTCAGATTTTAAAGTTTTAGCTGTTCCCTTTGTCCATTCTACCCATTTATCTAGGGGCTCAGTATAGGCGGAACCGTACCCTCGGTTCATATATTCTCTAGCGCTCATCTTGCGCTGGGCATTTTCTGAAGGCCTCTCACCCTTCATTCACTTAATTAATTTAATGCCCATAATGACTGGCCAGTCTTCTCTACTTGTGCCTATACCCTCTTGCCTCTAAAACAAATAGTACAGCAAATCTGCAGATTTACAAGAATAGTCTCCACTTATCTACGTGGATAGAAGGGGTTTATGACAATAGACAAAACACTCATTAAGAGACCCTCCTCGTCTCTTCTCTTCTCTGTTAGTTTTATCTGACCCTACCAGGCGCCTCTGACCCAGGTTGCCCACAAGGAGTCAACGCAGGGAACTGCAGAGGATTTTCCCTATCCACACACAGTCCAACCCGTGAAGGGGGACACATACACATTCACACACACACGTTACCCAACCAGAAAGGTCCAAGAGTGGTCTGGTTTCCTTGAGAACCGACAGATAGGATACATAGGAAAAGGCAGAAATATAGCAAGCTTAAGGGCAGCTTACCTATCCGGCATTTGAGGTCTGCTTTTCCCGATGATCCCGATCAAAGCGCGGTTCCTTCTGGAGACTCTGCCAAACTCCTGTTATGACATAATTACACTAGAATTGTAGATGAGATTATTAACCTTACTACCACTGATATAGGTTTATTAAATGGAGAAATGGCTCAGCTTAAAAAAGCAGTATTAGAGCACAGATTAATGCTAAGTTATCTCACTGCAGCTCAAGGTGGGATGTGTAAGGTATTTCGTACTGACTGTTGTATATACATTTCTGATAATGAGGACATTATTAAAGGGCATCTTGCTAAGATAAGAGAACTACAGAATAAGGCCAGAGATATTGCTAAAGATGGATGGAACCCCTTTCAGGGTTTAGGAGGTTTTGGTGATTTTTTATATGGCATAGCAACATGGTTACAGAAACTAGGCGCTTACATTGTGATGTTCCTATTTCTCAGGATTGTATGGCTCTTATGGAGGTAGAAAGGGCCTCTGTCACACCAGCAAAAGATGAGCCTTTATCAGATTGTGACACACACTTATTCATAGATGGTTCCAGATTTTACACTGATGATGGTCAGCCACACACAGGGTTTGCTGTAACAACTACAGACACCATTTTGCATCAGGAAGCATTGAAACCCCAGATGTCAGCACAGGAAGCGGAGTTGTGTGCTGTAGTCAAAGCATGTCATCTCCTAGAGAATCAAAGGGGAAACATTTACACTGACAGCAGATATGCATTTGGAATAGCCCACGATTATGGACCTATCTGGAAAGCACGGAACTTTCTGACTAGTGCAGGGAAGCCAGTGAGACATGCAAAACTCATAGAGCGGCTATTTGAGGCTTTTCAGAAACCATCATAAGTTGCCATCTTGAAGGTAAAAGGGCATGCAAGGGGAAATGACATGATAGCCAGGAGAAATGCTTTAGCGGACCAAGCGGCAAAAGATGCTGCCCTTATGGCATTTGGAGTCACACCCTCCTGGCTGGCTCGCCAAGCTGATATGACTGATTTCTGATTGGGACTCTAAATAGATTCACAGGACTCAATCACTGTGTTTAAAATGTCCATTCCGTGAAAATTTATTATTACATGTTATTTTATATATAGATAAGAAAGGGGTGGTGTGAGATGTTATTAAAAACTAACAAATAGAAATATGTTATTAAAAGCTAACAAATAGAAATATATTATTAAAAACTAGCGAATAGAACAATTGCAAAAGTAAAACCTTGAGAAGGGAGGGGGGAATAGAGAGCGTTTAGTAGGAGAAGTGTCTGTGTGTTAGGTGAAGGTTACAGAACACATTTCAACAGTGAGAACAAAATGGAGTCTCTTGTGCTTAAATGAACAGTACAGTGAATGTCCATGTCACTGGATAGCATTGGCAGTTCACTGACTGGTTTCACTTGTTTTTTGAATTGTTCTTTAAATTATTTTACAGATCAGCTAACATAAAAAAAAATTGATCTGGAGTCATTGGAGCTAAAAATGACTCACACAATTTCTCGAATGCCTAACAACCTAACAAGAATCCTTTAACCTTTAAAAATGCTTGGTTTCCTGACTTTTCCTTTTGCTATAGTTTGTCATTGGCTTTAAGGAAAATGTTAAAGAGATTTAAATGCCCACTTCACTTTTAAAGGTCAGTTGTCCAAACTGGTATTTGATCATTTTTGTTCCCATGAAAATAGAATGTCGTACACTTTTAACCAAGCATTTGATGAACCTTTGTTTGGTTCACCGTTAAATTACATTTTAAGATTTAAAAAATGATGAAGTGATATAGAAGATGATACCTAAAATGAACTCACAACTGAATATTAAAGCTGAACTCCAGGAATTATTTGTATTGCATACAGTACATTGGTCCAGCTTGATACAATGTTAAGTATATATCTCATGCCTGATGGACTGCTAGGAAAGCTGTAATTCACTGTAGTAAATGGTGGTATTACAGTGAAAGCCTTCTGGGTCCTGCTTAGGTTCTACAGTACTGTATGTGATTGACTGCCCTACTGCACACAGGGGTTGCAAAATTGGCAACGCCACCATTCATAAAACACCTTGTATATTTTTTTAAAAATACAAGGTGAAGATCATAACATCACCACCCTTCCTCTCCACCTTGTTCAATCAGAGAATGCCTTGTATACAAAAATCGAATCCCTCCTGGTTCCTCTGTCCACCTAAGAGGACTGAGGAGAACTGACTGTTATATTGTAAGTGCTACCTTTTCATCTCATAAAGAGATAGCTGGATGGCTGTAACTGAACGGTCATTCTTTGACAATGCAATATATACAGAGGATTAATGCAAACAATTTTTCCACATACTGTAACTGTCTACTAGATAAAGTGGATTGTGTGGGAAGAGATTTTCTCAAAGTGTATCAACTTAAAGGGACCACATACCTGTTGTATCTTCAGTACATTGGTTACTACTTGTTGCTTTGGAAAGGAATTTATTTACTGTTCGGCTGTCTAGGTCTCCAACACAGACTTTTCCGCCCACCAATTGACAAATTTGTGATTTAAAGTATAGTTTTGCTAGCTAGGGGAAGTGAACTGCTATATCACATTTGTTAGTATTCTGATGCCAATACAATGATTCTGCTTTTAATTATTTTAATTAAAATTAAATATCTTTATAATAGATCGCCATATCACTACAATCATAATTATCCCAGTCCTATACAAACTTCGGGTTTTCAGAGACCCATGGAGGGATACCTAGGAAGCTTAGAAGGAAAAGAGGGACCAGAGGGGGGTGGACGGTCCAAGGCCAAAAGAAAAAGAACTTAAAGGGGGCTGGTATTTTTAATTTGAACTCAGTAATACTAACTAAGGCAGAACAAACAGTCCTAGATAAAGGGCTCAAATCTGTCCCCCCCAGACCTCTTAATAGATTCACCACGTTCATAGATGTCCTAAAGTTCATGCGCAAGCTTAGTATTCAGAGACATTTTTTGGCCCAACCACTCAAGCCCCCTCTAACCAACACAGCCTCTACTATAGCGGATGCCACTTCGCCTGAAGAAAACACTGTTTTACATTAGGGATTAACAAATCCTTCTCAATTTAATCCTCCTGGCACTCTAGCACCATCGGTGCAGGTCTTCAAAAACCTAGTTTTGGAGGATTTAGAGAAATTATCCGATCTTAAGAAAAAGGTTTATATTAAACCTGATATTAAGATGGGACTAAAAACATTATGCGAGAGGAAAAAACTTATAATCCGCCCTGCCGATAAAGGGGGTGTTATTGTTGTTTTAGATAAAACAGATTACTTAAAAGAAATGTGTAGAATACTGAACGATTCGGATACATATAGTCTCATTTCCACGGACCCCACCACTACCTACAAAAAGGCTTTGTTACAGCTAGTTGATGAAGGGTTTGCTTTGGGCATTGTTAACAAGAAGGAGAGAAGCTTCCTGGTTCCCCAAGTTCCACGTATCCTGGCCATTTACTACCTCCCCAAGGTCCATAAGGACCCTGTCAATCTCCCTGGCCGACCTATAGTCAGCGGGATTGACTCGGTCACAGCCCGGATTGGGAGGTATGTGGATTTTTATTTACAACCCTTGGTCCGTTCCACCCCTTCCTATTTAAAAGGCATGGAGATACTATCAAACTATTGGAATCGGTTCATTTTCAAGAGGGGATGATCCTTGTTACAGCTGATGTGGCTCCACTATACACGTGCATACCCCATGATTTAGGTTTCGATGCAGTTGAGAATTATCTGTCTAGGGATGCTAGACTTCCTCTCTTACAAAGGAACTTTATCATGCAGCTTTTGAAATTTGCCACTCGGCATAACTATTTCTGGTTCCAGAACCAGTTCTATATACAGAAGAGGGGCATGGCTATGGGGGTGAAATTTGCACCTAGCCTTGCCAACCTCTTCATGTCTCAGTGGGAGGAGGATGTCGTCTATGCTGCCCGGAGGCCGGAGTTGGTTCTCTGAGCCAGATACATAGACGACATCCTCCTTCTATGGGATGGGGATCGTAGCTCCTTGGACAACTTTATGACCACACTCAACCATAACGATAGAGGAATTTCTTTGGGTTATGTGGCCAGTACCTCTGGGGTTCACTTTTTGATCTGGAGATCCTGGTGGTAGAACATCATTTGGTGTTCAGAACATACTTTAAACCTACCGACCGGAATAGTTATATTCCGGTCAATAGTTGCCACCAGGATCAATGGCTGAAGGCAATTCCACGCGGCCAATTTCTGAGGCTGCGTCGTAATTGCACAAGAACTTCTGACTACTTGTCCCAGTCCCAGTTACTCAGGAATAGATTCCTAGAAAAGGGTTATAGTTCAGATCTTTTGGACAAGGAGATTAATAGGGTTTTGTTGCTTGAGAGAAGTTCCACTTTGATGGAACGTCCAAAAACCACTTCTGACTCTAGATTCAAATGGGCCTTTACCACTACTCACTCTATCCAATCTAAACAAATTAGAGACATCTTTAGAAAACACTGGAGGGTGCTCTTGAATGATAGACTATTGGGTCCAGTCCTTCCAGAACAGGCTGCCGTCATCTTCAGAGGTGCACGATCCATTCAGTGGCAGGTTGCCCCGAATGTGATCGATCCCCCCAAAAAGGTATCTTTTTTTCCAGGACTGTAAGGGTTATTACTCATGTCGCAAGTGCAATGTGTGCCTTCATAATATTGGGGGGGCGGCACAAAACGGTCACATTTAAGTCCACGGTGACGTCCCCCATATATTATATGAGACAGTTTGCTACATGTTCCTCACAATACATTGTCTACTTGCTTACCTGCCCCTGCCATAAACAGTACGTGGGTCATACGATTAGGACGTTCTCCATCCGAGTCAATGAGCATGTGGCTGGAATTAAAGGGGGGAAAAGTAAACACACGGTACCACGGCATTATTTGCAATACCATAACAAGGATCCTTCCGGTATACTTTTCCAGGTGATTGATAGGTTTATCCCTTATTGGAGTGGGGAATCACGACTTCGGGGCGTTTCACGCCTCGAAACATATTGGATCCATGAGTTGAGGTCCTACTTTCCGTATGGGTTGAACGTGGAGTGGGACCTCAACTCTTTTATTAATCAATCTTAGGGACTGTTCTTGCTTATTATTCATATTTTAATTTTCCAGTTGGATACCACTCTGGTTACATACCTGATTAGTGCTTTCTCTGGGGTTCCTTGTGTTCTTTTTGGTTTGACACTGTGGAGTCCTTTTTGGGGGGTCTCCATGGGGTGGAACCTTGAAAAACATGTGGAACTTTTTTCATTACCGTTTTATTTAATTTTTGATTTTTATTTTCATTTTTTGATTTTTATTTATTTAGTGATTTTTCCTTTCCACTATGTTCATCGTTCTTATTTTTATATTTTATTTTGGTATTATTTACCATTTATTGAGTGTTTGATGTTTTTCATGATTTTCCATGTTTTACACCATGGAATCTTTCTGTTTCGTGGATCTTTATCTCACATGAATGGGTCCTTACTGTTACTTTTAGAGTCCGTTCCTGTTATGGTGGATATATGTGTTTTCGTTTTATCATACACAAATTTCCTCAAAGAACCTGGAGGGACGTTGTGCTTATTGGCTCTGATTGGTCAGGTTGCGCCTGTGTGACCGCGGTGATGTTTCTCGCTGAGATTGCGAGATTTTCTTTCCCCGCGTTCACGTGGCGTTCTCTCCTCTCCGATCATGTGACCTGGGAATGACGCTTGGAGGGCTTTTCAGCGCTACGTCATATCCCTTTGTTAGACACGCGGGCGGACGGCTTTACAGACTGGTTTGTTCCGGTCTGTGGACCTATTGGACGTCGCGACCGCCTGTCACTTCTATTCCTCAGTTCATTGGTTTATTAGACCGTGTGATAAACCTCCTAGTCAGGTGATTGTCTTAGGTCCAATGATATCCAATTTTACTCTTTCTTCCTTATTGGTCATGTATTTTATGCTTATCTATAAATATTAGCAGCATGGAGTGGGTTGTCCATGCCCCAGTAGAAGACCATTAGGTCGAAACGCGTCGGGTGGTTACCCCTTCTCCATGCTGCCTTTTTTACAGTGATCGCATTTTTTACTTGTTTGGCTTTTTAGAAATAAAAATCCCCTTTTTTTATCTGCACCATGCGGAAGTCTTAATTTTCTTTTCACATATTGCCTGGATGAGAACGACTGCCCATTGTGGGCCATTTGTGGCACATCTTGCCTCCAAAGTCTTTTGTCTGGAGTTCCTACTTCGATGACCTGGCTAGATGACCCCTGGAGGTTCGGTTGAAGTCCACCTTGCCAGCTCTACCGTCCGGGATATCTCTCCATCTGCCTGGTTGGGCTTATTGCCTTACTGACTCCATGTCGATGACAGGGGAGTCCATCAGATTTGGTAAGAGTACCCATCTTTATCCACTGATGTTGAGTATTACTGATGTCGGTTTCATCCACGGATTAATATTATCCCTGCCAGTTTTTGGATATCCATCATCCATGAATGGCCCTCTCTGTGTTCTGACACAATTGGACACTTCATCACTTCACTTTTTTGGTTTTAGACTTTATGATTTGTTATACCACAATATTTATCATCCAGTTTAAAGACGTATGGACTTGATTTCACCTTTGTCATTATTGTTTATTATTCATTTATATTTATCTAGAGCTACATTTTTCCACTTTCCTTTGTATTGTTTTTTGTCACAACGGAAGTAGCTGCTTTCTCTTTTTCATATTAGTGAGCGCAGTGTTTTTGTATATCTTTTCATTTTTAATTATTACATATTAGAAACCAAGTGCTACTCGGTGACTTATCCAACATAAATAGTAGATAACAGGTTGTTGTTGTTCAGTCGTTTAGTCATGTCCGACTCTTCGTGACCTCATAGACCATAGCGCGCCAGGCTTTTTTTTTGTTCTCCACTGCCTCCCGAAGCTTGCTTAACTTTGTGTTCATTGTTTCAATAATGTTATCTATCCATCTTGTTTTCTGTCATCCTCTTCTCCTTTTTCCTTCCATGTTTCCCAGCATCAGAGTCCTCTCTTCACATTAGGTGGACAAAGTATTCGAGTTTCAGCTTCAGGATTTGTCCTTCGAGTGAATATTCAGGGGCGATTTCCTTCAAGATTGACTAGTTTGATTCTCTTGCCGTCCAAGGAACTTTCTAGAGTCTTCTTCAACACCATAGTTCAAAAGCATAATTTCTTCAGTGTGCAGCCTTCCTTACGGTCCAGCTTTCACAAGCATAGCTTACTACTGGGGATCAGGGCCGGATTTTCAATTGGGCTTGACCGGGCTCAAGCCCATGGGCCCCAGACAATAGGGGGCCCCACGGGCCCTGCTGGCCCTGCCCATTTCGAAAGCCGCCGAGAGTGGCAGAAAGCCGCCAAAAGCAGCCAAGAGCCGCAGAGATACACAGGACATCCGGCTCTGTATCTCAGCTGCGCCATATTAAACTGAAAGGCTGCAATGACAAGGCAGCAATGACACTGGAGCAAGGCTACACTGACACGTCTGCAAATGACACTGGGGCAAGGCTACACTGACAAGTGTGCAAATGACACTGGGGCAAGGCTACACTGACGCTGACATGGCTGTAGATGGACACTGATAAGGCTGCATTGATGGGCATTTAAATGTAAGTTTTTTCCTTAAAATTCCCTCCTAAACTTGGGATGCGTGTTATACGCCGATACATACAGTAATTATCATTTTATCCATTTGTATTGCTTTTATTAATCATGAACCCAGGACCAGTACAGTATCCCCCACTTATATGCTTATATATTATCTACTTTTGTGAGTAGCCATTTGGCTGTTTTGTCTTGTCCAATTAAACAGAAGTTCTTTAATACTACACTGAGTCTGGCGCACCTTGTCCTTTTCTATTTCTGTTTTATAGAGCTGTGCATATGTATAGAAGGTAGGGCCCGAAAGTGACTCAAGCCCAGGGGCCCCCACCACCCTAAGTCCTGCCCTGCTGGGGATACCATAGCTTTGACTATACGGCACTTTGTCGGTAGGGTGATGTCTCTGCTTTTTATAATGTTGTCTAGGTTTGCTATTGCTTTCCTCCGAAGAAACAAGCGTCTCCTAATAAAATGGCTACAGTCACTGTCTGCTGTGATCTTGGAGCCTAGGAAGATAAAATCTGTCACTGTTTCCATTTCTTATTCTTCTATTTGACAAGAAAAGATGGGACCAGTTGCCATGATCTTAGTTTTCTCATTGTTCAATTTCAGGCCAGCTTTTGCGCTCTCCTCTTTCACCTTCATTAAGAGACTCTAGTTCTTTTCACTTTCTGCCATTAGTGTGGTATCGTCTGCATATTTCAGGTTATAAATATTTCTCCCGGAGAGCTTAATTTCGGCTTGTGATTTGTCGATCCTGGCATTTCGCATGATGTACTCTGCATATAAGTTAATAAATAGGGTGACAATATACATCCCTGCTGCACTTCTTTCTCAGTTGTGAACCAGTTCGTTGTTCCATGTCCTGTTCTAACTGTTGCTTCTTGACTTCATACTGGTTTTTCAGAAGACAGGTGAGGTGGTCTGGTATTCCCATTTTTTTTTGTATTTGCCACATCTTGTTGTGATCCACACAGTCGAAGGCTTTACTGTAGTCAATAAATCAGACATAGACATTCTTCTGGAACTCCTTTGCTTTCTCCATGATCCAGCGAATGTTGGCACTTAGATCTCTAGTTCCTCTACCTCTTCGAAATCCAGCTTGTACTTGTGGTAGCTCTTGGTTCAAATGCTGCTGAAGCCTAGCTTGTAGGATTTTCAGCATAACTTTGCTATCGTGTAGGATGAGTACGATTGTACGGTAGTTTGAACATTCTTTGGCGCTGCCCTTTTTTGTTATTGAAATTTAAACAACCTCTTCCAGTCCTGTGGCCTTGTTGGCATATTGAGTGCAGCACTTTAACAGCATCATCTTTTAGGATTCTAAATAACTCAGCTGGGATACCATCACATTCACTAGCTTTGTTATTAGCAATGCTTTCTAAAGCCCACTTGACTTCACTCTCCAGGATATCCGGTTCAAAGTCAGTGACTGCATCATCGTGGTTATATGGGACATTCAGATCTTTTTTGTATAGTTCTTCTGTGTATTCTTGCCATTTATTATTTATTTCTTCTGCTTCTGGTAGGTCCTTGCCATTTTTATTTATTATCGTGCCCATCTTTGCACAAAACTTTCCCTTGATATCTCCAATTTTCTTAGGCTCTCTAGTCTTTTCCATTCTGCTGTTTTCCTATGATTCTTTGCATTGCTTGTCCAATAAGATATTTTTGTCTCTTCTTGCTATCCTCTGGAAGTCTGCATTCAGTTGGGTATATTTTCCTCTTTCTCCATTGCCTTTTGCCATCCTTCTTTGTCCAGCTATTTGTATAGCCTCATGATATAGCCACTTTGATTTCTTACATTTTTTTTTTTGTATGATGTTACAATGCAGATATTTGCCAGCACACCATGGATCAACAAGGTAGCGTCCAAACTGACTTTATTTCATGATCACAACACAGAGCAGTGCAACGTTTCGGAGCCATGCAGGGCCCCTTCGTCAGGCATGTGATAAGTGTGGGGTAAATGAGTACAGTATTTAAATATTCATCCACCAATCAAAAAAGAGACAGAATCAAAGCTTCACCCACCCCATGACAGGTATGATGTCATCAGTCCCACCAAAGCAAGTAAATATGAGCAGACATTAAAAGGCCTTATGTAGCAAAACATAAGGGATGATAGATCCCAAATTGGCATTATTACTGACCTGTGTATATTGTCTGCAAATAAAGCAAAAGTCCCAAAACTATCAGCTTGTGTAGGTCCATCTGGCCGTGGCTCCCAATCTGTATTGGGATCAGTGTATGTGCGGGGAACCGTGATTGCCTAGCAGCCAAACAGATCAAATCCTGCAGCGCGGTCGGCGATCTCATGGCAGCAGGGGACGCTGCCAGGCCGGGGCTACCAACGCCATGGAAAAGCATGAGCTCAGGCAGCTCCACCCCCAGGCGAGGACCGCATCCAATCACAGTTGGGGGGAGTGGAGGGAAAAGTGAAGGTGAAGGTGTCAATGAATAGCGGGAAACAAAGCCGCTCGAGTGGGAGTAAATACAGTGGAAAGAGGGGAGAAATAGAGGAAAGAAAGAAAGTCAGGACCAAGGAGTAATGGAAGGCACAAGAAACAAACATGTCACGGTAGCAAGAAAAAGGGAGAAGAAATTGTCAGATATATGGAAATCGGGAAAAAAAAAAAAAAAAAAGGAAACGGACAAACCATATTACACATCAAAGTGCAAAAAATAATAAATAGAAAATGGAAAAAGGAAAAACGGAAGAAGTACAAGCAAAACTAGAGAGAAAATTATAATGTAAAAAAGAAAAACTGGAGTGTGAGAAATCAGAAAAAAGAAAGAACAGAAAAAAAGCAGACATAAAAAATAAAATAAAAATGAAATTGAAATAAAACAAAAGTAAATAAAATAAAAATAAATACAAATAATAATAAAAATAAAAATAAAAATACTAAATAACATTGAAGTAAGACTTAGGAAAGAAATTAATAGTAAAAAGCGATAGACTGAGAAGATGAAGAGAGAAGGAAACGAAAGGAAAACAAGAGGTACAACAGATAGACTAGGAGGCAGGGGGGAGGGGGGTTGAATACTGGGACCAAAGCAAAAGAGAAAGAAGTAGGGGGAAAAAGGGGAGAAGAAGGAAAAATATGCAAAGAAGAGAGAGCAGGGGGAAGGTCAAAGTGGAAAGGGGGAGGGGAGAAGAAAGAAGAAGAAGGGGGAGATAGGAGCAAGGCCTAAGTAAAAAGAGGGGGGAAGAGAGCACCTCAACTGCGCTTAGTATAATATTGTTACAGGTGCACCATATGTGGGGGAATAATGCAAGTAACAACAAAATAATCATAGCGGTTCAATAGTAACCCCAACAGCCATAATAATAAGTAGGTCATCCAGCAGTCCCCTCAAGTCAAGAAAAGAAAAAGGAAAAAGAAAAAAGAAAAAAAAAGAAAAGCAAGTCCAAGGTCCTGGTACGATATTTGATATTTCACACTTCCTTCTATAGTTCCTCGGGCACGCTGTCTATCAGGTCTAATCCCTTAAATCTGTTCGTCACCTCCACTAAATAGTCACAAGGGATCCTATTTAGATCATATCTGAATTGTCTAGTGGTGTTTCCCACTCTTCAATTTAAAGGGGTTGTAAAGGTAAATTTTTTTTTTTTTTAAAATAACAAACATGTTATACTTACCTTCACTGTGCAGCTCGTTCTGCACAGAGTGGCCCCGAACCTGCTCTTCTGGGGTCCCTCAGCGGCTGTTTCAGCTCCTCCCCGCAAGCATTAACCACCTTAATGTGAGCTCCCTCGCATGGTGGTTAGTGCTTGCGGGCGCGCTCCCGTGATACAGCCGGCAGCTATAGCCGCTCACTGTATCACTCTTCCCCGCCCCCCCAGCGCGCCGCGTCATTGGATGTGATTGACAGCAGCGCGAGCCAATGGCTGCGCTGCTTCCAATCCATCCACTGTAGCCAATCAGCGGCCAGGGTGAACGGAGGAATAGCTGTCGGGAACGCGAAGCTGACTTTCGAGGCGTCAGGTAAGTAAAACGGGGGGGCTGGGGGCGGTGGTATTGTCAGAAGTTTTTTCACCTTAATGCATGATGTCCATATGTAGAGTCGCCTCTTTGGTTGTTGGAAAAGAGTGTTTGTTATTTCCAGTGTGTTCTCTTTGTCCTGCTTCATTTTGTTCTCCATAAAGGGAAAATAGATTCAATCAAATGGGATTGAAGGAAAATATATGTATTTCAATGCATTTATTGGTTTATAAATGCTTAAACATTCACTTCTGTGGAATAAAATACAAATATGCCAAAAAAAAAATTTAGAATTTCCTTATGCATATACCAATGACAGAATTTGTATACTCCTTTCTCATGCAAGTCCCGTTTATTTCTTTGTGCTAAGAGGCTCTTATAGAATTTCTCAACAAATAAAGCAATAAATATGAGTCCACCTACAAACATTGCAGTAATATATGTAGCACTACCCCCATAGGAGCTGCTAATGAATGTTCAATTATGCACCCTGCCTCTCAACCCCAAGAACGGTCTCGACCCCTCTGGCACACCTGTATAGTGATATGAGTGTAGAACCCAGCAGTAAAGAGAACACAGTAATGATACACTATACAGTATATTTACTGTAACCTTGGAACCCGTCACTTCACCAGCTGTGGTAATAGATAGAGACTCACACAGGATATCAATTAACCATTTAGAAAGTTTACTGAAATGGAAATTAAACACAAGGAACAGTGTGATAACTTAAAGGTAATAAATGACAACAGATGGCAGTCAATGTATATGTGAAACCGTAGATTCATTGATCACCATAGAGAGCATATGCAGACAGGTGCACAGTGGGACAAGTGCTCAATATCCTTCAAAACTTATATTAAGCACCTTCCCACTGAAACCTCAAAGCACACACACCAGATCTGCAGTATAATGTCATGAACATGCAACAGTACAATGCAATGCATATATCCTGTACTCAAGGGCTCCCCCTAGGTTGTAATGCAATGTTCCAAATGCAAAGTAAACTGTGATGCTTTGTAGAAGATGAATAAAGTTCCTTGTCTTCAGAATCTTCAGCTAGCTTAGGTATTAGACTGCAGTATTTGTAAATCCAAACAGGGAAACAAGTAGAAAGCAAACTGTAGGATAAGTGATGCACTGGTAATTGTGTACTTGCAAATATAAGGCACTTATAATATTTCCTCCTTAGCAGTGGGTATAGTTCAGTATTGACTTTATAGCACAGAGAAACAAACGGTATGCAGCCTGTGAATAAGTGAGATCACTTCTGTGGGACTACAAGTCTCACCAGCAGTCTGTAGATAACACACCCAATTAATAATGTACTCTACTGAAGGCATGTGCCCTTCTCACCAAGTAGAACCAGAGGCTATGAGAGAAGTGAGGCATTGCTCTATCGCTGGCTACTTACCTTCTGCAGCACTCTCGTTAGTAAGGAGTAGGGATGAGCCGAACACCCCCCGGTTCGGTTCGCATCAGAACATTCGAACGGACCGAAAGTTCGCTCGAACTTTCGAACCCCATTAAAGTCTATGGGACTCGAACGTGAGAAATCAAAAGTGCGAATTGTAAAGGCTAATATGCAAGTTATTGTCCTTAATAGGGTTTGGGGACCCGGGTCCTGCATCAATGCAAAAAAAAGTTTTAAAAACGTCCGTTTTTCGGGAGCAGTGATTTTAATGATGCTTAAAGTGAAAAAATAAAAGTGAAATATTTCTTTAAATATCATGCCTGGGGGGTGTCTATAGTATGCCTGTAAAGTGGCGCGTGTTTCCCGTGCTTAGAACAGTCCCTGCACAAAATGACATTTTTAAAGGAAAAAAAGTCATTTAAAACTGCTTGCAGCTTTAATGTCATGTCTGGTCCCGGCAATATGGATGAAAATCATTGAGAACCCCCCCCAGCCCATTACTAGCCCCTTTGGGTCTTGTATGGATATTAAGGGGAACCCAGCACCCAAATAAAAAAAAAGGAAAGGCGTGGGGCCCCCAGGCCCTATATACTCTGAACAGCAGCATACAGGCGGTGCAAACAAGACAGGGACTGTAGGTTTGTTCTCAAGTAGAATCTGTTTGTAATTTTGAACTGGTACATTTTTTACGTGTAGCTCCAGCCAAAAAATCTATTTTTAAGCTTTTTGGAAAACATAGGGAAGGATTATCACCCCTGTAACATTTGTTTTGCTGTCTGTGCACCTCTTCAGAAGATTTCACCACACTTTCTGTCCCAATGACAATTGGATTTTGAAAACTTGGGGGTTTTAGTGAAACAAGGAACTCTTACAGGAGAGAATTTCCCTTTCTAGGGGTAGATTTCCTCTCACTTCCTGTTGTCTCCTTCTGTTTGCAAGTAGGAGTCGTTTGTAAGTTGGATGTTTGAAAGTAGGGGCCTGCCCTATATACTCTGCAGAAATTTGGGCCTTAGGTCTTGGTGTTGCCACAACACTGTAAGCTCTCACAGTTACTCTTGGTGGGCGCAGGAACGGGCCCTGCTGTGAAATATTAGATCAAGAATAGTAATTACATGCCCCTGTTGAACAGGGTCAGAAAAATTGGGCCTTTGGTGGTGGATGGTGTGGTGGTGTTGCCACAACACTGTAAGGCCTCATAGTTACTCTTGGTGGGCGCAGGAACGGGCCCTGCTGTGAAATATTAGATCAAGAATTGTAATTACAATTCTTACAATTGAAAAATTGGGCCTTAGGCACTGGTGCTGGTGCCACAACACTGCAACCCCTCACAGATACTCTAGCTGGAGCGCAGGAATGAGCCCTGCTGCAAAGTATTGCATCAAAAATTGTAATTACACGCCCCTGTTAAACAGGGGCAGAAAAATTGGGCCTTAGCCACTGGTGGCGGTGCTCAGAACCAAAAATGTTCTTACAAGCTATCAGCATGAACATTGAGGAGGAAGAGGATAGTCACTCAGCATAACAGGATAATCACTCAGCATCAGCATAGGCAGTCTTGAAGGGATCTCACATTTAAAAAAAAATTATTCGGTTACATCAGCATCAGGTGCTTGGTAGCTGGTGATCCAAGACTGATTTATTTTTATGAAGGTCAGCCGATCGGCCGATTTGGTGGACAGGCGCACCCTGTGATCGTTTACAAAGCCTCCAGCAGCACTGAATGTGCGTTCTGAAAGAACGCTGGTTGCAGGACAGGCCAGTAGCTCAATTGCATACTGTGCAAGCTCTGGCCAGTGATCCATCCTCAAGACCCAGTAACCCAGAGGATTTTCGGTGGGAAAGGTGTCCAAGTGTGATCTTGCCCCTAGGTATTCCTGCACCATGTGAATCAGACGCTGGCGATGGTTGCTGGAACCGATCATACTCTGGGGCTGCGGACTAAAAAATTGTCTGAACGCATCGGTCAGACGGCCACCTTCTCCACCGCTCCTACTGTGACTGACCGAAGCCTCAGCAACACGTTGTCCAGGAGGACCAGGAAATTGTAACCTCTCAGGCTCTGGAAACGCGTTGCACAAACCTCTGCTCCCTCTGCGATGGCAAGATAAGGTCCACAACCTTACCCTTGTAACATGGATCAAGGAGGGTTGCCAGCCAGTAATGACAGTAAGAGCTGTGAAAATGTGGAATAGACTCCCGCCAGAGGTGGTTCTGGCCAGCTTAGTAGATTGCTTTAAGAAAGGCCTGGATACTTTCCTAAACTTACATAATATAACTGGGTACTAACATTTATAGGTAAGGTTGATCCAGGAAAAATCCGATTGCCTCTTGGGGGAAGGTATTTTTTTCCCCTGCTGTAGCAAATTGGAGCATGCTCTGCTGGGGTTTTTTGCCTTCCTCTGGATCAACTGTGGGTATAAAATTAGGTATATTGGATTGTACAATATTTTTTATTTTATTTATTTATTGTTTTTAAGGTTGAACTGGATGGACTTGTGTCTTTTTTTGACCTGACCAACTATGTAACTATGTAACTATCCCTCTCCTTGATACCACAAATAAGAGGATCCTTCTGCAGGCTTTGCAGGATCAGGGAAGCCATGCAGCGTAGGTTTGCTGAGGCATTCGATCCAGAGTCCTGTGGGTCACTAAGGACGACATGATCCGCAGCCACCTCCTCCCAGCCACGTACAAGTCCATGGGTTTCTTCAGACTGTAAATGATCCCTTGAAGACTGCTGCTGATGCTGAGTGCTAGGCTCCACCTCCATGCTGACACAATCCTCCTCCTCTTCCTGTGTGATCGGCAGGCACGCAGGAACACTGTCTGGATAAAGGGGGCCTTGAGATGTAAGGAAGTCCTCCTCTTCTTGCCTCTGTTCTGCCTCAAGTGCCCTGTCCATTATTCCATGCAGCGTGTGCTCCAACAGGTGGACAAGAGGTACAGTGTCACTGATGCATGCACTATCACTGCTCACCATCCTCATGGCCTCCTCAAATGGTGACAGGACAGTGCATGCATCCCTGATCATGGCTCACTGACGTGGGGAAAAAAAAGAAGCTCCTCTGACCCTGTCCTGGTGCCATAGTCGCACAGGTACTCATTGATGGCCCACTGCTGCGTGTGCAGCCGCTGCAGCATGGCCAATGTTGAGTTCCACCTGGTGGGAATGTCACAGATTAGCCATTCTTGGGCAGGTTAAATTCCTTTTGGAGGTCAGCCAGCCGAACACTGGCATTATATGACCATCGGAAATGCACACAAACTTTCCTGGCCTGCCTCAGGACATCCTGTAAGCCCGGGTACCTGCCCAAGAACCGCTGCACCACTAAGTTAAGGACGTGAGCCAAACAGGGCACATGAGTCAGTTGTCCCTGTCGGAGGGCGGAGATGAGGTTGGTATCATTGTCGCAAACCACCATTCCTGGCTTAAGCTGGAGTGGCATCAACCACCTCTGAGCCTGACCCTGCAGAGCTGACAGAATCTCTGCCCCAGTGTGGCTCCTGTCCCCCAAGCACACCAGCTCAAGCACCGCATGGCATCTTTTTGCCTGCGCGCTTGCGTAGCCCCTTGAATGCCTATGGAGCACCACTGGTTCCGAGGACAAATCAGCACAGGAAGAGGCCATGAAGGAAGACGAAGAGGAGGGGGTGGAGGAGAGAGGTGTGGCAGAATCACCACTAGTAGAATTTTGGAGGCGTGGTGGCGGAACAACCTCCAACACTACTGCACCCTGTCCTGCATCCAGAAGAGTCACCCAGTGCGTGGTGAAAGATAGGTAACGTCCCTGTCCATGCCTGCTGGACCATGAGTCAGCAGTAATATGCACCTTACCGCTGACTGCCCTGTCCAGCGAGGCATGGACCTTGCCTTCCACATTCTGGTAGAGAGCCAGATTTGCCTTCCGTGAAAAAAGTGGCGTTCGGGAACCTGCTACTGAGGTACTGCACATTCCACAAACTCACAGAAGGGGGCAGAGTCTACCAACTGAAAAGGCAGCAGTTGAAGTGCTAGCAATTTAGCCATGCTAGCATTCAACCGCTTGCCATGTGGATGGCTGGGAGTGAACTTCTTTCGCCGGTGGAGCAACTGGGATAGGGAAATCTGCCTGCTAGAATCGGACGTTGGTGTACTGATAGCAGATTGCCCGCAAGTACTTGGCAGTGGCACACCTAATTCTACACCTTTATTCCTCTTAGTGAAGGTTTCTGAGAGGACTGAAGGTATAGTGGGGTTGGAGATCCCAGCTGATGAGGAGCAAGGAGAGGTCCGCCTTGCTCTTTAGTGTGGGTCTTTTAGGTAGTGTTGCCAACAGGCTGCATGGGAGCTCGACATATGTCTGATTAAGCATGTGGTGCCCAAGCGCTTGCTGTCTAGTCCACACTTGATACGCTTCAGACATATGTTGCAAATAGCAACGGTAGGATCTGCTGCACATGTCTCAAAAAAATCCCACACCAAAGAACTTTCGGAATAACCCGTGGAATCACCAGCGCCCTGCACTTGCGGAGCTCTGCGGTGTGATGCAGTCAGTTGGCTGCCCTTAAGCTGGCCCCTGGAGGGCATCCTGCCTCATTGGAGATGTGCCTCCTCCTCCGCCTCCTCCTCCTCTCTCCTATCAGGCACCTCAGTGGAACAAACCTGGCAATATGCTGCAGCTGGGGGAACATGACTGCCAGTTTGTTGTCCTTCTTGGGCAACCCCTCTCTCTGGGTTCACGCTACTGCCTTCCTCAAGCTGGGTACCATCATTTGAGCCTTCAAAACGCTGCGCATCCTCCTGCAGCATGTATCCAACACTGTGGCCGAACAGTTCAGGGGACTCCTCCGGTGGGGCTAGGGAAGGAGTAACTGATGATGACCTCGAGTCCAAGGAATAGGCCGCTTTGGCACCTGCAATGGCAGCCAAGGTAGCCTGGGTGACAGAGGATGAGGAGGATGAGGGTGGCTTGGTAATCCACTCTACCAACTCTTCGGCATGTTGTGGCTCAACACGGCCAGCTGCCAAGAAAAAGGACAAGCGTGCCCCATGGCCACATGCTGATTAGGATGCACCATGTCCACGACTAGCACTGTTGCCTCTAGACACAGAGCCTGCTTGCCCTCTTTTATTGGACTGTGACTGTCTGCCTCTCCTTGTTGGCTTTCCAGACATACTGTCTTTGATGTATTGGAATAGGTACACAAGGAATGGCCTGCAGTGAGATGTAGCTGCACAAAGCTGGGATGTATATATATACTGAATATACTGCAGCTAGTATTATTAGGATTATTAGGAAGAAAACAGCAGGAATTGTCTGCAATTAGCTTTAGTTGCACACTGTGCCCAGTATACAGTACACTAATATACTGCAGCTAGCTGAATCAACTGCCTGCCTGTGGTATTATTAAGAAGAGAACAGCAGAAATTGTCTGCAGTTAGCTTTAGTTGCACACTGTGCACAGGATACAGCACACTGACTGAAAATACTGCAGCTGCCTGCCTGAAGTATTATTAGGATGAGAACACCAGCAATAGTCTGCAGTTAGCTTTAGTTTCACACTGTGCACAGGATACAGTACACTGACTGAAAATACTGCAGCTACCTGCCTGTGGTATTATTAGGAAGAGAACACCAGCAATTGTCTGCAGTTAGCTTTAGTTGCACACTGTGCACAGGATACAGTACACTGACTGAAAATACTGCAGCTGCCTGCCTGTGGTATTATTAGGAAGAGAACACCAGCAATTGTCTGCAGTTAACTTTAGTTGCACACTGTGCACAGGACACAGTACACTGACTGAAAATACTGCAGCTGCCTGCCTGTGGTATTATTAGGAAGAGAACACCAGCAATTGTCTGCAGTTAGCTTTAGTTGCACACTGTGCACAGGACACAGTACACTGACTGAAAATACTGCAGCTGCCTGCCTGTGGTATTATTAGGAAGAGAACACCAGCAATTGTCTGCAGTCAGCTTTAGTTGCACACTGTGCACAGGACGCAGTACACTGACTGAAAATACTGCAGCTGCCAGCCTGAGGTATTATTAGGAAGAGAACACCAGCAATTGTCTGCAGTCAGCTTTAGTTGCATACTGTGCACAGGATACAGTACACTGACTGAAAATACTGCAGCTGCCTGAGGTATTATTAGGAAGAGAACACCAGCAATTGTCTGCAGTTAGCTTTAGTTGCACACTGTGCACAGGATACAGCAGACTGACTGAAAATACTGGAGCTGCCTGCCTGAGGTATTATTAGGAAGAGAACACCAGCAATTGTCTGCAGTTAGCTTTAGTTGCACACTGTGCACAGGATACAGTACACTGACTGAAAATACTGCAGGAACGGATCTAGCTAAACTGATTACAGTGTATATATATATATATATATACACACACAACACCTGGGATGCATATATATACTAAATACACTGACTGCAGCTATCTGACTCGCCTGCCTGCTAACTCTAACTCAAATGAAATGACACTGTCTCTCTCTCTATCTCTCAGCATGCCGGAACACACTACACAGGGCCGACTTCCAGGCGGCCTTATATAGTGTGGGGCTTGTACTAAATCCCCTGAGGCATAATTGGCCAAAACCACCCTGCCTTTGGCCAATTATGGCTCTCCATTCTTACCGCGCTGTGATTGGCCAAAGCATGCGGGTCATAGTGCATGCTTGGCCAATCATCAGCCAGCAATGAACTGCGATGACGCAGTGAATTTTGGGCCGTGACGCGCCACTCAAATTCCTTTCAAGTAAGGAGGCAACGCCTTGCTCATTCAACTGGCGAGGGGGCAACGCATACATGCAGCCGAGTATTTACCCTGCACATTTTATTAATTCTGTCACTGGGGTATTCTCATCAATGATAGTGTCGATAGTGCTACATTGGCCTAAAGCCATTTCCAATTCCAAGCTGATTTTTTTGTTTTGTTTTGAAACCTCAGACTTTTACTATTACAGTATTTTGACAGAACCATTGTCAGGTTTTGTAATGCTTTCTGTGATCTTATCTGGGAAATTTCGCCTTATTTCCTGTCAGGACAGGAAGTGATGGGAAATCTCTATAATGGGGCAAAAATGAAAACATGTTGTAGCTGTACCTGCGTTCCTTACCTGGTGACTACCACACTCTTGTTTATTGTATAGGGTCATAGGGACAGGAAGTGATAGAAAATTCACCCAGTGGGGTACAAAGAAAATATAACCCCAAAAGAGATGGTTATGCTTCCCCACCCCATATCCAAAATAAATAAATAAATAAATTGGCTAAAGTTGGGTTTTAAGTGCATTTGATAACTGATGACGTGTGACAAATAAATAAATATATATATATATATATATATATATATATATATATATATATATATATATATATATATAAAATAATTCAGTTGTAGTCTCACCTGACCACCTTAACCCTATCATTGCCAGGTTCATACTCCATACGGACCTACAGAAGTGCCCTCACAGACCTCATTTCTCCCTCTACTATAAGTTCATGGTCACGGCAATGACCATAAACGTATAGCAGAATTGTTCCGCAGACTCCGCTGAACAATTCTATAACTCTGATCAACTAATTACAACCCGCTGATCAGAGTTATTAACCCTAAATGTGACCGCCCCCACCAATGCCGCCGCTTCCCTGTCCCCTGCCTCTCCACCTCTCGCCACTAACTTCCACTATCCCCTTCACCCCCCTTCTCCCCCCCCAGCATTGATTACCCCTCCACACCCGACCCCCCTCAGCAAACCCCATCCCCTGCAGCTATCGTTAGCCAGATTCCCCCCAATTCAAAACCGTTCCGAGCGGCATCCCTCCTTCCCCTCCTGCAGCTTCTCCCTGCACTGATCTCCGACGAGCTGTCAGGCTGGGGAGCGCAGCGGGGGAGGGGGGAGCGGTGTTAGGTGGAGGTGAAGTTGGGGCTCAGGTCGGCTTGGTAAACATGTGTTTACCAGGCTCCCCCTGTAGTAGAGTGGGTGAAGGCAGTGTTCACTACAGATGGCTCCTAGATGTCCCACAGACAGCTGATATCTAGTAACCGTGAGTGTTACTATGTATCAGACTGTCATTTTATGAATGAATGATAAATCTCTATACATATTCCTTATTTCATTCAGGTAAAGTGCTGCAGAGAAAGGGACATTCTCTGTCTCCAAAAAAAAAATCCAAAAAAAATATCTCACCAAAGACCCCAAAAAAAAAAAAAGAAAAGAAAAAAAATGTAAAGAATATTCATGTAACTAAAAAAATGTAAAAAGGAAAAAAAACAGTAAGACCCAGTGACTTTTTTGGGAGAGGGCAACCCCCCCAGGTCTGCCCACACGGTGACGCCCCCCTTCTGCACTCACCTCCCCACGGTGGCAGTCTCCCCCCCCCCGCACTCACTCCTCCTCTGCTTCCTCGGGAGAAGCCGGAAGACAATAGCGAATATTAATTCGCTATTGTCACAAGTGGGTGGGCTCGGGGTGCAATGCTCTGCACTCCGAGCCCAACCTTCTTCAAGCCAATTAGAGCCTCATGTGGCTTGAAAAAAAAAAACTCATACAAACCTATGAGTCCGGCACCCTGCAGGGGAGTGGCATCCGAGTGCCCCTAATGGACCAGCCGGTCCTAATAAGACTCATTTTCACATGGAGTGGACTATGTAAAGCAGATCACCCTTCTCAGCGGGGGATCTGTTTGCTGATCCCTGCTGAGCAGGCGGATGACAGGTCTGCGTCCTCTCCGCTGATGCAGAGCGGACACGGACACAGCCCGCTGTTCTCTATTCTCTATGTTCAGATGGAAGCGGACACCCTGTCCAGATCCATCTGATACCATCCAATTCGATCTGCTAGATGGATGGGGAATGGGATCTCCATCCCTCTGTTTTTAGATTTGGATATTTACACTTCTGCGTCTGTTCAATTTTCACCATTTTGCAAAAAGCTGCAATTAAAAAGTTAAAATATTTGTTATTTATTAACTCAATACAGCTTAAGTTTTTATATTTAGTAGGGATTTTGTAAAATTTGCTGTGTTTTTATCTGCTAATAATGGTTTTAGTGTATTTTTAGTGAACATATTGGTTTGATAAACATTTGCGCAAATACCGCGGGGTCTAAAAAATCTGTAGCTCCTTCACTTTATTCTACTGGTCATGTGCTATCAGAAAATATATGGTTTGGGGGGACTTTTATAAACTCTGAAAGCTATAAGTGAAACATAAAAAAGCAAAGGAAAAAATGCAAAAATGGTCTGGCCACCTGAGTGTACAAAATGGAGCACAGGGCCTGTCAACGAAAGGGTTAAATGCACCATGAAGATTCTTAGGTTAGAAAGTGTTATGGTCAATTGAAACTAAAATTTAATTATTTGGCCTCAACACCAAATGATACGTCTGGCGGAAATCCAGTACAGCTCACCATCCAAATAACACTATCCCCACAGTAAATCATGGAGGAAAATCTGCTGCCCTCTGCCAGAAAGTTGTCAATGGGAAGAAGATTTACCTTTCAACAAGACAATGACCCAAAGCACACAGCAAAAATGACCACACAGTGGTTGAAGAAGAAAAAGGTGAACGTCCTGGCATGGCTTAGTCGGAGCCCAGACTTAAACTCTATTGAAAATCTGTGGAATGACTTCAAGACTGCAGTCCACAAATGGTCAGATTTAACTGAGCTTGAGCAGTTCTGCAAAGAAGAGTGGACAAATATTGTAAAGTCTACATGTGCAAAGTTAGTAGAGACATATCCCAACAGACTAAAGGCTGTAATTAAAGCAAAATGTAGTCCAACAACATACTGGCACAAGGGGGTAATCCTTTTTCCAACACAGTAATTCTGTTTTTGATTTTTTTCTGACATGTTGGTGTTATATGTTTCACTTGGATGTTATAAGTTGCACTAGGAAATACAGCTGGATAAAACAAAAACTGTCTGACTTCATTTCAGGCTACAAAGCAACAAAATGTGATTTTTTTAAAGGGGGGTCTTTTTTCAATATCCACTGTGTCTGTCTGTCTGTCTATCTATCTATCTATCTATCTATCTATCTATCTATCTATCTATCTATCTATCTATCTATCTATCTATCTATCTTTAAATATATGTATATATAGATATATGACTATAAAAGACAGTGTATATGAGCGCCCACACCACCAAGCACTTTAGGGCACAGTTAAAATTGTAACCAGTCTGTGGGCAGCTGTTTAAAAAAAAACATCAAAGATCCTCAAGCAATATATGTGACAAACAAACAGCGCTCCTACTGTACATCTTGCTTTAATCAATGTAACATGCAAATAAATGCAGTGCTGGTCATCAATAAATAAATAGACAGTTCCACAAGGGGGATCAAAGTAATGGTGCTCCACTGTGCAATAGACTCTCTGGCACCCGCTCTCACTCTGCATACGACTCCCACTCCCTATGAAGTGCACACTTACCAAACCTCGGCAAGTGAAGAGCCTGAATGGATGGTCTCATCAATCCTCCCGGTGAGCTGTTAGTAATGCTGCTGGATGATTCTGGGTTAGGTGTATCTGGACATCAGGGAATAATTAGTTCATCGTGCTGATCGTTCCGTCTGTGTTATCCACCGCCTAATCCTCCTCCTCCTGGGCTGTTAGTAACAATGCTGGGTGATTCTGGGTTAGATGTATCTGGACATCAGGCTCCTACCTCAATGAAAATAACCTTCTTGACCCCTTACAGTCTGGCTTTCGCTCGCAGCACTCCACGGAAACTACCTTACTAAAACTCACTAACGATTTACTAACTGCTAAAACCAACAGCCAGTACTCCATACTCCTACTACTTGACCTCTCTGCGGCCTTTGATACTGTTGACCACCCGCTCCTTCTCAATAAACTACATTCCCTTGGCCTCCGAGATTCTGCTCTATCCTGGTTCTCTGGCTATTTATCACAGCGCTCCTTCAGTGTCACCTACAACTCTGTCTCCTCCTCTCCATTGCCCCTTTCTGTGGGGGTCCCCCAAGGCTCGGTTCTTGGACCCCTTCTCTTCTCTATCTACACCACCTCCCTTGGTCACCTAATAACTGCCCACGGCTTCCAATACCACTTATACGCTGATGACACCCAAATCTATCTGTCTACTCCTCACCTCACTCCTTCAGTCTCCTCTCGCATTACTAACTTACTAACTGACATATCAGCATGGATGTCGCACCACTTCCTTAAACTAAATCTCTCTAAAACTGAGCTATTAATATTCCCCCCCGCCCGTGCCCCCCTCCATGACTTTTCCATCAAAATCAACAATGCAACCATCAGTCCCTCCCCTCACGCCAGGGTACTAGGTGTAATCCTAGACTCCGACTTGTCATTTCAGCCTCAAATCCAATCATTGTCAAAAGTTTGTAGAATTCACCTCCGTAACATCTCTAAAATTCGCCCTTTTTTAACAAATGAAACCACCAAGCTCCTCATTCACTCCCTTGTTATCTCTCGCCTTGACTATTGCAACTCCCTTCTCATTGGCCTACCGCTCCATAGGCTATCCCCTCTTCAGTCTATCATGAATGCTGCTGCCAGACTTATCCACCTTACCAACCGCTCAGTGTCTGCCAACCCTCTACTTCAATCCCTACACTGGCTCCCAATCACCCAGCGAATTAAATTCAAAATTCTAACCACAACATACAAAGCCATTCACAACTCTGCCCCAAGCTACATCACTAATCTTGTCTCCAAATATCACCCAAATCGTCCTCTCCGCTCTTCTCAAGACCTCCTGCTTTCAAGCTCTCTCATCTCCTCCTCCCATGCTCGTCTCCAGGATTTCTCCAGAGCCTCTCCCATCCTCTGGAACTCGCTACCTCCATCTATCCGGCTAGCCCCTACTCTTGCTACCTTCAGGCAATCCCTGAAAACTCATCTCTTCAGGAAAGCCTATCACGTCTCCAACTAATCTCCTACCACTTCCACCAGCTCATTCCCCACAGTTACAACCTTTTGTACCACCTGCCCCACCCTATTAGATTGTAAGCTCTTCTGAGCAGGGCCCTCTTAATCCTATTGTATTGTATTGTATTATATTATAACTGTATTGTCTCCCTTTTATATTGTAAAGCGCTGCGTAAACTGTTGGCGCTATATAAATCCTGAATAATAATAATAATAATAATAATTGGCTCGTCTCGCTGATAGTTCCGTCTGTAGTATCCACCGCCCGATCGTCCTCACACAGAGATCCCAAAGATGATGCTGTGATCTCATAAAACAAATTGCAGCCAAATAGCGTGATTCCGAAAGGTGATTTATTGATGCAAAACTTTTAAAATCACATATGCTATGTGCATAGGTTAAAAACTTGGAAAGTTAAAACAACTAGCACAAACACCGGATGATAGGGTATTAGCTATGTGCGCTCTTATTTCTAGATAATAGCTGTTTAAAAACCCCTTCTCTTCTCTCCGGCAGCCTAGCTGACCCTAATTGAACGCTGTGTGCTCAAACACTAACATGTGTTGTCGAACTAACTTCATCTGAGGTTAGAGACACACAGCCAGACATCGTTCCTTAAATAAACTTCCTTTTAGGTGAGTTAACCCCTCTCTTCAGTCTAACCAATGAGTGATACAGAGATGTTCGATATGACTACACCACTTCCACAACGGCTTTGAGGAGCAGCATACCTTATCATCAGGGGATCGTTCACAACCAAATTGTATACAGATTGTATGTAAAAATACAAAATCTTATTAATCCACCCATGTATAAAAGATGATCCTCTGTGCTCTAACCCCTAAATTCCGCCATGCGCTGATGCTAATATAGGAATTGCTGAATATATTCAGCAAATTAATGCCCTCCAATCAAATATATCTCGGATGTTATCTTCTGGATAAGCGCCGATGCATATACATATATACATGTATAATCGCATATGATTAGTCACATGATTCAAAGCTCCATCCCTCCTTATAAATTCATTTAAATTGAATTTAAAATTAAACACAGAGCTTAAAGATAAAATACAATAAAATAAAACAATAAATAGATAAACATATTTAAATATTTATTAATATTTATCTCGTTTGAACAGAAAAACTTTTTATGTAATGTATTGAAATTTTGTCTATCCCATAATTATTTCTGGTACAATAGCAAATTCTACTCACAAATTAAAAGAGTAGCTATGTGCCAAATTTGTACAGAGCCTAGCAAATCTTTTTATGGCCGAATGAGAAGACAAAAATATATACGGTAAGAAATACGATGGCCATTTATTTTACAAAAGATTTATCTTTGACCTGTTTTTAAATTGGAAGGGGACATTATTATCTTTAGAAAAATTCACGGAGGCATTAAATATTAATAATAATCTCAAACTAGATTTTTCTTGGAGCAGGGATCAAATTCATTACTTGGATGTTAATGTCTTCAGAAGGGGAGACAGTTTAGGGACTAATGTTTATTTCAAACCCACGGACCGTAACAGTTACTTACCATTACACAGTGACCGCCACCCCCTTTGGCTAAAAAATATATCAAAAGGACAAATTACTAGAGTAAGGAGAAATTGCACGGAAGATGAAAATTTTTTGGCACAGTCCATCATGTTGAAAGAGAGATTCATACAGAAGGGTTATGATGGCAATAATTTAGAAAATTTGATTCAGGAAATTAAAGAGGTATCCCGACAGTCCATACTCATAGATAAGGAAATGGATATTAACACCAATCAAGAATTTGGATTTATCTCTAATTTTCATTCTCAATTTAAAGAGGTTGAGACCATTTTTAAAAAACATTGGCACATTTTATGTTTGGATAAGGTGTTAAATAAAGTTCTACCGGAAAAACCCATGTTCATATACTGTAAAGCCCCCAATTTGGGTGATAAAGTAGTGAAAAAAGTACTTGACCCCCAAAAAAGCCACAATTCTTTTGGGATAAGGCTGTTTTTTTCGCCTGCAGGAAGGGCAAAGCCTGCTGGCAAATAAGTAACCCTGTCAGGGACTGGAGAGATTCACATCTATGGCCTACAACAGAGTATTTGATATTAAAGAATTTATCACCTATAATACAGACCATGTTGTCTATGTCCTGGTGTGCCCATGTGGTTTAAAGTATGTCGGTCGGACCAAACGAATCTTAAAAATACGCATTGCAGAACATATAAACAATATCATTATTGGATTTAAGCATCATAGTGTGTCATTATATTTCAAACAATGTCATAACCAAGATCCATCGGGGTTAAAATTTTGTGGAGTTGACAGAACCTTCCCAGCATGGAGGGGTGCAAATAGAGTAAGGGAACTATCAAAATGGGAAACCAAATGGATATTTGTAATGAATACTTTATCTCCAAAGGGGATGAACGTAGATTTAGATATTAATTTCTTTATAAGTGATTACTAACAGTAAGGGTCTGAACAAAAAATTTGTTCCCATTTATCTATAAGTAATGAATCAATGAACTATTATCTGATTTCATCAAATTTATTGTTCTGGGACTATTGTTAGGAATGTCAAATTAACATTGTTATTAATTAAATGCCTGCCCTGCTATTGGATTTAAATATTGATCTTTTGGTAGTTACTGTTCAACTACAATACATTTTTCCTGTAAATTTAAAATCTGATTTTTTAATTTCTAATTTTTAATTATCTGGTTCTTACCCCTATGATATAAACCATTTTATTAACTTTGTGTATAGATGGATCTAATTAATTGCGGTTCCTCCTATTCCATTGTTCAATATCCAGTTCACATATTAACCACTTCAGCCCCGGAAGAATTGGCTGCTCAATGACCAGGCCATTTTTTGTGATACGGCACTGCATTGCTTTAACTGACAATTGCGCGGTCGTGCGACGCTGTACCCAAACAAAATTGGCGTCCCTTTTTTCCCACAAATAGAGCTTTCTTTTGGTGGTATTTGATCATCTCTGTGGTTTTTATTTTTTTTTGCGCTATAAACAAAAAAAGAGCAACAATTTTGAAAAAAAACACAATATTTTGTACTTTTTGCTATAATAAATAGCCCCATTTTTTTTTAAAAGCACATTTTTGGCATTTTTATTATTATTTTTTTTTTACTAGTAATGGCAGCGATCTGCGATTTTTATCAAGACTGCGACATTATGGCAGACACATCGGACACTTTTGACTCATTTTTGGGTCGACTGACAATTATACAGCGATCAGTGCTATACAAATGCACTGATTACTGTATAAATGTCACTGACAGGGAATGGGTTAACACTAGGGGGCGATCAAGGGGTTAAATGTGTTCCCTATGTGTGTGCTCTAACTGTGGGGGATGGGACTGACTATAGGAGATGAGAGGAAAAGAACAAAACAAAAGTCCGGATGGCCACACTCCGATGAAATATAAATTCTTTATTGATATCAATCCAATTCACACCATCAAGGCAGGTGCTTACTCATAGCTATGAATTTATATTTCATCGCAGTGCGGCCACCTACACTTTTCTCTTGTTCTTTTCCTGCATATGGTTGCATATTGAGCTGCGCCCACACCCAAAGAGGGAGGAGATCTTTTTGGAATCAGACACCTGGAGCGGGTCTTTCTTTGATATAGGAGATGAGAAATTGTGGTTTCCAGCTCATAGGAACTCACAATCTCTCTCTCTTCACAGAACTGGGATGTGTGTGTTTACACACGTCCTTGTTCTGCCTCTCATGCCCGCGATCGCTCATGGGCGGCAGTCATCACAATCACCGGTCACGAGCATCGGCACCCCTGCTGTGCAGCGGGCGCGCGCGCCTGCTATACCGCTTAAAGGGACTATATTAGCATCAGCGTATGGCAACATTTAGGGGTTAGAGCCCAAAGGATCATCTTTTATACATGGGTGGATTAATAAGATTTTGTATACAATCTGTATAGAGTTTGGTTGTAAACGATCCCCTGATAAGGTAGGCTGCTCCTCAAAGCCATTGTGGAAGCGAAGTAGTCATAATGAACATCTCTGTATCACTTATTTGTTGGACCAAAAGAGAGGGGTTAACACACCTAACCTAAAAGGAATATTATTTAAGGAACGATGTCTGGCTGTGTGTCTCTAAACTCAGATGAAGTCAGTTCGACAAAACATGTTAGGGTTTTTTTCATGTTTTTTTGCTAGAAAATTACTTAGAACCCCAAACATTATAAAAAAAATTTTCTAACACCCTAGAGAATAAAATGGCGGTTGTTGCAATACTTTCTGTCACACCGTATTTGCGCGGCGGTCTTACAAGCGCACTTTTTTTGGAAAAAATACACTTTTTTTAATTAAAAAATAAGACAACAGTAAAGTTAGCCAAATTTTTTTTGGATTGTGAAAGATAATGTTATGCCAAGTAAATTGATGCCCAACATGTCACACTTCAAAATTGCGCCCACTCGTGGAACCGCGACAAACTTTTACCCTTAAAAACCTCCATAGGCGACATTTTTAAAAAATTCTACAGGTTGCATGTTTTGAGTTACAGAGGAGGTCTAGGGCTAGAATTATTGCTCTCGCTCTACCGATCGCGGCCATACCTCATATGGTTTGAACACCGTTTTCATATGCGGGCGCTACACATGTATGCGTTCGCTTCTTCACACGTGGTCAGCGGGACAGGGCGCATTTTAAAAAAAAAAGTGTTACTTTTATTGCTATTACAAGGAATGTAAATATCCCTTGTAATAGAAAAAAAAAAGGAAAATATGAGATCTGGGGTCAAAAAGATCTCATATTTACACTAAAATGCAATAAAAACATAAATAAATAAATGCGCCTTAAAAAAAAAAAAAGCCCTTTAAACGCTTAGCAACCGGCCCATAGCCAAATGAAGGGTACAGGGTGGTTGCTTAACTCTGGGAGGGTTAATCGTGGCCGTTTACCATGTGATCGCTCCGTAAAATGACAGAGCGATCACATGTAAACAAACCGGCGTCATCTCATGACGCCGGTTCCTCTCCTCTCCTCTCTGAACCAATCGGTACACTGTGAGCGGAGAGGGGGAGGGATCGTATGGCAGCAGCGCTGTGGGCTGCATCTGTAGTGCCATCCAGCCACCCATCCATCCATGCTCAGCCATCCCTCAATGCTCTGCAATACCCTGCACTACTCTGCAATGCCCTGCAATGCTGTGCAATACTCTGCAATACCCCAAAATACTTTGCAATACCTCAAAATACTCTGAAATACCCAGCAATACCCTGTAATACCCCACAATACTCTGCAATACCCTGCAATACTCTACAATACCCCGCAATACTCTGCAATACCCTGCAATACTCTGCAACACCCTGCAATACCCCGCAATACCCCGCAATACCCCACAATACACTGCAATACCCCGCAATACGCTGCAATACTCTGCAATACCCCACAATACTCTGCAATACCCTGCAATACCCCACAATACTCTGCAATACTCTGCAATACCCCGCAATACCCTGCAATACCCCGCAATAACCTGCAATACCCCGCAATAACCCGCAATACTCTGCCATACCCCGCAATACTCTGCCATACCCTGCCATAACTAGCCATACTCTGCAATACTCGGTGATACCCAGCCATACTCTGCCATACCCAGCCATGCTTAGCCATACTCGGCAATACCCTTCCATACCCTGCAATACCTCGCCATACTCTGCAATACCCCGCAAAACTCTGCAATACTCTGCCATACCCCCCAATACTCTGCCATACCCTGCCATATCCAGCCATACTCTGCAATACCCAGCCATACTCTGCAATACTCGGTGATATCCAGCCATACTCAGCCATACCCTGCCATACTCAGCCATACCCAGCCATGCTCAGCCATGCTCAGCCATACTCGGCTGTACTCAGCCTCTGTAAGTGGCCAGGCTGTGGAAGTCTCACACATGTGTTATCGCCGTACTCAGGAGGAGTAGGAGAATCTATTTCGGGGTGTCATTTTTGATATGTACATGCTATGTGTTAGAAATATTGTATAAATGGACAACTTGTGTTAAAAAAAAAAAATGCGTTTTAACCACTTCCCGCCCGCCGTCATAAGACGTCCTTGACTTTGTGCGGGGATATCTGAATGATGGGTGCAGCTACAGGCATCATTCAGATATCAGCTTTTTCAGCCGGCGATTCCCTAAACCATAAGAACGATCATAGTGGCTGTTCCACTGCTTGATCGTTCTTACAGGAGGCGAGAGGGGATGACCCCCCTCCTGCTGCCCTCCGGTGCTTCTACCGACTCACCGCTACGATCGAAGCCAGGATCGTTTTTTTTTTTTATTTCAGGCTTCCCAGCCTAGAGGTGAGATGTGGGGTCTTATTGACCCCATATCTCACTGTAAAGAGGACCTGTCATGCCATATTCCTATTACAATGGATGTTTACATTCCTTGTAATAGGAATAAAAGTGATCAAAAAAAAATTTTTTTTTGGAGAAAAGCATCAAACTAAAATGAATAAAGTAAAATGAACAATTAAAAAAAAAAAAAAGCGTCCCTGTCCCCGTGTGCTCGCATGCAGAAGCGAACACATATGTAAGTCCCGCCTACATATGAAAACCGTGTTCAAACCACACATGTGAGGTATCGCTGCAATCGGTAGAGCGAGAGCAATAATTTTGGCCCTAGACCTCCTCTGTAACTCAAAACATGTAACCAGTAAAAAATTTTAAAGCGTCGCCTATGGGGATTTTTAAGTAGCGAAGTTTGGCGCCATTCCACAAGCGTGTGCAATTTTGAAAGGTGACATGTTGGGTATCTATTTACTCCGCGTAACTTCATATTTTACATTATGCAAAAACATTGGGCTAACTTTACTGTTTTGTTTTTTTTTTAAAGCACAAAACTGTTTTTTTTCCAAAAAAAAGATAAAAAGTTGCAATGACTGCCATTGTATTCTCTAGGGTCTTTTCTAAAAAAAAACATATATAATGTTTTGGGGTTCTATGTAATTTTCTAGCAAATAAATGATAATTTTTACATGTAGGAGAGAAATGTCAGAATTGGCCTGGGTGCTCCAGAACGCCTGAAAGTGCTCCTTGCATGTTGGGTCTCTGTATGTGGCCACGCTGTGTAAAAGTCTCACACATGTGGTATTGCCATACTCAGGAGTAATAGCAGAATGTGTTTTGGGGTGTAATTTGTGGTATGCATATGCTGTGTGTGAGAAATAACCTGCTAATATGACAGTTTTGTGAAAAGAAAAAAAAAACTTGATTTTTCAAAGAATTGTGGGAAAATATTACAACTTCAAAAAACTCACCATGCATCTTTCTACATACCTTGGAATGTCTTCATTCCAAAAAGGGGTCATTTGGAGGGTATTTGTACTTTTCTGGCATGTTAGGATCTCAAGAAATTAGATAGGCCGTCAGTAATTCAGGTGTGATCAATTTTTAGATATTGGCACCATAGCTTTTGGACTCTATAACTTTCACAAAGACCAAATAATATTCACCGATTTGGGTTATTTTTACCAAAGATATGTAGCAGTATAAATTTTGGACAAAATATATGAAGAAAAATTACTAGTTTGCAAAATTTTATAACAGAAACTAAGAAAAATGCATTTTTTTACAGTCTTTTTTCTTTTATAGCGCAAAAAAATAAAGAACCCAGCGGTGATTAAATACCACCAAAAGAAAGCTCTATTTGTGTGAAAAAAAAGGACAAAAAATTCATATAGATACAGTGTTGCATGACTGAGTAATTGTCATTCAAATGTGAGAGCACCAAAAGCTGAAAATTGGTCTGGTTATTAAGGGGGTTTAAGTGCCCAGTGATCAAGTGGTTAGGAGCTATGGGCGGAAGTGATGTTTTGTGGTCACTTCCGCCCTTCAATGTTATGGAGACGGGTGGGGGCCATCTTCCCCTCACTCATCTCCATACCAAGCAAAGGGCAACATCCGAATGTGTCCACCTTTGCCGACAGCTCCAGTAAGCGGCGGAGGGCACTGGAGCGCGGCGGGAGGGGGGCTCTCTCCCGCCGCCGATAAGACCACTCTTATCAGAAAGCGGACCACCGGCCGAAGAAAAGGATGCCGGGGTTATGGCAGCTAGCTGCTGCCATAACAACAATATTCCTCTTCAAATTAGGACATACATTGGCGTGCAGCAGTCCATAAGTGGTTAAAAGTTTTGCATCAATAAATCACTTTGGGAATCGTGCTATGGGGCTGCAATTTGTTTTATGAGATCACAGCATCATATTTGGGATCTCTGTGTGAGGACAATCGGGCGGTGGATACTACAGACGGAACTATCAGCAGGACAATCATTCCCTGATGTTCAGATACATCTAACCCAGAATCATCCAGCAGTGTTACTAACAGCCCACGAGGAGGATGATCAGGCGGTGGATACCACAGACGGAACGATCAGTGGGACAAGCTAATCATTCCCTGATGTCCAGATACACCTAACCCAGAATCATCCAGCAGCATTACTAACAGCCCACGGGGAGGATTGATGAGACTATCCATTCAGGCTCTTCACTTGCCGAGGTCTGGTAAGTGTGCACTTCATAGGGGGTGGGATTCGTATGCAGAGTGAGAGCGGGTGCCAGAGAGTCTATTGCACAGTGGAGCACCATTACTTTGATCCCCCTTTTGGAACTGTCTATTCATTTATTGATGACCAGCACTGCATTTATTTGCATGTTACATTGATAATGGGAAGATGTAGGAGCGCCGTTTCTGTTTGTCACATATATATAGATATACATAAATATCTATATCTATATAGATATATCTATCTATCTATCTATCTATCTATCTATCTATCTATCTATCTATCTATCTATCTATCTAGATCTATATAGATCTATCTATCTATCTATATATATATATATATATATATAGATAGATAGATAGATAGATAGATAGATAGATAGATAGATAGATAGATAGATAGATAGATAGATAGATAGATAGATAGAGATATATATCTATATACTATATAGATATAGATGTATATCTATATAGCTATATAGATATATATAGTTACACATAGTTTTGACCCTTAGGGTAATAGTTTGGCATCTAGATTTAGCATGTAAAATACTGCCTTAATATTCTGTGAGAATGATATGAACTTCAATAGAAATAGTCAAAACTGTCTCCAATGCTTCAGAGTGGCAACATGAAAATATGTCAGCATGAATCACAAATCTATCAATTAGACAGTAGGAAAGCTAATGAAGGAACCTACGCATGTCCCTTCAGGGTTCAGTTTAAAAATAGATGAAAATGTCCTAGTAAAAAAGGAGAAACATAATCAATAGAGTGATTAATGGGGATGATTTCACACAAACATCTGGGCAATTAAGCGTGCTCTTTCGGATACGTCCCTCCCTACAATTTCTTTTTTAAACTTGCTTCACAGGCTGTCTAAACCAAAGTACTTAGACAAGAACCTAAAACACTTAAAGATCTTTTTAATGAAATAAAAAGCCATGCTTCATAGTTTGTTAGGAAAGAAAACTTGGAGTCTCTATCCAATTATTTCACTTTGTAAAACTTCTTGGATGTAGGCAAAACGGCAATTACCTCAAATAATTCTGGTGTGCCACAGAGGGATTTGTCATTGTTAAGAGTCCATGTAGAGAATTATTAGGTTGGTATTTTGAGAATAGGATAGTGATATAGCTGGGGGCAGAGTTGTGGATGGCTTTGTAAGTTGTTGTAAGTATTTTGAATTAAATTTGTTGAGTGAGCGGAAGCCAATGGAGTGGGGTAGCAGACACAGAGCATCTGGCAAGGTGGATGAGTCTGGCAGTAGCATTTATGATGGACTGAAGGGAGGATAGCCTATGTAAAGGTAAGTCAATGAAAAGGGAGATGCAATAGTAGAGGCGACAGATGACCAGGGAGTGAACTAGGAGCTTGGTGGTGTCATTGTTTAGGAAGGAGCATTTTTTAGAGATGTTGCGGAAGTTGAGGCAACAGGCTTTGGGCATTGATTGGATGTGGTGGCTGAAAGGATAGTTCAGAGTCCGGTAATACACCTGGTACAATGACATTCGGGGACGGGTTGATAGTTAAGCTGTTGATCTTGACAGAGAAGTCAGGGGAAGGGGCACGTGGAAGAGGAAATAATATGAGCTCAGTTTTGGGTTGAGTTTGGGCAGATTGAAGATACACTTTAGGTACTCCCAACCAGGTTGTGTTTTCAGATTTCCTTCACTATGCACAGGTGCTTTAAATACATGTAAATGGCTTGGTTTTTGTGACAGCTATTTTATCCAAGGGGAATTACCAAAACATGGTCTGTTGGGGGTTATTGAGCAATGCGATTGGGAAACACTGACATACATCAATGCCAAAAGTGCCAGTTTTGATCATAATATGGTGGTAAGGCATCAGATTATGGTGACAAAGGTGAGAGATTAATTTGAACTGCTGCTTTTGCAGTAGAAAAGATTGTGGCGGATGCATGAATATCATGTGTGGTAAGAGTACTGGCCATCAGAGTGTAAAGAAAAAAAAAGGGCAAGTGTGCCTCTAAGACCAATACAAGAAGCTCAGTGAAGGAGTCTGATGAGGTGCTTTTTTTCGAGTCTAAGGTCAGGAAGATCTCTTGTGTAGTAGTACTGGAGCAGTAATTGATATGGACACCCTGTGGGTTGGGCTCCAAGCTTGGGTGATGTGCCAGCCACTGCTGTTTAGGCATCATTGCAAGCGTATCCAGAGAAGGCCAAAATTGTAGAACAGATTGTCAGTGCCGAGAACAAACAGGGACCTTTTCCAACTAGAGATGGAACCTGAACAGAATTGGTTATCAGAGCTAGGAGGCTCATTGCACCAATAAATACCAATAAAAAAGCAAACGAACTGGCATTAAGTCGGTCAGAAGTGGAATGCATCATCATGTTTGGTTGCACTGATAACTTTTTTCACTGAAAAAGTATGAAGGTGTCAGTAAAACACTATAATATCAGTTGCACTCTGACATTACCAAGATATTTGAAAGTAAAACATATCCCTACAAGTCTGCTTATGAAAATTAAACCAACATTGTGTAAGCTTTTAATGAAGACTCGTTTTGGATGTTTAGCAAAATGAAGATTAGCTTAATGACCTTGACTGTTCAAGGAATTAAAAATAAAATTACAAATTACAAATAGTGAGCACATTCTTTGAATAACTGCATTGAATCCCAGCACTCTGCTCTGAATATAAATCCTGCACTGGGTTTGTTGTGTGTATCTTTTTGTACACACTTGCATATACTTTTATGCTGATAGATTTATTTTTTAAAAAGGAGCAATTTCAAAGTGCTGATTATTATATATACTGTATCTAGCAGAAAGCATAATTGCCCTAGGCTACAATCAATCTCAGCATTCTCTGTTCACCAACAATTTTGTTAGTAATGGAGTCTGATGGCTGTTGTTCTGCAAAGGCTTATCTCTATGTTTTTGAATGATATAGGAAGACATAGCCTAAAAAGGCTCTGAAAAAAATATCCTAACAAAAAGAAAAATGTAGTGCAGGGATTGCAAAGGTCAATTCTAAAAATACCCTGTCACCTTGTGCGTATAGTACAGGGTCCCTTTAAGCCCATCCCCTGAAAATCTTTTGCTTCCATTCACAGTTCTTCCCTGCCATTTACCTCCTCCATTATAGCTGTCCATAGGCGTGCGCAGGGGGTGTGCCAGGTGTGCCTGGGCACACCCCAATCACTATGTGCATTGCCAATCCCCCCTACTTTCTGGACTTTCCCCCTCCTTGTTGGCCCCTGCACCCTGCAGTGCTGCTGGCTTCCCTCCTCTCCTATCCACCCAGATGTCTGTGGGGGATGTTTCAGGATGGAGAGCAGGGGAAGGGGCTAGTAAATAGTTCCTTTTCTAAATAAACACACTGAACACACTCGCTCACTGTGTCCATTCATACCTGAAGTATAGTAAATTGTGTTTATTATGCTTCAGTTTGTGAAAAAACAGGAAGTGACTCAGCACAGAACACTTTCCATCCATTCAATGCCCTGTGCAGCTGAGGCTGCAGAGAAAGGCAGGTTTGTTTGAGCTTTGTATGCACACCCTAATGCAATAGGCTGCGCACACCTATGTAGCTGTCCAAAAATACCAGGTGTCAGTGGGCATCAGGCTTTACAGGGAAACAATATAACTCCTCATGTTACAGTCTTTGGCCAAAGCAACGAACGGCTGCAAGGCTGAGCACTGCATCATGAGACACATGCTCCCTGTTACCCAGAAGCTTGGGGTATTTTGCAGCAAGAGAAACAAAAGAAGGAGCCGTGGGGAATTACAGGGAAGTTGAGTGTAACTGAGTTAGTGAGCTTTCAAATGGATGACTTTGCTCTGAATAAGCAAGATGGCAAGGTCTCTTTAAACCTAGAATTTGTAGTAATTACTAGACTGAGGGCCCATTCACACCACAATGCTGTGTACTGTAATGCATGCATTGTCATATATTGACACATGTAATGTTAAACAGCACGTCCAGAATATTTTAAACATTGCAGTACACCTCTGTTTTTAAGGTGCATTTGGGTGCCATCCACAATGAATAGCACAACAGTGCAGCAACATACATATAGTTATCCCAGCACAATGCGGTGTGAATGATCCACAAATGCTTTGTAATATTCTGATAGGAGAGCTGGACCTAAGACACCCATTTATTTGGGCACAGAATCGTTTCCAGCTCCCCCCTCTCCAACAGATCACACAACCTGATATGGACGAGGAAATCTGGACAGCCGCACACCAGAATAAATTATATTAGCCTTTATCCGTAGAACAGGATCATGGGGTACACAGGGCACCACAGTGGGGTGGTACAGAAAAACAGCTGACGCATTTCACACTTACATTAAGTGCTTACTCATAGCTGGAGTAAGCACTTAATGTAAGTGTGAAACGCATCAGCTGTTTTTCTGTACCACCCCACTGTGGTGCCCTGTGTACCCCATGATGCTGTTCTACGAATAAAGGCGAATATAATTTATTCTGGTGTGCGGCTGTCCAGATTTCTTCATCCATATCTAGTTGTACCATCAATAGCCAGTACTTGGGGCTCTCCTCTTTCTGGAGGTTAAGGACGTATGCACCTTGGCTTGGATCTACCTGAGTGGTGGAATTCATATTAGATCACACAACCTACTGGCGGCATCTGGACTGAGGTACCCAACAGCCTTAATTTCCCTCTACCCCTTTCCCCCCGTTTCTAAGTCTACTTATACAGTCCAGTTTCAACTCAATTCCTACTATGAAGGGTTTACCCTCTTTACCAGAAATATTGCACAGCACTACTTAAATGACACAAACTTCTGCATTTTTTGTCTTTGACTTACGTTATGTCATGATGTTATGATAACATGTTATCCAAATCTACTGATTTGATGCCTTTCTTTTCATACGCATTGATATGCACATTGAAATATGCTTAACAAAATATTTGAACAAGAAATAATATACTCGGATTTAAACTACTTGGTTAAAACCTTTCCAATTGAAACTGCCTAAAAAAGCTGCCTACGTACTATGCATTGACAACAATATTTCTATTTCCTGTGAAATAATACACTCTGAATTTGTATTTCTTAATTAAAACCTGCCTTGCCTCGCTCTGAAGTTGCAGACTAACAAAGCTGCTGCTACACTGTGCATCAAAGACTGTTAAATATTTCTGGCTATTGTCTTTGAAATACTATACTCTAATTGTTATTTCAAATTATAACCTGACAGGTCTTTCCCTCTTATTCTGTGGCCTACTAAAGCTGCTTACATAGTGTGTATCGAGTCTGTACAGTATTCTGGATACTGTCTCTGAAATTCTACATTTTGATTTTTATTTAATGAAAAAACTTGACTGGCCTCTCCCTCTTAAATTGGTGTACGAAAGCTGCTTACATAGTATGCATACAGTCTGTACAATATTTCTACCTATTGTCTCTGAAGTACTAACCTGTAGTAGCCTCTTGCAGGTCATGTTGTCAATGCTCAACCTGGACTAGACTATTAAGCCAATGATGCCCTCTTACATAGTTATGCCCCGTACACACGGTCGGACTTTGTTCGGACATTCCGACAACAAAATCCTAGGATTTTTTTCCGACGGATGTTGGCTCAAACTTGTCTTGCATACACACGGTCACACAAGGTTGTCGGAAAATCCGATCGTTCTAAACGCGGTGACGTAAAACACGTACGTCGGGACTATAAACGGGGCAGTGGCCAATAGCGTTCATCTCTTTATTTATTCTGAGCATGTGTGGCACTTTGTCCGTCGGATTTGTGTACACACGATTTTGTTGTCGGAAAATTTTATCTCCTGCTCTCCAACTTTGTGTGTCAGAAAATCCGATGGAAAATGTCCGATGGAGCCCACACACGGTCGGAATTTCCGACAAAACGCTCCGATCGGACATTTTCCATCGGAAAATCCGACCGTGTGTACGGGGCATTAGCATGATCAAAAAATCACAATCTATATTAGGGAACTGTTTTGTATTTGTTATTTTGTACAAAGTTGAAGGCTTTAGCTTTAGTTTTTTTTTAAGAGTAAACCTTCCTATAGCTTTTAGATCTGTTGTGGCTTCTACTTCCACCTTACAACTGAGGTCTATTAACTCTGGTTAAAAAATAAAAAAACTGATGTGTTGCTTAAAAAAAGCCTTTTGTTTGAGGTACTGCTGTATTTAGGCCAAGCAATAATGTAAACGTATATACCGTTATCTCAGTGCAGCGCTGTCTTATGATATGTGATCAAACGTGCTCAAAACATAACATGCGTGACAAAACCAACATCAAAATAACAAATTCCATAAAAAAATATTCACTTTATAAAGAAGGACATTATGTATGTTTCTTTAAGTGAATATTTTTTTATGGAATTTGTTATTTTGATGTTGGTTTTATCACACATGTTCTGTTTTGAGTACGTTTGATCACCTATAAGACAGCACTGTACTGAGATAACAGCATATTCTGATGTATATGTGGGGGCTGCATGTAGTGCCATCTGCAGTCTAACCGCAAATCAGTTACAAGATAGTACATATTTGCGCTGAAGTTTATGGAACCACAAATAATGTAAAGGTAAAAAAAAAAAAAAAACACATCCAAGACAGGTGATGCCATAATACAGTGTCATTGACACAGTCCGTGTCTAATCTACTGTTCCGTAACACCCTTAAGTTTTAGGACATCCCTAAAGCATGTAATTGAAAGAAATTGTGTTTTTCCATGTTGCCCTTGAAGTTGCATAAAAAGAGAGATTGCCTTTACACTGTGTGGTATTTCTTAATTTTTTTTTTTGCATGTCCCCCATGATAGTGCCCAGATTTCCATGTCTGTTGTGTCAGAATTCCTGGTCTATAATTGAAAATGAGCAAAATTAATTTCAAGATCTGTCCCCCTGCAGACTTCAATGGGATTCAGTTTAAAATCTGAACTCCAGGTAGAAATTTTGTTTTATATATATATATATATATATATATATATATATATATATATATATATATACACACACACATACACACACATACTATATTACCAAAAGTATTGGGACGTGTGCCTTTACATTCACATGAGCTTTAATAGCATCCCAGCAGTGGAGGCTCCTCCATAGGGGCTCCTGGGGTAGCGCCCCACCAGTTTTGTTGCAGGAAAAAAAAAACAAATAAAAATAAACTATGAAATTATTTTTTTCTGTTGAGTCTCTCTCTCTCTCTGCTGCTGTTACAAAGTAGATTAGAAAAAAAAAAAGGATTAGACTTTTTTTTCTAATCTGCCTAGCAACATGACGTCTGCCGGAAAAAATAATTTAGAAGCTGTATTTAGAACTGTTTAGAAACAGCTCTCCACCCTTACTGGCTGCCTGTCAGTTTCCTACTGTGTTAATGGGAGATTCATCAGGGCGGGCCGAAATACCCACCTGGCCCAACTATTGAGCTCCCTAATTTGGTCCCTCCCTGCACTAGGGAGTGGAGATGATCTTCCCCTGCAGCTGCACTGCTGAGCTCAGTGGCCTGGCATGCACAAGCGATCGGTACGACGGAGGAGAGGAAAGAGAGCACAGCTCCGGCCAGGCTGTGTCATGTGCGAGGTCAGATCAGGGGAAGGAGGAGCTCAGTTGGGGACAGTCAGATCATCTGCTGGCACAGTGGCACTGGGCAGGCTGGAGATCAGCATCATTAGGAATTGGTAGTCCTACACTAACCCCTGCCACATGGTGAGCCGTAGAAATGTGATGTCCCTGTTTTTTGGAACTGACCAGCTTCCACAAATATAAATCTTTTTCTTTATCTGTTAAAATAAATTTTAAAATGTAATTATAAAATCAGGCGATCTAAGATGGCATTCATTGAAAAGCAGTTATTTTAGAGAAATTGTCATAACTAGAGACATTTCCTCTTGTTCTGTATGATGCTGAGGTCCACACTCTGAAGCTAAGCAAGACTCCATGAAAACAGGCAGCTTTAAACAACACAGCAATAACTACACTCCTGGTGACTTCTTGATCCCTGCAGCCAGTGCATTGTAAGTAATGAATCATTACTTACAATGCAGGGATTAAGAAGTCACCAGGCGTGTTTCTGTGTTGTTTGAAGCTGCCTGTTTTCATGGAAAAACAGCAATCTTAGAAGAAAACCTGTTAAGAGTCTGCAAAAGACTTGAGACTGGAACGGAGGTTCACCTTCCAGCAGAACAACAACTCTAAACATACAGCCAGAGCTACAATGGAATGGTTTAGATAAAAGCATATTCATGTGTTAGAATGGCCCTGTCAAAGTCCAGACCTAAATCCAATTGAGAATCTGTGGCAAGACTTGAAATTAGCTGTTCACAGACGCTCTCCATTCAATCTGACAGAGCTTGAGCTATTTTGCAAAGAAGAACGGGCAAAAATGTCACTCTCTAGATGTGCAAAGCTGGTAAAGACATACCTAAAGACTTGCAGCTGTAATTGCAGTGAAAGGTGGTTCTACAAAGTATTGACTCAGGGGGGCTGAATACAAATGCACGCCACACTTTTCACATATTTGTAAGAAAATTTAAAAACCATTTTCCTTCCACTTCACAATTATGTTCCACTTTGTGTTGGTCTATCACATAAAATCCCAATAAAATACATTTACCAATTTTGTTGTAACATGACAAAATGTGGAAAATTTCAAGTGGTATGAATACTTTTTTAAGGCACTGTAAGGAGCAGAGACTGGGTAGTTTCACTGTTGATCCCAGAGTGCAGTTCTAAAGGGGTAAACTCAGCAAAAAATTTAAAGTCAGCAGCTACACATACTGTAGCTGCTGACTTTTAATATTAAGACACTTACCTGTCCTGCAATCCATCAATGTCAGCACCCCAGCTGAGTATGTATGAATGTGTGTTAGGGACCTTAGGTTTGAAAGCTCCTTGAGGGTAGGGACTGATGGGAATGTAATGTAATGTAAAGCACTGCGTAAATTGATGGCGCTATATAAGCACCTAAAATAAATAATGTTTCCATCAGCTCTCGGGTGCTGCTGCCACTATTCGTGGCAAGGGAAACTGGCAGTGAAGGCTTCACAGCCTGTTCCCTACTGCGCATGCGCAAAAGAATGCTACGCTTTCTGAATGACCCGGCGGTGGGGAAAAGAGGAGGGGGGCCGAACTTCTGAGTGATCTCACCGTGGGGCAGTCTCTCGGAAGTCGGGACAGGCACTTGTAAAAAACAGGTACTCGCTCCCCCAAAAGGTGCCAAATGTGGCACTGGAGGGGGGGGGGGCAGAAGCAGATAAGCGGAGCTTCCACTTTTGGGTGGAACTTCGCTTTAAGTTAGGTTTCGGAGGATTAAAGCAAAATTAAAGCTCACAGTGTGGCAAATGGGCTTTTGTCATAATGTTCAAGCATGGTTCGTTCCATCACCGCCTCTTTGTTCCAAATTACTTTCATGTCATTATCTATTTTATTGGAGAGTTTGAGTGTTGAATGGTACATTGAAGTGTTGCTTTAACCTCAAACACATTTGTGACTAACCCCTTTCTATTTGCACCAATCAATGCTTTGTGCTGTTTAGCACCATTGATAATGTTAGTAAATATTTTAAGCTATCCATTTTTTCTAATGTGTCTAGCCAGTGCAATAGTAATAAACAATGAATTATTAATATGTGGTTTACTTATCAATGCACTGTACTCATTAGAGAGCAAGTACAGTAAGCAAAGTGAATGACTCAGAATGCAGAATGAAGTGCATTACAAAGAAATGTGGAGCAGGGAAGCAGAGTCCGTGTTTCTTAATCTTTAACCTCAACGTATTTCATAAAACCAACCTGTAAAAGGAAATAGTTACTACACAAGCCATTTTGAAACTTATTATTAAAATTAATTACTGTTTATTCTCATTTGGCAACAACGATTCTTCCAAAAATGAGCAAAAATAAATAAATAAATAAAAATAATAATAATCAAATGCAGCATCCTGGGGGCCCAAACATTCACTTTTTTTTTTATATTACCGACTAACTGCTTTTCCCACAGATCTGCACAGAGTTGAAGGTCAAATCTGATGTGTGCTCTGTAATAAGAGTTTCTTTTGGATGAGATACTTTCCTAGGTGTCTTTATTGTTAAAGTAATTCCTAGGATTCTTATTAAAATACTGATATTGTTTAGTTGGTAATGAATGCTGATTAAAGAGGAACTTCAGTCATTTTTTTCATCTATTAAATCTTCTGCCCTTGTTGTTTTAACTTTGGATAGTAAAACATTTTTTTCTGCCAGTAAATACCTTATACAGCCCACTTCTTGTTTCTTGTCTCATAAAAAACCTAGGCTTATGACATCATGCACAGCTCTCTCTCTCACTCTCGTGAGAGTTTGCCAGGAGGGAGGGGGGATGAGTCATAAGAGGGCCAGAGAGGGCTGCAGAGCTGGAGGTGTGTGTCTGTGTAAATCCAGTAAGTTAACCGGCAGCAGCTTCAGCTGCCCACAGTTAAAAATGGTTGCAGCCAGACCCAGTGGAGGGAGATTTTTGCAGCATATTTGGCAAGTACAGAATCACAGTATATATAAAATAATGAGCAAGGTGGTTGGAGGGAAGCTTCAGAATGGCAAAGATCTTTTAATTACGGAATATGTATGCAGACTGCAGTTCCTCTTTAAGCAGTCAGGGCATGATAAGATTTTTGCATTAAGGTTTGTTTACTGTTTTGTGGGGCGGGGGGGGCATGAGTTACCTGGAGGCAACAGCTTTTTTTCACAGCAGACATTGAGCTTAAAGTGTTTTTTTCTACCTTATTGCACTCTCTGCATTAGGGTAAAAAACCTAATACCTGTTCCCCACCCCCATCCCCCTCCCTAAACACCTGAGTGCTCACTCGATGCAGCACCGTGGCAATCTGTAGTGCCGCTGCTCTCTCTTCCTGGTCTCAAGGGACACTCTGAGAAGTGGGAGCCATTGGCTCTGTGAGGGGAGAGCAGGGGTCAGGGCCAAGTGGCACTGTGTCCGTCTATGAATGCACATAGCCCGGTTCAGCAGTGTACCTGAACAGGTGCCCCTTCAGCACGTGGCTGGGGACTCCAGAGGAGGAGGAGGTTTGGGATTCCAATTAAACTGTGGTACCGCTACTGTACGCCTTACCCATTTACAGTTTTTTATTGAGGGGTTTTTATATCATGCATCTTGATCATCTTTTATTTAAAATTCACATGGGTTTGTTATTGTACTACAGAAAGTTTTAATTATGTGTAGAACTCAATTACTAAAGTCAAAATGTCCTGCATTATTTTCAATGGTTGAATTGGAGGAGGCAAGATTGTGACATTTATTCACATCTTCCCCAATCACAGAATGCCATGCATTCATTGAAAGAAATGGGGGAAAAAAAACAAAAACAAAAAACACGGATCTCCTCTTCTTTTCCTAAAGAGCCTGACTAGACACATACAGAATAGCGTCCAAGTACATATAAGAATTTCAGTTAGAAACAAAATTTGAACTGAGCTCCAGGTAACATATGCCCCCCCCCCCCAAAAAAAATTCTTCCCAATGCAAGTTAAGAGCATAATGTGCTAATATGCATCGCATACTAGCAAATTATGAAAGACCTTAAAACAAAGCCATCCAGCGGTGCGCTGTCACTGTTGACAGGTCTTCCACTTTTACCCAGTCTTATTCTGGGTTTGCGGGCTCCAGCCATTTGAATGTCTCAATGACGTCACTCCCACAGCACTCCTTTCTCAATGGATGGCATACCATCCATTGAGAGTGCAGTGCGCACTATAGCACCACAAGAGGAAATGGATACTTGTACTGATTTCCCATTACAAATTTACGAATATATCATTACTAATATGAACAGTCAACCATGGATCAAAGAGGGAATACTGACTTACAAAGAGTTGTTAGCTAAACAACCTAATCCCATAACATTTTCTCATATTCAACTTGCATATCTTCATAAGAATAACCCAAATATATCTTATAACATCCATAGGGAAATACTTGGTCATACTTGATGTCTAGCCATGACAAGCCCAAAGGGCTCTCATGGTTCTACAACAAACTACAGTTTAGTGGACCCTTTCAAAAATCTTCCAATATGCAAAATTGTGAAAAAGAGATGGAAACCTCATACACGCAGGGGGAGTGGAGGAGTGCCATTCAATCTCACTTTCGATACTCCCACTGTGTAAACCACTGGGAATTGATGTTAAAAATGATATATATGACCTATTTAACCCCAGTCAGACTGGCACAGATTTATCCAGGCTCATCTCCCAATTGTTGGAGAGGGTGTGGAGAAAGAGGCGCCATTTTGCATATTCTATGGAAGTGCAAGGGAGTGAAAAGCTTCTGGAAAACGGTATTTTCCTTAATAAGTCACAGGCCTAATCATTGCACCGTCACCACA